>NC_140165.1:122469911-122474911 GCF_963971535.1 Notolepis coatsorum | reverse complement strand
TCTAGGAAGTGAAGGAGGAGGAGACAGGTCTAGGAAGTGAAGGAGGAGGAGACAGGTCTAGGAAGTGAAGGAGGAGGAGACAGGTCTAGGAAGTGAAGGAGGAGGAGACAGGTCTAGGAAGTGAAGGAGGAGGAGACAGGTCTAGGAAGTGAAGGAGGAGGAGACAGGTCTAGGAAGTGAAGGAGGAGGAGACAGGTCTAGGAAGTGAAGGAGGAGGAGACAGGTCTAGGAAGTGAAGGAGGAGGAGACAGGTCTAGGAAGTGAAGGAGGAGGAGACGGGTCTAGGAAGTGAAGGAGGAGGAGACAGGTCTAGGAAGTGAAGGAGGAGGAGACAGGTCTAGGAAGTGAAGGAGGAGACAGGTCTAGGAAGTGAAGGAGGAGACAGGTCTAGGAAGTGAAGGAGGAGGAGACAGGTCTAGGAAGTGAAGGAGGAGGAGACAGGTCTAGGAAGTGAAGGAGGAGGAGACAGGTCTAGGAAGTGAAGGAGGAGGAGACAGGTCTAGGAAGTGAAGGAGGAGGAGACAGGTCTAGGAAGTGAAGGAGGAGGAGACAGGTCTAGGAAGTGAAGAAGGAGGAGACAGGTCTAGGAAGTGAAGGAGGAGGAGACAGGTCTAGGAAGTGAAGGAGGAGGAGACAGGTCTAGGAAGTGAAGGAGGAGGAGACAGGTCTAGGAAGTGAAGGAGGAGGAGACAGGTCTAGGAAGTGAAGAAGGAGGAGACAGGTCTAGGAAGTGAAGGAGGAGGAGACAGGTCTAGGAAGTGAAGGAGGAGACAGGTCTAGGAAGTGAAGGAGGAGACAGGTCTAGGAAGTGAAGGAGGAGGAGACAGGTCTAGGAAGTGAAGGAGGAGGAGACAGGTCTAGGAAGTGAAGGAGGAGGAGACAGGTCTAGGAAGTGAAGGAGGAGGAGACAGGTCTAGGAAGTGAAGGAGGAGGAGACAGGTCTAGGAAGTGAAGGAGGAGGAGACGGGTCTAGGAAGTGAAGGAGGAGACAGGTCTAGGAAGTGAAGGAGGAGGAGACAGGTCTAGGAAGTGAAGGAGGAGGAGACAGGTCTAGGAAGTGAAGGAGGAGGAGACAGGTCTAGGAAGTGAAGGAGGAGGAGACAGGTCTAGGAAGTGAAGGAGGAGGAGACAGGTCTAGGAAGTGAAGGAGGAGGAGACAGGTCTAGGAAGTGAAGGAGGAGGAGACAGGTCTAGGAAGTGAAGGAGGAGGAGACAGGTCTAGGAAGTGAAGGAGGAGGAGACGGGTCTAGGAAGTGAAGGAGGAGGAGACAGGTCTAGGAAGTGAAGGAGGAGGAGACAGGTCTAGGAAGTGAAGGAGGAGACAGGTCTAGGAAGTGAAGAAGGAGGAGACAGGTCTAGGAAGTGAAGGAGGAGGAGACAGGTCTAGGAAGTGAAGGAGGAGGAGACAGGTCTAGGAAGTGAAGGAGGAGGAGACGGGTCTAGGAAGTGAAGGAGGAGGAGACAGGTCTAGGAAGTGAAGTGACGCTCGCTGCTCTTCTCTCCGTGTAGACGAGGTGATCCGGCCCCTGCCCGCCCGTCCCGCTGAGCCCCGGTCCAAGAGCAGCTTTGTCCTGGGGTCCGGGGAGGGAGAGGGGGACGCCCCGTCCAGGAGCCCTGCAGCAGAGCAGCCCCCCCGCCTGCCCGCAGAGCCCCGGCCCCTGGAGGAGTGTCTGGCCATCCTGAGGAACCCAGAGGTAACCCTTTCACTACCACACTACAGAAGGTTAACCCTTTCACTACCACACTACAGACGGTTAACCCTTTCACTACCACACTACAGAAGGTTAACCCTTTCACTACCACACTACAGAAGGTGAACCCTTTCACTACCACACTACAGAAGGTTAACCCTTCACTACCACACTACAGAAGGTTACCCCTTTCACTACCACACTACAGAAGGTTAACCCTTTCACTACCACACTACAGAAGGTTAACCTTTCACTACCACACTACAGAAGGTTAACCAGGTGGTTTAACTGGCTTTAATGAGCTTATTCGCTCGCCTCTGTCCTCGAGGCCGAACCTATTAGAGCCGGACACTAATAGACGAGGCGCCTGCAGTGACTGTAGACGGTCCTGAAAAAGTGTCATGGCAGTATGGTGGCGACTTCAGTATTACCATGGTAGGGGGCGGCTAGGTGGTGCAGTGGGCAAGGCGCTCACCACCAATGCAGGAGACGCTGGGTTCGAGCCCAGCTCTCCGCATTGCTATCAGCTTGGCTGGTCGTTCATACTAATACAATTGGCAGTGTTAGGGGGTGGGAAGCTGATGGGTGGGGATCGGACGTTGTGGACAGCGACTCCTACAGGTCGGTTGGTGCGCCTGCGCAGCAGAATCAGGAAGCGACGGGGGCGGCGTGCCCTCCAAACGCAGACCCCCGACGCTGAGAGATCGCGCTGCGCAGGTGAAAAGATGCGATGGCTGCCTCCTCGTGTACCGGAGGGGACACGTGATGTAAGGCTTCGTCCACATTGCAGCCAGCCAGTGGGAGGCATGGCCAAACAGCGTTCGAGACAGGGGAGGGTAGAATTGGACGATACGAAATTGGGATGGGAGAGAAAATGGGAGAAAAAGTAGATAAAAAAAAAAAAGTGTCATGGCAGTATGGTGGTGACTTCAGTATTACCATGGTAGTACCAGGGGTGTAAAGTACTTGAGTAATTGTACTTCGTTACAATACTTAACACTTTGAGTGCCGGCCTCCGTGTCCTATTTACCCCGTTGAATGCCACCGCTCTAGTCAATGACAGAGCACTTGCATTTGTGAACGCATAAACTATATCTTAAATTATGGCTATGGACCGTCGCTTATCAATGACTTGTTTGCAGTCAACATTGTCGAAACGGATTGTTTTTTAATCGGTTCATTTCCGTTTGATACCATTTTGAAAAACGCTCGTTTTTTTTAACTTTCAGAAAAGAAATTAAGATTCTGCAGGAATCGCGCTTTACTGTAATACACAAACACGTTGTCATTTTTCAGCCTATTTATGAATCGTTTTCAAATAAACGCTAGATTATCGATAGTATATGTGTACTTATGCACGCTATAGAAGCGGGCTGAAAAATCGATTCTCTTATTTCCTGATCAGCTACACACACTCACAGCCACACACACACATATGGGACACGTTCATATATAGGTGAAAACAGCTCTGATTATCCTAATACTCGTAAAATAGATTCCTTACCTCAGATCAGATGTTCTCCAAAAAGATTATTCCAATTCCTGATCGCCATTCCAAATATCGATCGCGTTTATTGATCCAACGCTGGGTACCACGTGACACGCCGCGGCCACGCCCCCCGCGGCAAAACGCAGAGGCCGGCTGTGTTTCACTGCCGCTTCCCCACTTCAACGCCAGTGCAGCGGCAGCAATTGTCGCGCCACAGCCTTTCACATCGCGCCACGCTTAATCATTTATCATTTAACATTTGAAAGGCATACATTGTTGTCATACAGAAGTACAGAATACTTTTATCCAAAATGCTTCTCATTGTCGCGCCACATCTCCCGAGGGCAGAGTGAAAGGCGAAGTGAACTCCAGCTGAACTCCAGCGTACGTTACGCTATACGTTACGTTATAAGCACTTAAATAAAATACAGCACTTAATAAAATACAGCAACGTTGAAAAGTGATTAATATTGCAGCGTGGATGACTGCAACTGATGACTGATTGATTGATTGATTGAAAACTTTATTAACAGATTGCAGAATGGGTACAATACAGTACAGCTCAATACACACAATTGTTAAGGGGATGCAGACCAGAGAAAGACTTTCGTCTTGTTTACATCAGGGTCCCCCATTTTCAATTCATCAGGACATATATGACATACATGACATACAGATAAACAGTACTGCTACATCTATACATTTATGACATACCAGATTTGCAAATACAGTACTGTTTGTGATACAGAAGGAGTCAGGAAAAGGGAGTATATACATTTGACGTAGAAACTGTACATTGGAGGAGGTTGGGTGGGGGGGGTTGGGTACACTGGGATATTGACAACCATACTGGGTAATCTACATTGGAGGTGGTTGGGGGGGGGGGGGCACACTGTATATACAAGCAAAACTGTACATTGAGGGGGGGGGGGGGGGGGGAGACACTGTACAAACAAACAAAATTGTACATTGGACTATTGACAAAACCATACTAGGTAAATGACTGTACATTGGAGGGGGTTGGGTTAGGATATTTACAGGGGCCAGTGTTGAATTGCAGTCTCCCGTAGGTGTCCCTTGAGAGAGGTTTTGAAAGTGGGTAGTGATCCACATTCCTTTACAGCTTTGGGTAGGGCGTTCCACATTGATGTGGCATAATTGCGAAACGTGTTTAGTCCCTTATTTGAGCCGAATCTGGGTTTAACATGATTTGTGGAGCTCCCTCTGGTGTTGTGATCGTGGTATTCACTGACCTTTGGGAAGTATTTTGACATGTACATGGGTACCTTGGTCGTGTAGTGTATCTTGTAGACCAGGCCCATTGCAAGTTGCTGTACTCTGTCGTCTACTCTAAGCCATCCTAGATCCTGTGAAAGGCGAAGTGAACTCCAGCTGAGCTCCAGCGTCGCGGCAGGTCAAGTCCGCGTTCAAGTGCAACACAGCGGCGGCCTCTCTCGCTGCCGCGTCTGCTCCAAGCTGGGCTCCAACAGGCGAGCCCGGCGTCTCCGTCATTCGTGGCGAGCACCTTGCCCACTGCGCCACGTAGCCGCCACACGCGCTCCAGTTTTAAAATGTTTCTTTATTGGCAGCCTGAAATCACGATGTTTCGGCGTGAACACACCTTATTCATGATTTTTCAGACTGCCAATAAATAAAATAAATAAAAAACTAGAGCGCGGTGCCTGGACCCGTTTCCCTATTTTTTCACTCTGCGACCAGTAACACAGAATACAAATGTATTGGTTCATTTCACCGTCAAAAATCGTACGCATAGGGGAGCTCCAGTAGCTCACCGCGTACCTCGAGCGCTATTTCGGCGC
>NC_140165.1:122414911-122467411 GCF_963971535.1 Notolepis coatsorum | reverse complement strand
TAATATTGCGATATATTGCGATTTATTACCCTTTTTCAACTGCAAAGTAAAACTCTGTCAACATGTTTTACCTAATAAAATAAAGTTCAGTCTGTTCATCTCAGTTCAATCGTTTGTATTGCAGAACATGGTATTTTCTCAAGCAGACAGATGTCAACACTGTAATCTGTGTTGCATGTACCTGACAAACTGAACTGTTTGTATTACAGTCATATTCCAACTTAACTGAATGCACATGTGTGTGTGGACTACTGTACTATTACAGGTATTGAAATGAACAATGCAACTTCCTTATATAAAAAACAATATATAAAAAAAAGGTTTAATAAATAATTAAATATCGATACTTGGCGTCCCTGTATCGATACAGTATCGCCACGCAAAGTATCGCGATACTACTACGTATCGATATTTCCCCCCACCCCTATTAGTCACCCAGTACAACTCTTCCACTATTGGCCACAGAGCCATGCTAATGATGGAGCATCGCCGTCGGTTGTGTGATAGTAAAGGGCTAACCTTCTGTATTGTCACAGTGAAAGGGTTAACCGGCTGTCGTGTGGCAGTGAAAGGGTTGAGTACATTTCGACTTGATAAAGTTCTACACGATACTCCACAAAGATGTATCGTGTGTAACCCCCTCGTTCACAAAAAATTTGAATCACATTTGGATTTGATGCCTAACGAGATTTGTTTTTTTTCGGTCGCCAGGTGATGGGCGCGTGCTGTGAGAACGTGATTGGCTACATGCCTGTACCAGTGGGAGTGGCCGGACCACTACACCTGGATGGGAAGCAGTTCCAGGTTCCCATGGCGACCACAGAGGGCTGTCTGGTGGCCAGTACCAACCGGGGCTGCCGAGCGATCGCTGTGAGTGACCGGTCACACTATCATGTCATGTGTAATCCAAATCACTGTAACATGTAAATGTAATGTAAATCCCTATAGGTTCAGTGGTAATAACATACACACCTCCCCCTGAGCCTAACCTCCCCTCCCCCTCTGCTCTACAGTTGGGTGGGGGTGCCAGCAGCCGCATCCTGGCCGACGGCATGACGCGAGGTCCCGTGGTGCGGCTGCCCTCTGCCTGCATGGCAGCGGAGGTCAAGGCCTGGCTGGAGAGCACCGACGGCTTCCAGGCCTCCAAGGAGGCCTTCGACAACACCAGCAGGTCAGCGCCGCGAAGCGGAGACAGAAATATTCTCACGTAGTCAGAATCTGTTGTAATTTTAACTGATTTCAAATTATTTTTATTTATTATTTAATTGTAGAATGTTATAATTGCCCCCATTTCTCAAATTTTGTCAGTTAGCTATCATCTGATCAGAGGTGTACACCAATCAGCTATCAGCTGATCATAGATATTATAGATAGATATTATAATCAAACAAGACAAAAACTCTGACAACAAGGCGGCCCATTTAAAGGGGTAGTTTACCCAAAATATAAAATAAAAACATTTCCCCCTTACCCTACCCAGAGTGCTACCTATCGATCCAGATGGTTTCGGTGTGATTCGCCTAGTTTTGGAGATACCTGCCATAGAGATATCTGCCATAGAGATATCTGCCATAGAGATATCTGCCATATAGATATCTGCCATAGAGATATCTGCCATAGAGATATCTGACATAGAGATACCTGCCATAGAGATATCTGCCATAGAGATATCTGCCATAGAGATATCTGCCATAGAGATATCTGCCATAGAGATATCTGCCATAGAGATATATGCCATATAGATATCTGCCATAGAGATATCTGCCATAGAGATATCTGACATAGAGATACCTGCCATAGAGATATCTGCCATAGAGATATCTGCCATAGAGATATCTGCCATAGAGATATCTGCCATAGAGATACCTGCCATAGAGATATCTGACATAGAGATATCTGACATAGAGATACCTGCCATAGAGATATCTGCCATAGAGATGTCTGCCATAGAGATATCTGCCATAGAGATGTCTGCCATAGAGATATCTGCCATAGAGATACCTGACATAGAGATGTCTGCCATAGAGATATCTGCCATAGAGATATCTGCCATAGAGATATATGCCATAGAGATATCTGCCATAGAGATGTCTGCCATAGAGATATCTGCCATAGAGATGTCTGCCATAGAGATATCTGCCATAGAGATGTCTGCCATAGAGATGTCTGCCATAGAGATGTCTGGCATAGAGATACCTGCCATAGAGATATCTGCCATAGAGATACCTGCCATAGAGATATCTGCCATAGAGATATCTGCCATAGAGATGTCTGCCATAGAGATATCTGCCATAGAGATATCTGCCATAGAGATATCTGCCATAGAGATGTCTGCCATAGAGATATCTGCCATAGAGATGTCTGCCATAGAGATGTCTGCCATAGAGATATCTGCCATAGAGATATCTGCCATAGAGATGTCTGCCATAGAGATATCTGCCATAGAGATATCTGCCATAGAGATGTCTGCCATAGAGATATCTGCCATAGAGATATCTGCCATAGAGATGTCTGCCATAGAGATATCTGCCATAGAGATGTCTGCCATAGAGATATCTGTCATGTGCTAAGGTCTAATGACCACATATAATAGAAACTTGAGGCAAGCTGCACATGACAAAACAACCCCCTCAGTAGATGCTTTTAAAGCAAGGTCCCGGCAGATAGTAAAACAACACAAACGCGCTTTCAAAAGGTAAATTATATTTATTATCTGGGGCAGGAATTCAAACCTCCACCTGTAATATGAGTATTTAACAAAGGGAAAAAAACAACCCACAAACAATTAACAAACAGGGAGAAAGGTAAGGGGAGAACAAACAAGTAATATAATAATAGAGTAAGGCACAAGAGCCAACACAAGCCCTAGTGACCTAGTGTCACAGGACAAGTCTGGGAATCCCCCAGCAAATGTACACAATGTGCCCAGCACAATATAGTTCCACACAAACAGTGGCAAAAAGGCAGAAGGCCCAATACATAGATATATATATATATTACTTCCACACAAGTGGCAAAAAGGCAGAAGGCCACAATATATATATATATATATGTACTCACCTGGTAGCTACACCAACACAAATATAATGCCTACCAGGTAAGTGGTGTGAACAGCAAGATCACACGATAGACCAGTCCCACACAACAGTGGACACAAAGGGCAGTATTATAACAATTATTCCACACAAACAGTGGTAAATCAAGGACAGTGTTATAATAATTCCACACAACAGTGGTAAACAATGGCAACCTCCAACAGCCTGGTCACTGGTAACTGACACAGAGAGGCGCGCGGATGAGTGTGTGCTGTCTGGTATATCTGTCCACCCGTCCCTCTTGAAGTGATTGTCATCAGCTGTTACCCATTAGGCAATCAGCACTCTTCAGTGTAGGGACGGGCGGCACCTGATAGAGAAAAAGAGACAGCATTAGCTATCATTCAAACACACACACACATCACATCCAAAACATAACATATGTACATATACTAACCTGATGTTCAGGTGGTGTCATCAATACAGTAATAATGGTAATGACCAACCCACGTACCCAAGTACGTCACAATCTGACATAGAGATACCTGCCATAGAGATGTCTGCCATAGAGATATCTGCCATAGAGATGTCTGCCATAGAGATATCTGCCATAGAGATGTCTGCCATAGAGATGTCTGCCATAGAGATATCTGCCATAGAGATGTCTGCCATAGAGATATCTGCCATAGAGATGCCTGCCATAGAGATGTCTGCCATAGAGATATCTGCCATAGAGATATCTGCCATAGAGATATCTGACGTCACTCCAATACAATGGAGCTGAATGGAATTGTGTCTGTGGTGCGGTTTCGCTCCACTGTATTGCAGCGAGCTCCACCTTTAAGCTGCTCCTCTCTCTCCCTCATCAACTGGATCTCATGTATAACCAGTCGCTCCGGTCTGAATTATACGTGTGTGTTTGTTTGTCGCAGGTTCGCCCGCCTTGAGAAGCTGCAGATCGGTCTGGCTGGTCGAAACCTGTACATCCGCTACCAGTCCAAAACCGGAGACGCCATGGGGATGAACATGATCTCTAAGGTGGCCTTTCTGTGTGCGTGTGTGTTTTGTGATGTATTGTAATGTTAGTGTGCCTTGATGAATAAGTAATATAATGCCATTTGGTTGACGGTTTTATTGTGGTGGAGGTGGATACTGTACACCAGGGGAGGTTCTAGCATCAGACCTTTAGGGGGGCACAGCCCCTAGAGCAGTATCATCATTTCACAAAATGCCAAGGTATGGCAAGGGAGGGGGCAGGGGGGGTCTCCCCCCTTGGTGGATTTTTTTTTGTCAAATCAGTTGTGCAATAGTCAATTTTGGTGAGTTGTTTCTATACAATTCACTTATGACATTTAGGTAACATTAATGAACAAAGGAGACAACTACAGTATGTAAGTTGTAAACGTATATTATTTGTTTTATTCCAGTCGATCATAATGATCATGATCATATTACGGAGCGCTCACTGCATTTGAGAGAGAGGGAGAGAGGCAGAGAGAGACTCACATTTTCGTATATACGTCTATGGGAAAAAGACATTTCCAGTGAGTGAAGGTTTGTTCAAATCATGAGGGAACAAAATACTATTTTGAGGCCTCAAATTTATTAATTTGAGGGAAAAAAATACTTGCGGTAACTATTTTGAGACTTTTTGTCTATTTTATTATCTATTCTATTTTATTACTTGTATTTTTGCATGGCCACCTTCATTTCACTACATGTCTCGTGTCTGTATGTGACAAATACATATCTTGAATCTTGAATCTTGAAATCGTGATATATATGGATATCGGAAAAAGATCCAGATGACTATCACTATATGAATTTATTTGATATCGCCCAGCCCTAGTCGCCCCAGCCCTAGTCACCCCAGCCCTAGTCGCCCCAGCCCTAGTCGCCCCAGCCCTAGTCGCCCCAGCCCTAGTCGCCCCAGCCCTAGTCGCCCCAGCCCTAGTCGCCCCAGCCCTAGTCACCCCAGCCCTAGTCGCCCCAGCCCTAGTCACCCCAGCCCTAGTCGCCCCAGCCCTAGTCGCCCCAGCCCTAGTCGCCCCAGCCCTAGTCGCCCCAGCCCTAGTCACCCCAGCCCTAGTCGCCCCAGCCCTAGTCGCCCCAGCCCTAGTCACCCCAGCCCTAGTCGCCCCAGCCCTAGTCACCCCAGCCCTAGTCGCCCCAGCCCTAGTCGCCCCAGCCCTAGTCGCCCCAGCCCTAGTCGCCCCAGCCCTAGTCACCCCAGCCCTAGTCACCCCAGCCCTAGTCGCCCCAGCCCTAGTCACCCCAGCCCTAGTCGCCCCAGCCCTAGTCGCCCCAGCCCTAGTCGCCCCAGCCCTAGTCGCCCCATCCCTAGTCGCCCCAGCCCTAGTCGCCCCAGCCCTAGTCGCCCCAGCCCTAGTCGCCCCAGCCCTAGTCGCCCCAGCCCTAGTCGCCCCAGCCCTAGTCACCCCAGCCCTAGTCACCCCAGCCCTAGTCACCCCAGCCCTAGTCACCCCAGCCCTAGTCACCCCAGCCCTAGTCGCCCCAGCCCTAGTCACCCCAGCCCTAGTCGCCCCAGCCCTAGTCGCCCCAGCCCTAGTCACCCCAGCCCTAGTCGCCCCAGCCCTAGTCGCCCCAGCCCTAGTCACCCCAGCCCTAGTCACCCCAGCCCTAGTCGCCCCAGCCCTAGTCACCCCAGCCCTAGTCGCCCCAGCCCTAGTCGCCCCAGCCCTAGTCGCCCCAGCCCTAGTCGCCCCAGCCCTAGTCGCCCCAGCCCTAGTCGCCCCAGCCCTAGTCACCCCAGCCCTAGTCGCCCCAGCCCTAGTCGCCCCAGCCCTAGTCGCCCCAGCCCTAGTCGCCCCAGCCCTAGTCGCCCCAGCCCTAGCCCCCCCAGCCCTAGCCTGTATTGGGGGTAACATGTGTTCTCCCTAGCCCCCCCAGCCCAGCCTGTATTGGGGGTAACATGTGGTCTGCCTAGCCCCCCCAGCCCAGCCTGTATTGGGGGTAACATGTGGTCTCCCTAGCCCCCCCAGCCCAGCCTGTATTGGGGGTAACATGTGTTCTCCCTAGCCCCCCCAGCCCAGCCTGTATTGGGGGTAACATGTGTTCTCCCTAGCCCCCCCAGCCCAGCCTGTATTGGGGGTAACATGTGTTCTCCCTAGCCCCCCCAGCCCTAGCCTGTATTGGGGGTAACATGTGTTCTCCCTAGCCCCCCCAGCCCAGCCTGTATTGGGGGTAACATGTGTTCTCCCTAGCCCCCCCAGCCCAGCCTGTATTGGGGGTAACATGTGTTCTGCCTCCTTCCCCTCCAGGGAACAGAGAAAGCTCTGATCAGGCTGCAGGAGGAGTTCCCGGAGCTGCAGGTGGTCGCTATCAGCGGCAATTACTGCACAGACAAGAAGCCTGCGGCCATCAACTGGATCGAAGGCCGGGGCAAGTCTGCTGTGTGCGAGGCCACCATTCCTGCTGACGTCGTCAGGGAGGTGAGTTAGTCTGCTGTGTGCGAGGGGCCACCATTCCTGCTAACGTCGTCATGGAGGTGAGTTAGTCTGCTGTGTGCGAGGCCACCATTCCTGCTGACGTGGTCACGGAGGTGAGTTAGTCTGCTGTGTGCGAGGGGCCACCATTCCTGCTGACGTCGTCAGGGAGGTGAGTTAGTCTGCTGTGTGCGAGGGGCCACCATTCCTGCTGACGTCGTCAGGGAGGTGAGTTAGTCTGCTGTGTGCGAGGCCACCATTCCTGCTGACGTCGTCAGGGAGGTGAGTTAGTCTGCTGTGTGCCAGGGGCCACCATTCCTGCTGACGTCGTCAGGGAGGTGAGTTAGTCTGCTGTGTGCGAGGCCACCATTCCTGCTGACGTCGTCAGGGAGGTGAGTTAGTCTGCTGTGTGCGAGGGGCCACCATTCCTGCTGACGTCGTCAGGGAGGTGAGTTAGTCTGCTGTGTGCGAGGGGCCACCATTCCTGCTGACGTCGTCATGACGTGCTATAGACTCGCTCTGGTTGGGTCCTCTACAGCTGTGCTTGACCCCAGTATTGTAACTGTGTTGTAACTGTGTTGTAACTGTGTTGTAACTGTGTGTAACTGTGTGTAACTGTGTGTAACTGTGTTGTAACTGTGTGTAACTGTGTGTAACTGTGTTGTAACTGTGTGTAACTGTGTTGTAACTGTGTGTAACTGTGTGTAACTGTGTTGTAACTGTGTGTGTAAGTAACTGTGTGTAACTGTGTGTAACTGTGTGTAACTGTGTGTAACTGTGTGTAACCTCTCTACCTGCAGATCTTGATGTGTTGTAACTGTGTGTAACTGTGTGTAACTGTGTTGTAACTGTGTGTAACTGTGTGTAACTGTGTGTAACTGTGTTGTAACTGTGTTGTAACTGTGTGTAACTGTGTGTAACTGTGTGTAACTGTGTGTAACTGTGTTGTAACTGTGTGTAACTGTGTGTAACTGTGTTGTAACTGTGTGTAACTGTGTTGTAACTGTGTGTAACTGTGTGTAACTGTGTGTAACTGTGTTGTAACTGTGTGTAACTGTGTTGTAACTGTGTGTAACTGTGTGTAACTGTGTTGTAACTGTGTGTAACTGTGTTGTAACTGTGTGTAACTGTGTGTAACTGTGTGTAACTGTGTTGTAACTGTGTGTAACTGTGTGTAACTGTGTGTAACTGTGTTGTAACTGTGTGTAACTGTGTTGTAACTGTGTGTAACTGTGTGTAACTGTGTTGTAACTGTGTTGTAACTGTGTGTAACTGTGTTGTAACTGTGTGTAACTGTGTGTAACTGTGTGTAACCTCTCGCCCTGCAGATCTTGAAGACCTCGACGGAAGCTCTGGTCGACCTGAACATCAATAAGAACCTGGTGGGCTCAGCCATGGCGGGCAGCATCGGCGGGTACAACGCCCACGCCGCCAACCTGGTGGCCGCCATCTTCATCGCCTGTGGACAGGTACAATCACAGTGTTTAGAGATCTATCTATCGTTTAGAGATCTATCTATCGTTTAGAGATCTATATCACATGTGGACAGGTACAATCACAGTGTTTAGAGATCTATCTATCGTTTAGAGATCTATCTATCGTTTAGAGATCTATATCGCCTGTGGACAGGTACAATCACAGTGTTTAGAGATCTATCTATCGTTTAGAGATCTATCTATCGTTTAGAGATCTATCTATCGTTTAGAGATCTATATCGCCTGTGGACAGGTACAATCACAGTGTTTAGATCTATATCACCTGTGGACAGGTACAATCACAGTGTTTAGAGATCTATCTATCGTTTAGAGATCTATCTATCGCCTGTGGACAGGTACAAACACAGTGTTTAGAGATCTATCTATCGTTTAGAGATCTATCTATCGCCTGTGGACAGGTACAAACACAGTGTTTAGAGATCTATCTATCGTTTAGAGATCTATCTATCGCCTGGGGGGGGGGTGGGTGGGGGGGGGGGGGGTGTGGGGGGGGGGGGAGGGGAGGGAGATCTATCTATCAGCCTGTGGACAGGTACAAACACAGTGTTAGATCTATATCACATGGACAGGTACAAACACAATGTTTTTTTTTATCCACCTTTTTCTCCCATTTTTTCTATATTTTCTCCCATCCCAATTTCGTATCATCCAATTCAACCCTCCCCTGTCTCGAACGCTGTTTCTTGCCTCCCACAAGCCGGCTGCAATGTGGACTAAGTCATACATAGCACAAGTCCCCTCCGGTACTTGAGGTAACAGCAGTCGCATCTTTTCTTTTTTTTAAACTTTGGCCATTTCCCTGGCTCTTTTATACGTTTATCGCATTTATACTTGGTCAAGTTCGACCGACAGAAGCAGGCTGAAAGGGTTCAGATGGGGGGGAAGACACTCTGGGAAAGGCACGGCTGCAGTCCGGGATTCGAACTCGCTCAGCCCCAGATCCGTGCGAGCACGGTTGTCCACGGCGCTGAAATAGCACTCGCGGTACGTGGTGAGCTACTGGAGCTCCCCGCAGTCGCATCTTTTCACCTGCGCAGCTCGATCTCTCAGTGGCGAGGAGTAACGCGTGGGAGGCTCACGCTGCCCCCGACACTTCCTGATTCTACTGCGCAGGCGCACCAACCGACCTGTAGGAGTCGCTGTCCACAACGCCCGATCCCCACCCATCAGTTTCCCACCCCCTAATACGGCCAATGTGTATTAGTACGGACGACCAGCTAAACTGAAAGCAATGTGGAGCGCTGGGCTCGAACAGGCGAGCCCAGTGTCTCCAGATTTCGTGGCGAGCGCCTTGCCCACTACGCCACGTAGCCGCCCGTACAAACACAATGTTTAGAGATCTATCTATCGTTTAGAGATCTATATCGCCTGTGGACAGGTACAAACACAGTGTTTAGAGATCTATCTATCGTTTAGAGATCTATCTATCGTTTAGAGATCTATATCGCCTGTGGACAGGTACAAACACAGTGTTTAGATCTATATCACATGTGGACAGGTACAAACACAGTGTTTAGATCTATATCGCCTGTGGACAGGTACAAACACAGTGTTTAGATCTATATCACATGTGGACAGGTACAATCACAGTGTTTAGAGATCTATCTATCGTTTAGAGATCTATCTATCGTTTAGAGATCTATATCACCTGTGGACAGGTACAAACACAGTGTTTAGAGATCTATCTATCGTTTAGAGATCTATCTATCGTTTAGAGATCTATATCACCTGTGGACAGGTACAAACACAGTGTTTAGATCTATATCGCCTGTGGACAGGTACAAACACAGTGTTTAGATCTATATCACATGTGGACAGGTACAATCACAGTGTTTAGAGATCTATCTATCGTTTAGAGATCTATCTATATCGTTTAGAGATCTATATCGCCTGTGGACAGGTACAAACACAGTGTTTAGATCTATATCGCCTGTGGACAGGTACAAACACAGTGTTTAAAGTTCTTTATGATAACACAGCTAGCCATGTCCACACTAAAACGATTTTGGTCGTTTGAGGCAAAGTATTTAATCGTTTGCATCGTTCTGCCACACGGAACTGCGTTCTGGCAGCCTGAAGACGGTACTTTTTGATACTAGCTCCCAGAGTGCGCAATTCTGAAGACGCCTGAAGACGCCCCCCCCATTGCGTCACCATCTTTACAAACGATATGCGTGTTCTCCTGAACCGATGACGCGCTGGCCCACCTCTCCCTTACCCTGCGTGTGAAAACTCTCAGCCAACATCACAACAACAAGCATTGATGCTATTCAAAATGCTATCCACAATAGCTAAATAGCTAACCAACTAAATACAATAGACAGTGGTATCCTGAGGTAACGTTAAATACAACGTTTGCTAGTCGAAATGACTGGACACACACAGGGACAAGTTAAACATCAATCAATACATTTATTCCAACAGGTAGTTTCAGCTGCATGTGAGCCGCGGTCTTTCTCTCCTCTCCGTTGGAAACTAATGACGTTACGTTAGCTCGAAAAGCACAGAACCGGCCGACACAAGTTAAGCTGCTAGCAACAGCCACTATAACACTTCCGGTCGGGGGTTTTCAAAATAAAACAGGAAAGACATTTATTTTGTAAATTTGTGGCATGCACTTATTATCTTGAGACGTTTTCGTTTTTACGGAAACCTAAAAACGAAACGAAAACGAAACGGATCAAAATCGTTTTAGTCTGGACAAGGCCTAAGTGTGTGTGTATGTGTGTGTGCGTCTCTCTCTCCCCCCCCCCCCTCTCTCTCTCTCTCTTTCTCCTTCTCTCTCTCTCTCCTTCTCCTTCTCTTTCTCTTCTCTCTCTCTCTCTCTCTCTCTCTCTCTCTCTCTCTCTCTCTCTCTCTCTCCTTCTCCTTCTCTTCTCTCTCTCTCTCTCTCTCTCTCTCTCTCTCTCTCTCTCTCTCTCTCTCTCTCTCTCTCTCTCTCTCTCTCTCTCTCTCTCTATCTCCTCTCTCTCCCCCCCCCCCTCTCTCTCCTTCTCCTTCTCTCTCTCTCTCTCTCTCTCTCTCTCTCTCTCTCTCTCTCTCTCTCTCTCTCTCTCTCTCTCTCTCTCTCTCTCTCTCTCTCTCTCCCCTTCTCCTTCTCTCTCTCTCTCCCCCCTCTCTCTCTCTCTCTCTCCTTCTCTCTCTCTCTCTCTCTCTCTCTCTCCTTCTCTCTCTCTCTCTCTCTCTCTCCTCTCTGGACAAATGCTATGGCAATATTAACGAAGCCTATACTACCAAGGCTAAACCCCCACTAGGCAATTCTGACCACAATGCTGTCCACTTAATTCCCACATATAAATCTCTGCTCAAGCTGTTTCTCCTGTACCAACTGGGACCTCTTTCATGACCTGGACCTCGAAGAGGCCACTGATACTATTACAGATTATATAAAATTCTCCAGGGATAATGTGTTACCCCAGAAATCAATAACTATGTACCCAAACAATAAATCTTATATTTCAAAGGAAATTAAAGAGTGCATAGTTAAGAAGATAATTGCATTCACAAACAAGGATCTTGTGGCCATGAGGAATATCCAGACAGAATTTAATCAGAAATTAAAGGGGGCGAGGAGGAAACGGAGAGAGGCATTTTAAACCCATTGCTCTTCTATGAACACAAAAAAATTGTGGGACTCTATGAAGTTTATGACAAATATGGCCCCAGCTAAAAGGTCTCTTGGTGTTCTAAATGAGGGTGAGAAGGCCAACGAACGTAATAACTTTTATGCCAGGTTTGAGACTGCCGACTTCTCACAGGAGCAAGTGACGGCTCTCCAGGCTCTACCTGCATCAGAAGAACCAATTATAATTGATCCACGTGTGGTTCAGAGACTGTTCTCCAACCTCTGCCCCGGGAAGGCCTCTGGACCGGATGGCATCTCTGGCCGCATGCTGAAGTCATGCAGTGAGGAGCTGGCAGAGGCCTGGTGCCCGATCTACCAGAAGTCTCTGGACTCTCACACTGTTCCGTCCACCTGGAAAGACTAGATTATTATTCCTGTTGCTAAGAAAGCTAGCTGCAAGGAAAATAATGACTTTCGACCAGTTGCTTTGACCTCAGTGGTCATGAAGTGTGTAGAGAAAATAATTATCAATCTAGTGAAAACTGATGTCAGCTGTTCTTTGGATCCTTTTCAGTTTGCTTATAGGTGTAATACAGGGACTGATGATGCTTATAGGTGTAATACAGGGACTGATGATGCTTATAGGTGTAATACAGGGACTGATGATGCTTATAGGTGTAATACAGGGACTGATGATGCTTATAGGTGTAATACAGGGACTGATGATGCTTATAGGTGTAATACAGGGACTGATGATGCTTATAGGTGTAATACAGGTACTGATGATGCTTATAGGTGTAATACAGGGACTGATGATGCTTATAGGTGTAATACAGGGACTGATGATGCTTATAGGTGTAATACAGGTACTGATGATGCTTATAGGTGTAATACAGGGACTGATGATGCTTATAGGTGTAATACAGGTACTGATGATGCTTATAGGTGTAATACAGGGACTGATGATGCTTATAGGTGTAATACAGGTACTGATGATGCTTATAGGTGTAATACAGGGACTGATGATGCTTATAGGTGTAATACAGGGACTGATGATGCTTATAGGTGTAATACAGGGACTGATGATGCTTATAGGTGTAATACAGGGACTGATGATGCTTATAGGTGTAATACAGGGACTGATGATGCTTATAGGTGTAATACAGGGACTGATGATGCTTATAGGTGTAATACAGGGACTGATGATGCTTATAGGTGTAATACAGGGACTGATGATGCTTATAGGTGTAATACAGGTACTGATGATGCGGCCTCAGCCTTGGTTCATTTTATATCTAAGCACTTAGAGCAGTGTTTCTCAACTGGTGGGTTGCGACCCAAAAGTGGGTCATGTGTGTAAAAAAAAAGGAAAAAAATCATTTTTTATAATTTTTTTTTCACTATCTATCTTTGTGAAAGTGGCTTCTCAGCTCTGGTCCAGCTGAAGACAAAGCAGAGGAACAGATTGGACATTGAGCATGACCTCAGAGTTGCTTTCACCCCAGACTTTGAGACTCTTGTCAGGAGCAAACAACATCCCCAGTTATCCCATCAGTTCCTTGGGATGTTAAGCTAAGAAGTCTGCTAAGAAGGATATATTATTTATTATTATTATTATTATTATTATTATTATTATTATTATTATTATTATTATTATTATTATTATTATTATTATTATTATTATTATTATTATTATTATTATTATTATTATTATTATTATTATTATTATTATTATTATTATTATTATTATTATTATTATTATTATTATTATTATTATTATTATTTTATTTCATTGTGTTTTTAGCCCTAGTTGCACTTTTGTTGCAACCCCAGTTATCCCATTAGTTCCCCCAAACTTACTGTAGGTCTGTTATGTTAAGCTAAGAAGTCTGCTAAGAAGCAATATTTATTATTATTATTATTATTATTATTATTATTATTATTATTATTATTATTATTATTATTATTATTATTATTATTATTATTATTATTATTATTATTATTATTATTATTATTATTATTATTATTATTATTATTATTATTATTATTATTATTATTATTATTATTATTATTATTATTATTATTATTATTATTATTATTATTATTTCATTGGGTTTTTAGCCCTAGTTGCACTTTTGTTGCAACCCCAGTTATCCCATTAGTTCCCCCAAACTTAGGTCTGTTATGTTAAGCTAAGAAATCTGCTAAGAAGCATATTATTTATTATTATTTTATTTCATTGGGTTTTTAGCCCTAGTTGCATTTTTGTTGCAACCCCAGTTATCCCATTAGTTCCCCCAAACTTAGATCTGTTATGTTAAGCTAAGAAGTCTGCTAAGAAGCATAAATTATTTATTATTATTTTATTTCATTGGGGTTTTAGCCCTAGTTGCACTTTTGTTGAGTTTATTTCATGTTTTTAACAGTGCATGAAAGATTGCGTATTACTGCAATTTTCTCTTTTTTATGAATACACATTAATTTTTTTAATATAAATCATAGTGGTTCAAAAATTTGGGTCGCGACTTAATGACTAAGGAAAATGTTGGGTCCCGAGGCTCGACCAGTTGAGAACCACTGACTTAGAGGATCCTACCTCTTATGTGCGACTTTTATTTGTAGATTTTAGTTCAGCTTTTAATACGATACAGCCGCACCTTTTAATTGAGAAGCTGAATGGGCTTAATGTCCACCCTCTCATTATAAAATGGTATCATTCCTTTTTAACTAACCGTACACAGCGGGTCAGTGTTAACGGCACTCTTTCAGAATCTAGAACCCTGAGCACTGGAGCTCCCCAGGGTATAGTAAGTTCACCTGTGCTTTTTACCTTATATACAAACGAGTGCAGAAGCATCTATCCTAACAACCGCTTCATAACATTTTCTGATGACACTGCCATTTTAGCTCTCATTAAGAATGACAGTGACCTAGCTGACTATTATTCGGAAATCCAGAGGTTTGTAAACTGGTGCGACAATAACTGTCTGGTTTTAAATGTTAAGAAGACTGAGGAGATGGTGTTTGACCCCAGGGCCCCGTTCCATGTACCGGGATAACCGAGTTAGCCGGATAACTTTAGCTGGATAACTGTGTTAGCCTGACTTTCCGATTTCATGTACGTGGATTTCCCAAATCACCATGACAACATATCCAAAAGTTTGAGCCTGCTCGAAAGCAGAGTTCAAGTTCAAGTTAGCCCGATCACGCAGAGCCACGCCCCCGCAAAGAAGTGACAGCTCGTTTCCTGAAACTATTCCCACAGTCTACGATCTGCATTATACCATTCTGAATTACGTTTTTGTGCTCCATTCTTCCAGAGGGGGCTTTTGAAATGTAAAATAGACCCAAAATGCTGATATTAAATTCACTTTGTCCTAAATAATGCACGTTATATATACCGTGGCGACGGTGGCGCTCGCTCGTGCGATGTACACAAAAATGTGGTTATTTTAATTGTAACTGGGATTAAGATGTCTGATGAGATGCGCTGTTTGACGGATTTGAGAAATTGAATGAGCCGTTGACGTCACATGAATGAATGAGGATAAAGAAATAAAACGTCATTCAAAATAAGGAATATTCTAAACACGGGTCTCTCGTTCATTAATGTATAAACAATGAATTTATCGCATCTGGCACAGTGGCCCAGCGGTAGTGCTCAAGACTCCCAATCTTGCGACCCGGGTTCTAATCCCGGAGTTTCCAATATGATTTTTTTGAATATAATATTAATGATTATACGCCAAAGTAGCCTGGTTTTAAGTTAAAATATTATAAATCTACATGCATTGAGGATGTCATTCTTTATATAGCTCTCAACGTGCACCAAATTGAATTATTCCTATATTGCAAAAAGAAGGACCCCGGTCTTGAACCCGGGTCGTCCGTGTGGAAGTCAAAAGAACAACCCGTTACACCACAGAGTAGATAAGTAAAAGATTGACTATACATCAATCAATGGGCAAGAAAGCCGTCTCGTAATTCTGTATAACAGTTAACTAGTTATTTTCGCTAGCAAGATCTCATTTGATTATTCAATCCAGCAGGCAAGTTTAAAGAAATATAATCTGATTGATTGAGGTAATGATGGACTTAGAATTAGCCTATAGATAACGCATTTAACTTGTCGGCGAGGCGATTGAGCCTATTGCAATCTGTCAATAAAGTCTTAAATCAATTAATCAATCAATGCCGTTGAGAATCAGGGTCTCTGCCATCGATACGTGCTGGCTTTCCACCTAAAACGGGAGCGCGCATCTAGCCTGACTCTCAAGTCTGGCTTGAGTTAACGAGACTGAATCCAGGTTTGTGAAACAGGAAAATCCCGGCTTCGAACATCGGGTTAACTGAAGCTGGATAATGGACATGTTGATCGACTTAGTTGAACCACGTACATGGAACGGGGCCCAGAGGTGTTGCCTGTGGTCATCCACACACAGTCCATCTCGCCGGTCTCTTCATATAAATATCTTGGGATTTTTGTCGATAACACAAGTTTCAAGTTTCTTTAATAGTTGTCATACAGAAGTACAGAATACTTTCATACAAAATGCTTCTTACTGTTACGCTCCAGAGACTGTGCTAGACAAGATAGTATCAAATAACATAGTATAGCATGTAATTTAGAAGTAGAAAATGAGGTCACAGTGTTCAGTATAGACATATGTACAATGTTCGATGCAGAATAGACGTAACTGAGTTACCATATAATATACAATACTATGCAGTGTACTAATGTACAGTACTATATAGTGCAAAGCAGAAATGGGATGAGGTACAATTTAGGTACAATTTACAGTAAGGTGTACGAGTTGTAGTGCAATCCTTCATCAATAAATATAAAGTGTGGGGAGTGGGTGCTACAGTGTGTTTGTTTAAAGTGGGTGTGTGCTATAAAGTGTGTGGAGTGGGTGCTACAGTGTGTTTGTTTAAAGTGAGTCTGTGCGTGTGGATGTGTGTGCTATGTGCGTTTGATGGTTGTTGTTGTGTAGTGTTCATTGTTCGTTTAGCAGCCTGATGGCCTGGGGATAGAAGCTTCTTCTGAGTCTTTCTGTGCTCGCCTTGAGACTCCGGTATCGCTTGCCTGACCGCAGCAGTTCAAAGAGGCAGTTGTTCGGGTGACTGGAGTCTTTAATGATTCTCTTAGCCTTGCCCCTGCAACGCTTGTTGTAAATGTTCTGGAGGGTGGGGAGCCCCCCTCCAATTGTGCGTTCGGCTGAACGTGTCACTCTTTGTAGTCTGCTTCGGTCTTGTGCAGTGCTATTCCCAAACCAGGAGGTGATGTTGCCAGTCAAGATGCTCTCTATTGTACATGAGTAGAAGTTTTATTTATTTTTTTTTAAACTTTGACCAGTCACCTGGTTCTTTTAGCGTTTATCGCTTTTTCTTCTCATTCATACTTGGTCAAGTTCGACCGACAGAAGCAGGCTGAAAGGGTTCAGATGGGGGGGTAGACACTCTGGGAAAGGCACGGCTGCCGTCCGGGATTCGAACGCGCTCAGCCCCAGATCCGCGCGAGCGCGGTTGTCCACGGCGCTGAAATAGCACTCGCGGTACGTGGTGAGCTACTGGAGCTCCCCGAGTAGAAGTTCTTAAGGATCTTCTGACTGACTTGGAACTTCCTTAGTCGCCTGAGGAAGTAGAGGCGTTGTCGTGCCTTCTTCACAACACTGTCAATGTGTGTGGTCCATGTCAAGTCCTCGGATATGTAGGCTCCGAGGTACTTAAAGCTGTTGACTCTCTCAACCGGTGCCCCGTCGATGCTGAGGGGGCTGTAGTCCTTGACCCCCGACCTCCTGAAGTCCACAATCATCTCCTTTGTTTTGCTGACGTTCAGGGAGAGGCTGTTTTCCTGGCACCATCCCGCCAGGACCTTGACCTCTTCCAGGTAGGCCCTCTCGTCGTTGGCAGAGATCAGGCCCACCACCACTGTGTCGTCAGCAAATTTGATGATTGTATTGCTACTCCGCTGAGCCACACAGTCGTGTGTGTACAGGGAGTAGAGGAGGGGACTCAGAACACAGCCCTGGGGGGCCCCTATGTTGAGGGTGATGGATGAGGAGGTGCAGTTGCCTGCTCTCACCACCTGGGGTCTGCCCGTCAGGAAGTCCAAGACCCACTGGCAGAGGTCATAGTTCAAGCCCAGGTCCCTGAGCTTGGCTATGAGTATGGAGGGGACTATGGTATTGAATGCCGAGCTGTAGTCGATGAATAGCATTCTCACATAGTTCCCCTTCCTCTTGTCCAGGTGTGATGCTGCTGTGTGCAGCGCATGGGCTATGGCGTCCTCCGTGGACCTGTTGGGGCGGTATGCAAATTGCAGGGGTCCATGTTAATGGGGAGGGAGGAGCAGATGTAGCCCTTCACTAGCTTCTCAAAGCACTTCATGGCTATGGAGGTGAGAGCTACAGGGCGGTAGTCGTTGAGGCAAGCAGGCTTGGATTTTTTGGGTACAGGGATAATAGTGGACTTCTTCAGGCAGGTGGGGATGACAGCCTGTTCTAAGGACAGGTTAAATATATCAGTGAATACCGGGGCCAGTTGGTCGGCACAGACTTTTAGGACGCGGCCGGGGATGCCGTCCGGACCTGCTGCCTTCCTGATATTCACTTTTTTAAAGGTCCGCCTCACCTCATGCTCTGTTACCCTGAACACTGAGTCTCCATCAGCAGCAGACCCCCCCCCCCCCATTGCCGTGGCTTGTGGGCTGGTGTTGTTATTACCAGCATCAAACCTCGCATAGAAGGTATTGAGGTCATTTGCTAAGGAGATGTCACTGTTCAGTTTGAGGGAGGCGCCTTTGTAACCTGGAACACCCATGTAGACAGCCTGTGTAGCAGACTACAACAACGACTGCAATTTCTACGTCGCCTTAGAGTGCATGGTGTAGATCAAAAATGTATGTTACTTTCCTACCAATCTGTATTAGAGAGTCTCATCAGATACGGTATTACAGCTGGGTTTGGTAACCTGTCTGTACAATTAAAGTCCAAACTGGTCCGTCTGATGCAGACTGCATGGAAGATCATAGGGGTGAAAGGTCACCCATCCCTGCAGTCTATGTTTGAACAGGCGCTAAGGCAAGCCAATAGAATAGTCCCCTCCCACGTCTCACATGCAGAGTATGAGCTACTGCCCTCTGGGAGGAGGTTTAGAGTTCCACGCTCGAGACTAAACAGGTTTAAAAACTCCTTTATTCAGATCTCAGTTAAACGTTTAAATAGTGCCAGATAAAGGGCAACTATCGAATAACGGATATTTGGTTGTTATATTATCGTGTATATACTATAATATTATAATATTAATATTATATTATTTGGGTATACTATTCTAATGTGGTGTTGCCAGACATCCTGCTGTGCAGGTACTTTACTGAATATTTTATACTGTGTATTGTTTGGAGTCAGTTGTGCTGTGTCATGTCTGTATGTCTGTGTCTGTGTCTGTAGTGGGTGTAAGCCCAAGACACATGTCCCATGGTGATGGGACAATATCTTGACTCTCTCTCTCTCTCTCTCCCTCTCTCTCTCTCTCTCTCTCTCTCTCTCTCTCTCTCTCTCTCTCTCTCTCTCTCTCTCTCTCTCTCTCTCTCTCTCTCTCTCTCTCTCTCTCTCTCTCTCTCTCTCTCTCTCTCTCTCTCTCTCTCTCTCTCTCTCTCTCTCTCTCTCTCTCTCTCTCTCTCTCTCTCTCCCCCCCCCCCCAGGACCCAGCCCAGTCCGTGGGCAGCAGTAACTGCATCACCCTGATGGAGGCCTCAGGTCCCACCAGGGAGGACCTCTACATCAGCGTCACCATGCCCTCCATCGAGTTGGGCACCGTGGGGGGGGGCACCAACCTGCCCGCGCAGCAGGCCTGTCTGCAGGTACACATCCTCATCATCATCATCATCATCATCATCATCATCATCATCAGCATCTTTATTTATTCCTACATGGAATTGTTACAGTCCAACAGTTTCTTCATTACAGATATAGTTCATGATCCACTAACCTCCACGGCCGAAAGGAACAGGAAGAAGAAAAGTCTTATTGTACCTCACTCTGCATACAGTCAGGGGTGTAAAGTACTTGAGTAATTGTACTTCGTTACAATACTTAAGTACTGTTTTTGGGGATTTGTACTTTACTCGAGTATTATTAGGTTTGTATACTTTGTACTTTTACTCAAATATATTTCAGAGAAAAAAAAACATACTTTTTACTCCTTACATTTAAAATGCAGACCTACAAAGTACAAAGTACAAATCTCGTCTCGAATCCCGGTGTCAGCGTTGCCTCCGGCTTGGGCCAGTCGTCATACTATCTCAATTGGCAGAGGTAGCGGGTGGGAAGTCGATGGGTGGGGATTTGGACGTTGTGGACAGCGACTCCTACAGGTCGGTTGGGGGACGCCTGCACAGCAGAGACAGGAAATGGCGGGGGTAGTGCGAGCCTCCCACACGTTACACCTCACCGCTGAGAGTCCGCGCTGTCTGGTGAAAAGATGCGACAGGCTGCCTCCTCGTGTACCGGAGGGGACGCGTCTATTCGAAGCCCAAACAACTCGTATTTCCACGTTCGAGTTTTGCGCTCTGATTGGCCACTGACCTACGCTATTACCCCCCCTTATCTACGCCGCCAGTTCACCTCCAAGAAACTACGCTCTCGCCTGAGTAGCGAAACGCCGCGCTGTAAAGCACCTCTGTATTAAATTCCGGTTCATTCATGCTTTGAGGCACAATTCCTGACAGGATTTTATAATATTGTATTTTATAATATTGTAGCTTGACCATTTTAAGAAACTACGCTCTCAGCTGAGAGTCAAGAAACGACACTCTCAGCTGCACCTCTGTGAGTCTAGAGGACTATGGGCAGTACACTTACTTTCTCAGTCAGTGCTAAGTGCAGTCATCTTATGCAGCATCACTTTTCACATCAAAACAAAAGTAGAACTGTAATGTGGACGTTCGCATATTATTAACATTGACAAACATATTTACAATTAGCATTTTATAAAGTAGAACTGTAATGTTTACTTTCTCAGTCAGTGCTAAGTGCAGCATCCCTTTTCACATCAAAACAAAAGTAGAACTGGAATGTGGACTTTCTCATATTATGCCACAGTGTGTGTAAATGTGACATGTGGATTATACGTGCCCCATGTAAAATATTTAAACAACCATTAAGCAGTGTTGGGCAAGTTACTCAGGAAGTATAGGAGTTTGCTGAAAGCAGGATGAGAGAGCGTAGATTTCAGTGTGTATCATTTAATTGCATAGTGAGACAAACAACAAACCAAAACATTGACATCTAACTTATCTTTAGATATTTACTCAACCTCTAATGTCTAACTATGAATGAACACAACACTGTAACTTACCCTCTTTAGATAATAAAGTACTCAACTGGCGTACATAAGGGGGGCGTAATAGCGTAGGTCAGTGGCCAATCAGAGCGCAAAACTCGAACGCGGAAATACGAGTTGTTTGGGCTTCGAATAGACGCGGAGGGGACACGTGATGCAAGGCTTCTATCCTCCCTACGACCGACCAGTGGGAGGCATAGTCGAGCAACGTTCAAGACAGGGAAGGGGAGAATTGGAAATACGAAATTGGGATGGGAGAAAAAATAGAAAATAAGGAGAAAACGTGGATACAAAAAAAAGTACAGATCTCGCAGGTCCAACCATTTTAATTAGTATATTTGTTTCTCTGGCCGAACTAACGTTAACGTTATTAATCCTGCGGCCGCACTTTATTTAAAAACAGCCAATCAAAATCCCCATCAATGGAAAATGAACCCGCCCATACCCATGCTGATTGGTCCTTGTGCAACACTAGAAAGCGGGGATCTTTGATTAAACATTGATTTTTCTTTTTTTCCCCCTCCATTTTCCTCCGATTTTCTCCCATCCCAATGTTAGTCGTATGCCAATTCCCAATCCCCTTCCTGGTCGCTGCGCACTTACCCCCCACAGTCAGATCATCTGGGAGAGTGGAGGCTATATCACGTGCTTCCTCCGACACACGTCCAGCCAATCAACCGCTTCTTTTCACCTGGCAGCGCGGATCCTCCCTGAGAGGGCGTAGCGTGTGGAAGGATCACACTATCCCACTCAGGTCCTATCCGCGCCCCGACCGAACTGTAGGAGTCGCTGTTTACAACGACCCGGACCCACCCCGCCAGCTTCTCCCACCCTCTAATACAGCCAATTGTATTAGTGTGAACGGCCAGCCAAGCTGGTGACAACCCCGGAGCTGTGAGCTGGATTCGAACAGGCGAACACAGCTCCGGGGTTGGTGACGAACGCAATCTCCGCTCGGCCACCTAACCGCCTAAAAGTAGAAACTTTTTGTGTTTTTAGCCAGAAACTCTGACTTTTACTTGAGTACGATTTTGAGACGGTACCCATACTTTCACTTAAGTATCATTTCTGGGTACTTTTTAACCCCTGCATACAGTACACTGATAGACTGTTCATAGTGCAATGTTTACCAAACCAAACAAAATGTACTTATTTAGCAGAAATGAAAACATCAACACAATTAAATTAACATACATAAAAAGAAATTGTGTATCTATCAGTTAAATTGCATATTTACTGAGGTTCATTCATTTATACACACACACACACACACACACACACACACACACACACACACACACACACACACACACACACACACACACACACACACACACACACACACACACACACACACACACACACACACACACACACACACATTTATCTATATATTTATAGTACACTGTTCTATTATATAATGTATTATTCTATATTATACTTCTATATACTATACTATTTACATTTGTATTGTATTATACTATAACTAAATCACAAGGGTTTACTCAATACCTCCAATATACGGATGAATGCTTTCTCCAAAATTCCCTGAAAAGTAAAAAAAAAAAAAAAAAAAAAAAAAAAAAAACGTGACTTTGATGGAAGCAGTCGTTTGGTATGTTGTGTTTTGGTACGTCTTCTTCTAAGCAGTCATTTTAAGAATATAACGTGTTACAGTACACTTACAACAGTGGAGTCTTTTATATACTCACGCACGCTAGGGCCGACCTCGATTAGTCGAATAGTCGACTAATCGATCGAAAGGAGCCATAGTCGACTGCCAACCCAACCCTTTCACTGCCACACGACAGAAGGTTAGCCCTTTACTATCACACAACCGACGGCGATGCTCCATCATTAGCTCCGCAAATGCGGAGCTAATGATGCTAATGATGGAGCATCCGCCGTCGGTTTTTGTGATAGTAAAGGGGCTAACCTTCTGTATTGTCACAGTGAAAGTTAACCGGCTGTCGTGTGGCAGTGAAAGGGTTAAAAAAAAAGAAAAAAAGATATAATTTATGTAGTTGTTGTTGTTGTCCAGATGCTGGGCGTGCAGGGCGCCAGTCAGGAGTGCCCGGGCGACAACGCGCGGCAGCTGGCCCGGGTGGTGTGTGCGACGGTGCTGGCCGGAGAACTGTCCCTCATGGCCGCCCTCGCCGCGGGCCACCTGGTGAAGAGCCACATGGCGCACAACAGGTACGTGTTTCACACATTCATCTGAGTTCTGCCGTCGGTGGGTGAACGTGTGAGTGAACGTGTGAGTGAACGTGTGAGTGAACGGGTGAATGTGTGAGTGAACGTGTGAGTGAACGGGTGAATGTGTGAGTGAACGTGTGAGTGAACGGGTGAATGTGTGAGTGAACGTGTGAGTGAACGTGTGAGTGAACGTGTGAGTGAACGTGTGAGTGAATGTGTGAGTGAACGTGTGAGTGAACGTGTGAGTGAACGGGTGAGTGAACGTGTGAGTGAACGTGTGAGTGAACGGGTGAATGTGTGAGTGAACGTGTGAGTGAACGGGTGAATGTGTGAGTGAACGGGTGAGTGAACGTGTGAGTGAACGGGTGAATGTGTGAGTGAACGTGTGAGTGAACGGGTGAATGTGTGAGTGAACGTGTGAGTGAACGGGTGAACGTGTGAGTGAACAGGTGAGTGAACGTGTGAGTGAACATGTGGGTGAACGTGTGAATGTGTGAGTGAACGTGTGAGTGAACGGGTGAATGTGTGAGTGAACGGGTGAATGTGTGAGTGAACGTGTGAACGTGTGAGTGAACGGGTGAACGTGTGACTGAACGGGTGAATGTGTGAGTGAACGGGTGAACGTGTGACTGAACGGGTGAATGTGTGAGTGAACGGGTGAACGTGTGACTGAACGGGTGAATGTGTGAGTGAACGGGTGAACGTGTGAGTGAACGGGTGAATGTGTGAGTGAACGGGTGAATGTGTGAGTGAACGTGTGAGTGAACGGGTGAATGTGTGAGTGAACGTGTGAGTGAACGGGTGAACGTGTGAGTGAACGGGTGAATGTGTGAGTGAACGGGTGAATGTGTGAGTGAACGGGTGAATGTGTGAGTGAACGTGTGAGTGAACGGGTGAATGTGTGAGTGAACGTGTGAGTGAACGGGTGAATGTGTGAGTGAACAGGTGAATGTGTGAGTGAACGTGTGAACGTGTGAGTGAACGGGTGAATGTGTGAGTGAACGTGTGAGTGAACGGGTGAACGTGTGAGTGAACGTGTGAACGTGTGAGTGAACGGGTGAATGTGTGAGTGAACGGGTGAACGTGTGAGTGAATGTGTGAGTGAACGTGTGAATGTGTGAGTGAACAGACCGTAACACACGCTGCTTAGACATGAACCCTTTCACTGCCACACGACCAAAGGGTTAACCCTTTCACTGCGACAATATAGAAGGTTAACCCTTTCACTGTGCCAATACAGAAGGTTAACCCTTTCACTACCACACAACCAACGGGTTAACCCTTTCACTGCGACAATATAGAAGGTTAACCCTTTCACTGCCACACTACAGAAGGTTAACCTTTCACTGCCACACTACAGAAGGTTAACCCTTCCACTGCCACACTGTAGAAGGTTAACCTTTCACTATCACACTACAGAAGGTTAACCTTTCACTACCACAATACAGAAGGTTAACCCTTTCACTACCACACTACAGAAGGTTAACCTTTCACTACCAGACTACAGAAGGTTAACCCTTCCACTGCCACACTGCAGAAGGTTAACTTTTCACTACCACACTACAGAAGGTTAACCCGTTCACTACCACACTACAGAAGGTTAACCTTTCACTACCACACTACAGACGGTTAACCTTTCACTACCACACTACAGACGGTTAACCCTTTCACTACCACACTACAGAAGGTTAACCTTTCACTACCACACTACAGACGGTTAACCCTTTCACTACCACACTACAGAAGGTTAACCTTTCACTGCCACACTACAGAAGGTTAACCCTTTCACTACCACACTGCAGAAGGTTAACCCTTTCACTACCACACTACAGAAGGTTAACCTTTCACTACCACACTACAGAAGGTTAACCTTTCACTGCCACACTGCAGAAGGTTAACCCTTTCACTGCCACACTACAGAAGGTTAACCCTTTCACTACCACACTACAGAAGGTTAACCCTTTCACTACCACACTACAGAAGGTTAACCGTAAGTGAAGTGAAGTGTTTCAGATCCTGGGAGAGAGAAGAAAGTAAACTCTTTGATCTTTCTTTAGGTCTAAGGCCAACCTGCAGGCGGAGCCGGGGACCTGCACCAAGCACGCGTCTTGAGGGGGCGTCGGCCTGCCGGGAGAGGGGGCGTCGGCCTGCTGTGAGAGGGGGCGTCGGCCTGCTGTTCCGTTTCCATGAACCTCTCATCGCCGTCGACGACGTTCTCGCACAATATAGAAGATCGGCGACCATCAATGGACTAAAAAAACATATTTAATATTTAAAAAAGGGATTTCATTCTTAAAAAAACAGACCTGGTCATTCCAAGTGCTTTTCTCAGAGACACAGGAGCGCCCTGTGACTCACCACTAGGGCTGGAGATATGAACTTGATACACAACGATGTCCGGTAACGGATGCAGACGTGTGCTCTTGGAGTTATTTTTTTATTTTTATTTTTTTAACCCTTTCACTACCACACTACAGAAGGTTAACCCTTTACTATCACACTACAGACGGTAGTGAAAGTGTTAACCCTTTGTCGCGTGGCAGTGAAAGAGTTAAGCAGCTGACTATGAGCACTTAAAAGGGATAGTTTGGAATTTTGGACATTTGAAGTTGTATGAAATACTTGCCAGTGGTGTAGTGGATGCAACGCATACTTAGCGAGTCCTGTGGCTGCGTTCTGAGCGAACAGGGAAAGCATTCAGGCTCACGAAAGCCAAAAGGTTTGAATCCACACCACAACATGCAGGCAAAAGAGTGATTTTTGACACAAAACCATTGTCCTCCTGCATTTCCAATTCTGCTAATCATTTGGCACTTTGTATCTTGAAGAAATCCAGTCAGCTGTTTCAAAATGCAGGAGGACTGTGGTTTTGTGTTGTGGGTAAATCAAAATAAAATCAAATGTATTTGTAAGGCCCGACAACACACGTTAATGTCCCCATGGGCCGGATACCTCTTCTTTAAGGCCCGACAACACACGTTAATGTCCCCATGGGCCGGACACGTCTTCTTTAAGGCCCGACAACACACGTTAATGTCCCCATGGGCCGGACACGTCTTCTTTAAGGCCCGACAACACACGTTAATGTCCCCATGGGCCGGACACGTCTTCTTTAAGGCCCGACAACACACGTTAATGTCCCCATGGGCCGGATACCTCTTCTTTAAGGCCCGACAACACACGTTAATGTCCCCATGGGCCGGACACGTCTTCTTTAAAGCCCGACAACACACATTAATGTCCCCATGGGCCGGACACGTCTTCTTTAAGGCCCGACAACACACGTTAATGTCCCCATGGGCCGGACACGTCTTCTTTAAGGCCCGACAACACACGTTAATGTCCCCATGGGCCGGACACGTCTTCTTTAAGGCCCGACAACACACGTTAATGTCCCCATGGGCCGGACACGTCTTCTTTAAGGCCCGACAACACACGTTAATGTCCCCATGGGCCGGACACGTCTTCTTTAAGGCCCGACAACACACGTTAATGTCCCCATGGGCCGGACACGTCTTCTTTAAGGCCCGACAACACAAGTTAATGTCCCCATGGGCCGGACACGTCTTCTTTAAGGCCCGATAACACACGTTAATGTCCCCATGGGCCGGACACGTCTTCTTTAAGGCCCGACAACACACGTTAATGTCCCCATGGGCCGGATACCTCTTCTTTAAGGCCCGACAACACACGTTAATGTCCCCATGGGCCGGACACGTCTTCTTTAAACAGGTAAGGAAAAACTCACTAAAAACCTAGCAATAGGAAAAAAGCACCACAGGCAATGTGGAGAGGAGAAACTTAGAAGGGCCATTCAAGGGGGGGGGGATCTCCCTTCTTAGATGTCGGTGATAGTAGTGTTGCTATAAAACAGGCGAAACAGTTGGTAAGTATGTACATATACAAATAAGTACATGCAATAGCAACTGGGGTACATCAGAAGATTGAAAATGGAGGGTAACCCTTTGCCTGCATGTTGTGGTGTGGATTGTACCTGTGTTTTGGTTCTGTGATCCCTATTTGCTGCCTGTCTAAAGCTGCCCCGTTCACTCTGAACCTGGCCAGAACTCTGAACCTGGCCATGGGGTTCAGTAAGTAAGCCAATAGCTTTAACTACACTACTGGATAGTATTTCAAGTCCAAAAAACAGTACTATCCGTTAATTACTGACCTGCATACTTTTTGCATCTTTCTTTCTTTGCCATGGTTGAGGACCTTATTATAGTTCATCAAGAAACAGAAGTGTTGAACTAAAATGGATTACTCTCTGGGGGGAAAAAGAAAGAATTTTGCTCCCCTGTTTTAATTGTTTAAATTGTAATCGCCAAATACAGCCTTCTTAACCTAGAAATAGCCTGAAACGTGGATGTTTCTCTTCTTGAATGTGCATAACCTACAATTATTAAAAAAGTTATTACTTTACAAAGTAAGAACAAGATATATTTTGAGTATTAGTCACTGAAGTGATTATGCACAAATGTTTTGTTTAGTTTTCCCTTTTGTTTTTGTATATATGAGAGGAAACTAGAAGGAATGTCATAATGATGAGTGACACTTTCATCTTAACCCTTTCACTGCCACACTACAGAAGGTTAACCTTTCACTACCACACTACGTCTGTAGTGTGGTAGTGAAAGGGTTAACCTTCTGTAGTGTGGTAGTGAAAGGGTTAACCCTTTGTTGTGTGGCAGTGAAAGGGTTAACCTTCTGTATTGTCACAGTGAAACGGTTAACCATTTGGTAGTGTGGTAGTGAAAAAAGAAAAGAAAAAAGGAGGATGAATAAAAAATCTAGCCAGTTTGGCCTCAAACGTCTGCACTGTAAAATGGCTGATGTCTGTGTAAACCCCGCCCCCCCTTCCTGAATTGATTGGTCGAGGCATATAAGGTGCGGAAAGAATACATTCACTGATTGACAGTGTGAGTCTCCTGCTGCTGATTTGTACAAATTTGTTGGCGAAATGTCAAGTCTGAACATTGGCCTAAATGACACAGAATCTTTTGTATATTTTGTAATAAATAGAACGATGATACTTTACAATAAACTACTGTATTGTGCTGATTTATGCTTTTTCTCTGAACTGATTACACACCATTTAGAATGTGTACATGTATACTGTAGCCTACGCTGTTGGCCTTGAGTTGTAGGAACTGAGGTTCTTGCGAATAATCAGAAAAAAGGAGTGTATATTTTTGTTTCATCAGTGATTCAGCAGTTAACCCTTTCACTACCACACGACAAAGGGTTAACCCTTTCACTGAGACAAACCCTTTCACTGCCACATGACAAAGGGTTAACCCTTTCACAACCACACTACAGAAGGTTAACCCTTTCACTACCACACTGCAGACGGTTATCCGTCTGTAGTGTGGTAGTGAAAGGTTAACCGTCTGTAGTGTGGCAGTGAAAGGTTAACCTTCTGTAGTGTGGTAGTGAAAGGTTAACCTTCTGTAGTGGGGTAGTGAAAGGTTAACCTTCTGTAGTGTGGTAGTGAAAGGTTAACCTTCTGTAGTGTGGTAGTGAAAGGTTAACCTTCTGTCATGTGGCAGTGAAAGGTTAACCTTCTGTAGTGTGGTAGTGAAAGGGTTAACCGTCTGTAGTGTGGTAGTGAAAGGGTTAACCGTCTGTAGTGTGGTAGTGAAAGGTTAACCGTCTGTAGTGTGGTAGTGAAAGGTTAACCGTCTGTAGTGTGGTAGTGAAAGGTTAACCTTCTGTAGTGTGGTAGTGAAAGGGTTAACCGTCTGTAGTGTGGTAGTGAAAGGTTAACCGTCTGTAGTGTGGTAGTGAAAGGTTAACCGTCTGTAGTGTGGTAGTGAAAGGTTAATCTTCTGTAGTGTGGTAGTGAAAGGTTAACCGTCTGTAGTGTGGTAGTGAAAGGTTAACCGTCTGTAGTGTGGTAGTGAAAGAGTTAACCTTCTGTAGTGTGGTAGTGAAAGGGTTAACCTGTAGTGTGGTAGTGAAAGGTTAACCTTCTGTAGTGTGGTAGTGAAAGGTTAACCTTCTGTAGTGTGGTAGTGAAAGGTTAACCTTCTGTCATGTGGCAGTGAAAGGTTAACCTTCTGTAGTGTGGTAGTGAAAGGTTAACCTTCTGTCATGTGGCAGTGAAAGGTTAACCGTCTGTAGTGTGGTAGTGAAAGGTTAACCTTCTGTAGTGTGGTAGTGAAAGGGTTAACCGTCTGTAGTGTGGTAGTGAAAGGTTAACCGTCTGTAATGTGGTAGTGAAAGGTTAACCGTCTGTAGTGTGGTAGTGAAAGAGTTAACCTTCTGTAGTGTGGTAGTGAAAGGTTAATCTTCTGTAGTGTGGTAGTGAAAGGTTAACCGTCTGTAGTGTGGTAGTGAAAGGTTAACCGTCTGTAGTGTGGTAGTGAAAGAGTTAACCTTCTGTAGTGTGGTAGTGAAAGGGTTAATCTTCTGTAGTGTGGTAGTGAAAGGTTAACCTTCTGTAGTGTGGTAGTGAAAGGTTAACCTTCTGTAGTGTGGTAGTGAAAGGTTAACCTTCTGTCATGTGGCAGTGAAAGGTTAACCTTCTGTAGTGTGGTAGTGAAAGGGTTAACCGTCTGTAGTGTGGTAGTGAAAGGGTTAACCGTCTGTAGTGTGGTAGTGAAAGGTTAACCGTCTGTAGTGTGGTAGTGAAAGGTTAACCGTCTGTAGTGTGGTAGTGAAAGGTTAACCTTCTGTAGTGTGGTAGTGAAAGGGTTAACCGTCTGTAGTGTGGTAGTGAAAGGTTAACCGTCTGTACTGTGTGGTAGTGAAAGAGTTAACCTTCTGTAGTGTGGTAGTGAAAGGTTAACCGTCTGTAGTGTGGTAGTGAAAGGTTAACCGTCTGTAGTGTGGTAGTGAAAGAGTTAACCTTCTGTAGTGTGGTAGTGAAAGGGTTAACCTGTAGTGTGGTAGTGAAAGGTTAACCGTCTGTAGTGTGGTAGTGAAAGGGTTAACCTTCTGTACTGTGGTAGTGAAAGGGTTAACCTTCTGTAGTGTGGTAGTGAAAGGGTTAACCTTCTGTAGTGTGGTAGTGAAAGGTTAATCTTCTGTAGTGTGGTAGTGAAAGGGTTAACCTTCTGTAGTGTGGTAGTGAAAGGGTTAACCTTCTGTAGTGTGGTAGTGAAAGGGTTAACCTTCTGTAGTGTGATAGTGAAAGGGTTAACCGTCTGTAGTGTGGTAGTGAAAGGTTAACCTTCTGTAGTGTGGTAGTGAAAGGTTAACCTTCTGTAGTGTGGTAGTGAAAGGTTAACCTTCTGTCATGTGGCAGTGAAAGGTTAACCTTCTGTAGTGTGGTAGTGAAAGGGTTAACCGTCTGTAGTGTGGTAGTGAAAGGGTTAACCGTCTGTAGTGTGGTAGTGAAAGGTTAACCGTCTGTAGTGTGGTAGTGAAAGGTTAACCGTCTGTAGTGTGGTAGTGAAAGGTTAACCTTCTGTAGTGTGGTAGTGAAAGGGTTAACCGTCTGTAGTGTGGTAGTGAAAGGTTAACCGTCTGTACTGTGTGGTAGTGAAAGAGTTAACCTTCTGTAGTGTGGTAGTGAAAGGTTAACCGTCTGTAGTGTGGTAGTGAAAGGTTAACCGTCTGTAGTGTGGTAGTGAAAGAGTTAACCTTCTGTAGTGTGGTAGTGAAAGGGTTAACCTGTAGTGTGGTAGTGAAAGGTTAACCGTCTGTAGTGTGGTAGTGAAAGGGTTAACCTTCTGTACTGTGGTAGTGAAAGGGTTAACCTTCTGTAGTGTGGTAGTGAAAGGGTTAACCTTCTGTAGTGTGGTAGTGAAAGGTTAATCTTCTGTAGTGTGGTAGTGAAAGGGTTAACCTTCTGTAGTGTGGTAGTGAAAGGGTTAACCTTCTGTAGTGTGGTAGTGAAAGGGTTAACCTTCTGTAGTGTGATAGTGAAAGGGTTAACCGTCTGTAGTGTGGTAGTGAAAGGTTAACCTTCTGTAGTGTGGTAGTGAAAGGTTAACCTTCTGTAGTGTGGTAGTGAAAGGTTAACCTTCTGTAGTGTGGTAGTGAAAGGTTAACCGTCTGTAGTGTGGTAGTGAAAGGTTAACCGTCTGTAGTGTGGTAGTGAAAGGGTTAACGTCTGTAGTGTGGTAGTGAAAGGTTAACCTTCTGTAGTGTGGTAGTGAAAGGTTAACCTTCTGTAGTGTGGTAGTGAAAGGTTAACCTTCTGTAGTGTGGTAGTGAAAGGTTAACCTTCTGTAGTGTGGTAGTGAAAGGGTTAACCTTCTGTAGTGTGGTAGTGAAAGGTTAACCTTCTTTAGTGTGGTAGTGAAAGGTTAACCTTCTGTAGTGTGGTAGTGAAAGGTTAACCTTCTGTAGTGTGGTAGTGAAAGGTTAACCTTCTGTAGTGTGGTAGTGAAAGGGTTAACCTTCTGTAGTGTGGTAGTGAAAGGTTAACCTTCTGTAGTGTGGTAGTGAAAGGTTAACCTTCTGTAGTGTGGTAGTGAAAGGTTAACCTTCTGTAGTGTGGTAGTGAAAGGTTAACCGTCTGTAGTGTGGTAGTGAAAGGTTAACCTTCTGTAGTGTGGTAGTGAAAGGTTAACCTTCTGTAGTGTGGTAGTGAAAGGTTAACCTTCTGTAGTGTGGTAGTGAAAGGTTAACCTTCTGTAGTGTGGTAGTGAAAGGATTAACCTTCTGTAGTGTGGTAGTGAAAGGTTAACCTTCTGTAGTGTGGTAGTGAAAGGTTAACCTTCTGTAGTGTGGTAGTGAAAGGTTAACCTTCTGTAGTGTGGTAGTGAAAGGTTAACCTTCTGTAGTGTGGTAGTGAAAGGGTTAACCTTCTGTAGTGTGGTAGTGAAAGGTTAACCTTCTGTAGTGTGGTAGTGAAAGGATTAACCTTCTGTAGTGTGGTAGTGAAAAGTTAACCTTCTGTAGTGTGGTAGTGAAAGGTTAACCTTCTGTAGTGTGGTAGTGAAAGGGTTAACCGTCTGTAGTGTGGTAGTGAAAGGTTAACCGTCTGTAGTGTGGTAGTGAAAGGTTAACCTTCTGTAGTGTGGTAGTGAAAGGTTAACCTTCTGTAGTGTGGTAGTGAAAGGGTTAACCTTCTGTAGTGTGGTAGTGAAAGGTTAACCTTCTGTAGTGTGGTAGTGAAAGGGTTAACCTTCTGTAGTGTGGTAGTGAAAGGTTAACCGTCTGTAGTGTGGTAGTGAAAGGTTAACCGTCTGTAGTGTGGTAGTGAAAGGGTTAACCGTATGTAGTGTGGTAGTGAAAGGTTAGCCTTCTGTAGTGTGGTAGTGAAAGGTTAGCCTTCTGTAGTGTGGTATAGTGAAAGGGTTAAACAATTTCTCAACTCCATAGACATCCCTCTTCCCTGTAATGTAACCATGATGGACACCCTCTCATGTTCCATGTGACATGTTCAAAGACATCCCTGTAACATGTGCAAACCATGTTTGGTTGGATTCCTGGTTTGTTGGTAACTAACGGCGAGGCTATAAAGATCTCTTTCCCCGAGGACCAGTTTAGTGTGGCTGACACTTTACACAAGGGAGTGAAAGTCTCACTTCAAACAGGATTACAAAGCCTTTAGTCTCCTCTCGACCCTAAACCCTGTATTGAGGCCATTGGAGTTCCACCGAGAGGCCAGAGAGCGAGAGGTCTCGCTGTCAGAAATCCACCACTGATGATGTCACAATAGATAGCCCTCACCAGAGGAACCCCCGGCCAATCGGACGCGGCCTCAGCACATCTCACCAGGTCGGAGTCATCCGATTGGGTAGCCTCGCGGAAGGCTCATGAATAATAAGATGGCTCATTACCTGCCTCTGTCCCGGTGCCAGGCGACACAGGGGTAGTTTCTGTACAGTGTGTCCCTCTCTGGGGCGACATTCCTCTTGAGTTCTCGTCACGTTAACGCGGCACACGATGATGCAACTCACTGGATACACGGTGTCAAGGATCTAAGAACATGTAGGCTTACAGGTTACAGATACAGCTTGAGTTAATCTAGCACAGTTAACACAACGTGTCTTTCCAGCTTCATGAAGCGAGTGGCTGTGTGTCTACTGAGAATAAAACGTCTGGTATATTATGGTCAAACGTGTGAGTTCATCTTGTGTTCTTCTGAGAGCTCTGGTTTATCTCTGATCAGAGGGTGTGAGCGACCAATGGCCGGCTCAGATCATAAGGATTGATTGATTGAAAACGTTATTTAACAGATTGCAGAATGGGTACAATACAGTACGGCTCAATACACACAACTGTTAAGGGGATGCAGACCAGAGAAAGACGTTCGTCTTGTTTACATCAGGGTCCCCCATTTTCAATTCATCATAACATATAATTACATACATGACATACAGATAGTCAGTACTGCTACATCTATACATTTATGACATACATGACATACAGACTACAGTACTGTTACATCTAGACATTTATTAGGTGGTGGGTTAGGGGGGGGCCTCTTCTGGGATAGCAAGCTATACCTCAACACCAAAGTCCACTCCAGGGTCTTTGTTTTCAAGGTCTTTGCTGAAATAAATAACTCAACTTGCAGCAATAGATATACATGTTAAATAGTGTGCATTTAAAAAAATATATATATGTGAGGACCTTAACGATTGTTTTCAACTGGACTAAAGGCGGCGATAGACATACAGATAACTGTATTCCATGTGACACCATGTGACACCACTGTGTCTTTTATGAAAAGGTTGGATGGCCTTCTCTGGTACCAATATCATTTGGTATTTGTTTATTTATAAATGGTAAATGGGGGGCGACAGTGGCTCAGGAGGTAGAGCAGTCGTTCCCGGTTTGATTCCCGCTCCTCCCGGGCAGCGTGTCGATGTGTCCTTGAGCAAGATACTTAACCCCCTAACTGCTCCCGATGAGCAGGTTGACACCCTGCATGGTCGCCTCCACCGTCGGTGAGTGAATGTGTGAGTGAATGGGTCAAATGTGAGGAACAAATTGTAAAGCGCTTTGGATAAAAGCGCTATATAAATGCAGCCATTTATTTATGAAGCCCTTATCGGTAAACTTAAATCACAACACTGTTGGAATGAAATCTTGGAACCTGTTCTACACATTGTTCTCAGGGTTCCTCCGGTTTGCTCTGAACTAGGAAAAACAGCTTTTACCTGGAACGCCCTCCGACTGACTCTGAAGCTTCTTCCTTCTCTCGCTGCATTCTAAAGTAGGATCTCCGACCACTGTGTGTCAACTTCTTTTTTTATCTACTTTTTCTCCCATTTTCTATTTTTCTCCCATCCCAATTTCGTATGGTCCAATTCTACCCTCCCCTGTCTCGAACGCTGTTTGGCCATGCCTCCCACAGGCCGGCTGCAATGTGGACGAAGCCTTGCATCACTTGTCCCCTCCGGTACACGAGGAGGCAGCCGTCGCATCTTTTCACCTGCGCAGCGCGATCTCTCAGCGGCGAGGAGTAACGCGTGGGAGGGACACGCCGCCCCCGTCGCTTCCTGATTCTGCTGCGCAGGCGCACCAACCGACCTGTAGGAGTCGCTGTCCACAACGTCCGATCCCCACCCATCAGCTTCCCACCCCCTAATACTGCCAATTGTATTAGTATGAACGACCAGCCAAGCTGGTAGCAATGCCAAGAGCTGGGCTCGAACCCAGCATCTCCTGCATTGGTGGCGAGCGCCTTGCCCACTGCGCCACCTAGCCGCCCCACTGTGTGTCAACTTGTAACTGTTGTGCCTATAATCTACTGATAAACTGTGTCTTGTTTTGTGAGCTCGTCGTGGCTGTAAATGAGGTAAAATAACCTCCGTGTCTCACCAGTTGAAATAAAGGTTTGAAATGAAAGGAGAACACAGAGAACCAGCTCAGAGCACATTCCCACTTTTAGCCTCTGTGACGTTTGGGGTTTTGCTCTCACATGGCAGCGAAAGCCCTGGCGTTGCCCAGTGGTAATTACCTGTCTTTCTGCCCTGGTCGCCCTGATTGGTACCCTCTCCGTCATCACCTGGTTCCCTGCAGCCACGGTCAGGGACAAGACCAAGCTGCAGCGGGTGATACGATCAGCGGAGAGGGTGATCGGCTGCCCCCTTCCCTCCCTCGAGTCCCTACACTCCACCAGGGCCTTGAGGAGGGCGAGGAAGATCATGGCAGACCCCGCCCCCACCCGGGTCACGACCTCTTCACCATGCTCCCCCACGGCAGGCGGCTACGGCTGCCCAAGACACTAAAGTCCCGCCATAGACTCAGCTTCTTCCCCTCAGCAGCTCGCCTGGTAAAGGAGTCAGGTGTCCCCCTGCTCCGCCCCCCCCCCCCCCCCCCCCCCTCTATGGCGAGCTGCTAGGGCTGGACCTCTGGACTTGAACTGTGCTGCACTGTTTCCATGTCCCCCACCACTGCACTTTTACTGTCTTATTGTTGTCTCACTGTTCTGTCCTGTTTTGCACTTGTTTATTTATTATTATGTTTATTCCTATTTGTGGAAAAAATCATGCACTGTGACGTCGAATCACGTTCCGTTTGTCTGTTGCAGTGGAACAGTAATATCATATAGCTCTATAGTGAATATGGTGAATACAGTCATCTGAATGTGAATCTGAATCTGGTGTGTACAGTTTACTCTGCTTCATATGTCCTCCTTGTTTGCTACTCAGATAGTCAGTCGTTCACTGAACATTACTGTGAGTACCCTTTCACGAAGAAACGCTTATCGCTCCCGTCTTGGAGGATAAGTTAGTTTGCCGTTTGTATTATTACCGCGTGTTGCGTTGTCCTTTGGAAACCCTGTTATGTGCTTACTGTATGTACAGTAGCACCGTCGCCCGACGTGTTTTGTTTTCCTACTACATTTTTGGAGACAGAGTTTTCTCCCCCTTGCTTTCCCCCGTTTCCAAGTATAGTTCTGTTGATTTCCTTTCGCGATAACGTATTTTTGAGACGGCGTTTGTCTCTCCTTTGTTTTCCCGCGTGTGTGCCCTTTTTGATATCTCGCAGCGACAAATAAACATTCTTTTGTTTGAGAACCAACACCCGCCTCCTGCCTACCCGTTCTGTCCTGCACTTGGGTTCAACACACCTACCCACCGTGACAGCAGCCACGATCCAAAGAGTTCCTTCCCCAAAGTTTGCATAGAGCGTTCCACACTATCTGATGACATCACAGGTCTGAGGCTCAGCCCTCTGGTTTCTGGGTTTGGGAACGAGTTGCTCAGGTTCAACAATATTGATTGAACCATCCAAGGCCAAAGGAATAACGTATGTACTCTTTGATTGGACGGTGGTCCTCTCTGTAAGAGCACATTGGCTAGAGAGGGTGACCACATCATGATACCAGCCAATAGCAGAGGGTGTTCTCCGTATTCACCGCTGGAACACGCCCTCCTTGAAGTGACCGGGATGGAACCACCAACCTCATCGTCTACCAGACCAACGTAGCGCCACACGGTGCTGATAAATATTCATCGTTTTTCTAACCGTCATTGTTATAAGGACACAACACTGTAAAACATTGTTAAAGTTATGTATAAGGTCAATTGTTATGACAGCTCATAATATTACCGTGGTTTTCACTGTACAGGCATTTCCTTTTTACACATGCACGCACACACACACACACACACACACACACACACACACACACACACACCACACACACACACACACGCACACACACACACACCACACACACACACACACACACACACACACACACACACACACACACACACACACACACCACACACACACACACCACACACACACACACACACACACACACACACACCACACACACACACACACACACACACACACACACACGCACACACACACACACCACACACACACACACACACACACACACACACACACACACACACACACACACACACACACACACACACACACACACACACACACACACACACACACACAGGGGTGGCCAACAAACCCCTGGCATAATTGATGCTATTTATGTATTCTGTCCTGTTTATGATAATGAAGTTATGCAACATGTCACCTGCTGGGCTTCAGTGGTAAAGGATTTGACCACAGTGGGGGGAGGGGTGGGTCAATAAACCCTGCTATCACCTCAACTACCACTACATTCGAGAAGGCAATTGCATAGTATTGGAGCTATGGTAGTTACTGAAAACGGAATAATTTTTTTTATTTTTTATTACCTACAATCATAAAGTTTTGACACTACAATCCTTCGTAACAAAAGCCCTAGGGTAAGATGTACATAGGGCCAAGATACCAGATATAATATATAGATCAGTGAGGATAGGCTACCTGCCACTTGGACCAGTAGGAGGCAACACCGTCGATGGCTATTCAGAAAATAATGAATGGTACGTTCCGACAAGTTCAGCTCTACTGGGGTTGGGGGTTTGGTGCCTTGCTCAAGGGCACTTCAGCTGTAGTTGTTGAGGGAGGTAGAGTGATATACCCAGATGTTCTGCTGATCCAGGGATCGAACCGGTGACCTGCTGATCACAAGGCTGCTTCTCCACCCACTAGGCCACCTTTGACCCTTGAGTGATGTTTCATGACAAAAAAGAAAAGGGTGTCTCTATTCTTCAGTCCTTATAGCTCAGCCATAGCTAGAAGGTATCTGCATTTTGATGAAAATGGCTGATCACACAAAACATTTCTTTCACATCTATTTGGGGCGTGATGTCTCCTGCACACGCCAACATGGTGGGAAAGGCACTTACAGTCTTCTCCAGAGTCAGACAAGAAGATGGATACCAGTTTCCTCTCTGTGCGTTCAGTAGAAAGCTATCTGGTTGCAAGCTAGCCTAGCTTAGCACAAAAGTGGATATGGATCAGTTAGTTTAGCTGTTGGCCAAAAACACCTCTCCTGGGGTTTTAAGCATAGGCTAGCTGATCCATTATCATCCATATGATCAGATAGCTGATCCATATCTGAAGAAGCGCATTTCCCATAATGTTGGTGTGCTCCTAGGTTTAATTTAAAGGCTTATTTTGTAGAAAGATCTACAAAATGTGAATACCTCTTTTCCATGTGGTCCACCATGTGTCCTCGTGGACTCCAGCTATCCAGTTATGCAAACAGAAATGTCTGGTCAACAACTAGGACAACTGTGTTGTATGGTTTGGCAAAACCTGTGCCTGTGTGTCAGAGGTCACAAGAGTCACTTTAAGAATAGTATAGCTTGAGATTATATAATATAGCATTGTATAGCAGTGTACATAAAGACCCAAGGCCTCATCTGTAGCTAACAGTGTACTGCACTGCCACAGGACCTAGCAGGTCCTACCATGCTCTGTAAATAGCTCATGTACAGATACCGATATGCCTACTTTGTTTACTTGTTTGTCGCTCTATTGGTTGGACTCTTATTATTATTACTTGTATTATGCACATTGTTGCGGGTGAGACCCCCCGCATTTCACTGTATACCTGTATGCCGTGACAAATAAAACTCTTGTATCTTGTATCTTGTATCTTGTCATCTCTTCCTTATATCTAGTGGCTGGTTGGGATGTCGATTCAATTCAACAACAAGCTCCGATACAGGCCAGAGAATTCCCCTTCTTCCAACATGGCTGCAGCAATTGGTAACCACTTTAAAAAGAAAATGACAAATGAGGAAGGAACTATCTGTAATGAAATAGAGCTCTAGGTGATATGAGGAAGGAACTATCTGTAATGAAATAGAGCTCTAGGGGGTGCCTTGAGATTTTTTTTTTTTTTTTTATTATTCTTTTTGGATTACAGAGAATTATCACTAAAGTGCTATCTGTTGCAGCTGCACTGTTTTCCATGAAAATACCATATTTGGATAAGTTTGACCATTTCTCAAAATCTGAAAATCATTATTTAATAAAACACAGAAAAGGATCACCAAGTTACTCTGGATAAAAAAAAACTTTACAGACAACATTGAGACAAAGATTCCTGACACATCTCCATCCAAACTCTTGGAAGAACTCATTGAAATATCATCTGATACCACCTGGAGAGCTAGTTTCAGAGTGTGGTGCTGAGTACCAAGTATCTCATGATGCAGCAGTTAAGGTGTTGATACCATTCAGCACCACATATCTGTGTGAAGCTGGCTTTTCATCCATGACGGCTCTGAAAACAAAATGTAGGGCCAAGTTGAGCCTTGAGGATGACATGCGTGTTGCCTTGTCAAAGATCTCCCCATGTATTGACCGTATTATTAGCCAGCAGCAGCAGACCTCGCATTGAGCTAGAAATGTCCACTGAGTGAACAAGTGCTTATTTTCTTTTTTTTTGAACAAATGTTTTTTATTTTTCATTTTTTAACATAAAACTAAACAAACAATACAGTAACAGTAAAAATCAATGATAAATCACAGGACAACGACAGAAATAATAATAACAACAATGACAGTCCAGTAATTAAATCAAAATAAATGTAGATTAAAAGACATAAAAATAATAAATACAATACAATACAATACATGTGCTCTTGCTCGCTCTTCCTCGCTCTTTCCTTCCCTTTCTCCCCCTCCACCACCCCCCCCTCAGGACCCCCTCTTGGACTATACATCCACTATTCCATTTAACATCAGAAATTACAAGTTCATATGCTTCCCTTTATCTTCTCCACCACAGCTAACCAGACTGCTATGCTGGCTTCATTAACACCTAAAATTCGTGCAGTAGATATCTCTAGATAAATCACATCGAGATAGGTAAGAACCCACACCTTCCGGCACATTTTATCCGGTTGAATCCAGCGTGACGCTATCAACTTTTTGGCAGCCGTAAGACCGGACAAAATTAGTCTTTTTACATGTACAGAGGTTGATAACTGAGAAACATCATTCAACAACAATACAGAAGGCAGTATAGGTATGGTCAGAGATAAGAATTCTGATAATTGAGTGGTTATTTTTTCCCAGAATATCTTAACAGGAGGGCATTCCCAATACATATGCATAAATGTACCAAGATCACAGTTTAAACATAAGGTGCATCGAGGGTCTTGTCTGAGCCCCATTAGGTGCAAACGTCTAGGAGTCAGGTAAGTCCTATGAACAAAGTTAAGGTTAATCTGTTGGTGATCTGGGTTACGTGATGATAGCCGTACGTTTGCCCAGACTTCATCCCAATCAAAATCTACTTCCAAGTTTGGGATATCCTTCCTCCAAACCGAGTCTAGGGGAAGGATTTCATATGAGGACGTAAGTAAGTGACGATAAAAGTCAGAGACGAAGCCTCTCGATGTCTCCTTTTCATAAAAGAATTTGTAAAAATCTGTGGTGCTCAAGTGGAATCTTTAATGGGACTCCGTGAGCCTTTAAATCTGCTCTTAATTGTAGATAGAAAAAATAAGTGGAGCTGGTGAGGTTAAATTTGTTAAATATATCTTGATAACTGCAGAAACCATGGTCATCGAAGATATCCCCCAATGTATGTATGTCTTTCTTTTCCCATTTAGGAAATCTGATAGGTTGTTGTGCAATAAGGAGTAAATTGTTATTAAATAGGGGAGAATGACTATGCCATTTATGGTGATTTGTACACTTTTTCTGTGTTTCACGCCATATCCGGATCACATGTGTAATAAGAGGGCCAAATCTCGAGTTGCATTGCTTAATTGATAAGTTGGTGTACACTATATCCTGCAGTCTATGTGGTGCCACTATGTTCTCCTCTAATGGTCTCCAGGATACAGATGCTTGAGAATCAAACCAGGTGATCAGTGGTCTTAAAGAGAACGCTTTAAAATAATAGTTGAAGTCTGGAAATGCTAAACCCCCATCGGCTTTATTACTCTGTGCAGTGAATCTTTTTATTTGTGGAGGTTTGTTGTTCCAAATGAATTTATATGGAGCGGAGTGTAATTTTTTCCAGTAACCAACAGGGGGGGGGGGGGGGGGGGGGGGGGGAACGGCAACATTAAGCTGAAAAAGTTAATTCTGGGTAAAACATCCATCTTAACTATTGATGCTCGGACCTGTAATGAGTTTTTTTTATTTTGACCATCTGCCGAAGTCATTTGTGATCCTATCTAAGAATCCGGAATAATTATACTTCACCGTTTGGCATATAGTGGGGAATATTTCAACTCCAAGACATCTAAAGTGTTCTACCATGGGTATATTTGCTGGGAGGGCGGTAGCCTTCGCAGTCACATTGAGTGGAAGGAAGGCCGATTTTGGCCAGTTTATCTTAAATCCCGATAGATTGCCAAAATCATCTATTACTTTGAGAAGATGAGGTAGGGAGGTGGTAGGGTTTTGCATGAACAATAATACATCGTCCGCATATAAGCTAATGTGATGCTGTGTTCCCTTAATTGAGATCGGCGCTATGGACTGGGATTGTCTTATGTACTGTGCCAAAGGCTCTAGGGATAGAGCAAATAGTCCGGGACTGAGAGGACAACCCTGTCTAGACGAGCGCGACACAGGAAAGTGTGGGGAGCAGAATTTACCTGTTAAAATCATGGCCGATGGATCTGTATATAGTACTTTGATCATATTAATGAACCCCTCTCCTAACCCCATCCTTCCAAGTACTGCCCATAAATAAGACCATTCCAACCTGTCAAAGGCCTTCATCGCATCCAAGGATAATACAGCTGTAGGAGGCGCGGCATCCTTGCTGGAGTCTATCACATGCAGTAACCGTCTAATATTATCCGTGATCAGACGGCCTCTTATGAAGCCTGTCTGATCCGGGTGAACTAAAGATGTCATATGTTTTTGAAGTCGGATGGCTAGTACCTAAGCGTACAGCTTGAGATCGGTTCCGAGGAGGCTTAAGGGTCTATAACTACCGCCCAAGTGCTTATTTTCTGTATTTATTTATATTTTTGAGAAATGGTAACTTGGTGATCCTTTTCTGTATTTAAAAAAAATACATGATTTTCTGTTTTTGAGAAATGGTCAAACTTATCCAAATATGCTATTTTTATGGAAAAGTGTGCAGCTGCAACAGATAGCACTTTAGTGATAATTTTCTGTAATTTTATTTAAAGAAATATGCTATTTGATTTACTACTACAAGCAGTGTAATGTCAACAGTACTAAGCCATTTAGACCTGAAACACCTGTTAATAATGCATTATATAAGCATATACACACAAATGTGTTTCCCGGTTTCTTAAATAAACATTATTTTGAAAGCAAGCACTTTTGTCATCATTGTAGCAAAAAAGACAGGACTGGAAAAGTCTTTATCGTATGTAGGGGTGCCCTGGAATATTTTATTGAACACAGGGGTGCCTTGGCAGCAGAAAGGTTGAGAACCCTTGCCCTAATGGTAAGAGTGTGAGTATTTTTTTCAATCTGACATTACAAAAAAAATGTATCCTTCAAAATCAGTGTTGTTGTTAATCATTGGCATATGCTCAAATCCACTTTGCATTTGATATATTGAAAATATATAAAAAAATATATTTTTTTAACAATTCCTGCACCAGAATGCAGGAAATTAAGTCTGTGTAACAAAAACTTTCCTGGTGGGGAGCCCTAGACTCCCCGCTTAAAAAGTGGCCTGACTGGGGCTATATTTCGCACTATATTTCCTGGCCTGAATGATTTCCCCAGTCCGGCTCTCCTGCCCTTGGGGAAATTCAGGTGTCAAAGCAGCATGGGGGGGGGGGTACAGAGCTTCACAGTCCAGTATCTATATACACTATAGATACTAGGGGTGTAACGGTACACAAAAACCACGGTTCGGTACATACCTTGGTTTTGAAGTCAAGGTTTGGTACGGGTTTTCGGTACAGTGGGGGAAAGTTTGGCTTTCCATGTTCCACTCAGGGGTGATGTAGTGTGCAGTAACTAATTGTACTTGTAGGGCTGTCAACAAATATTCTATATTGAAATTAATAATTGTCTTGAAAAATTAATAAAAATTATATTAGATTGTGAAAAGAATAGCCCCCGGTGGGCGGTCGTTAGTGGTTAACATACCGTTGTATTCGTTCGGTACACTACACAGCTGTTCGGTACGGTACGGTACACACTGAAACTGTTCGGTTCGGTATGGATACGTGTACCTTTACACCTCTAATAGATACAATATAAAATATAAATACAAATACAATATAAAAAGTACAAAATACAAGATAGTCCAGTGAGTGCAGGTGGATATGAGTTCTCACGTCCCGAGTCCTGACAATGATAGTTCTCCTGGCAGCAGAGCCGGCCGTCCGAGCCCTTGGTTGTAGAGCCTGATGGCTGCTGGTATAAAGGACGGTTTTTGGTGTGTCGGGGGGGATGAGTCTTTGGCTGAACGTGCTCTTCATTCTGGCTAGCTCCTCATAGAGGGGTTCTCCAGGATGGCTTCTAGCTTTTTCCTCATCCTCGTCTCAGCCACCACCTCTAGATTATCCAGCTCACCACCCACTACTGAGCTAGCCTGCTTCACCAGCTTGTTCAGCTTGCTGGAGTCCCTCGAGCTGATGTAGCCCCCCCCCCCAGCACACCACAGCAAAAAAGAGGACGCTGGTTACAACCGACTGGTAGAAAGATAGCAGCAGTCGGTTGCACACGTCGAACGACCTGAGTCTCCTCAGGAAGAACAGCCTGCTCTGTCCCTTCCTGTAGAGGGCCTGCTCAGTGTTGTCCGACCAGTCCAGTTTTTTGTTCAGGTGAACTCAGTGGTGCAGTGGTAATATGGGAACTGGTAACACGGCGCGCACGCGCATGCGCGCACGTGCACGCGCGTGCTCGCGCGCGGGTACGTGCATGCGCACAGAACAGATTTTTGTATGATTATTCTTCCAATGTGATTGCGTGGCAAATACATTTCTTTGTAAGAATATATCTGCATTTTGTCAGTACAAGATTAATCAGTGATCACATTGAATTAAAACATGATTATTTCCAGTGCCACGATTATTTATTTCAAGAGAAACAAACAGGCAAATAGCCTACCTTAGTCAATCTGGACAAATACATTAGGGCCTATAGACTAGAAAAAAAGAAAAGCTGTTTTAAATGCGGTTACTTGCCTTGTTGTGGAGTGGCAGCTGTCTCTGTTGTGGGGGGCGCGGGCGTTGGAGGTTCTCTTGGGGAGCGTCGTTGGTTCAGGTAACGTGATACTGTTGTCAAATGATCTGTTTATATCTGTTTGTATTTGCGGGCGGGGGCGTGGTTGAAGACGCGCTTTTGTTATGGGTGGCCGGGTACTTAGCGCACAACAAATGGTTGCGCGTACACGCGAGTACACATCCGTGCGCGATCGCGCGTACTTTTGCCTCAGTGATCTGGTAACACGGCGTGTAACCGCGTGTGACCACGACTGCACCACTGGGTGAACTCCAAGGAACGTGTAGGACTCCACCATCTCTACCTCCTCCCCTCCGAGGATTATGGGAGAAGGGGGACCCTTCCTGCCTCTCTTCTAGTCCACCACCAGCTCCTTTGTCTTGCTGACGTTGAGTTGGAGGTGGTTGCTGTCGGACCACCCTACGAAGCTCTCCACCAGAGCCCTGTACTCAGTCTCATGATTCAAGGCTTACTAAGGGTTAGGTGTGACTTAACTAAGGGTTAGGTGTGACTTAACTAAGGGTTAGGTCTGTAATTAAACATAAACATTCAGATGCTGTGAGGAGCTGTGAGGATAATGGACACATCATTAGAACAGAACACGTCCACACAGCAGATGTACAGTCCCCTCCCCATCATACTCTGTCAGGATCTAGGGGTATCAGTACTAAATACCTATATGTCCCTATGCCATAAATGTCATGTATGTTGTGTATGTCATAAATGTCTATATGAATTGAAAATGGGGGACCCTGATGGAAACAAGACAAACGTCTTTCTCAGGTCTGCATCCCCTTAACAATTGTATGTATTGAGCCGTACTGTATTGTACCCATTCTGCAATCTGTTAAATAAAGTTTTCATTCATTCAGATGCTGGTGAAGCCTCAGACACAGGTCATATGGCCGCTGCAGACCAGTAGGAGCACAATGGAGTGACTGCTAAATAAGATACGATAAGATATTATATATTTTTTTTACCCCCTTGGGGAAATCCAGACATCATAGCAGGAGGGGGGGTACAGGTAGTAGAAGACATGGTACAGGTCATAGAATTATAGTACAGTGTAGAAGTAAATATACAAATAGAATAAAAATAGGCAGTGTAAACAATATAACAATATAATAAACTCTGGACATGTGCATATGGGGCAAATATGGCAGTGTAAAAAGGTCAAGGTGCAAGATGAGGGTATGTATGCCCTCTCAGTTATATTTGCCCTATACAATAAATATATACAATATATATACAGTATATAATCTAATAACTATCTAATCTAATACGCTAAATGCTAAGAATGCTAAATGTATGCTCTGATGAACGAAGTATACAGTATACACACAAAGTACAGTATGCTAATCTATCTAAGTAAATGCTGAGCACAAAACATTTGATGATCCGCTTGCCTTCATTCTGACTATACAACGCGCCACTGTGCTATAAATATATATATATACATTTATTACTGTACATTTTACTGTATATTTTTGCTGTATATTTTAAAATGTATATTTTAGAATGTATATACATATTTTAGAATCTATATACATATTTTAGAATGTATATACATCTTTTAGAATCTATATACATATTTTAGAATGTACATACATATTTTAGAATGTATATCCCTGACTGTATTTGTATTCTTATTTGTGATTCAACATTGCCTACATAACTGCAGGTATAACAGGAAAAAGTTAAAACAAAAACAAAACATGCAACTGTAGAAAAGCTTCAAATCACAGCAAACATTATTTAAAGAAGAGTGCTTCATATTAGTGTGTGAACTCTGTGGAAAGGTGATGGGCAAATCCTTTTTCTTTTAAAACTCTTGAACTAAAAAAACAAACATCTGGAGTTTACTATTCAATGAGCAGAAATAAGAAAAAAGTTAAATTGTAATTAGTTTAATTACAGCAACCAACACTGTCTATAGCTAATGTCACTGTTCATAACAACTGCAGGGGGTGAATTTGTATATAACTCGCCCATTTATACAGTCAACAGCTGCAAAAAGAATTCTGATTGTATACAAGTCAATAGGAAAATGACCCAACTTCTCGATTTCTCCTTTTTTTGTGTGTCTTTGCTTCACAGAGCTTGATTTTTTTCCATAGCCTTTGTTTGCGAAGCCGCTCTCTGATTGGCTAGCCCGCGTACAGCGAAGACCCTCTCTGATTGGCTTAGCTAACAAAGGCTACGGAAAAAAATCACGCCTCCAACGGAGGATCATCTAGCTACAAACATCAATCTGACATCAATCTGACATCAATCTGACATCAATCTGACATCAATCTGACATCAATCTGACACGCTGCGCTGCCTCGCGCTGGGTGACAACAGACAAGTTAACTCATTCCTGCCGAACGAACGTATATTAGAGAGCACATCTCCGTGCAACTAGAAACACTTATACTGACCGTGGCCTGCTTCGGATTTCAGTGGCCTGACTGCGGGCAACAAAATAATATAATATACAAATAAATAAAATAAAAAACATTGCCAGTCTGACAGGGCCAGGCCATGCCAGTCTGCCAGGCCACCGGGAAAACTGCCGGTGCTCCCGATGGTCAGTCCGCTAGTGGTTAGGTGTGACTTAACTAAGGGTTATGTGACTCGACTAAGAGAGCAGCATAATAGTCTATTATAATCACAGAAAGTGAACACTGACAGAAGCTATTGAAGGTCTTTTGATGCAAAAATACCGAAACATCCACTCTCTTTTTCTTGTCACTTAGTCACTCTTTTGTCACTATGTAAATAAATAATCTAATTTCTGCACCCTCTATCTTTCTGGGGTTAGCTCAGAATAGTATAATGACATGAAGTGTGTTCTTAAAGTCACACACAGCTCTAAATGAAGGGAACTGAGCTACAGATTTTGCATGAGGTCATGTATTTGATGCATGCGTTGATGTGTGGGGTGTTTGGGGCTGTTCCCGGGGGGGTTCACATGCTTTCGAGCAACACTGTACTTATTGTACTTATTTTATGCCTATTCTTATGTCTGCACTTTCTATATTGCACTACTTTTATTGTCTTTTTATACCTATGTCTGCACTTCATGCATTGCTTTTATTCTGTCAGCTGTATGCTAATTTTATGACTATGTTCATTTTGTGCTATTTGCTGTGGGGCACTTTGGGCTGCAATCCATGTGTGAAATGTGCTATATAAATAAAGTTATTATTATATTATTATTATTATTATTATTATTATTATTATTATTATTATTATTATTATACTATATTAAATTATATTATATTATATTATACTATATTATATTATATTACATTACATTACATTACATTATATTATATTATATTATATTATATTATATTATATTATATTATATTATATTATATTATATAGACCACTTATTTTAACAGGTAGAGCTATTATTTTAACAAACAAAAAAAATACCACTTACTGCACCTTTAATCTTTCCTAACCCCACTACAGTTTCCTGTTCTGTCAAAGCTCCACCTCTTGTCTGACTCGATATACAGGAAATAAACACCAGAGTCGCTACACTCCTCTTTGACCGCCACTGAGATGCACACGCCTGCTGTAAAAGACTCCAGATAAAACCCACAGCTCGTACTGAAGGAGTAGGACTAGCTTTAGACAAACACAGGAAGGAATAGTGATCAAACAGTGACTTCTACCAGCTGCTGACTGAATCTAACTTAAGTAAGTTTATAACAATTGGCATTAAAAGTGAACGTAAACTTCAGGGAACATTCCAGAAGAGGGAGTGTTACTGAGAGACAAAATGGCTTCGTCTCATTGTGAAGAGGATCTGTCTTGTCCTGTGTGCCGTGACATCTACACAGATCCTGTCGTCTTGTCGTGTAGCCACAGCTTCTGTAAAGCCTGTCTGCAACGATACTGGAGAGACAGAGAAGACAAGGACTGTCCACTTTGTAGGGAAGTCTCTTCAAGTTCAGATCCTCCTCGTAACTTGGCTTTGAAGAACCTGTGTGAGGCCTTCAGGGAGAGAAGCCAGGGAGCTCCAGCAGGTCCGGAGGTGCTCTGCAGTCAGCACGGTGAGAAACTCAAGCTCTTCTGTCTGGATGACCACCAGCCCATCTGTCTGGTGTGTCAGTCCTCCAGAAAACACAAGGACCACAACTGCTGTCCCATAGAGGAAGCTTCGGAGGATCACAAGGTATGGCAAAATCATTATTATATTAATTTATTCAATCTTTAATTATACTCAATAAATACACAAAGTAAACATTGTTGTCATATTGTTAATGAATACAGAAACATTAGACAATCAGAACAATTAGATGGGATTAGATTCAGACACTGATGTTGGAGTTGATTTATTTTTGTCCACAACGTAGGAGGTGTGAGAGTCAATGTCAGTGTGGGAGTCAATGTCAGTGTGGGAGTCAATGTCAGTGTGAGAGTCCATGTTAGTGTGGGAGTCAATGTCAGTGTGGGAGTCAATGTCAGTGTGGGAGTCAATGTCAGTGTGAGAGTCAATGTCAGTGTGAGAGTCAATGTCAGTGTGGGAGTCAATGTCAGTGTGGGAGTCAATGTCAGTGTGGGAGTCAATGTCAGTGTGGGAGTCAATGTCAGTGTGGGAGTCAATGTTAGTGTGGGAGTCCATGTCAGTGTGGGAGTCAATGTCAGTGTGGGAGTCAATGTCAGTGTGGGAGTCAATGTCAGTGTGGGAGTCAATGTTAGTGTGGGAGTCCATGTCAGTGTGGGAGTCAATGTCAGTGTGGGAGTCAATGTCAGTGTGGGAGTCAATGTCAGCATGAGAGTCAATGTCAGTGTGGGAGTCAATGTCAGTGTGAGAGTCAATGTCAGTGTGGGAGTCCATGTCAGTGTGCGAGTCAATGTCAGTGTGGGAGTCAATGTCAGTGTGGGAGTCAATGTCAGTGTGGGAGTCAATGTTAGTGTGGGAGTCCATGTCAGTGTGGGAGTCAATGTCAGTGTGGGAGTCAATGTCAGTGTGGGAGTCAATGTCAGTGTGGGAGTCAATGTCAGTGTGGGAGTCAATGTCAGTGTGGGAGTCAATGTCAGTGTGGGAGTCCATGTCAGTGTGGGAGTCCATGTCAGTGTGGGAGTCAATGTCAGTGTGGGAGTCAATGTCAGTGTGGAAGTCCATGTCAGTGTGGGAGTCAATGTCAGTGTGGGAGTCAATGTCAGTGTGGGAGTCAATGTCAGTGTGGGAGTCAATGTCAGTGTGGGAGTCAATGTCAGTGTGGGAGTCCATGTCAGTGTGGGAGTCAATGTCAGTGTGGGAGTCAATGTCAGTGTGGGAGTCAATGTCAGTGTGGGAGTCAATGTCAGTGTGAGAGTCCATGTCAGTGTGGGAGTCAATGTCAGTGTGGGAGTCAATGTCAGTGTGGGAGTCAATGTCAGTGTGGGAGTCCATGTCAGTGTGGGAGTCCATGTCAGTGTGGGAGTCCATGTCAGTGTGGGAGTCCATGTCAGTGTGGGAGTCCATGTCAGTGTGGGAGTCCATGTCAGTGTGGGAGTCCATGTCAGTGTGGGAGTCAATGTCAGTGTGGGAGTCCATGTCAGTGTGGGAGTCAATGTCAGTGTGGGAGTCAATGTCAGTGTGGGAGTCAATGTCAGTGTGGGAGTCAATGTCAGTGTGGAAGTCAATGTCAGTGTGGGAGTCCATGTCAGTGTGGGAGTCCATGTCAGTGTGGGAGTCCATGTCAGTGTGGGAGTCAATGTCAGTGTGGGAGTCAATGTCAGTGTGGGAGTCCATGTCAGTGTGGGAGTCAATGTCAGTGTGGGAGTCCAGGGTGGCCTGGGTGGCAAACGTACTCCAGTCCGTGTGTTGAGACTCAGGGGGAGACTTGCATCTTTCAAGTGAAATACATCATGCATGAATGAATTAATGAATTTCATTGCAGGAGAAGCTCCAGGCTCCACTGAAGACCTTACGTGACAAGCTACAGGCCTTTAAAGAAATCAAACAAACATGTGTCCACACAGCAGAACACGTAAAGGTACAAATATGCTGTATTAATGATAAATGATTTACTGTAAGGTTGTAGCTGCACTCAACCTGCACACAGTAAAAATAAGTGACCTATTGTACATTTGTAGTCCATTGTGGGAGAGACATGATTTTTAACCCCCCTACTGTATATTTCATTTAGTTAGATAGTAAATTATAACACTACCTTATGCATACTGCACCTTATATGCAGTGTTGTGCTAGTTACTGAAAAATAGTAACTCAGTTACTTTACTAGTTACTTCATTTCAAAGTAACTTCGTTACTGTACTAGTTACTTACACCCAAAAGTAATGAGTTACTGTGAAAAGTAACTATTTAGTTATTTAAAAAAAAAAAAAAAAAAAAAAATTGCTCAAGTCCCATGCCCCATATACTCAAAATCGGTTGATCAACTTGACAGTTTCCATTCACATCACCGAACTCTGCTAAGCAATGTGGTCTAGAGCGTTTCATTATATATTCCCTCCCCGCTGTATGTATATTTCTCTCCCACCCACCCACCCCCTCCTAATGTACAGTCCCCTCCCCATCATATGTATATACTCTGTCAGGATCTAGGGGTAACAGTACTGTATATTTGAATACCGCTTATGTCACAAATGTATCAGTACTAAATACCTATATGTCCTTATGCCATAAATGTCATGTATGTTGTGTATGTCATAAATGTCTATATGAATTGAAAATGGGGGACCCTGATGGAAACAAGACAAACGTCTTTCTCAGGTCTGCATCCCCTTAACAATTGTATGTATTGAGCCGTACTGTATTGTACCCATTCTGCAATCTGTTAAATAAAGTTTTCATTCATTCATTCATTCATTCATTGATCCATTCATTCATTCATTCATAACCATCTTGCAGCGTTGTTTAAGATATCAATCAAAGCATTGCAACGTTAGAATAGTTAGGATATCAATTGTGCATGAAAGGACTATATTTATATTGTTTGATTAGTATTATGAGATTCCCTGGCAGATTTCGTACAGTCAAAATCCGTTGATCTTGAGTTTCAGTGAACACATTGCACTCACCGTCACCAGTCTGCGGTGGTCGAGATGTAACGTTAGTCCAGTTGACTCCAGCAGCCCTTCAAACATGTTCTTTATCTCGTTTCCATGTTGTATATTAATTATCTCTCCAAGTAGTTGCTAAATGGTTTGTTAGTTCGTTATTATTACTGCGTTCTTATTATGTAGATTCATAGCGAGCGTCCTCTTGTTGTTTACTGTAGAGAGCGTCTATTTCTTTCAGAACGTCAGTGGCCAATCAGAAGTGCGAAAACCAGAATGAGGCTACGGAAAGAAATAATAATAATAATAATAATAATACTTCGTTTTATATAGCGCCTTTCAGTCTACAGTAAACAAAACAAACGCAGGCGAAATAAGGACGCTCGCTATGAATCTACATAAAAAGAACGCAGTAACGAACTAACAAACCATTCAGTAACGTAAGTAGCGTTACTGAATTTCAAAAGTAATGCGTTAGAGTACTAGTTGCGGCAAAAAGTAACTTCGTTTCTGTAACGCGTTACTTTGTAACGCGTTAGTCCCAACACTGCTTATATGACACTGTGAATGCTGTATAGTTAGTTAGATAGTAAATTATATTGACTTCTTTCCTTAAACTTAATTGTTTACACTGCTTGTGTTGTTTTTACTACCTGTACCCCCCCCCCCCAGGGGCGTAGTTATGGGGGGGGGACACAGGGGACATGACCCCTGCATGTTTTCAGAAGGCAGTTATTGTCCCCTGCACTTTTTTACCGTCCAAAACAATGTTACATGATAATAACGGAGTCTGCGGCACTTGGACCACACGGAAAACGGCTGCTTGTTCCATCTCTGAGCTCGGTCTCTGACGACCTGAGCCATTGTCATGCAAAGACAAGGTGAGCACCCGGCGAGGGACGAGTCGCATGTCTGTGTGCACACGCTAAGTACCGAGCACAGCTGTCTTTGCATAACAACAACAGACATGTCGTCAGGTGTGCTCAAATACATAGCACCCCTCCCCTGAAAGTTTGGTGTGAAACTGAACGATGGTCTGTGTGATTGCCATGAAATGCAACAGCATTGCTTGGTCTCTGTGAAATATCTGTCTATGACCTCGTGTGGTAAAATCCCAACATAGATCATCAAAGATCTAATCAAACTGTTGTGTAAAAGTCTTAAAGAAACAGTCAAAATGGAACAACAATCAAACTAAGGGGTTATATTTAGAGATAACAGCTGCAATAGTAAAATCAACCGAATATATGCTTCTGGTGGCGTCTGGTGATTAGATTACTCGGCCCTTTTGGTGAATTTGCATACAAAGTGTGGGCAACAGCCTGTATCCTGTGATCTGTGGGAACTGTTTACAATGTGGGGGTGGGTAAACAGCTAAACGCAATCAGCCACCTGGGCTCAGGGGTGGGGGGCAGGAAGCTTTAGTCACACAGACACACACACACACATTCACATTCACATACACACACACACATACATAGACACACACACACACA
>NC_140165.1:122345044-122414711 GCF_963971535.1 Notolepis coatsorum | reverse complement strand
CCATAGAGAGAGAGAGAGAGAGAGAGAGAGAGAGAGGAGAGGGAGAGAGAGGGAGAGAGAGACAGACAGAGAGAGAGAGAGAGAGGCAGACAGAGAGAGAGAGCAAAAGAGAGAGAGAGAGAGAGAGACAGACAGACAGACAGACAGAGAGAGAGCAAGAGAGAGAGAGAGACAGACAGACAGAGAGAGAGCAAAAGAGAGAGAGAGAGAGGCGACCGAGTCCGACTTCAGAGCGGAAGCGCATGGATTTACATCGGAACAGCTGTAAATGCCTACTATTATTTATTATTTATATACATATAGAACTGCTCCACATGGATTTTAATATATCATGCTTTAGGTACTGTAGTTTTAATGTAGTTGGTGTTTTTTCTATATAGTGGTCTTTTTACTGTAGTTTTAACTATGTTTATAGTGGTGAGTGTCATATGATGAATTGAAAATGGGGGACCCTGATGGAAACAAGACGAAAGTCTTTCTCAGGTCTGCATCCTCTTAACAATTGTATGTATTGAGCTGTACTGTACTGTACCCATTCTGCAATCTGTTAATAAACTTTTCAATCAATCAATCAATCAATCAAGTGTCTATGTATTGTGACTGTATGTTTGTCTTTCAACCACTGAAGCACAAATGAAGTTCCCAAAGGAAAATAAAGTAATTTGAAGTTGAAGTTGAAGTTTAAGTCAGTCCCCGTTTGAAGATAAAAAAATAAAAATAAGATTTCCAGTTCCAGTGTCCATTTTGCATGTATAACCCGTTATTATCTCATTAATTAGAATGTTAGAATGCATTTTAGAATGATGAAATCAGTGTGATGTACTCTGAAAAAGTATAGTAATATGGTTTATTTGTATTGGGAAAGATACAGACACATTAGCTGGTTGAACAACATCTATATGTGTGGTAATAATGCAGATATTGAGTGTATTTCTGTGAAAATGCGTGTGGCGCACGCCTCTGAATCCAACCGGAGCGAAAAAGAACTTTGCTTCCCGCCCGCTAGTCGCGCACCCGCCCACGGCCGTGGTGAACAACCGGTTGTGTGATAGTAAAGGGTTAACCTTCTGTCGTGTGGCAGTGAAAGGGTTAACTGGCTGTCATGTGGCAGTGAAAGGGTTAACCTTCTGTGTTTGTCGCAGTGAAAGGGTTAACCGTTTTGGTAGTGCGGCGGTGAAAGGGTTAACATGGGAGCAGTCAGGGAAAGAGAGTCAGAGAGAAAGGAGAGAGAGAGAGAGAAAGGAGAGAAAGATAGAAAGAAAGAGAGAGAAATTGAGAAAAATAGAGATAGAGATGAGATAGAGATGAGAGAGAGAAAGAGAGCGACAAAAAGGTAAATCACTTACCTTTTCAGTGTGGTCTTGTAGTTCTATGGAGGTAAAGACAGATCAAGTTAAACACTACACTGTAAAAACTGAGCGTCGTCTGGTCACTTTTAAACTATCAGCTAATTGTATTCAACTAAAACTGTGTAAATGCAATTCATAAATGGTTCAAATGCATTGAATTCAGCTCAATTCTATTTCAAACGGCACATCTTATTAATACTTATAATACTTATACTAATAAATATGAATGAACCATTCCCTATGAACTGAAGAGAGACCAGTCCTGACCTGCAGGAAGGAGACGTGTTCAGCTCTCAGCTCTGCCTCCCGCTCTATGGCTCTGATTGTGTCTGAAAGGGTTGACATCTCTCTGTCCAGCTCCTCAATCTTCTCCTTCATCATCTGGCTCTTCTGCTCCTCTTCCTCCTTCAGTGCAGCTACCCTGGCCTCCTTTTCCTCGTGGAGAAACTGGAGAAGCTTCTTAAACTCCTCCTCAATCTGCTCCTCTGTGTGCAGGGCCTGGACCTGGAGATTATAAGATGAGATGAGATAAGATATTCCTTTATTGATCCCCTTGGGGAAATTCAGACATCATAGCAGCATGGGGGATGGGGGGGGGCAAGGGCATCATATTGTTTTCAATGGTGGAGGGGACGCCTGAATACTTTCCACAACAAATTCGTGTTTCCGCGTCTCTGATTGGCCACGCACGTTTCTGGTCATGTGACATGTGCGCCAATCGTGGGACCGCAAGTTTTTGGATGGTTAAGCTTAGGCGCTCTTTCGAAGTTGGTTAAGGTTAGAGTTTGTCTTAGAGCATGGCGATAGAACGCCCGCCCTGATTCCAAACTCTAACCTTAACCAACTGCGAAAGAGTCGCCTAAGCTTAACCAGTGATAAACTAGGCGTTAGGTAGTTTGCAGGCTGTTAGACCCGGAAATAGGCGCAGAACTTGCCGTCCCACGATTGGCGCACATGTCACATGACCAGAAACGCGCGTGGCCAATCAGAGCGCAAAACTCGAACGCGGAAACACAAATTTGTTGTGGAAAGCATAGACGCGGAGGGGACACATTTGTGGGACGTGGTCAGTGGCTGTAAGGTTGCAGGGGGTGGGGGAGGGGGTTCGGGTGAAGGCCCCCCCCCCTTAGTAGATAAAAAAAAATCAGTTGTGCAAGTCAATTTTGGTGAGTTGTTTCTATATACAATTCACTTATGACAAGTCATAACGCTGCGCGAGTTCGGAACGTGAGAGAGAGAGAGAGAGAGAGAGAGAGAGAGAGAGAGAGAGAGAGAGAGAGAGAGAGAGAGAGATCGTGCTATTTATTATCTACAATGTATAAAACAACAGCCTAGAAGCTTTTAAATACAACAAGGTCATAGACAGATATTTCACAGAGACCAAGCAATGCTGTTGCATTTCATGGCAATCACACAGACCATCGTTCAGTTTCACACCAAACTTTCAGGGGAGGGGTGCTATGTATTTGAGCACACCTGACGACATGGCTGCATGTTGTTGTTATGCAAAGACAGCTGTGCTCGGTACTTAGCGCGTGCACACAGACATGCGACTCGTCCCTCGCCGGGTGCTCACCTCGTCTTTGCATGACAATGGCTCAGGTCGTCAGAGACCGAGCTCAGAGATGGAACAAGCAGCCGTTTTCCGTGTGGTCCAAGTGCCGCAGACTCCGTTATTATCATGTAACATTGTTTTGGACGGTAAAAAAGTGCAGGGGACAATAACTGCCTTCTGAAAACATGCAGGGGTCATGTCCCCTGTGTCCCCCCCCATAACTACGCCCATGGGGGGGTACAGGTAGTAAGAACAACACAAGCAGTGTAAACAAATAAGTTTAAGGAAAGAAGTCAATATAATTTACTATCTAACTAACTATACAGCATTCACAGTGTCATATAAGGTGCAGTATGCATAAGGTAGTGTTATAATTTACTATCTAACTAAATGAAATATACAGTAGGGGGGTTAAAAATCATGTCTCTCCCACAATGGACTACAAATGTACAATAGGTCACTTATTTTTACTGTGTGCAGGTTGAGTGCAGCTACAACCTTACAGTAAATCATTTATCATTAATACAGAATATTTGTACCTTTACATGTTCTGCTGTGAGGACGCATGTTTGTTTGATTTCTTTAAAGGCCTGTAGCTTGTCACGTAAGGTCTTCAGTGCAGCCTGGAGCTTCTCCTGCAATGAAATTCATTCATTCATTCATGCATGATGTATTTCACTTGAAAGATGCAAGTCTCCCCCTGAGTCTCAACACACGGACTGGAGTACGTTTGCCACCCAGGCCACCCTGGACTCTCACACTGACATTTACTCCCACACTGACATGGACTCCCACACTGACATGGACTCCCACACTGACATTGACTCCCACACTGACATTGACTCCCACACTGACATTGACTCCCACACTGACATTGAATCCCACACTGACATTGACTCCCACACTGACATTGACTCTCACACTGACATTGACTCCCACACTGACATGGACTCCCACACTGACATTGACTCCCACACTGACATTGAATCCCACACTGACATGGACTCCGACCCACACTGACATGGACTCCCACACTGACATGGACTCCCACACTGACATTGACTCCCACACTGACATGGACTCCCACACTGACATTGACTCCCACACTGACATTGACTCCCACACTGACATGGACTCTCACACTGACATTGACTCCCACACCTCCTACGTTGTGGACAAAAATAAATCAACTCCAACATCAGTGTCTGAATCTAATCCCATCTAATTGTTCTGATTGTCTAATGTTTCTGTATTCATTAACAATATGACAACAATGTTTACTTTGTGTATTTATTGAGTATAATTAAAGATTGAATAAATTAATATAATAATGATTTTGCCATACCTTGTGATCCTCCGAAGCTTCCTCTATGGGACAGCAGTTGTGGCCCTTGTGTTTTCTGGAGGACTGACACACCAGACAGATGGGCTGGTGGTCATCCAGACAGAAGAGCTTGAGTTTCTCACTGTGCAGACTGCAGAGCACCTCCGGACCTGCTGGAGCTCCCTGGCTTCTCTCCCCGAAGGCGTCACACAGGTTCTTCAAAGCCAAGTTACGAGGAGGATCTGAACTTGAAGAGACTTCCCTACAAAGTGGACAGTTCTTGTCTTCTCTGTCTCTCCAGTATTGTTGCAGACAGGCTTTACAGAAGCTGTGGCTACACAACAAGAGGACAGGATCTGTGTAGATGTCATGGCACACGGAACAAGACAGATCCTCTTCACAATGAGACGAAGCCATTTTGTCACTCAGTAACACTCCCTCCTCTGGAATGCTCCCTGAAGTTTACGTTCACTTTTAATGACAATTGTTATAAACTTACTTAAGTTAGATTCAGTCAGCAGCTGGTAGAAGTCACTGTTTGATCACTATTCCTTCCTGTGTTTGTCTAAAGCTAGTCCTACTCCTTCAGTACGAGCTGTGGGTTTTATCTGGAGTCTTTTACAGCAGGCGTGTGCATCTCAGTGGCGGTCAAAGAGGAGTGTAGCGACTCTGGTGTTTATTTCCTGTATATCGAGTCAGACAAGAGGTGTAGCTTTGACAGAACAGGAAACTGTAGTGGGGTTAGGAAAGATTAAAGGTGCAGTAAGTGGTATTTTTTTTGTTTGTTAAAATAATAGCTCTACCTGTTAAAATAAGTGGTCTATATAATATAATATAATATAATATAATATAATATAATATAATATAATATAATATAATATAATGTAATGTAATGTAATATAATATAATATAGTATAATATAATATAATATAATTTAATATAGTATAATATAATAATAATAATAATAATAATAATAATAATAATAATAATAATAATAATAATAATAATAATAATAATAATAATAATAATAATAATAATAATAATAATAATATAATAACTTTATTTATATAGCACCTTTCACACATGGATTGCAGCCCAAAGTGCCCCACAGCAAATAGCACAAAATTAACATAGTCATACAATTAGCATACAGCTGACAGAATAAAAGCAATGCATGAAGTGCAGACATAGGTATAAAAAGACAATAAAAGTAGTGCAATATAGAAAGTGCAGACATAAGAATAGGCATAAAATAAGTACAATAAGTACAGTGTTGCTCGAAAGCATGTGAACCCCCCCCGCGGGAACAGCCCCAAATTTTTTTTATTTAATTTATTTGTATATTATATTATTTTGTTGCCCGCAGTCAGGCCACTGAAATCCGAAGCAGGCCACGGTCAGTATAAGTGTTTCTAGTTGCACGGGGATGTGCTCTCTAATATACGTTCGTTCGGCAGGAATGAGAATTGAAAATGGGGGACCCTGATGTAAACAAGACGAAAGTCTTTCTCTGGTCTGCATCCCCTTAACAATTGTGTGTATTGAGCTGTACTGTATTGTACCCATTCTGCAATCTGTTAATAAAGTTTTCAATCAATCAATCAATCAATCAATCAAAGTTAACTTGTCTGTTGTCACCCAGCGCGAGGCAGCGCAGCGTGTCAGATTGATGTCAGATTGATGTTTGTAGCTAGATGATCCTCCGTTGGAGGCGTGATTTTTTTCCGTAGCCTTTGTTAGCTAAGCCAATCAGAGAGGGTCTTCGCTGTACGCGGGCTAGCCAATCAGAGAGCGGCTTCGCAAACAGAGGCTATGGAAAAAAATCACGCTCCGTGAAGCAAAGACACAAAAAAAAAAAAGGAGAAATCGAGAAGTTGGGTCATTTTCCGAGTAGGGGGTAGACAAGCGTGGCGTAGACAAGTATTAGTGGCCTGGACAAGTATTTGCACTACTTTATTTGCTACTACTTTATTTCCACACTCATTACTATTATCCCCATGATTTCTGCCATCATTGTTATGTTGTAAGATAACATATGTATAAAGCCCCCATTTTCTTTTCTTCATGGGCATTAATAACTTATTTCATTTCTAGCACATGTTCATTCCAAGACAAACAAATGGAATTGACTGTGGGATTTTTATGCTTATGGTAAGATTGTTTCATATTGGTATACATTGGTTTTACCCTTGAATATATATATATTAAGTCTTCTATTGAAGACGCAGAACATATTACATATAACTGCTGCTGGATGCACTACGTTTTAGTGGAGTTAGGAAATTAAAAGCGCTCTTCCCCCACCCCTTTTTTCAGTACACCCTTTGCATTGTTGCCAACACCCGGTTCCAGTTCACAGAGGTCTGTATTTCCAACCAAAGTAAAGGGCCTATGTAACACATATTGCACAACTTGCAAGCAGAGATACTTGTGATTGCAATTACTTAAAAATACCACTTCATATCATTCTCATGACATCATGCCATTGCCTACCAATATAGCTCAAAATCTGTGTTCATTTTTTATTTTGCATACTAATGTTCTGTGTCTTGAGTCGTACTTGTATTGAAAAACTGATTTTATATGTCTGAGGAGAAAACCGGTACTCATCATCTTCGTCTCCACAAAAAGAAAAATGACATGTGAAGTATGTTGTGTGCCAGGTTCAAACAGTGCTGTATATGTACAGTTTATTCCTACTCCTATCAGAGCTCCGGGAGGGTCATCAAAGAGAAGTCGCCTATTCTCAGTCCTGGATGAAGGGGAAGATCACAGTGTGATAGAAACATATGGTCCTCATCTGGACTCCCAAAAATAGCCAGTAGAGAATAAGTTGGTACAGCCAGACAACCAGAAGCTATGGTCCAATATTCATTTAATTGCAGCGTGGGCCGAGAGTGGAATAATGCATTGGTTACATACAGGAAACTTCAAGCATAATACATGATTGTACAAAAGGATTTGATGAGGTAAATCCCAATAGCCCTCACACGCAGGCACGTGCATACATAGGGGTGAAGGGGTGCCCGGGCACCTGCCTTTTTCATTTTTCATTAGAAAGTGCCCTTTTTATGCCACCCTCTTTTCTTTTTTTTTTTTTTTTTTTTTTTTTTTACTGTTGCACATATAGATATACTGCCCTGCCCTTCCAAATGAAAGATGTCACTATAGAATCTAAATATTAGGTAAAGAAAGAGAAATGCCACCCCTCTTGTAAATAATAGGTCCTTCCAGCCTGGAAGGACCTATTACGCATAGGCATAGCACGTGGGTGGGTGATGATCATGAGATGATGTAAACCGCGCAGGGCCAGCAGCACAGCAGTGCACTGAACACGAAATTGATATCCAGCTGTTGTTGAGCTCACACTCGAGTCGAGACCTCTTTTTTTACAGTTACTATTTCAACTAAAACAAAGCAAGAGTACACTTCGCCAGATCACCCCTCCCCAGCCCCTCCCTGTCTTCTGCTAGTGCAGGAAAATCACTCTCAATCATACTCTCTCTCTCTCTCTCTCTCTCTCTCTCTCTCTCTCTCTCTCTCTCTCTCTCTCTCTCTCTCTCTCTCTCTCTCTCTCTCTCTCTCTCTCTCTCCTCTCTCTCTCTCTCTCTCTCTCTCTCTCTCTCTCTCTCTCTCTTGCAGCTGTTGGTCTGGAGCGCATATTGTGTTATTAAAGGGACACTATGTAGTTTTGGTGACATCTATCGGTGAAACTGAATGTACCATAGACTTGTATTAACCCCAAAAATCGGGCTCGCGCGCTATGCGTGCTCGCATTGCATTTAATAATTCATGCCCTTTTCTCATTTCGGGCACCTGCCTTTCTAAAGTCCTGTGCACGTCCCTGCTCACACGTTGGCTCTCTACATCAAAGACAGTATTGCACATACATATTAGTCATGTTATATTATGAAATAAGACCATAGTACTCCTTGTCACCACATGATTAAACCTGGGTCTAAGATAGGCATCTTACTCTAGTTATCACAAACAGTGATTATTCCATATACAGTTTTACTCACATAGGGACAAAGTAGAAACCATGGTCGGTGGTGGGTGATGGAGGCGCAGACTCAGACCCCCTGGGGAACGGTCGTGGTGTGTCATGAGCTGGCCTGCCTCCCCTCACCAAAACCCACTGTTTTATACCCTGACTTCCCACATAGTTTCCTTGCCTCCACACATGGCGCCCCTCCCCAGATGACCCTCCGGGGGAGGCTGGTCAGCCCCCCCTGACCTCCCCGCTGGTGTCTTCTTCCAGTTCCCAGCAGCGAGGAGGTCCGACGACCTCAGACCTCATTCCTTTCTGGGGCTTATTTCTGGGGCTTATCGGTCCCAACATGTCCTTCCTCGTGGGTTGTGGCCCCCTCCTTTTTGGGCTGTGGTTTTGTTTCACCGTTCCCCAACTGTCTTCAAGACTCCTTGTATGTGTCACAAACAGTTTTAGCATGAGGGCGCTTTTATGACCTGCCCCCGGTGTCTCCAACTGTTTTCTTCTAAATACCGTTGAGTTAGTCGTTTTAACATGGGGGGTTTGCCTGCAGGCTCCCCAGAATGTCCTCTGAGAGTCTATGTAATGCCCAAATTACCATCACTACAGATATTTTCAGTTTTCAGGGTTAATCTAACATTTTGATTATGAAATCTCAGTCAAGGGTACCACAGTACATAGGTTGCAGACTCCCCTCCAGTCCTTGTCGGGTCGTTCTGTGTTCACTCTGTGTTCTGGACTTTGTGTTCGTTCTGTATCTGTGTTCAGTGTTCATGGAGTTCTGGACGTTACCATTCTGTACGTCACCATCACCTGCCGCGTCTCCGGCGTGAGACGACGGCCCAGCCATCACCACCTGTCGCCGTTTGCCTGGAGTGGGACACCGTCTTCGCTCTCTAATTCTCTACGGGAGGTTTTCCAGTGTTCCCACTCCAGACGTCAAGGCGTCTCGCCTTCGCTCCCGATTCCACGGGAGGAAGGCGTCTCTTCGTGATCCTCGTTCCTGGGGTGAGGCTCGTCGTCGCTCCCTAGTATTCCATGGGAGGACGGCGTGTTCCCATCCCGGTCCCCTGGGACCCCCTTTGTTCTGCGCTGCCCGTCTGCAGCATCCGAAGAGGAGGAGGAGGATCCCCGTGCCAGGCCCCCCGCCGTCGGGCCCCTGTCCCCGTGCCAGGCCTCCGCCGTCGGGCCCCTGTTCCCGTGCCAGGCCTCCGCCGTCGGGCCCCTGTCCCCGTGCCAGGCCTCCGCCGTCGGAACCCTGTCCTCATCCATGTAAGCAGCTCTGGCCCTCGCCCTGTCCAAGGCCTTAACCCTGTTCTCTGTCCCTGTCTCCAGCCCGCCTCTCCGGGCCTCTGTCCCTGTCCCCCTCTCCAGTGCCCCTGGTCCTGGCCCTGACACTTAGCCCTGGTCCTTAGCCCTGGCCCTTAGCCTTAGTCCCTTAGCCTGTTCGCCTCTTAAAGGCACAGTGCCGCATTTTCCATATTCCTTGACTCTAGTGTTTTTGTGTTCTCCCTTAAAGGGACTGTGCCGCTTTTTGTCATGTAATAAATAATTGCCCTGTTTTGGCTTACTCTCATACCTGTCTTGTGTTGTGCGATTGGGGTCGGTTACAAACCATAACATAAACTATTACAATTTAACTTTTTTTTTTAATTTCTGCTGAATAGTAAATTCCAGGGCCCTCATTCATCAACGTGTTCTACGCACAGATCTGTGCTTACCCTGTGCGTACGATCATTTCTAAGCAAAGAGTGGGATTCATCAATTTCGATTTGAACTTGACTTCGTGCTTACATCTACGCACAGTTCAGACCTGGCGTACCTAGCGCCCAGTGGTAGAATATATTATTACAACAAGGAAATGAGCTTCTGTGCATAATAACACTGGCACGTTCTGTACGAACCGTAGTTCATTATAGTTCATTGTAAAATAGCAACAGTAGTGTAATTATGGTCAAAACCCTATAAATAGCATTTGGAATAATAGATCTTTCTCTCAGAATGAATGCAGCATGGTTTATATAGCGTTATCGGAATATACGGGGTGTAGGCTACTGACTGACTGCGATCCGCGTAGCTTGATTGATTGATTGATTGAAAAGTTTATTAACAGATTGCAGAATGGGTACAGTACAGTACAGCTCAGTACATACAATTGTTAATTGGGGATGCAGACCAACTTTCGTCTTGTTTACATCAGGGTCCCCCATTTTCAATTCATCATAAATCATAAAGCTCAACTCGTTATTATTCTGCGCAGACCGCAGAAACACGGGAACGTTTTGATTATATTTAAAAGGCTTTACGTTAAACGAAACAAGTGGAACTTCGAAGCTGTAAGCAGAATACAAGTCATATGAATATAGTGTTCTTCCCCCTTTTTACTGTATAAGAAAGAATAGAAAACGCATTGCAATGACACTATAGTGGACAGACTATGTATATGATGGGATTCAAGTTCGCGTTTTTGTTGCTCATAGGCATGCTGTCAGAGTATGATATCTTAATCAAACATTCTAGAACATTTGTCGTCACAGATCATGTCCTAATAGAACATAGGCTATGGCATGGATCGTGATATTGTGTGGACTGTTATTATTACTGTACACCGGTACCACCCATTGTGACAACAGCCTTGTGAGTCCCGCACACAAACATGATGGAATTCAAGTTCATGTATTGAAAGGCAGGCTATCATACATGCAGTGAGATTCATTGTTCTTGTATATGCTCTCGTATTATATTGTTTATATAGGCTACCCAATACTGACATCAAAATAGATTGTAGTATGCCTCTAGAAATCATATAGCCAATCGAACACAACTAATAAAGGCATTCATATTACAGCATGGTTATAATGACACACAACCAACGCCAAACAGTGGTCAACGAACGGTCTTTATTAGTATTTTGAGCTGTCCAGGCAGAATTGCAGCAATGGTCTTAGGGAGCCGTTGATATCTGACATCACCGTTTACGAGTCCGCCTTTTATTTATCCCACAATACGCGATAGTGTCTTCTTGGTTCGACAGCAGTGAACAATCTTCGTGGAGTTTCTCAGGGTTCCGCTCGGGTCCGTCCATTATTTCACATCCCATGGGGGGTGTTTCCTCATTTTCATGACCATATATGGATAATCATGCACGAGCATTGACGGTAGAACAAAGTGGTATTCATCAACACGGAGGACCATAGAGCCTGCGTACGCACGTGTGATGAATGCCGACTTCCCTGTGCGTACGCTAGTTCTACATTCCGTGCTTACGTTTCAAGTTTCAAGTTTCTTTAATAGTTGTCATACAGAAGTACAGAATACTTTTGTACAAAATGCTTCTTACTGTTGCGCTCCAGAGACTGTGCAAGACAAGATAAGTATGAAATAAAAACATAGTAAAATTAGAAGTAAAAAAAAGAGGTCACAGTGTTCAGTTTAGACATATGTACAATGTTCGATGCAGAATAGACGTAGTTACCATACAATATACAATACTGTGCAGTGTACTAATATACAATACTATATAGTGCAAGGCAGAAATGGAGAAATGGGACGAGGTGCAATTTAGGTACAATTCACAGTAGGTGTACGAGTTGTAGTGCAAATCCTTTATCAATAAATATAAAGTGTAAGTGTGTTTGTGTGATCTGAATGAATGAATGAATGAAAACTTTATTTAACAGATTGCAGAATGGGTACAATACAGTACGGCTCAATACACACAATTGTTAAGGGGATGCAGACCAGAGAAAGACGTTTGTCTTGTTTACATCAGGGTCCCCCATTTTCAATTCATATTGACATTTATGACATACTCAACATACATGACATTTATGGCATAGGGACATACAGGTATTTAGTACTGATACATTTGTGACATATACAGTATTCAAATATACAGTACTGTTACCCATAGATCCTGACAGAGTATATACATATGATGGGGAGGGATGAATGAATGAATGAATGAAAACTTTATTTAACAGATTGCAGAATGGGTACAATACAGTACGGCTCAATACATACAATTGTTAAGGGGATGCAGACCTGAGAAAGACGTTTGTCTTGTTTCCATCAGGGTCCCCCATTTTCAATTCATATAGACATATATGACATACATGACATACAGATAGTCAGTACTGCTACATCTATACATTTATGACATACCAGATTTGCAAATACAGTACTGTTTGTGATACAGAAGGAGTCAAGAAAAGGGAGTATATACATTTGACGTAGAAACTGTACATTGGAGGAGGTTGGGTGGGGGGGGTTGGGTACATTGGGATATTGACAACCATACTGGGTAATTTACATTGGAGGTGGTTGGGGGGGGGGGGGGGGGGGGGGCGGGGGGGGGGGGGGGGGGCAGGGGGCACACTGTATAAACAAGTAACACTGTACATTGAGGGGGGGGGGGAGGAGACACTGTACAAACAAACACAATTGTACATTGAACTATTGACAAAACCATACTAGGTAAATGACTGTACATTGGAGGGGGTTGGGTTAGGATATTTACAGGGCCAGTGTTGAATTGCAGTCTCCGTAGGTGTCCCTTGAGAGAGGTTTTGAAAGTGGGTAGTGATCCACATTCCTTTACAGCTTTGGGTAGGGCGTTCCACATTGATGTGGCATAATTGCGAAACGTGTTTAGTCCCTTATTTGAGCCGAATCTGGGTTTAACATGATTTGTGGAGCTCCCTCTGGTGTTGTGATCGTGGTATTCACTGACCTTTGGGAAGTATTTTGACATGTACATGGGTACCTTGGTCGTGTAGTGTATCTTGTAGACCAGGCCCATTGCAAGTTGTTGTACTCTGTCGTCTACTCTAAGCCATCCTAGGTTGTCGAAGTGGGCAGGGGTGAGGTGGGTTCTAGGAGTAAGGTCAAGCAGTAGTCTGACCAGTTTGTTTTGAGATGTTTGTAATTTTGTTTTTAGCGCCTTTGAGGTGCTTTGGTACCATGAGGTGCAAGCATAGTCGTAGTACCCCTGAATGAGTGCTCCTGCCAGAGTCTTCAGGGTGTTCTTGTTTACCAGAGAGGAGATCCGGTACAAGAATCGAGTTCGTTGGTTGACTTTTTTTATTACATTGGATGCCATTTTGTCACAGGAGAGATTAGCCTCTAGGATGGAACCCAGGTAGGTAATTTCATCTTTCCTTGTGACAATATTGTCACCCACTGTAACTGAGAAGCCGTCGGTCTTGCTGAGTTTGTTATTTGAACCGAAGAGAATGGACTCTGTTTTGCCCATGTGTAATGATAGTTTGTTATCAGCGAGCCATATGCAGATTCTGCCTAGTTCCGAGCTGAGGGTTTTTTCAACCTGTAACTTGTTCTTGTCAGAGACCAGCAGGGCTGAGTCGTCCGCAAACAGGAACAAGTTGCAGTCACAAGCTGACGACATGTCATTTGCATAAATTAGGAACAGTAGCGGTCCTAGTATGCTTCCTTGTGGAACACCACAGCTCACTGTGAGGGGGGGGGATAGGGTACCGTTTACCTCCACCATCTGTTCCCTCCCCTCAAGGTAGGATTGCATCCAGCTCACTGATAGACTATCAAAACCAATTGCTTTTAGCTTGTCAATCAGAATGGAGTGATTGACCGTGTCAAAGGCCTTTTGTAGGTCCAGCATGACCATGCCGCAGTATTTGCCTGCGTCCACCTCTTGTTTGATGTGGTCATTCAAATAGAGAAGGCATGTGTCAGTGGAGTGGGATGTTCTGAAGCCAGCTAAAGTGTGGAGAGTGGGTGCTGCAGTGTGTTGTTTGTTTGAGTGAGTGTGTGCGTGTGGGTGTGTGTGCTGTGTGCATTTGATGGTTGTTGCATAGTGATTATTGTTCGTTTAGCGATTATTGTTCGTTTAGCAGCCTGATGGCCTGGGGATAGAAGCTTCTTCTGAGTCTTTCTGTGCTCGCCTTAAGACTCCGGTATCGCTTGCCTGACCGCAGCAGTTCAAAGAGGCAGTTGTTCGGGTGGCTCGAGTCCTTAATAATTCTCTTAGCCTTCCCCTTGCACCGCTTGTTGTAAATGTTCTGGAGGGTGGGAAGCCCCCCTCCAATTGTGCGTTCGGCTGAACGTGTCACTCTTTGTAGTCTGCTATGGTCTTGTGCAGTGCTATTCCCAAACCAGGAGGTGATGTTGCCGGTCAGGATGCTCTCTATTGTACATGAGTAGAAGTTCCTAAGGATCTTCTGACTGACTTGGAACTTCCTTAGGCGCCTGAGGAAGTAGAGGCGTTGTCGTGCCTTCTTCACAACACTGTCATGTCAAGTCCATGTCAAGTCCTCGGATATGTGGGCTCCGAGGTACTTGAAACTGTTCACTCTCTCAACCGGTGCCCCGTCGATGCTGAGGGGGCTGTAGTCCTTGACCCCCGACCTCCTGAAGTCCACAATCATCTCTTTTGTTTTGCTGACGTTCAGGGAGAGGCAGTTCTCCTGACACCACTGTGACAGGTTCTCTACCTCTTCCAGGTAGGCCCTTTCGTCGTTGGCAGAGATCAGGCCCACCACTACTGTGTCATCAGCAAATTTGATGATGGTGTTGTTGTTCCGCTGTGCTACGCAGTCATGTGTGTACAGGGAGTAGAGGAGGGGGCTCAGAACACAGCCCTGGGGGGCCCCTATGTTGAGCGTGATGGATGAGGAGGTGCAGTTGCCGGCTCTTACCACCTGGGGTCTGCCCGTCAGGAAGTCCAAGACCCACTGGCACAGGTCATAGTTCAAGCCCAGGTCCCTGAGCTTGGCTATGAGTTTGGAGGGGACTATGGTATTGAATGCTGAGCTGTAGTCGATGAACAGCATTCTCACATAGTTCCCCTGCCTCTTGTCCAGGTGTGATGCTGCTGTGTGCAGCACATGGGCTATGGCGTCCTCCGTGGACCTGTTGGGGCGATATGCAAATTGCAGAGGGTCCAGGTTGATGGGGAGGGAGGAACAGATGTAGCCCTTCACTAGCTTCTCAAAGCACTTCATGGCTATGGAGGTGAGGGCTACAGGGCGGTAGTCGTTGAGGCAAGCGGGCGTAGATTTTTTGGGTACAGGGATGATGGTGGACTTCTTCAGACAGGTGGGGATGACAGCCTGTTCCAAGGACAGGTTGAAGATGTCAGTGAATACCGGGGCCAGTTGGTCGGCACAGACTTTTAGGACGCGGCCGGGGATGCCGTCCGGTCCTGCTGCCTTCCTGATATTCACTTTTTTAAAGATCCGTCTCACCTCATGCTCTGTTACCCTGAACACTGAGTCTCCATCAGCAGACCCCCCCCCCCCATTGCCGTCGTTTGTAGGCTGGTGTTGTTATTCACAGCCTCAAACCTCGCATAGAAGGAATTGAGATAATTTGCTAAGGAGATGTCACTGTTCAGTTTGAGGGGGGTGCCTTTGTAGTCTGTCATTGTTCTGAGGCCCTGCCACATGCCTACGTGTGGAAGTAGATCAAGTTCTACGTCCACGTTGATGAATGAGGGCCCAGATGTTTGTTTTTTTAGTTCAAGAGTTTTAAAAGAAAAGGATTCACAGAGTTCACACACTAATATGAAGCACTCTTCTTTAAATAATGTTTTCTGTGATTTGAAGCTTTTCTACAGTTGCATGTTTTGTTTTTGTTTTAACTTTTTCCTGTTATACCTGCAGTTATGTAGGCAATGTTGAATCACAAATAAGAATACAAATACAATCAGGGATATACATTCTAAAATATGTATGTACATTCTAAAATATGTATATAGATTCAAAAATATGTATATAGATTCTAAAATATACAGCCAAAATATACAGTAATATACAGTAAAATGTACAGTAATAAATGTATATATATATATTTATAGCACAGTGGCGCGTTGTATAGTCAGAATGAAGGCAAGCGGATCATCAAATGTTTTGTGCTCAGCATTTACTTAGATAGATTAGCATACTGTACTTTATGTGTATACTGTATACTTCGTTCATCAGAGCATACATTTAGCATTCTTAGCATTTAGCGTATTAGATTAGATAGTAGTTATTAGATTATATACTGTATATATATTGTATATATTTATTGTATAGGGTAAATATAACTGAGAGGGCATACCCTCATCTTGCACCTTGACCTTTTTACACTGCCATATTTGCCCCATATGCACATGTCCAGAGTTAATTATATTGTTATATTGTTTACACTGCCTATTTTTATTCTATTTGTATATTTACTTCTACACTGTACTATAATTCTATGACCTGTACCATGTCTTCTACTACCTGTACCTCCCCTCCCCCCCCCCCCCCTGCTGCTATGATGTCTGGATTTCCCCAAGGGGGTCAAAAAAAATAAAAATCTTATCGTATCTTATTTAGCAGTCACTCCATTGTGCTCCTACTGGTCTGCAGCGGCCATATGACCTGTGTCTGAGGCTTCACCAGCATCTGCTGTGTGGACGTGTTCTGTTCTAACGATGTGTCCATTATCCTCACAGCTCCTCACAGCATCTGAATGTTTATGTTTCCTAACCCTTAGGCCCTGTCCACACGAGAGTTTGGATTTAATATGACCGAAGTTTGAAAAAATAAAACTCCGTCCACACGGTGAACACAGGTGGACAACCGTGTATAACTGCGTACTCACGGGCAGAGCTGGAACCCAGCAACCGATACATTTAGTACAATGTAATACAATGCCAAAGCAGTAGGCGGCGATGTTGTTCAGACATGAAGGCCATTTCAACCAATCAGAAAAGACTGAACGCTCACTAAACTTCCTGTTGGGTCGCGATCTGCCATTAATTAACTGAAGAAGAAGAAGTAACGTTACCGATATGAAATGGATGTAAACGTTATTTAACAGATTGCAGAATGGGTACAATACAATACGGCTCAATACAAACAATTGTTAAGGGGATGCAGTCTGGACTGGGTTCCTTATAAGTTATAACAATAACTTGACAACACATGAGTTTAGTTTAGCTGCAGCTACATGTTTACTCTGAGCGTCAACAGACATCAGTCGATCACAACACTCTTCAACACAGACGATACGTTTTGAACAAAAGTTTGTTACAATCATTTTCATATAACGCTACTTGGGACGCGTTTTCCTTAATGCCAAGCAAGCAGTGCAAAAAATGCTTCCGCATTCGTCACCGCACGCCAGTGCGGTAAAGCGCCCTTCTTTTCAGACAAATGCTACCGTGCGTGCACCGGCGGCGGCGTGCTCGCTCAGGTGCGTGCGTGCGCCGGCGTGCTCGCGCGAGGTGCCCGCGCATGCGCATGAGATCCCGCCTTGGTTCGACACGAGCGGAGCTCAATATATATAAGTCACCGCCCCTTATTCAGTATCTAGCAATAGCTCAATTGGCAAGGACACATGGCTGTGGATCCTATGGCTCGTTTGCTGGCGAGTTCGAATCCCATCGAAAATATTTTTTAACGTGATTTTTTTTTAACGTGTATTCTTTCGCCGGTTAAGGTTAGGCATGGTTAAGGTTAAGGTTAAGGTTAGGCATTGTTTCGGAGTTGGTTAAGGTTAGAACGGTTAAGTTTAGGCGCTGTTAAGGAGCTGGTTAAGGTTAGAGTTTGTCAAAGAGAATGGCAATATAATTTCTATGGTTAAGGTTAGGCATGGTTAAGGTTAAGGTTAAGGTTAGGCATTGTTTCGGAGTTGGTTAAGGTTAGAACGGTTAAGTTTAGGCGTTGTTAAGGAGCTGGTTAAGGTTAGAGTTTGTCAAAGAGAATGGCAATAGACAGCCTATTTCCGCGCGACCTGGGCGCTGGGCGGCGGAAAATGAAAGGCGCATTACTGCACGCCACTACGGTAAATTTTTGCACTGCTTGCTTGGCATAAAGCTACACGCACTTGGGACAGCTCTGCTGTAAACACTGGTGTAGTTGGCTCTGCTCTAATCTCTCTACCCCGCGGTCTGCCGTGAACATGGGGAATAATTGCGACAGCTCTGCTGTAAACACTGGGAATAACCTCGGTTGCTATGCCCACACGCAACTGCAAAACCGCACAACTCCACCCTGGCCACCGGTTTCAAAAGACCGCGGTTGCAGTGTAGCAAATCCCCGGTTGTGTGTGGCCGAACAGTGCAACTGCGCACATACAATCACGGTTACATTAAACCCAGCGTTCGTGTGGACGGGGCCTTAGTTAAGTCACACCTAACCCTTAGTTAAGTCACACCTAACCCTTAGTAAGCCTTGAGGCAGGAAGGGTCCCCCTTCTCCCATAATCCTCGGAGGGGAGGAGGTAGAGATGGTGGAGTCCTACACATTCCTTGGAGTTCACCTGAACAAAAAACTGGACTGGTCGGACAACACTGAGCAGGTCCTCTACAGGAAGGGACAGAGCAGGCTGTTTTTCCTGAGGAGACTCAGGTCGTTCGACGTGTGCAACCGACTGCTGCTATCTTTCTACCAGTCGGTTGTAGCCAGCGTCCTCTTTTTTGCTGTGCTGTGCTGGGGGGGGGGGGGGGGGGGGGCTACATCAGCTCGAGGGACTCCAGCAAGCTGAACAAGCTGGTGAAGCAGGCTAGCTCAGTAGTGGGTGGTGAGCTGGATAATCTAGAGGTGGTGGCTGAGAGGAGGATGAGGAAAAAGCTAGAAGCCATCCTGGAGAACCCCTCTATGAGGAGCTAGCCAGAATGAAGAGCACGTTCAGCCAAAGACTCATCCCCCCCGACACACCACAAACCGTCCTTTATACCGGCAACCAAGGGCTCGGACGGCCGGCTCTGCTGCCAGGAGAACTATCATTGTCAGGACTCGGGACGTGAGAACTCATATCCACCTGCACTCACTGGACTATCTTGTATTTTGTACTTTTTATATTGTATTTGTATTTATATTTTATATTGTATCTATTAGGGGTGTAAAGGTACACGTATCCGTACCGAACCGAACAGTTTCAGTGTGTACCGTATCGTACCGAACAGCTGTGTAGTGTACCGAACGAATACAACGGTATGTTAACCACTAACGACCGCCCACCGGGGGCTATTTTTTTCACAATCTAATATAATTTTTATAAATTTTTCAAGACAATTATTAATTTCAATATACAATATTTGTTGACAGCCCTACAAGTACAATTAGTTACTGCACACTACATCACCCCTGAGTGGAACATGGAAAGCCAAACTTTCCCCCACTGTACCGAAAACCCGTACCAAACCTTGACTTCAAAACCAAGGTATGTACCGAACCGTGGTTTTTGTGTACCGTTACACCCCTAGTATCTATAGTGTATATAGATACTGGACTGTGAAGCTCTATACCCCCCCCCCCATGCTGCTTTGACACCTGAATTTCCCCAAGGGCAGGAGAGCCGGACTGGGGAAATCATTCAGGCCAGGAAATATAGTGCGAAATATAGCCCCAGTCAGGCCACTTTTTAAGCGGGGAGTCTAGGGCTCCCCCACCAGGAAAGTTTTTGTTACACAAACTTAATTTCCTGCATTCTGGTGCAGGAATTGTTAAAAAAAAAATTTTTTTTTATATATTTTCAATATATCAAATGCAAAGTGGATTTGAGCATATGCCAATGATTAACAACAACACTGATTTTGAAGGATACATTTTGTTTGTAATGTCAGATTGAAAAAAATACTCACACTCTTACCATTAGGGCAAGGGTTCTCAACCTTTCTGCTGCCAAGGCACCCCTGTGTTCAATAAAATATTCCAGGGCACCCCTACATACGATAAAGACTTTTCCAGTCCTGTCTTTTTTGCTACAATGATGACAAAAGTGCTTGCTTTCAAAATAATGTTTATTTAAGAAACCGGGAAACACATTTGTGTGTATATGCCTATATAATGCATTATTAACAGGTGTTTCAGGTCTAAATGGCTTAGTACTGTTGACATTACACTGCTTGTAGTAGTAAATCAAATAGCATATTTCTTTAAATAAAATTACAGAAAATTATCACTAAAGTGCTATCTGTTGCAGCTGCACACTTTTCCATAAAAATAGCATATTTGGATAAGTTTGACCATTTCTCAAAAACAGAAAATCATGTATTTTTTTTAAATACAGAAAAGGATCACCAAGTTACCATTTCTCAAAAAATATAAATAAATACAGAAAATAAGCACTTGGGCGGTAGTTATAGACCCTTAAGCCTCCTCGGAACCGATCTCAAGCTGTACGCTTAGGTACTAGCCATCCGACTTCAAAAACATATGACATCTTTAGTTCACCCGGATCAGACAGGCTTCATAAGAGGCCGTCTGATCACGGATAATATTAGACGGTTACTGCATGTGATAGACTCCAGCAAGGATGCCGCGCCTCCTACAGCTGTATTATCCTTGGATGCGATGAAGGCCTTTGACAGGTTGGAATGGTCTTATTTATGGGCAGTACTTGGAAGGATGGGGTTAGGAGAGGGGTTCATTAATATGATCAAAGTACTATATACAGATCCATCGGCCATGATTTTAACAGGTAAATTCTGCTCCCCACACTTTCCTGTGTCGCGCTCGTCTAGACAGGGTTGTCCTCTTAGTCCCGGACTATTTGCTCTATCCCTAGAGCCTTTGGCACAGTACATAAGACAATCCCAGTCCATAGCGCCAATCTCAATTAAGGGAACACAGCATCACATTAGCTTATATGCGGACGATGTATTATTGTTCATGCAAAACCCTACCACCTCCCTACCTCATCTTCTCAAAGTAATAGATGATTTTGGCAATCTATCGGGATTTAAGATAAACTGGCCAAAATCGGCCTTCCTTCCACTCAATGTGACTGCGAAGGCTACCGCCCTCCCAGCAAATGTACCCATGGTAGAACACTTTAGATGTCTTGGAGTTGAAATATTCCCCACTATATGCCAAACGGTGAAGTATAATTATTCCGGATTCTTAGATAGGATCACAAATGACTTTGGCAGATGGTCAAAATAAAAAAAAAACTCATTACAGGTCCGAGCATCAATAGTTAAGATGGATGTTTTACCCAGAATTAACTTTTTCAGCTCAATGTTGCCGTTACCCCCAACCCCTCCGCTGCATATAAATTCATTTGGAACAACAAACCTCCACAAATAAAAAGATCCACTGCACAGAGAAATAAAGCCGACGGGGGTTTAGCATTTCCAGACTTCAACTATTATTTTAAAGCGTTCTCTTTAAGACCACTGATCACCTGGTTTGATTCTCAAGCATCTGTATCCTGGAGACCATTAGAGGAGAACATAGTGGCACCACATAGACTGCAGGATATAGTGTACACCAACTTATCAATTAAGCAATGCAACTCGAGATTTGGCCCTCTTATTACACATGTGATCCGGATATGGCGTGAAACTGTTATGGTTTGACACCGACCCCAAACGCAACGACACAAGAGAGTAGGATTCAGAGTTGCCAAATACGAGGGCTTGTTTATTTGGTACTAAGAATAAGAGAAACAGGGAAAGCAGGTCAAACAAGACAGGTACAATGATCAAGGGGCAAAGTTCTGCTGCTCTGCAGCTTCTCCCGTGAGGGTTGTCTTGGGAAGCAGGTGTTGACTTCTGAACCGCTCTGCAGAATCCTCTCGGCGGGTTCTCAGATGTTGTGGCGAGACCGAGAGAGGGAGAGAGGGAACGAGTCAGTGACAGAGCAGTCTTAAACGAGCAGGAGAACAGGGTGTACAATTCTTCGTGTTAACAACACAGTGAGCACAGTTCCAAACACAGCCCAAGTGAATCTCTTCGTGTTAACAACACAGAGAGCACAATTCCAAAAACAGCCCAAGTGAAACTCTTCGTGTTAACAACACAGTGAGCAAAATCCAAACACAGTCCCAGTGAATATCTTCATGTAAACACACAGTGAATATCTTCATGTAAACACACAGTGAATATCTTCATGTAAACACACAGTCCAATTGTGAAATAATATCTTCGGTGTGAGCAAACACACAGTGGATATCTTCATGTAAACACACAGTCCAATTGTGAAATAATATCATTCCATAAAGGAACAAGCAAAAATAGCTAATGGCTGGGTGAGTGACTGTTTGACAAAAAGGTGGTAGTCTTCAGTGTAAGTTTACACACGAAAAACGGAATAGGTCAAGAACAGTCAAATAGATAACTCACCCAGACCAGATGCGTAATTGGAACTGGAACAACAGTGGAGGCGAGCGCGCGCCACGGGAGCAGGTATCCAAGCAAAGGCTTCTAGGAATTCCTGGAGAACAGCACAGAGAAAAAAGCAGCAGCAACAGCAACGGGGAAAAATATCCAGAGACAAATCAAGGCGACAAAACAAGACGATCCAACAACTTAGAGTGGGGAAAAACGGGGTATAAATAATGAGGGATCGATTGATTGAAAAGCGTGGGGAAGTGAGAGAACCAATCAGCGACGTCTCTGATGACGTCAACGGGGAGAAAGCAGTGACAGCTGGGGAATGTGATTGAAAAGCGTGGGGAAGTGAGAGAACCAATCAGCGACGTCTCTGATGACGTCAACGGGGAGAAACGTGTGAACGAGGGGATAGAACCAATTGACAGAAAATGAATGAAAACAAAGCGAGGGTGGTTAAAGGAACAGAACGAGTGAGAGCGCAAGGACAGAAACCTCACAGTACCCCCCCCTCCACGGGAGCCACCCGGCGACCAGGCCGACCCGGCTCGTCAGGATGGGCCCGATGGAAGTCGGTGATCAAGCCGGGATCCACGATGAGCTGCCGGGAGACCCAGCTACGCTCCTCAGGGCCGTAACCCTCCCAGTCCACCAGGTATTGGAACCCCCGTCCCCGCCGACGAACGCCCATCAACCGGCGGACCTGCCACTGGGGGTGACCATCCACTAGCACAGGAGGCGGCGGATCAGGAGCCGGAGGCATAAGGGGACAGAGGGAGACGGGCTTAACCCGGGAGACATGGAACACGGGGTGGATGTGCATGGATGCAGGAAGCTTCAGGCGCAGGGCCGCCGGACTGAGTACTTTCAGGACGAAGCGGGGGTTGAGCTTCTTGGCCGAGGGGAGGTCCTTCGCGGAGAGCCACACCCTCTGCCCAGGGCGGTAAGTCGGCGCGGGAACCCGGCGCCGGTCGGCACCACGACAGGCGCGCTCAGATGTTCGGAGCAGCGCGGTCCTGGTGATCTCCCAAACTCGACGGCAGCGGTCGAGGTGGACCTGCACGGAGGGAACTGCCACTTCCGTCTCCAGTGCGGGAAAAAGAGGGGGCTGGTAGCCCAGGGAGGCCTCAAAAGGGGAGAGGCCGGTGGCGGAACTGACCATTGAGTTGATGGAGTACTCAACCCAGGGAAGGAAACGGCTCCAGGATGCCGGCCTCTCGGCTGCCACACACCAAAGAGCAGACTCCACGCTCTGGTTCATCCTCTCCGTCTGCCCGTTTGTCTGGGGGTGATAGCCAGAGGAGAGACTGACCGTTGCCCCCAATCCTTTGCAGAAAGCCCGCCATACCTGGGAGGTGAACTGGGGCCCCCGGTCAGAGACGATGTCCTGGGGAAAGCCGTGAAGGCGGAACACGTGGTGCGTCAGGAGGTCCGCCGTCTCGGCTGCTGAGGGAAGCTTGGAGAGGGCCACGAGGTGGACCCCCTTGCTGAATCGATCCACCACGGTCAGAAGGCAGGTGTTCCCCTGGGAGGAGGGTAGACCAGTGACGAAGTCGAGCGCCACATGTGACCACGGACGGCTTGGAACGGGAAGGGGCTGCAAGAGCCCGGAGGGTGCCTGGTGAGAGGCCTTGCTGCGGGCACAGACCGCGCAGGCCAATACGAACTCCTTGACGTCGTTCCGCATGGTGGGCCACCAGAAACGACGAGCCAGGAAGGAGAACGTGCGATGGACGCCTGGGTGGCAGGCGAACCGGCTGGTATGGCCCCACAGCAGTACCTGGGACCGGACAGAGTCAGGGACGAAGAGACGGCTCCTAGGGACGTTGCTTGGAGCACGTTGGAAGCGAAGGGCACGCCTCACCACACCCTCGATGCCCAAGGTGATGGCTCCAACCACTCGGGCCTCCGGGATGATGGGAGATGGGACCTCAGAGGGTGGAGCCCCCTTGGAGTGCATCCGGGACAGAGAGTCGGCCTTCGTGTTGCGGGAACCGGGGCGGAAGGTCAGCGAGAAGTCGAACCGACTGAGGAAACTGGCCCATCTCGCCTGCCGACCGTTGAGGCGCCTGGAAGCGCGGATGAACGTTAGGTTCTTGTGGTCCGTCCAGATGGTAAAAGGCTCCTCGGCACCCTCTAGCCAATGACGCCACTCCTCCAGCGCAGCCACGACCGCCAGTAGCTCCCGATTGCCGGTGTCGTAGTTCCTCTCGGCGGGGAGGAAGCGACGCGAGTAGAAGGCGCAAGGATGTACCTTCTGGTCGGAAGGAGAACGTTGGGATAGGACAGCGCCCAGACCAGAATCCGAGGCGTCCACCTCCACGATGAACTGTCTCTTGGGGTCAGGGTGGAGCAGGATAGGGGCGGAAGTGAACCTTCTCTTGAGGGAGCGGAACGCAGCGCATGCCGCTGGGGACCAGTCGAACGGCAGAGCGGGGGAGGTCAGCTTGGTAAGAGGCTCCGCCACTTGACTGTAGTTCCGGATGAACCTTCGGTAGAAGTTGGCGAACCCGAGGAAACTCTGTAACTCCTTCCGAGTGGTGGGTTCCGGCCAATCCTCCACAGCCTGGATCTTGCGAGGATCCGCTCGGGTCAAGCCCTTCTCAACGATGAAGCCCAGGTACTCGACGGAGTTGGAGTGGAAACGGCACTTCTCCGCCTTGACGAAGAGCCGATTGTGGAGGAGGCGCTCCAGCACCCGGCGAACATGCAGGATGTGTTCCTCGAGGGTCCTGGAAAAGATAAGAATGTCGTCCAGGTACACCACCACGAACACCTCCAGCATGTCACGGAGGACATCGTTCATGAGTGCCTGGAATACCGCCGGGGCGTTGGTGAGGCCGAACGGCATCACAAGGTACTCATAGTGGCCCCTGGGGGTCTTTTACATTTTACATTTACATTTAGTCATTTAGCTGACGCTTTTATCCAAAGCGACTTACAAGTTCTGTGCGACAAGACAGCAAGAAGGGTATAACTCTATCAGCTGAGTAACAATGTTCATCAAAGTGTTGCGTGTTACAGTGTAGGTTAGTTTATTAGGACAAGTGCATGACATTAAGGTTAGTCGGGGTTAGATTTTTTTTTTTTTTTTTTTTTATCATTTCAGATAATGGTTGAAGAAGTGAGTCTTTAGTCGACGGCGAAAGATTGGACGGGATTCGGCTGTCCTAACTGGGATGGGTAGTTCATTCCACCATTGTGGGGCAAGGACTGAGAATAGGCGGCTTCTCTTTGATGACCCTCCGGGAGCTTGGATAGGAGTAGATCTGAGGCGGCCAGAAGACGCAGAGCGTAGGGGTCTTGAGGGTGTGTAGTTAGAGACCATTGACCGGAGGTAGGCGGGAGCGGTTCCCTTTGCCGCACGGTATGCTAGGTCGAGGGCCTTGAAGCGGATACGTGCAGCAATGGGGAGCCAGTGCAGGTCCCTAAGAAGTGGGGTGACATGGGCTGACTTCGGTAGGTTTGAGATCAGGCGGGCCGCTGCATTTTGAATGAGTTGAAGAGGCTTGGTGGCAGTGGGCGGGAGGCCAGCTAGCAGTGCGTTGCAGTAGTCGAGGCGGGAGATGACTGTTGATTGGACGAGGAGTTGGGTGGCTTCTTTTGTCAGGAAGGGGCGTATCCTTCTGACGTTGCTCAGGAGGAATCTGCAGGTTCTGGTTGTCGCTGCGATGTGAGCAGAGAAGTTCAACTGGTCGTCGAGGACAACACCAAGGTTCTTGGCGGTCGGCGACGCGGTCACAGCTGCATTCTCGACTGTGATGGAGAGGTCGGTCAGGGGGGAGGATTTGGCCGGCAGGTGGAGCAATTCTGTTTTGCTTAGGTTCAGTTTGAGGTGGTTGGTCGTCATCCAGGCGGAGATGTCGGACAGACAGGCCGAGATCCGCTCAGAGACGTGGATATCTGAGGGAGGGAAGGAGAGGAAGAGTTGAGTATCATCGGCATAACAATGATATGAGAAGCCATGAGATGTGATAATGTTACCCAGTGATTTAGTGTAGAGGGAGAAGAGAAGGGGTCCTAGGACCGAGCCCTGGGGGACACCCGTCCGGAGGGGGCGGGTGGCCGACAGAGTCCCTCTCCATGACACTTGGTAGGAGCGGTCATTGAGGTATGATGTCAGCCATGTCAGCGCAGATCCAGCCACTCCCATTCCTGCGAGGGCCGCGAGGAGGATCTGATGGTTGACTGTGTCGAAGGCTGCAGATAGATCTAGGAGAATCAGGACAGAGGAGAGGCCTTTCGCTTTTGCTAAGTGAAGTGCCTCTGTGACCGCAATGAGGGCCGTTTCTGTGGAGTGGCCAGTCCGGAAGCCAGACTGATTGGGGTCTAGGAGGTCATTCTGTAAGAGATAAGCAGTAAGTTGGTTGGATACAGCACGTTCAAGTGTTTTAGAAAGGAAGGAGAGAAGAGAGACAGGGCGATAGTTGGCTATGACGGTGGGGTTCAGGGTTGGTTTTTTTATGAGGGGCGTGACTCTGGCTTGTTTTAGGGAGGTGGGGACCACCCCCGAGTTGAGTGAGGAGTTGATGGTTGCAGTTAGGAATGGGAGGATGTCCGGTGCTATGGTCTGGAGGAGTGGGGAGGGTAGCTGGTCCAGCTGGCATGTAGTCGGACGGTTCGACGTTACCAGTGTCAGGGTCTCGGCTTCTGTAATGGGAGAGAAAGATGACAGAGTGAAGGATGAGGTTCTCGATTCAGCGTTTGGAATGGGTGGGGGTTGGGAGAAGGAGCTGCGGATGATCTCCACTTTTTCCTCAAAGAAGATCGCAAAGTCTTCGGGTCTTGAAGGCGGTCTTCCATTCATCGCCCTCACGGATACGGACAAGATGGTAGGCACTTCGGAGATCCAGCTTGGTGAAGAACGAGGCCTGGGTCAGTGGCTCGAAGGTGGAGCTCATGAGAGGTAGGGGGTATTTGTTCTTGATGGTGATCTCGTTGAGCTGACGATAGTCGATGCAGGGCCGCAGGTCCCCATCCTTCTTACCAACAAAGAAGAACCCGGCTGCCACCGGGGAGGAGGAAGGCCGAATGAGTCCTGCTTCCAATGACTCAGAGATGTAGAGATCCATCGCCTTCTTCTCCGGGACAGTCAGACTGTAGAGGCGGCTGCCGGGAAGGGGAGCCCCTTGGCGGAGGTCGATGGCGCAGTCATAGGGGCGGTGAGGTGGAAGGGCCTGAGCCCTGGTCTTGCTGAATACCTCCATGAGGTCGTGGTACTCGGGAGGAATGGACGAGGGGTCCGGGGGCAACTCACCAGCCGGTCTCCGGGGCGGGGGACAAGACGCCGCCTGCAGACAGCGGGCGTGACAGGAGGAGCTCCAGCCCCTGATGGTACCGGAGGACCAGGCGATGTGGGGCTCGTGCAGCGCGAGCCAGGGCCTACCCAGGACCACCGGGACAAGGGGGGATTGGGTAATGAGGAACTGGATTCTCTCGACGTGGTTCCCAGCGATGGTCAGCACGACTGGGCCGGTGCGTTGAGAGATGTCGGCCAGGCGGTGTTGGTCCAACGAAAAGATCTCCAAGGGCCTCACAAGGGCCTCAAGAGGTATGTTGGCTTGGGTGGCAAACTCGAAGTCGAGGAAGTTCTCGTCTGCCCCAGAGTCGATGAGGGCCTCCACCGTGGCACGTTGGTCCCCCCAGGCCAGGGTGACGCTCATCAGATGGTCAGGTGGTGCGCGGCGCTGGGACTGGGAAAAACGGCTCACCAGGATCTCCCGGGGTCTTGGTGAGCCCGATCTTTTGGCCGGATAGGGCAGTCGGCGAGAAGGTGTCCCGTACCTCCGCAGTAGAGGCAGAGACCGGACCTGAGCCTTGCCTGACGCTCCACCTGGCTCAGACGAGAGCGTCCCAGTGGAATGGGTTCCTCCTTGCGCACCGGACGGGGAAGCCTGTTACCATCAGTCGTGTTGGGGACGGGGCGTCCAGGAGTCCGGGATGCCTCAGGAGGTGACAGTCGGGTCCTCTCGTGCCTTCTCTCCAGGAGGCGTCCGTCAATACGGATGACAAGGCTAAACAGCTCCTCGAGGGAGTCGGGCACCTCCCTGGTAGCGAGCTGGTCCCGAACTGCGTCACTGAGCCCCCTTATGAAGGTTAGGCGAAGAGCAGGCTCGTTCCATCCGCTCTCCACCGCCGCCAATCGGAACTCCATGACATAGTCCGTCACCCTGCTGCTCCCTTGTCGGAAGGTCCCCAACCGGGCTCCAGGGTCCAGACCTCGGGCTGGATGGTGGAACACTCTGCGGAGCTCCGCCACGAAGTCTGGGTAGGAGAACAAAAAATCTGCCTCCATTGCCCAGGAGGAAGTGACCCACTGGGCAGCATGGCCTGAAAGTAGGTTGGTTATATAAGCCACTCGGGACCCATGAGCAGAAAAATGGCTTGGTTGATGACGGAAAACCAACTCACATTGCATGATGAATGTGGCACACTCCTCGGGATTACCGTCGAACAGCCGTGGGACGGAGAGATGGGGTTCCCGAGGTGCGAGATCTGCTGGGGCTGCGGGGAATGTTCCTGAAGGGTGTGAGAGATGAAAAGTATTAACGGCGTCGCCCAGCGAGTTAAGCTGGGCGAGAATCTCGGACTGTTGTCTCGCCATAGCGGCCATAGAACCCTGCATGGGCAGGACCTGGTCCCTGAGGTCCTGCACCGCAGCCGCAGCCCGCTCTAATTGGAGACCGTGATCCCTGGTCAACTCGACTTGAATAGCAAGTGCGGTTCTGACCCTCTCTGTGTCGGCTGGGGTCGTCATATTGTTGGTTGGATCGTAATGTTATGGTTTGACACCGACCCCAAACGCAACGACACAAGAGAGTAGGATTCAGAGTTGCCAAATACGAGGGCTTGTTTATTTGGTACTAAGAATAAGAGAAACAGGGAAAGCAGGTCAAACAAGACAGGTACAATGATCAAGGGGCAAAGTTCTGCTGCTCTGCAGCTTCTCCCGTGAGGGTTGTCTTGGGAAGCAGGTGTTGACTTCTGAACCGCTCTGCAGAATCCTCTCGGCGGGTTCTCAGATGTTGTGGCGAGACCGAGAGAGGGAGAGAGGGAACGAGTCAGTGACAGAGCAGTCTTAAACGAGCAGGAGAACAGGGTGTACAATTCTTCGTGTTAACAACACAGTGAGCACAGTTCCAAACACAGCCCAAGTGAATCTCTTCGTGTTAACAACACAGAGAGCACAATTCCAAAAACAGCCCAAGTGAAACTCTTCGTGTTAACAACACAGTGAGCAAAATCCAAACACAGTCCCAGTGAATATCTTCATGTAAACACACAGTGAATATCTTCATGTAAACACACAGTGAATATCTTCATGTAAACACACAGTCCAATTGTGAAATAATATCTTCGGTGTGAGCAAACACACAGTGGATATCTTCATGTAAACACACAGTCCAATTGTGAAATAATATCATTCCATAAAGGAACAAGCAAAAATAGCTAATGGCTGGGTGAGTGACTGTTTGACAAAAAGGTGGTAGTCTTCAGTGTAAGTTTACACACGAAAAACGGAATAGGTCAAGAACAGTCAAATAGATAACTCACCCAGACCAGATGCGTAATTGGAACTGGAACAACAGTGGAGGCGAGCGCGCGCCACGGGAGCAGGTATCCAAGCAAAGGCTTCTAGGAATTCCTGGAGAACAGCACAGAGAAAAAAGCAGCAGCAACAGCAACGGGGAAAAATATCCAGAGACAAATCAAGGCGACAAAACAAGACGATCCAACAACTTAGAGTGGGGAAAAACGGGGTATAAATAATGAGGGATCGATTGATTGAAAAGCGTGGGGAAGTGAGAGAACCAATCAGCGACGTCTCTGATGACGTCAACGGGGAGAAAGCAGTGACAGCTGGGGAATGTGATTGAAAAGCGTGGGGAAGTGAGAGAACCAATCAGCGACGTCTCTGATGACGTCAACGGGGAGAAACGTGTGAACGAGGGGATAGAACCAATTGACAGAAAATGAATGAAAACAAAGCGAGGGTGGTTAAAGGAACAGAACGAGTGAGAGCGCAAGGACAGAAACCTCACAGAAACACAGAAAAAGTGTACAAATCACCATAAATGGCACAGTCATTCTCCCCTATTTAATAACAATTTACTCCTTATTGCACAACAACCTATCAGATTTCCTAAATGGGAAAAGAAAGGCATACATACATTGGGGGATATCTTCGATGACCAATGCTGTTCATCGACTACAGCTCAGCATTCAATACCATAGTCCCCTCCAAACTCATAGCCAAGCTCAGGGACCTGGGCTTGAACTATGACCTGTGCCAGTGGGTCCTGGACTTCCTGACGGGCAGACCCCAGGTGGTAAGAGCCGGCAACTGCACCTCCTCATCCATCACGCTCAACATAGGGGCCCCCCAGGGCTGTGTTCTGAGCCCCCTCCTCTACTCCCTGTACACACATGACTGCGTAGCACAGCGGAACAACAACACCATCATCAAATTTGCTGATGACACAGTAGTGGTGGGCCTGATCTCTGCCAACGACGAAAGGGCCTACCTGGAAGAGGTAGAGAACCTGTCACAGTGGTGTCAGGAGAACTGCCTCTCCCTGAACGTCAGCAAAACAAAAGAGATGATTGTGGACTTCAGGAGGTCGGGGGTCAAGGACTACAGCCCCCTCAGCATCGACGGGGCACCAGTTGAGAGAGTGAACAGTTTCAAGTACCTCGGAGCCCACATATCCGAGGACTTGACATGGACCACACACATTGACAGTGTTGTGAAGAAGGCACGACAACGCCTCTACTTCCTCAGGCGCCTAAGGAAGTTCCAAGTCAGTCAGAAGATCCTTAGGAACTTCTACTCATGTACAATAGAGAGCATCCTGACCGGCAACATCACCTCCTGGTTTGGGAATAGCACTGCACAAGACCGTAGCAGACTACAAAGAGTGACACGTTCAGCCGAACGCACAATTAGAGGGGGGCTTCCCACCCTCCAGAACATTTACAACAAGCGGTGCAAGGGGAAGGCTAAGAGAATTATTAAGGACTCGAGCCACCCGAACAACTGCCTCTTTGAACTGCTGCCGTCAGGCAAGCGATACCGGAGTCTTATGGCGAGCACAGAAAGACTCAGAAGGAGCTTCTATCCCCAGGCCATCAGGCTGCTAAACGAACAATAATCGCTAAACGAACAATAATCACTATGCAACAACCATCAAATGCACACAGCACACACACCCACACGCACACACACACTCACTCAAACAAACAACACACTGCAGCACCCATTCTCCACACTTTAGATCACACAAACACACTTACACTTTATATTTATTGATAAAGGATTTGCACTACAACTCGTACACCTACTGTGAATTGTACCTAAACTGCACCTCGTCCATTTATGCCTTGCACTATATAGTATTGTATATTAGTACACTGCACAGTATTGTATATTGTATGGTAACTACGTCTACGAACATTGTACATATGTCTAAACTGAACACTGTGACCTCTTTTTTTTTTCTTCTAATTTTTACTATGTTTTTATTTCATACTTATCTTGTCATGCACAGTCTCTGGAGCGCAACAGTAAGAAGCATTTTGTACAAAAGTATTCTGTACTTCTGTATGACAACTATTAAAGAAACTTGAAACTTGAAACTTGACCATGGTTTCTGCAGTTATCAAGATATATTTAACAAATTTAACCTCACCAGCTCCACTTATTTTTTCTATCTACAATTAAGAGCAGATTTAAAGGCTCACGGAGTCCCATTAAAGATTCCACTTGAGCACCACAGATTTGTACAAATTCTTTTATGAAAAGGAGACATCGAGAGGCTTCGTCTCTGACTTTTATCGTCACTTACTTACGTCCTCATATGAAATCCTTCCCCTAGACTCGGTTTGGAGGAAGGATATCCCAAACTTGGAAGTAGATTTTGATTGGGATGAAGTCTGGGCAAACGTACGGCTATCATCACGTAACCCAGATCACCAACAGATTAACCTTAACTTTGTTCATAGGACTTACCTGACTCCTAGACGTTTGCACCTAATGGGGCTCAGACAAGACCCTCGATGCTCCTTATGTTTAAACTGTGATCTTGGTACATTTATGCATATGTATTGGGAATGCCCTCCTGTTAAGATATTCTGGGAAAAAATAACCACTCAATTATCAGAATTTTTTATCTCTGACCATACCTATACTGCATTCTGTATTGTTGTTGAATGATGTTTCTCAGTTATCAACCTCTGTACATGTAAAGAGACTAATTTTGTCCGGTCTTACGGCTGCCAAAAAGTTGATAGCGTCACGCTGGATTCAGGAGCTCCTCTCTGGTGGGGTTGGGTTCACCTACAGGTGGGAGATTGAAATCTAGCCCCACTCTCCTCCATCACCCTGTTAGACTGTGCAGTCCTTCCCCTTCCTGCAGGGCATCCCCCCCCCCCCCCTCAACATCACGCCCAGCAGCTGAGCATGTTCAAACTGCCAGAGAGGATGATGGTGCAATTCTATACCACCATCATCGAGTCCATCATCACTTCGTCTATCACCGCCTGCCTGCCACGCGGCGGCCACCGCCCAGGACGAGGCCAGACGGCAGCGCATCATACGCTCCGCTGAGAAGGTGATTGGCTACAATCTGCCATCTCTCCAGGACCTGTACACCTCTCCCACCCTGGACACAGTCGCTCTGAAACGCCTCCCTCTGGCAGGAGGCTGTGGTCTAAACCCTCTGTCATCAAGCATGTTAACTGACTGTTAACCATTGCACATTACTTGATCAATATATTGCACATCCCCTGATCAATATATTGCACATTCCCTGATCAATATATTGCACATTACCTGATCAATATATTGCACATTCCCTGATCAATATACACCACATTACCTGATCAATATATTGCACATTCCCTGATCAATATACACCACATTACCTGGTCAATATATTGCACATTCCCTGATCAATATATTGCACATTACCTGATCAATATATTGCACATTCCCTCATCAATATACACCACATTACCTGGTCAATATATTGCACATTCCCTGATCAATATATTGCACATTTCCTGATCAATATATTGTACATTCCCTGATCAATATATTGCACATTCCCTGATCAATATACACCACATTACCTGATCAATATATTGCACATTCCCTGATCAATATACACCACATTACCTGATCAATATATTGCACATTCCCTGATCAATATATTGCACATTACCTGATCAATATATGGCACATTCCCTCATCAATATACACCACATTACCTGATCAATATACACCACATTACCTGATCAATATATTGCACATTCCCTGATCTGTACATTCCCTTATAAATATATTGCACATTACCTGGTCAATATATTGCACATTCCCTGATCAATATAGTGCATATTCCTGCACAAATTGTACAACTTTATCAAATAAAAAATAAGAAATATATAAATATTTCATATGTTTCACTGTAGTACTTTCTAATTCTACTTTATTACTTTTCTATGTGTTTATTGTTTGCAGAAACGTACCAAGACAGTTTCACCATCAGTGGTTCTCAGTGTGGGGTTCGGGACCCACAAGGGCCCCTGATGGGGTTCCAGGGGGTCCCCAGAGAAATTGGGAATATTTTAATGTCACTATTATTTCAATGACTAGAAGTCAGCCCAATGAAAGAATGTATAAGAATAACTATTCTGATCATAGGTTTCATTCTCTCCAGCGTTATTTAATCAACTACACTGTTGCCTCACAGCATCAAGGTCCTGGGTTCAAACCCCAGCAGGTCTTTCTGTGTGGTGTTTGATGTTCTGTGTGTTTCTGCGCACACCAAAATACATGCTAGTTTCCCTGCCATTGCCCTTGAACAAGGTACTACAACTGCATTACAACTGGAGTTAGTCCCTTGGTGCCACACTATGTGGTTGCAGCCCACTGCTCCTAAATCATTAGGATGGGTCAAATGCAGAGGACAGATCAAATCAAATCAAATGTATTTGTAAGGCCCGACAACACACGTTAATGTCCCCATGGGCCGGACACGTCTTCTTTAAACAAGTCAAGAAGAAACATCACAATAAATCAAGAACAAAACAAAAACACCATAAAGTCCAACACATTTTAAATAACTGCAACACTCCCAGAGATACCCCACGCAAAGGTAAGGAAAAACTCACTAAAACCTAGCAATAGGAAAAAAGCACCACAGGCAATGTGGAGGAGAGAAACCTTAGAAGGGCCGTTCAAGGGGGGATCTCCCTTCTTAGATGTCGGTGATAGTAGTGTTGCAATAAAACAGGCGAACCTGTTGGTAAGTGTAACTGAGGGGTACAATTCCCTGACTGTATTGATAAGTATGGTATCATTAAACCACTACCGCTTGATGTACTTTAACTTCTGGCCATCCAGTACACGATATCTAAGTATGATGAACACTTTCCCACATATGAAACCAGGTCCACACAAATATAACAGTCGAAGGTTTAATATAGCAAAAGGTATATACAACATTCACTTAATTACATTTATGATTTGAATGCACTTGTAAGGCAAATGAGTATTCGTAGGCAAATCAACACTGAATGTCCAATCTCTGGTTACGCAGGAAGCAAGTATACAACCTGGTTCTTTAGGGAAACTATAGCGATGGTACTTAAGGATCATAGCGGGATACTAAAGGGGTCCTGCTGGTTGTAAGTCAGTAGGGGGGGGGGGGGTTTGGAGAGCCGTCAGCTGCATCCCATCTGGCCAACGATTCCTGGGGAGAATTCAGGTACAGAAAACAGTGCCCGCAGGATCTTGATCCACAGATGAATACACTTGGGCCCTCTTGTAGACGGTAGCTGTAGGTCCACAACGAAGGAGAAGCGAGGCGGCCTCGGTCTGGGTTGAGCGCCGTCTCACCTGGGCTCCTCTCGGGGGTAATTCCAACACTCACTGGCGTTGGCTGTTATCCGCTCCACAAATCAAAGCACCCAAAGCAAATAGATATTCCATGCCGTATAGGCTCAGCAGTCGTCCGGGTAGGTAATCCAATGTGCAGGTCCACTCGTCCTCGCCCAGAACTCCTCGGATGAAAGCACCACGCGTGGTCTGCCCAGCCTGGTTAAGACTCTAGATAACGCGAGGAAACGATGGGGGTGCTGCTCACTTTAGAACTCTAACCGAACGATGCACCATACATAATAGACTATTATTACTTAATAGAAATACGTCCCACTCTACGGTACAGTGCCAAACTATGACAATTCAGCTATGAATTTACACGAGGTCTCAATGCCTATTCTGGGGCCAAAATAGGCCATACTGCACCACACGTGGGTCGTGGGTGAGGCTTCACGTCTGTTACTAGGTTGGAGGGTAAAAGACTAATGGACTAAAAGAAAGTTCTACTTTACTTGCGCCCTATTTATATGCACGGTGAACAAATAGTACCATTCGTATTTCGGTAGCCGTATTCCTACGCGGAACCGGGGCTAGTTGGGACATGTTCGTCGGCACTATTGAACTTGACTCAAGGGGCCTGTCTGCTGGCGCCAGGTTCTTGTCCAATGAGAGAATGAACTATTATGGGCTGTAGTAGACTAAAGGGATATTCAGTGTATATGTACAAAGAATATACAAGGGATATCAAACGATATACAAATACTATTAAATATATGTCCATAAATAAATATATATATTCGGTTTAATCTGATCCTTCACAACAGCCGCCCCCTAATTAGTCCCACCTAATTAGCTAAGCAGAGACAGATTAACCGCACTGTCTACCACTCAAGGTCCGCTGTAAGGGTCAGTCAACTCACAAAGTCATGGGGTCATGGTCGTCATCGATAGTGTCTGGGAGTCTTGGCAGTTCTATTAGCCTCGCCACGGGTCGTGTGTAAGTTCGCCCTTGGACGAGCACTTCAGCTGCTCGGACCTTGCCATCGGCACCGGTGATCACTTTGCTTACGCGGCCAGCCGGCCACATAGCTCTGGGTAGTGACTGGTCGATAATCATGACGACTGTTCCTTCTGTCAAATTGTCTCTCTCTTTTACCCACTTCTGGCGGGTCTGTAGAGACGGTAGATAGTGGAGTAGGAAGCTATTCCAAAACTTGTCAGCCAGTACTTGACTGTACCTCCACATTCTTCGGCCGTTCGCTTCTTCAGGCCTGTACATTGTCTGGGGTAGCGCGGGGTCCAGCCGCACCATCAAGAGTGTGTTGGGGGTGACTGGGTCGACATCTGCTACATCACTTGAGACGTAACCGAGGGGCTTGGAGTTCAATACTCCCTCGATCTCCGTGAGGACTGTCATTAGGACTTTTTCCGCCACAGTCTGGGCGCCAAGCACGGCATACAGGGCTGTCTTTATAGAACGTACTTCTCGTTCCCAGGTTCCACCGAAGTGGGGTGCGTTCGGGGGATTAAACTGGAAGTCAATCTGGGATGGAGCGAGGTGGGTCTTAAGTTCTGGGCCCATAGCTTGGAAGCTCTCTCTCAGCTCTCTTTCTCCGCCTTTGAAGTTTGTCCCGTGATCAGACAACAATGTAGACGGTTTTCCTTTCCGCGATGTGAATCTTCGGAAGGCCATAAGGAATGAGTCTGTGCTCATGGTTGGAAGGAGTTCGATATGTATCGCTCTGGTGGTCATGCATTTGAATACAATACCCCACCGCTTCTCGGTTCCTCTTCCTTTCTTTATATACAACGGGCCAAAACAGTCCATGCCTGTGGAGTGAAAGGGCTTGTCGCCGAGTCGGAGGCGACAGGGAGGTAGGTCAGCCATCCGGGGTATGCTGGGCTGCGCGCGCCACTTTCGGCAGTCTAGACAGGTTCGCTGGAAGCGTCGCACTGCTTCTCTCCCTTGAAGTATCCAATAGCGACGTCTGATCTCCGCGAAGACTCTCTCTGCTCCTGCGTGGTGCACATCCTCGTCGTATTTCTTTATGATCAGCTCTGTGACCTTGTGTCGGCTGTTCAAGACTATCGGGTACTTAACGTCATCCGGTAGGTCGGGGGCTCTCCGCAGACGACCACCCACTCTGATGAGATTATGGGCGTCACTCTCGGGTGCCAGGTGGAGCAGTCTGCTGTCTGATGGGACGGGCTTTCCTCCCTGTAGACAGTCTAGCTCATCGGGGAACGAGTCTCTCTGGGCTTGTTGTAGTAGAAGAAGTTCTGCTTCTTCGTAGTCAGCTGCTGAAATGTCAGTGGTGGGCTGAATCTCTGGGTGGTGCCACAGGAATGTCTTTAGCTGCGCACTCTGTAGGGTGAGGCAGTCATCTATGTTGGGGTCTGTGGAGGCGACTGTGCTCAATCCACAGAACATAGGTTTCTTGTTTTCAGCCTCCTCTTTACTCGCCTCCCGTGGGGTGGACGTAGGCCACTCTTCTTCCGGGAGCTTGAGGAACTCTGGTCCGTCACTGTAGATGTTGTGACGGGTGAGGTCATCTAGGAATATTCCCCGGGTGATGACGTCAGCTGGGTTGTGTTTGGTGTCCACATACCGCCAGCTTGCTGCTTCTGTTAACTCTTGAATCTCTGTGACTCTGACTCCCACGAAGACCTTGTATCTGCATGAATCAGACTTGATCCATGTGAGTACTGTCGTAGAGTCTGACCACAAGATTGTTCTTTGCACCGGGATGGTGAGTTCACGTTGGATTAACGTGGCTAGATGCGCTCCTGCTAGGGCTGCGCAGAGCTCTAGACGCGGGATAGATTGTTGCTTTCGTGGGGCTATTCTTGAGCGAGCCAGGATGAAAGCGGTGTGTATCTCTCCTCCCTTCTCTTGGGCACGCAAGTAGGCCACAGATCCATAGGCTACTTCGGAGGCGTCGCTGAAGACGTGTAGATCCATCTTGCATGTCTCTGGCCTCACTGTGGGTGGGAAGTAGCTGCGGCGTATGTTGACGCCTGGGAGTGAGCGGAGTTCCGTCTCCCACTCTCTCCATGTGGAGGCAAGGTGTGCGGGTATTGGGTCGTCCCAGCCCTGGTCCTTGTCCCATAGTGCTCGTACAATCATCTTTGCCCTGGTGGTGTAAGGTAGAATACATCCCAACGGGTCATATTGTCTGGCGAGTGTTCTGTACACACTCCGTCTGGTGGTCGGTATCGCCGTCGACCTTCCCTGCTCCGTGGTCAGGGGTTTGTGTCTATAGTGGAGCGAGTCTGTTTTGAAGCGCCAGACTAGTCCTAGTGTCATTTCTTGGGCTTCTCCTGGGATGGTCGCCATCCAGGTCTCGCTACTGGCTGCCTTGTCCGCGGGGGAGAGGCTGCGCAATACTTGCGGGTCGCTGCTGGCCCACTGCCTGAGATCAAAGCCGCCTTTGATCAGGGAGGCGCGTAGCTTGAGTAGGAGAGCCTCGGCTTCTTCTTGGGTCGAAACGCTTTGTAAACAGTTGTCCACGTAGAAACTGTTCTTCACACTGTGTCGGACCTCTTCATCTGCTGCTGGGTCCTCTGCGACGTGTTTCTGCAGTGCAAATGTAGCACAGCACGGGCTGCATGTGGTTCCGAAGGGGAGGACTTCCCATTGGTAGATGGCTGGGTGCTCATCTCCGATCCTCTCTCTCCATAGGAACCGCAGTAGGGGCTTATCCTCCTCCACTAGTCTCACCTGCAGGAACATCCCTTTGATATCCCCGCTGATAGCCACCTTGTCCTGGCGGAAGCGTAGTAGCACGCCTAGTAGAGAGGGGCCGAGTGTGGGGCCGGGCAAGAGCTCTTTATTCAGATTCTGGGATCCGATCTGGTAGCTGCAGTTAAACACAATGCGATCCTTGCCGTTGTGGTGGACCTTGTGGTGCGGCACGTACCATAATTTGGTCGTCTGATCGGCCTCTTTAATGTCAATCTTCATTACGTGTCTCGCTGTGATTAGCTTCTCAATCTCAGCCCGGTACACACTCTCTTGAGCGGGGTCTTTGGCTAGGCGCCGCTCTGTGTTCAATAGATACCGCTCCGTAGCTTCTTTCGTGGCGTGAAAGGTGGGCATTCCCTCTCGCCTCAGGAGTGGAGTTGCGTATCTCATCACTCCGCCGACTGTGACTCTCTTTGTCCCTTGCTCGAGGAGGTTTATGGCGTAAATGTCTTCTTTAGAACGAATGTCTTTCTTTTCGTTCTTAAAGGGCATTGTCTCTAGTGTCCATAGCCTCTCGACATGCTGCAGGAGAGTGGTGTCTTCTTCTGTCACTCTGGAGTGGAGGCAGCTAGTGGCTGCTGTTCGGTTGAGAGATTTAGCGAGGGGGCCTTGTAGTGTCCATCCTAGGCGGGTCTCGACTGCTGCAGGACAGCCTCTGGGTCCTGTATGGACCCGGTCTATCGGGACTATGAGGTCTGCATGGTCGGAGCCTATCAGCAGGGTCGGGGTGGCGCTGTCTATGAGCGGGATAGGTAGTTGACGCAGGTGCACATATTTATCCATCAGCTTGGCGATGGGGTAGGTGTACTGTGATAGTCCTATTTCTTGGCTGGTGAAAACATTTGTAATCCTATACCGTCTCTCTGGCTGCCCGCTTGCTGCGATAGTGAAGGAGACATTCTCGCCTTTTATCGTCTTTAAATCTCTTCTTATTGTCCGAATCGTCATCTGGTTCTCGCTCCCCCGCAGTCCCAGCTGGGCCGCAGCGGATGCGAGGAGAAGGGTCTTCTCTGACCCGTCATCAAGGACGGCGTAAGTGTCCATGACTTTATCTTGGTGGCTCAATGTTACACGGACTACCTTTAAGAGCACCTGGGCGCCGCTGCTGCTGGCGGGGTCAATGTACATGACACTTGCCTTTGTGCTGCTCGATGGTGCAGGTGCAGGCTTTCTTCTGTTACTGTCGTGTAGGACATCTAGGTGGGCTCTGTCACACCGACTGCACCTCTTCTTTAGGCGGCACTCGGCTGCCATGTGACTGCGCGCACATCGGTAACAGCGCCTGTTGGACTTTATCCATTGACTCACTTCTTCTGCATTCATCTTCTTGAACAGGTCACATTGTGACAGCCAGTGTTCCTTCTCGCAGTACGGGCACACCATCTTCCACTTCTCTTTTCTCGAGGGGGTACTGTGGTTCTTACTGCTCGGTACTGATTCTGATTGGTGCATGACAGTCACTGATCTTCTTCCATCGTTTACTCTCCTAGGTCCCTCTCTGGAGCTTGGTGTGCTCCGCACGAATGTATCCAAGCGTAGGCTGTTGACTTCTCTCGTCAGGAAGTCGGCTAAATCGAGGAGGGATGGTTCGGGACCGTTAGGATCACGGTGGTCTCTTTGCCGCCTAAAGCGCTCTTGTCTGGCGGGCGGCAGCTTCTCTAAAATCCTCTCGACGTTAGAGTTGGCGTATAGCTCGTGCATACCCTTTTCTCGTTGCGCTCCCAGCATCCCTACCAGGGACTGCACTTTTATAGACAGGTCGTCTAGTGAGCGATTGTCTGTTGCTGGGGGTAGGCGGTCAATATGCCTTATCTCTTGGATTACGTAATCCCATATACGTCCATATCTCTGGTCCAGCGCTGCTAGAGCCGCGGTGTATGGGGTCGTAGAGGTGGCATAGGCTAGCGCTATATTGTGCGCTCGGGGTACTTTCAGGTGCTTCAGTAATATTGCATACTTGTGGCGTTCGTCAACGACATCCACCATCATTGTCTCTAAGCACATCCGGAGCTCCGTGTACTGTGCTCGATTCTCATGGGTGAAGTCTGGAAACGTCGGTGTGCCAATGTATGACGCCGTGGATGGCTGGCACATCGGTGAGCGTTGGGAGAGAGGCCTCCTAGGCGAGTCTCCTCTTGCGCCTCTCTGTGGGCTGGTACCGGCAGGGTACCATGGCCCGCTGGTCCAGGTGCTGTTCCTCGGGGCTGGTCGTGCGTCATGCTCACCCGTGAATAGAGTCGGGGGTCTGTAGCGCAGCGCCGCGGGGGTATAGCCTGGGCTGTACTGGACCTCCTGGTCCGGTGGAGTACTGTGCTGTCGTCGGGCTTGGTTCTCCTCCTCTCCCTCTTCTTCTTCTGTCAGGTCCTCTAGATCCTGTAGTCGTTTATTTAGCCTCTCCGCAGTGTATGCTGCTCCTTCCTTGTAGCTGGGTCTCGCTTGGACCGGTCGGGGAAGGGGGTCTGCGGGGGGTATAGGCTCTCTCTGGTGGTCAAGTTCAGGGTCGCTTGGTCGGTTAGGGGATGCTGCCCTTGACTGTTGTCTCGACGAGGCCCTTGAACCCCTGGCGGAGGGAGAGGGTGTTGCCCTGGTGATCAGCTGCTCCATTAGCTGCGCTTGTAGTCTGTCGCGCTCGGCTTGTAGTCTGTCGCGCTCGGCTTCGCGCTGGATGAGAGCGATGTCGCGCTCTGCTTCTCTTTGGGCACCGTCAGCGGCGCGCTGGGTGTCGGACCGGTCTCTTGCCATATTCTCTTCCGTCTGAAGGCGTCTCATCTCCAGGCGTATGTGCTCTTCTTCGCTCCGCTGCTGTGTTTGGAGTCGATCGCGTTCACCCTGAAGTCGATCGCGTTCACCCTGGAGTCGATCGCGTTCGGTAGAGGCTGTCAGGCTGACGAGGAACGCCTGTGACAGCATCCTCTCCGCCTCGCTGGGGGAAGATGCTTGTTGAGGTGAGCCGCTCCTGGCTGTACTCGTTGGGGAGTCCTGGAGCTCTATCTCCTCGGCGCTCTCCTCATCTTGTTCCGTGCAGGGTTCCACCTCTGGAGGGTTGTCTTCCTCCCGGAGCTGGTCGGGGACTACTTCTTCGGTATTGGCGGGGGGTAAAGGCATGTCTGTTCCCTCCTGGTCCCCACCGTGAGCTTGGTCAGTTACATTAGAACCCACTAGGGCCTCTGTGGTCGGGGTAACCTGGTCGTTAAGGTCAGACATAATTTTACTTTCTACTTTTACCGCGTTTACCGTCTGTAGAAGGCTAGGTAGTTGACTGACAGCGTAATCCTCTAAGTACTGAGGTGTCTGTCGTCTGCGCCGTGGGCGTTCTACGTTAGGAGGACCGTTTCGTGGAGTGTTCATCATAGGCCATTTCAATATTAATAACACTATATTAATATTACACTAGTTACCCTCCGGCTCGAAGGACCAATTGTAACTGAGGGGTACAATTCCCTGACTGTATTGATAAGTATGGTATCATTAAACCACTACCGCTTGATGTACTTTAACTTCTGGCCATCCAGTACACGATATCTAAGTATGATGAACACTTTCCCACATATGAAACCAGGTCCACACAAATATAACAGTCGAAGGTTTAATATAGCAAAAGGTATATACAACATTCACTTAATTACATTTATGATTTGAATGCACTTGTAAGGCAAATGAGTATTCGTAGGCAAATCAACACTGAATGTCCAATCTCTGGTTACGCAGGAAGCAAGTATACAACCTGGTTCTTTAGGGAAACTATAGCGATGGTACTTAAGGATCATAGCGGGATACTAAAGGGGTCCTGCTGGTTGTAAGTCAGTAGGGGGGGGGGGGTTTGGAGAGCCGTCAGCTGCATCCCATCTGGCCAACGATTCCTGGGGAGAATTCAGGTACAGAAAACAGTGCCCGCAGGATCTTGATCCACAGATGAATACACTTGGGCCCTCTTGTAGACGGTAGCTGTAGGTCCACAACGAAGGAGAAGCGAGGCGGCCTCGGTCTGGGTTGAGCGCCGTCTCACCTGGGCTCCTCTCGGGGGTAATTCCAACACTCACTGGCGTTGGCTGTTATCCGCTCCACAAATCAAAGCACCCAAAGCAAATAGATATTCCATGCCGTATAGGCTCAGCAGTCGTCCGGGTAGGTAATCCAATGTGCAGGTCCACTCGTCCTCGCCCAGAACTCCTCGGATGAAAGCACCACGCGTGGTCTGCCCAGCCTGGTTAAGACTCTAGATAACGCGAGGAAACGATGGGGGTGCTGCTCACTTTAGAACTCTAACCGAACGATGCACCATACATAATAGACTATTATTACTTAATAGAAATACGTCCCACTCGACGGTACAGTGCCAAACTATGACAATTCAGCTATGAATTTACACGAGGTCTCAATGCCTATTCTGGGGCCAAAATAGGCCATACTGCACCACACGTGGGTCGTGGGTGAGGCTTCACGTCTGTTACTAGGTTGGAGGGTAAAAGACTAATGGACTAAAAGAAAGTTCTACTTTACTTGCGCCCTATTTATATGCACGGTGAACAAATAGTACCATTCGTATTTCGGTAGCCGTATTCCTACGCGGAACCGGGGCTAGTTGGGACATGTTCGTCGGCACTATTGAACTTGACTCAAGGGGCCTGTCTGCTGGCGCCAGGTTCTTGTCCAATGAGAGAATGAACTATTATGGGCTGTAGTAGACTAAAGGGATATTCAGTGTATATGTACAAAGAATATACAAGGGATATCAAACGATATACAAATACTATTAAATATATATCCATAAATAAATATATATATTCGGTTTAATCTGATCCTTCACAACAGTAAGCATGCACTAATGTGTAGTGAAACAGATAAGTGCATGCGATAGCAACTGAACATTTTGAAAGATTAAAAATTGAGTTGATGGCGGATCTATTTGAGGCAAAGGTGCGGCGCAGAGAGGGTCGCATCCTCCCGGTCATCATCACGGGACGTCCAACACTCCGGTCATCACTAGGGGTTAGAGAGTTCCCATGTTTGTAGTGGGCGGAGATGAAGCAATAAATACATGTGGTGAGCATATGCATACATGGTGACAGTATAATCAAAGTATATAAGAAAATTGTGAAATTGAGTAATAGATAGAACTACTGCAAGCGTATGGATACAGGATGAGATACAAGACAATAGCTCAGGGCCGTATGCCCCGGGGGGCAGGAGAAACCACTGAGAATTGGTCAGGGCAGAGCAGGTAAGGTTCAGCGCTGCAGGCCAGACAGAAGGCGGTATGAAGCTGTTCCATGGGACCGGTTGAGACAGAGACAGAGGTTAAAAAGGTTCTCCCATGTCTGCAGAAAAGCAGACATGGGAGCAAATAGACATCCTAACTAAACTAGACAGATTAATCTAAGGGTCAGTCCCCGACCAGGGGAGATCAGATTTTTATTAAGGAGATTAATAAAGGTTCAACTTAACTTAACTTAAGGAATACTCAATTAAATCAAGTTTTTCTCATGGTCCCTGAGACAATGTTATCAAGTGGGAGGCCAGAGCCTAATGCGTATCACATGGGGGTCCTTGACACGGACATAATTCATATCTCCATCATTCTGCATAGTGGCACAAGGATGAGAATGAGTTTGTACATACAGTACTCCTGCCTGCCATGCTAGGTACATACATAGATATATTTATAAACTAGATGGTGCAAGACGGGACAGGGGGAGAGAAGCTGGTCATAGACTACAGGAGAGAGGGAGAGAAGCTGGTCATAGACTACAGGAGAGAAGGAGAGAAGCTGGTCAAAGACTACAGGAGAGGAGGAGAGAAGCTGGTCAAAGACTACAGGAGAGGGGGAGATAAGCTGGTCATAGACTACAGGAGAGAAGCTGGTCAAAGACTACAGGAGAGGGGGAGAGAAGCTGGTCAAAGACTACAGGAGAGAAGCTGGTCATAGACTACAGGAGAGGGGGAGAGAAGCTGGTCAAAGACTACAGGAGAGAAGCTGGTCATAGACTACAGGAGAGAAGCTGGTCATATACTACAGGAGAGGGGGAGAGAAGCTGGTCATAGACTACAGGAGAGAAGCTGGTCATAGACTACAGGAGAGAAGCTGGTCATAGACTACAGGAGAGGAGGAGAGAAGCTGCTCATAGACTACAGGAGAGAAGCTGGTCATAGACTACAGGAGAGGGGGAGAAGCTGGTCATAGACTACAGGAGAGGGGGAGAGAAGCTGGACCCCATCACCATCGACGGGGCTGCAGTGGAGAGAGTCAGCAGCTTTAAGTTCCTCGGTGTCCACATCACCGACAAACTCACCTGGGACGTCCACATAATCATGTGGTAAAGAAGGCCCAACAACGCCTCTACCACCTCAGGAGGCTGAAGAAGTTCGGCATGACACCCAAGATCCTGAAGGCGTTCTACAGAGGGACAACAGAGAGCGTCCTGACGGGGTGCATCACCGCCTGGAGGGGGCGCTGCACCGACCTCAACCTCAGAGCGCTGAGCAGAGTCGTGAGGACAGCAGAGTCGTGAGGACAGCACAAAATATCTGTGAATGTGAGCTTCCCTCCATCCAGGAGATATATGAGAGCCGGTGCATTAAAAAAGCCCGGAAAATTATCGAGGACCTTAACCACCCCAACCATGGACTGTTCCAGCTGATGCGGTCTGGAAAGCGCTACCGCAGCCACACAGCCAGAGCCAACCGGCTGAAGAACAGCTTCTTCCCCCAAGCCATCAGACTCGTCAACAGAGCCCATTGATGCCCCCCTAATCCCCCCCCCCCCCACTGGACTACAATTGAGAAAGACTGTTGCTGACAATAAAAAACTGTATTGCACATTGCATTCTACACACTGCTCAAATTTGCAAATTGCTCATTGCTCATCACACAACATACTTTTTTGGAACTGTACATAGCCAGTTTGTTATTAAATGTCATAGTATATAATATCTACATCCCAGTGGAGGCTGCTGACCAAATTTTTAGGTGAAGCACAAATTATTATATTATATTATATATTAAATTATATTTTTTAAACATCCCCAACGCTGCAACACCCCCATTCCTCCCAGGTGTCAGGCTCCTCATTCGCTTCCATTCATTTTGGGGACCATGTTTAAATATCATACTTCTGAAGTATAAACAAACTATATTGCTGTGACGATTTCAATAACACAGACCATTCTTAGAGTCAATGGTATGCAAAACTGTACATTGGAATATCTAACATGTATTTACCACCTTCCTCTGCACAAGGCCACAGATGGGTTTTATGTAACACAAGGACAATGAATGAATGAATGAATGAATGAATGAATGAATGAATGAATGAATGAATGAATGAATGGATGAATGAATGAATGACTGAATGAATGAATGAATGAATGAATGAATGAATGAATGAATGAATGAATGAATGAATGAATGAATGATGAATGAATGAAAACTTTATTTAACAGATTGCAGAATGGGTACAATACAGTACGGCTCAATACACACAATTGTTAAGGGGATGCAGACCAGAGAAAGACTTTCATCTTGTTTACATCAATTCAGTGCCACATACACACAGTCCTCATATCCCTCCTAGTTACACACAGTCATCATTATCCCTCCCATACAATACGCACAACACAACAGACTAACTCGTCTTGCTCAATACTTGTTTATGAGTTTTAAGAGACAGCACTGTAATCTCTCTCAACCAAAGCTCTACTAGTTAACAAAGATCTCCACCTTGCTATCTGAAACACTGACACCATTATCAACCTAATAATATCAACCTGATAATATTGAAACATTATCAATATAACGTTAGCTACCAACTTTAGCAGGGCTCCTAATAACACAAGATACATTTCACTATGAATTGAAAATGGGGGGCCCTGATGTAAACAAGACGAAAGTCTTTATCTGGTCTGCATCTCCTTAATAATTATGTGTATTGAGCCGTACTGTATATTGTACCCATTCTGCAATCTGTTAAATAAAGTTTTCATTCATTCATGCCTTTTGAAAAGTGACATGGTCGATGTAGGAGTTATGATGCGGTTTCAATTCGGTTACAGTAACGTTACACAAACTGACATTCTAAAGCCAAGAAGACACGACTTACCCATATCGTTGAATAGTGCAGCTTCTCCATGTGACGAGTCCGACTCGAGCCGCTTGCATTAATCCCATGGAAAATGTAAACAATAGTGCATCGCGAGCCAGCTTGTTGCATCAAATTGATGTTTGGCTTTTGTCTCCCGAGTGACGTTAGAACTACTACACTTCGGCTGCGTCCAGGCTAAGCACTGCAGGCTTTCGTTTTACAACGACTGAGATAAAAAAATATATATATCATCAAACGATGCACAATGGAGAGGCATTGTTGTTATTGATATCATCTTCATCAATGCCATCAGCCCTGTTTAGACATTCACAAGACTTGCGTAACGACAAGTTATCTTCCTGAGATAAAAATTATTTTGAAAACAAGCTCGCTGCAGAGCCACAGTACGGCACAAGAGAAACCATTATCTGATTGGGCCACAAGGCTGTCAATCATGCTAGCTGCAGAGCCACAGAACAGCCAAAGAGAAACCATTAGCTGATTGGTGGATTGAATGATTGACAGCCTTGTTATCCATTCAATGGCAAGAGTTTAACTGCACAGACCGTGCTTAGATGAAGTTAATAGCCTATTTTGATTCGCTGTTATTTATTATTTATTAACAATGGGTCACACCTGTGAAGTTTTCTTCACGAATAATTACTGCAGGCAATACTGCAGTGCAGGCCTGCTCAGAGCTGTCAATTTTGGCCATTTTTTAAGAAAAAAAAATTCACTGGCATTTTTTTTACAGAGGAAAACATTTATAATAAAAAAAAATAATAATAATAAAAAAATAAAAAAAATATATAGGTATATGTAAATTAATAATAATTATGAATTATGAGTGAATTTGTATTTCACGTGTTGTCATAGAGAAACCTCCACTGCTACATCCTGATCTGCAATGCACACTTTGTAGAACTGTATATAGTAATCTTTATTTTAGTCATCTTATTTTATTCTATGCTAAATTTATTGTATTTTTATTATTGGAAGCTGCTGTAGTCGAGGGACCACAATAAATAGATGTTCACTGTTCTTGCTGTAAAGTACTGAAATAAGTGACAATAAAGGAATCTGAATCTGAATCTGAATCTGAATCTGGTTCACAGGGAGAGAGGAGTTATGGCGGATCTCCGAATGGGATTATTTACTGTCCCCTGGGATTATTTACTGTCCCCGGGGATTATTTACTGTCCCCAGGGATTATTTACTGTCCCCAGATGTTTTATGCAAAATATATAGTATATATATGGTTTGCTCTATGATATGGCCTAAAACCTTCAAGATCAAGAAGTCAAAGGTCATCCAATCATTACATTCTAATGTGCACTCTCTCTGTCACACACGCACACCAATTTGCCACTTTCTGGTGCTTTCTGTCAGGTCAACACTCTTTGACCCACAGGGGATTTTGCATGTGTTTTGTGCATTACCTTCATTAACCCTTTCACTACCGCACTACCAAACGGTTAACCCTTTCACTGCGACAACACAGAAGGTTAACCCTTTCACTGCCACGCGACAAAGGGTTCACCGACACATGACAAGCCTGCACTGGCTGCACCAGTTATCCTCCCTTCCCTATATAGTCAACAGCATTGTGAGTGACACCGCGCTGTCACCTCTGAGCACGCGGACGGATTGTGTGCCGTGCTGTATTGACCTCGGTCTCTCTGACCTTTGGCAGCAGAGCGGCCTGTGTGATTGAACGCACAAAGAAGGATGGCTTTAATTAGAGTTTGTGTTTTCTATGTTGTCGTTAGCCGCCCGATAAGCCCTGGAGAGGTGCACACTGCTGTCAGCTCATCCATCGCCTGCACACCCTTTCTGCCAAACGTCATCCCTGTCACCGACCGGGGGCCTTATCTTCACGGACAGATTGACGACGGGAAGTGATCGCCGAGAGGGGAGGGGTTGGTGGCTTTGTTTAAGGGAACGTGCCCATATTATGGGAAATGGTGCTTGCTGTCCTCCCCAGAGTCAGACAAGAAGAAAGATACCAATTCCCTGTCTGTGTGTGTTCAGTAGAAAGCAATCTGGCTGCAAGCTAGCCTAGCTCAGCACAAATGAATGGAAGCGGATACGGATCAGCTAGCCTAGCTCAGCACAAATGAATGGAAGCGGATACGGATCAGCTAGCCTAGCTCAGCACAAATGAATGGAAGCGGATACGGATCAGCTAGCCTAGCTCAGCACAAATGAATGGAAGCGGATACGGATCAGCTAGCCTAGCTCAGCACAAATGAATGGAAGCGGATACGGATCAGCTAGCCTAGCTCAGCACAAATGAATGGAAGCGGATACGGATCAGCTAGCCTAGCTCAGCACAAATGAATGGAAGCGGATACGGATCAGCTAGCCTAGCTGTTGGCCAAAAACACCTCTTCCGGAGTTTTAAGGGGAGACACTACAGGTGAATAGGGTAAAATAATTAACTAATCACAATGAAACTTCCCCAGTTGATTACTTATATTAAGACAAGACTGTTTTGTATTACAAGTTTACTGAAATTGTATGTTTAAATATGCAAATTAGGCATTATCTACTTAAATATGCACTAATTTGCATATAATTCCAGGACAGAAATCTGAACATTGGATAAAGCCATTTTCAAAATTATAGTTTCATTTTGTTGACATATTAGAGCCAAAGGTTATTACAGAGGGGATTTTGGATATCTCTTTTTATCACTCCATAAATCAGAAAATATTCCATTCAGTAAATTTTTATGGTAAAATTCCATATTTCGCCATGTTTTTAGGAATGAAATGTGATATAAATCAGGGTATGAATGCGATATCAACAAACCCTTCTGTAAATACCTTCAGAACATAGATATGAATAGAACTGGAAGGTTTGGTGTATGTGAGTGCTACTGAAGTGGAGATTTCTGGCTCAGAGTATGAGGAAAAACTCCTTCAAAGTTCTGTATTGTAAAATGCCATACTTTTTTTTTTAAACAGATATTTACAAACACAAAACCTAATCAAACCATTAGTAATAGACAACCTAAACACATGCCTGATAACTGAATAATAATAATAATAATGATGTTATTGAACTGAACAGAACTACACACAGGCTACAAACAGTGTAGTACAGTGTAGTACCCCCTAATAGGCAAACAATATTTGAATAGATATCACTATGAAACTTTCCCAGTTTGTTATGTACATATAAACTAAGAAAAAATATATTGCAAGTTTTCTGAAATGTATGTTTATATATGCAAATGAGGCACTTCCCCATTAAATATGTGCACATTTATGGATGCAATAAGGCAAAATGAAGTAAAATAAACAACTAAATGTGTGTTATTGACGTTTTATTGTCACTAGTTTCATAGAAGACATGTTTAGGAAGCAAAATATAACAAAATCTCAAAATCAACAAAAAAAGTATATTTGCCTATTCACCTGCAGTGTCTTGCCTTAAGCTAGGCTAGTTGAGTTGAGTCTGGAGAAGATCACAGTATAATAAGTTACTATACAGCTATAATAGGGTGTGTACTGTATATACACACAGTATACTAAGTTACTATAATAAGTTTAAGTTTATTTGCAAAAGGGACAGTGCATAATTAATCAACATTAAAAATGTAAATATGCCAGATTTAGCCAGAAGGCTGGATTTAATCTGCAGTCCCTGGCCAAGATGTTAAAGTGATAGAAAAAGGTTATCACACATAACATACATCAAATAGGCCTACATAAAATACAATTCATCATCACAATATACACATTTTAACAAAAGTACACATATAAAACAGAATAAAGCTGAATTGCATACACACACACACACAGTTAATGCATTTAGCTGTGGGTGCAGCTCTGGTGTTCTTTGAGCCAGATTTGAACAGTTTATTTTTTAATTGTTCAAGCGTGTTACAGGTAATACATAATATGGTGTGTACTGTTACTGTATATACACAGTATACCAAGTTACTATACAGCTATAATATGGTGTGTATACACAGTGTATATATATACAGTAGGTAGGTATACTTTCTGTAACTGTGAATTTATCCAGACCTCTCTGGGTAGAGCCTGAAGTGTAGCCAAAACTACAAATGTAGACAAAATGCAACACCAAGCAGCAGGGCTCTTTTGCCTTGAAGTCGCCGTTTGATGACATCACAGATTCTACCTTTAAGTTACAGCTCCTCTTAAGCCCTATCTCATCTCCCTCTCCCTCCCTTTACCCCCTATCTCATCTCTCTCTCCCTCCCTTTACCCCCTATCTCATCTCTCTCTCCCTCCCTTTACCCCCTATCTCATCTCTCTCTCCCTCCCTTTACCCCTATCTCATCTCTCTCTCCCTCCCTTTACCCCCTATCTCATCTCTCTCTCCCTCACTTTACCCCCTATCTCATCTCTCTCTCTCCCTCACTTTACCCCCTATCTCATCTCTCTCTCCCTCCCTTTACCCCCTATCTCATCTCTCTCTCCCTCACTTTACCCCCTATCTCATCTCTCTCTCTCTCCCTCACTTTACCCCCTATCTCATCTCTCTCTCCCTCCCTTTACCCCCTATCTCATCTCTCTCTCCCTCCCTTTACCCCCTATCTCATCTCTCTCTCTCTCCCTCACTTTACCCCCTATCTCATCTCTCTCTCCCTCCCTTTACCCCCTATCTCATCTCTCTCCCCCTCCCTTTACCCCCTATCTCATCTCTCTCTCCCTCACTTTACCCCCTATCTCATCTCTCTCTCTCTCCCTCACTTTACCCCCTATCTCATCTCTCTCTCCCTCCCTTTACACCCTATCTCATCTCTCTCTCCCTCACTTTACCCCCTATCTCATCTCTCTCTCCCTCCCTTTACCCCCTATCTCATCTCATCTCTCTCTCCCTTTACCCCCTATCTCATCTCTCTCTCCCTCCCTTTACCCCCTATCTCATCTCTCTCTCCCTCCCTTTACCCCCTATCTCATCTCTCTCTCCCTCCCTTTACCCCCTATCTCATCTCTCTCTCCCTCACTTTACCCCCTATCTCATCTCTCTCTCCCTCCCTTTACCCCCTATCTCATCTCTCTCTCCCTCCCTTTACCCCCTATCTCATCTCTCTCTCCCTCACTTTACCCCCTATCTCATCTCTCTCTCCCTCCCTTTACCCCCTATCTCATCTCTCTCTCCCTCCCTTTACCCCCTATCTCATCTCTCTCTCCCTCACTTTACTCCCTATCTCATCTCTCTCTCCCTCCCTTTACCCCCTATCTCATCTCTCTCTCCCTCACTTTACCCCCTATCTCATCTCTCTCTCCCTCCCTTTACCCCCTATCTCATCTCTCTCTCCCTCCCTTTACCCCCTATCTCATCTCTCTCTCCCTCACTTTACCCCCTATCTCATCTCTCTCTCCCTCACTTTACCCTTCAAATGCAACAGTAACAATCACTTATCATCAATAAAGGTCGCCGCGACAAACAAACAAAAAAGAAAGGATCTTGCAGATTGCACCTTTAAACGTGTGTATGTACTCGAGTGCCCAGGAGACCTTCTGCCCTTTATTGCAAATCAACGCGGCTGTGAAGAGAGTTCCATGTTCCATGTAAAGAGAGACGCCTGTTAGTTACGAGCGATCCAGCTGTCGTGTGTCTGTGTTCCCCGTGTAACCCAACGCACTCAGGGAACACAGAGCTTACCGCTCGCTTCCTGAGAAACTGTCGTAAACCAAGGTGTGTCTAAGAAAAGTTTCCTGAAGACAACTCCTCTGTAAAAGCTAAACGTGAGAGTTGTTGCTAGTTTGTTTTGTCTGTCGCCAAGGGAACCATACGATTCTGTTTCAGGACAGTTTAAAAAGAAATATACACAGCGCAGGGAGAGGCCGAAAACCCAAAGGGCTTGTTTTGAACCCTCCACCTAAACAATGTTAAAATTCCATAGTGTTATAAAGAAGAGAAGATTATATAATAATTTGACTATAAAAGTGATGGAGAACTGCGTGCATGCGTGCGTGTGTGCGTGTGTGCGTGTGTGTGTGTGTGTGTGCGTGCGTGCATGTGTGTGTGTGTGTGTGTGCGTGTGTGTGTGTGTGTGTGTGTGCGTGCGTGCATGTGTGTGTGTGCGTGGGCCTGCGTGGCCAGAAAAAGCTGTAAAAAATGCAAAAACGTATTGAAAAAATAAAAATAAAAACACGCTTAGGTACGAGGAGGAGGGAACCACCCTCAGCAGAGCGTTGTGCACAAGAGAGAGCCGTCGTGAACATCTGCGTGCTGCTTGTAGAGATGGGCAACTTGCAAGGGCATATATAGGGTGCAATGAACCCAAGTGGACCAGAACCTGTGGACCGGTACTGTCACTGGATGGACCGTCCTTGCCCACCGGGCCGCCCTCTCGTCTCAGAGCTAGTATCTGTCTCTCCAGAGGCCGGGCTCCGCTCCGTCAGACATGAATAATTACAGAGGAGAGAAAACCGTCCCATGAAGGTAGACTCCGCTCCCCCTCCCTTCTTGTCCCCCCCCCCTCCCTCCCTCCTCCCTCCCTCCCTCCCTCTCCCCCGCTGTCTCCTCCCTGGCTCCTCTCCTCTTGTCTTGTCTCCCCCACTCGTCCTGTGGTTCCCGCAGTGGGAAAGGAGTGTGGGAAAGAGGATGTAAGTAAGGGGAGTTCACACACATGAACACACACAGACACACACACACACACACAGACACACACACACACAGGCACACACAGACACACAGACACACACACACACAGGCACACACAGACACACACACACACACAGACACACACACACACACAGACACACACACACACACACACACACACAGACACACACACACACACACACGCGCACACACACACACACACACACACACAGACACACACACACACAGGCACACACAGACACACACACACACACAGACACACACACACACACAGACACACACACACACACACACACACACGCGCACACACACACACACACACACACACAGCTACAGCTACACGCTACAGTACTCACAGTGCTGAGCTCCCCCGAGGAAATGGCTCCAACATCAGATGTCGCAGAGATGCGAACGGAACTGAAGAACATCGAGATACTAGTAGTGGATCTTCTCAAGCGTCAAACGGAGCTAATGTCCAAGCTGGCTAGCATGGAACAAGCGGACGCAGGCTGCACCAGTACTCCCTCCTGGGCGACAGTGGTGAGGGGCCGAAGGAAGCTCTCCCTTCCTCTATATGATCCCGTTGATTCACCTCAACTATCAAACCGATTCAATCCTCTTTGTAGTGATTCCAGCATCCTTGGCTCTCCTTCGTTTCCGTCTCCTGCTGCTAGTAGTATAGCTTTGCTCAAAGACTATCCGAGGATAGCTACTAGCCTAGCTACTAGCCAGGCTCCAAGCGAAGCTACCAGGACGACGGCCCTCTCCAGCTCACAACTCAACCATGGAAGTATATCTGCGCCCCGGAGCAGAAAGCGCTCTGCCCTGTTTGCTCTCGCATCGCCAAGCTCCCCAGACTCACGCGATGGGTCCGACTCCCCAAAGTTTAAACGCCCTCGTCTGCGGTGCTCTGCAGCCCATACCAGGATGATCACTCAAACGGCGAGTGTCATCGATGGAAATGCCGCTGTGAATGAGCCCCTCCTCACGGCGCTGCTGCCTGACCAACCGTCTAACTCCGCCAGCAATGCAGACGCTACTCCTGCGGCTTTTCACCATAGAAACCTGGCCATCTACGACGGGGAATGCATCCAGGAACAGCCAGAGATCCTACTCATCGGAGATTCCATCACCAGGTTTTTGCAAATACCACACGGCATTACGTATTGTTTTTCCGGTTTAAAAGTTACTGACTTACTGGAGTGTACTCCCGAAATCATCGAGAGATATCCGTCCGCCCACACCGTTATTATTCATATCGGAGCAAATGACGTAATGGCTAGACAATCCGTTAAACTCCAATCTGACTTTGAATCACTAATACTCACTATTGAAAGCCTGGGTAAAATATGCATTGTGTCTGGCCCCATTCCATCCATAGGTCGTGGATCTGAGCGATTTAGCCGTCTGTTCTGGTTGCACAAATGGCTACAGACCCACTGTACTACTATAGGACTTTGCTATATAAATAACTTTGATCTGCTCTGGTCCAGGAAAGACCATTACAGACCCGATGGCATCCATCCAAACATATCAGGGGTAAATGTGCTAATACATAACGTCATACAAAGTATAGCATCACTGGCCTGACAACCAACCATATCTAGCTCTGTAGACTATATACAGAAGCAGCCTAAACTACAAAAAAACACGTTGAGTGTCATCCCGATTCTGATCACCAAAAGACTAATCAATTACTCATTATCACGTCCCATATGTAAATCTAACCTTATCAATATCAGTGTTCAACCACAGACTATCTCACACCCCACTACAGAACCCGTACAGCTAAAACTAGCACTGTTCAACGTTAGAGCGCTGAAACAAAAATCATTTCTAATAAATGAACTCATAGTAAAACATGGTGTACATTGTATGTTTTTAGTAGAGACATGGTTAGACAATATCACTGGTGTAGCAACACTGATTGAGACCTGCCCTTCCAATTTTAAATTCTATCAATCAAACAGACAGAGTGGGAGGGGAGGAGGAATAGCAGCAATCATCTCCACTCAATTTGTGTGCAATGATATTGACCTGGGAACATTTTTATCATTTGAATACCTTGCTATTGTATTGAAAACAGAAATGCCAGTAATATGTGTGACATTGTATCGACCACCAAGGTACTCGCCACTCTTCATACAGGAATTTTCAGAACTCATATCGATCTGCATTACCAGGTATGATAGAATCATTCTTAATGGAGATCTAAATATTCATATCAACAAAAAGGATGACCCCAGGGGTTGTGAGTTTCTGAACCTACTGGACAGTTTTGGACTGATGCAACATGTTCACGAGGCCACCCACCAACATGGCAACACTCTGGACCTACTAATAACAACAGGGCTAAACATTGAGAATATATCAGTAAAACAAATTCCAATTTCTGACCATTATTGTGTGTTCTATGGTACAAGCCTAATATTACATAAGACCAGAAGCGAATTCCTAGTTCACAGAAGGCTTCTGGACGCTAGAGCTGAAGCAAAATTCTCTAGTATGATGAAATCATACGACCAATGCAGTAAATCCTCCTTAAATCAGCAAGTGCAAAACTTCCACAGCACCTTGTCAACTGTGTTAGATACTGTTGCCCCTCTAAAGGTTAAAAAGGTAAAAACTGATAGAATCTCTCCATGGCTAAATAAAACCAATGTTAAAGATAACAAGAGAAAATGTAGGATAGCCGAGCGAAAATGGAGGAAACTCAAACTCACAGCTCACTTTAATTTATACAAAGACGCCATGGGCGCATACAATAAGGCAATACAACTTGCGAGAAAGGAATATTTTTCCAAAATGATCTCAGAAAATATGGGTAACTCGAGGGTACTTTTTTCCACCATTGACCGACTGATTAACATACCACCCCCCCATATACCGCAGCAATCAGCCACAAAATGTGAAGAGTTCGCAGTTTTCTTTAATGAAAAAATATCATTGATTAGAGCAAGCATTACCGCTGATATGGATCTGGCTATGAGTGAAACCCCACCTGAGATAACTATGGGGGAATTCACATGTATTACATTACCTGACCTCTGTAAGATTGTCTCTGAGTGTAATTCCGCCACCTCCTGCCTCGATCCTATACCAACAGCATTTCTCAAGCGGGTGTTTGATAGTGTCTCAAATCATGTCCTTGAAATCATAAATATGTCTCTTCAAACAGGCACTTTTCCAGACGCATTTAAAACAGCTGTAGTAAAACCACTACTAAAGAAAACAAACTTAGATGTAAACGAACTAAAAAGCTATAGGCCAATATCGAACCTTCCATTTATCAGCAAGATATTAGAAAAGATAGTCTCAGTACAAATAAACTCCTTTCTCAAAGATAATAACATCATGGATGAACTACAATCAGGTTTCAGAACAAATCACAGCACTGAAACTGCCCTTACCAAAATAGTTAGCGACCTCAGGCTAAACACCGATGCTGGCAAAGTCTCAATTCTTGTCCTATTGGACCTTAGTGCAGCGTTCGATACGATTGACCATAATATCTTGATCAGTCGTCTAGAAAGACTGGTTGGCTTTTCCGATCATGTACTAAATTGGCTCATAACATACATTAAGGGGAGAAGGTTCTATGTTAAGCTTGGAGACAATGTATCCGAGGAACATAACAGCAATTTTGGAGTCGCACAAGGAAGCTGCCTTGGTCCATTACTCTTCTCACTATATATGCTGCCCCTCGGGGACATCATTCGAGACCACAATGTATGCTTCCATAGTTATGCTGATGATACACAACTATATATCTCCGCAGAACCAAATAACACTACAGCCATACAGTCCATTACAAATTGTCTGTTAGCAATAAACAAGTGGATGAACAATAACTTCCTAAAATTAAACGAAAGCAAGACCGAAATCCTATTGATCGGCCCAAAAGCGAAAAGGGAAGTGCTTTGTAAAAACCTGGGGAGTCTGTCATCCTATGTAAAGACTGAGGTTACAAGCCTAGGTGTCATCTTGGACTCAGACCTGACCTTTAAGTCTCATATAAATAAGGCCATGAAAACGTCATTCTTCCACCTAAGAAACATAGCGAAAGTAAGACCTTTCGTAAATAAAAAGGATGCAGAGAAACTTATTCATGCTTTTGTATCAAGTCGGCTTGACTATTGTAATGCACTGTTCACTGGTCTTCCCAAAGCAACCATTGGGAAGCTTCAGCTTATCCAAAACTCTGCAGCTCGATTACTAACTCATACAAGGAGAAGAGAACATATCACTCCAGTCCTGGCCACTCTGCACTGGCTTCCAATAACTCATAGAATTGATTTTAAGGTCCTTTTCCTAACATATAAAGCTCTTAATGAGCAAGGCCCAAAATACATAGCAAATTCCCTAGTTAGTTATCTGCCCTCAAGAACGCTACGGTCATCCACCACAGGTTTACTAGACACGCCCAGAAACCAAAAAAGGATAGGAAGTATGGCATTTGCCAACTATGCCCCAAAACTATGGAACACACTACCAACACACATCAGAAACGCCAGCTCTATACACATTTTTAAAGGAAAATTAAAAACGTACCTATACAGTCTAGCTTACAAATAGTTATGGCTTGGAAAAACCTGATGGATCCATGAGGCTAGGATAAGCCTTGTGGACCCAACTTTTTAGATGAAGGAACGGGTACATAGGAGACACGCCTCCAGTTTTTCAAAAGTTTTGACACGCCTCAGCTTCTGAGCTGAAGGCGTGTTTTTGCGGACCTCCCAAACTTTCAAACTTTTTAGATGAAGGAATGGGTACAATAGGAGACACGCCTCCAGTTTTTCAAACGATTTTGACACACCTCAGCTTCTGAGCTGAAGGCGTGTTTTTGCGGACCTCCCAAACTTTCAAACTTTTTAGATGAAGGAATGGGTACAATAGGAGACACGCCTCCAGTTTTTCAAAAGTTTTTGACACGCCTCAGCTTCTGAGCTGAAGGCGTGTTTCTGATCTTAACTGATCACTATGACTTTATTGCTTTTATCGTTATATATGCCTATAATTGTGTACAGCACTTTGAGCTACATGACATGTATGAAAGGTGCTTTATAAATACTTACTTACTTACTTACTTACTTACACACACACACACACACACACACACACACACACACACACACACACACACACACACACACACGCACACACACACACACACACACGCACACACACACACACACACACACACACACACACACACACACACACACACACACACACACACAGACACACACACACACACAGACACACACACACACACTCTCTCTCTCTCTCTCTCTCTCTCTCTCTCTCTCTCTCTCTCTCTCTCGCTCTCTCTCTCTCTCTCTCTCTCTCTCTGGAATAGCCTGTCAATTTATCAGAGAGTGATAACATGGATAAGGCTCCAGACATCTTTTAAGAACAAACATTAATCCTTGCATTTCAACAGAAAGAGTCTATATATTTTTGCCCAGACTGGGGAGGAGTTGGGGGGGTCAGGGTGGTGGTTTGAGGCTGGGAGGTATGCAAGAGACAAATGCTGACAAATCTCCCCCTGAAGTGTGCTGTAAATCTGCAGAACTTCTGTCAACAAATTAAAGCACCAATCCGTGATTACTTCACCACATAAATGTGGGGTATGTTGCTATATATTCTTGAGGAGTTAAATGGAAAATAACTTTCTTAAGACATCATAAAGCAGCATATAGTGTATGTCTATTTTACTCCAGTGTCTTATATCAAGAGCTCAGTCAATCAACTGATTGATTGATTGAAAACTTTATTAACAGATTGCAGAATGGGTACAGTACAGTACGGCTCAATACACACAATTGTTAAGGGGATGCAGACCAGAGAAAGACCATCGTCTTGTTTACATCAGGGTCCCCCATTTTCAATTCATCATAACATATATGACATACATGACATACAGGTAGACAGTACTGTTGCATCTAGACATTTATGACATACCAGATTTACAAATATACAGTACTGTTTATGAGTACAAAAATAGTCTAAAAAGAGAGTATATACATTTGAGGGGGAAGAAACTGTACATTGGAGGAGGTTGGGTCGTGGGTTGGGGGGGGGGGGGGTAACTGTACATTGGAGGTGGTTGGGTGGGGGTGGGGGGTTGGGTAGGCGGGGTGGGTGGGGGGGGGGGGGAATTGTACATTGGAGGGGGTTGGGTTTGAACATTTACAGGGGCCAGTTTCTAATTGCAGTCTCCCGTAGGTGTTCTTTTAGAGTGGTTTTGAATGTGGGTAGGGATTCACATTCCTTTACAGCTGTGGGTAGGGCGTTCCACATTGATGTGGCATAATTGCTAAACGAGTTTAGTCCCTTGTTTGAGCCGAATCTGGGTGTATTTAAGAAGGTCACAGCACAATAAATGTGCTAAGGTGCCGAAAGACCATTGGTGGGGCTGCCCATGTGTTTGTGTTTGGATCACTGATTGGGCCTTTAAACCCTCTGCCTGCCCCCCGCCCCTCCCCCCCGAGCCCACTTCCTCCTCATTAGCATAATTATGGATCATGCATTGCAATAAACGCGGATTTGCATGTAATTTCGGGTCACAGAAATGCTGAGTGGTTCTCCGTTGAGATCGCTACTCTGGAACTCCTTCCTGGTTCTGGAATAAAGAAGAGTCCACTGTGTGAGGTGTTGAGGGTGACATCGGGGCTGACAGTTTGTCTTCATGATCGACGAGGCCGCTCCGTCTCAGCCCAGGGAACAGATAGTGATTGGTCTGCTCCATTGCTTATCTGCTGTCTCCTTATCATATGGAGCCGTTCTGTACCGGACAGATGGTGATGTACGGCCGTGTGTCTCGGGCAGCGATGTGCTACACACCCAGCGGTCAGGAGGACAGGTTCACGTGTCATTCTGTATCTGCCTCACTGTCCGTCTGGCTGTGTGGCTGGATGTGGCTGGATGTGGCTGGATGTGGCTGGATGTGGCTGGACGTGGCTGGACGTGGCTGGATGTGGCTGGATGTGGCTGGACGTGGCTGGATGTGGCTGGATGTGGCTGGATGTGGCTGGATGTGGCTGGATGTGGCTGGACGTGGCTGGACGTGGCTGGATGTGGCTGGATGTGGCTGGATGTGGCTGGATGTGGCTGGATGTGGCTGGACGTGGCTGGATGTGGCTGGATGTGGCTGGATGTGGCTGGATGTGGCTGGATGTGGCTGGATGTGGCTGGACGTGGCTGGATGTGGCTGGATGTGGCTGGACGTGGCTGGATGTGGCTGGATGTGGCTGGATGTGGCTGGATGTGGCTGGACGTGGCTGGATGTGGCTGGATGTGGCTGGACGTGGCTGGACGTGGCTGGATGTGGCTGGATGTGGCTGGACGTGGCTGGATGATCGTTTGGAGGAGAGAAGGGTCAGGGGTGAATATTTGGAAAGTGACTCATTACATCTCACACACATAGTTTCATGTTTCAAGTTTATTTTGTATTGGTCATTATATGTATGTTATTGTTAACGTTAGGTTATAACTATAACCAAGTTCTGTTAGTAATGGTGACGCTCGGCGTCACTCACGCACTGTACCTCGCTTGTGCACGCGCACTGAATAAAATTCCACAATGTACCTTTATCCCAATATTCGTCTGACCACACCCCTCATCAGCTTACCTTCATAAGCAGGTGTGTGGCCACCTACTCGCCTCCTTCCCAAGCTTTCACCACAAGGTGAGATCAAGGGCTGCAGAGGCGTCGGACGCCGAGCGTCACCATTACTAACAGAACTTGGTTATAGTTATAACCTAACGTTCTGTATCGTAACGGCTCTCGCTCGGTGTCACTCACGCACAAGGGAGGCCGAGCTAGAGCCATCGGCCGACAAATACACCCCGCTGAGGCCCCCCACAACCATCAGCTGAAACAGCCGCCCCGGCGGAAGGGGCGTATGCTGGCGTTGTTGACCACCATGACAAAGCCTCCCTCAATGAGGCAGCGAAGGCTGACACGATCGGCAGACGTCATGAACGTGCAGGGGCACACTCAACCGGGCAACCCGGGAGTTGACACTGCACCAACACACCAGAGAACCAACCACCCAGACGTTACCCTATGCGGTGGTTGGTCCCATAACCCCTCAAGAAAAAACTCCAAAGCGTACCTGCGGGCACTACCGCAGTACAAGTGTTTTAGTTTCCAACAGGGTTATCCCAGGCCTACGGGTCGACGAAACATTACTTCGGACCGGGCCCGGCGATACGGGGAGCACAGGGTCCCCCGAGGAGGTCAAAGACCACCCCAACAGGCCCCTCTTCGCCATGCGTAAGAGAAGAGCGAAAAGAATGGAGAACCAGCCCCAAGCACCCCGTACTTGGTATTCCCAGGAGGTCTCCCAACCAAGTACTAACCAAGACCAACCTGCGTAGCGGCCGAGATCTGACGAGATTGTGCGTGTACAGGTCGGCACGGCCGTAAGCCATTACGACAGTGCAGAGTACTATGTACCCACAAGAGTCTCCATAGCGCCTAACCCTGTGACACCCGGACCGACCTGGCATTTCTCCACCGGGAAAAGCCCAAGTCCCTCAGGGTACCAGAACAGCAGATCTGCATCCCCGGCGGACAACGGGTTTAACTGATCCGGACCAGCGTGACCAGAACCAGTCCCGTGCCCTAACCACGCCGACATGCCAACTCCAGGAGAAGGGGCAGATATGCGTGTTGATCTTAAACATGAAAAGAAGGCGCCACCCAGACGTTCGGTGCGAACCGCGCCTGGTGGCCCACCCCCAGGGTGTGAGACCCTTCTACGTATGTTCAGATCCATTCCGTCATCATCCCCCGATATGATCGAGAATCCGTCGACAACCAACATAGGTCGTCGGAAGAGGAAAAAAAACCCATCCCAGTTGCTTTATAAAAACGCTGTTTTAACCCCAAGCAACCAAGGCGCGCCAGTCAGTTGCTTGATGTTCAACAGAACACCCCGAGCTAGCACTATGTGTGCGTCGGGCATATCCACATCAATAACAGGCTATTTAGACCTTTCATTGAATCCCCAAGGCGCCCAGGGGAACGACAAAAGGGGTGTGATGCTTCCTAACCCCAACTCTTTTTAATAACAAAGAAAGAAGCATCAACAACATAAATCCCAAGCTGCACAGCCGGGAGTAAAAACTGTTTAAATTTTTACATCCAGTCACCCCTTACTTAGAGGGTTTAGACCGAAATTCCCCAGAAAGCCTTCCCACATGAGTCGTAGTATGAAAAAAACATGTCAACTGTGAGTCACGTGACCAACTGACTCAAGTGTACACAAAAAATCGAGCGTAGCAGACCCGTAAGCCCTACGCTCTAACCCGACACTTTAACACCACAGACCTTACGTAAAGATCTAACTCACGGAAGCCGTCGTCATAGCAACGTATATGCTATGACGGGGGAAACCCCGCACACGACTCCTGTTTGTAATAGGAGCCGTGTCAGGACAACCCTTCCCCCCCCCCCCTCCCCCGCCAAGTCGTTGAACGGCTCGGCCCTGACTGGCTCAACAGGAAATGAGAAAAAATCCCCTTGACCAATCAAGTGGGAAGGAGGGGTTTATTCGGCACCCCCTCACAAAAAACCCTTTTTCCCTACACACAATAACAACTGTAGCATTTTGAGACCTTTGGTAGAACGCTAATGTATAGCGTAAGCTAATACAATGCCCGCTACCCACAGACTGTGAACAGGATTTATAACAAAACCAAGTCGTGTGTGTGTGAATCCTACACCCGCTTTCTATGTTGTACATAGAAAAAACACTGACAGAGAGTATAACGGCTAGGCCGTGGAACGTGTGTATACGAGCATTACTGCAACTAACACAACAGTGTTGTGGATCAACATTACTTTGCTTAAGCAACAGATCATACAACCAGCTTCTACCTGCATGTGGAGCGTCAGGCTAAGATAGAACCTTTCTATGACTGAGTGTATGCTTGCAGACCTTGCTTAATCTCATAACACGAACGTGCCTCATCCCTCAATGTAACAATGCAGATTCACATTTTGCAACCTCATCATATGTATTGTTGAAGAAACACACAGTTTGTTTGGCCAAATAATATAGTCCCCCTTTAACTCCACCGGCAAGGACGGGAGGCGGAAAATGGGGTTGGAGAACGGATCTCTCCTCTGCCATCTCTCTGCACGTTGAGGTCATCAGCTGCAGGGCCTTCCCGAATAGTCCAGCATCGGAGAGGTTGGCCGAAAGAAGAGGGGCTCTCTTCTTCTCTGGCACTCGAGCCTGCTCCAGCCAAAGGTGGCGCTGGGTCAGGGTGGCCAGGGCGCGCATCTTCCCTGAGGCTATGGCCTGCACCTGGGTAAGATGCAGTACAGCTCCTGCCGCCTGGGTGATCGCGTTGCACCTCGGTCAGATCCGTGCCGCCCATCATTATCCCCGATACAAATCTAACCAGCTGCGCAATGTTAGAAGCAGCAGCCAGCGACTGTATACCAGCGATAAATGACTGGTCACCCCAATATGCCAATCGCCTAGCCGATTTTCCTTGGAGAACCGGCTTGCATAACGGCTCCCACACCACATCCGGACAGAGGAGAGCGGCCATCGGCCTATCAAGCCGTGGCACGCCCTCTCTCATACCTTTGACCAACCCCGCCACCCGCGTAACTGGTACGTAGGCGGGGGTAAGTCCCATGATGTGAAACACCACCTGGCCCCGACGAACATAGGCCCCCATTGAGGGGAAAAATGGGTAGACAACGTCCACCCCTCTCACCGGGCGACGCTGCCAGAGATGACCTATGAGATCATCGGGGGCAGGAGCAGGCAATGGCTGCGGCAGCGGCACGCCGTTTGCAGCGGCAGCTACCGCCATGAGCTCGGGGAACAAAGCCCGCAGTTCCCCCTGCTGACCTTCCTCCACCGAACCCGCATCCCTCACATGCAGCATGCTTCGACCGGTTGAGGAGCCACAGTCTAATGTGGCTGATAGCAGGGCATCCTGCCGATGAGGCCGAGGTGGTTCCCCGACATCCTCGAACAAGGCGCCCCAAGGAGACATTTCTCCCCCCTCCAGTGTTACCTGGACAGGAGGGATACTCGCCTCCACAGGGCCTTCAAACAAGAATCCGTCCGACTCTTCCATGTAATCCTCAGTTTCCATCGGGCATGCAGAGACCGACGCATCCTCGCTGGTCTCCAGCAATTCCCCAAACCCATGCCGTTCGCGCCTGCAGGACCCCATCTTGCGACGTGAACGGGCAGACGCGAAAAGTTTGCGTCGCAAATCCTCCGGAAACCAAAGGAACCGGCCGCTCACGAACGGACGATTCCCCGGAACCAGAGGAACCAGAGTCGGGATCAGGCCACCGCCAGGGCGGCGGCACTGATGCACCGGCTCCTCGGAGAGGCAAACTACCCATCGGCTGTCTCCTGGGCTGGGCTGGCAACCACGAAAGTGGCAGCAGCCCCGCACCAGCGCGCACGACAGAGGCGGGAATGGAGAACCGCTGGTGAAGAGTGGGTCTACTCTCCGAGGTAGACATTATGACTTAGATTTTCCTTTTTGAATAGTTATGAGAGAAGAAAAAAATAAGCACAATGTAAACACGTCTCAACTTTCTTCAACTAGCAACACGTCAAGTGGGGATCTCCGAAGGCACTTCCTTGTGGTGAACGCGAAGAAGGAGGCGAGTAGGTGGCCACACACCTGCTTATGAAGGTAAGCTGATGAGGGGTGTGGTCAGACGAATATTGGGATAAAGGTACATTGTGGAATTTTATTCAGTGCGCGTGCACAAGCGAGGTACAGTGCGTGAGTGACGCCGAGCGAGAACCGTTACGATACAGAACCCTTTCACTACCACACTACCAAATGGTTAACAGCAGTTAAACAGCAGTCAAAGTGTATATTTTCAGCACTACGTTTGTTTTTCCAATGATTTTAAGTGTTATTAGCCAAATATGAGTTGAAATAAATCTCTGTGCATTGCTTCGGAAACCGGCGGATATTGTGACCATATAGGAAGGTCCGATCGACTCTGTGTCGGAGACTTCTTTTTCGGAAACTCCCCACAGTTGCCTGCTCTCATCTTATAGTATTATTATGTACAGTGATACAGTGACCAACTGACTCAAGTGTACACAAAAAATCGAGTGTAGCAGACCCGTAAGCCCTACGCTCTAACCCGACACTTTAACACCACAGACCTTACGTAAAGATCTAACTCACGGAAGCCGTCGTCATAGCAACGTATATGCTATGACGGGGGGAAACCCAGCACACGACTCCTGTTTGTAATAGGAGCCGTGTCAGGACAACCCTTCCCCCCCCCCCCCCTCCCCCGCCAAGTCGTTGAACGGCTCGGCCCTGACTGGCTCAACAGGAAATGAGAAAAAATCCCCTTGACCAATCAAGTGGGAAGGAGGGGTTTATTCGGCACCCCCTCACAAAAACCCCTTTTTCCCTACACACAATAACAACTGTAGCATTTTGAGACCTTTGGTAGAACGCTAATGTATAGCGTAAGCTAATACAATGCCCGCTACCCACAGACTGTGAACAGGATTTATAACAAAACCAAGTCGTGTGTGTGTGAATCCTACACCCGCTTTCTATGTTGTACATAGAAAAAACACTGACAGAGAGTATAACGGCTAGGCCGTGGAACGTGTGTATACGAGCATTACTGCAACTAACACAACAGTGTTGTGGATCAACATTACTTTGCTTAAGCAACAGATCATACAACCAGCTTCTACCTGCATGTGGAGCGTCAGGCTAAGATAGAACCTTTCTATGACTGAGTGTATGCTTGCAGACCTTGCTTAATCTCATAACACGAACGTGCCTCATCCCTCAATGTAACAATGCAGATTCACATTTTGCAACCTCATCATATGTATTGTTGAAGAAACACACAGTTTGTTTGGCCAAATAATATAGTCCCCCTTTAACTCCACCGGCAAGGACGGGAGGCGGAAAATGGGGTTGGAGAACGGATCTCTCCTCTGCCATCTCTCTGCACGTTGAGGTCATCAGCTGCAGGGCCTTCCCGAATAGTCCAGCATCGGAGAGGTTGGCCGTCAGAAGAGGGGCTCTCTTCTTCTCTGGCACTCGAGCCTGCTCCAGCCAAAGGTGGCGCTGGGTCAGGGTGGCCAGGGCACGCATCTTCCCCGAGGCTATGGCCTGCACCTGGGTAAGATGCAGTACAGCTCCTGCCGCCTGGGTGATCGCGTTGCACCTCGGTCAGATCCGTGCCGCCCATCATTATCCCCGATACAAATCTAACCAGCTGCGCAATGTTAGAAGCAGCAGCCAGCGACTGTGTACCAGCGATAAATGACTGGTCACCCCAATATGCCAATCGCCTAGCCGATTTTCCTTGGAGAACCGGCTTGCATAACGGCTCCCACACCACATCCGGACAGAGGAGAGCGGCCATCGGCCTATCAAGCCGTGGCACGCCCTCTCTCATACCTTTGACCAACCCCGCCACCCGCGTAACTGGTACGTAGGCGGGGGTAAGTCCCATGATGTGAAACACCACCTGGCCCCGACGAACATAGGCCCCCATTGAGGGGAAAAATGGGTAGACAGCGTCCACCCCTCTCACCGGGCGACGCTGCCAGAGATGACCTATGAGATCATCGGGGGCAGGAGCAGGCAATGGCTACGGCAGCGGCACGCCGTTTGCAGCGGCAGCTACCGCCATGAGCTCGGGGAACAAAGCCCGCAGTTCCCCCTGCTGACCTTCCTCCACCGAACCCGCATCCCTCACATGCAGCATGCTTCGACCGGTTGAGGAGCCACAGTCTGATGTGGCTGATAGCAGGGCATCCTGCCGATGAGGCCGAGGTGGTTCCCCGACATCCTCGAACAAGGCGCCCCAAGGAGACATTTCTCCCCCCTCCAGTGTTACCTGGACAGGAGGGATACTCGCCTCCACAGGGCCTTCAAACAAGAATCCGTCCGACTCTTCCATGTAATCCTCAGTTTCCATCGGGCATGCAGAGACCGACGCATCCTCGCTGGTCTCCAGCAATTCCCCAAACCCAGGCCGTTCGCGCCTGCAGGACACCATCTTGCGACGTGAACGGGCAGACGCGAAAAGTTTGCGTCGCAAATCCTCCGGAACCAAAGGAACCGGCCGCTCACGAACGGACGATTCCCCGGAACCAGAGGAACCAGAGTCGGGATCAGGCCACCGCCAGGGCGGCGGCACCGATGCACCGGCTCCTCGGAGAGGCAAACTACCCATCGGCTGTCTCCTGGGCTGGGCTGGCAACCACGAAAGTGGCAGCAGCCCCGCACCAGCGCGCACAACAGAGGCGGGAATGGAGAACCGCTGGTGAAGAGTGGGTCTACTCTCCGAGGTAGACATTATGACTTAGATTTTCCTTTTTGAATAGTTATGAGAGAAGAAAAAAATAAGCACAATGTAAACACGTCTCAACTTTCTTCAACTAGCAACACGTCAAGTGGGGATCTCCGAAGGCACTTCCTTGTGGTGAAAGCGAAGAAGGAGGCGAGTAGGTGGCCACACACCTGCTTATGAAGGTAAGCTGATGAGGGGTGTGGTCAGACGAATATTGGGATAAAGGTACATTGTGGAATTTTATTCAGTGCGCATGCACAAGCGAGGTACAGTGCGTGAGTGACGCCGAGCGAGAACCGTTACGATACAGAACCCTTTCACTACCACACTACCAAATGGTTAACAGCAGTTAAACAGCAGTCAAAGTGTATATTTTCAGCACTACGTTTGTTTTTCCAATGATTTTAAGTGTTATTAGCCAAATATGAGTTGAAATAAATCTCTGTGCATTGCTTCGGAAACCGGCGGATATTGTGACCATATAGGAAGGTCCGATCGACTCTGTCGGAGACTTCTTTTTCGGAAACTCAGTTTTCGTTAACCACTAATAAGCTACAAAACCAAACTGTCTATCATATCAAAGCACAATCTGGGGATGTATAGGAATAAAAAATAATCACATCTAGAATTTGCCCACAGAGATGGTACCAAATCAGATGGTACCAAACCAGATGAAATATAGGAATATTTTTACATGAATGAGAAATTAAGTTGTATTTCATAAAGTGGACATGTCTTGCTATTCCTTTCACTATTTGGGGAACTTTACACAATTCCTGTGAGTCTATGGAACACATCTGTAAAGTTATTTTAAAAAAGATTAATTGTTTTGTATTTCTAATCAAGTACTCTAAAGCAGCATTTTCTCCACTTCAAGATTTCAAAAAAAGAAAAATCAAACGTCAATTGAGATCATATGTACACACACACACACACACACACACACACACACACACACACACACACACACACACACACACACACTCACACACACACACACACACACACACACACACACACACACACACACACACACACACACACACACACACACACACACACACACACACACACACACACACACACACACACACACACCTACACACACACACACACACACACACACACACACACACACACACACACACACACACACACACACACACACACACACACACACACACACACACACATTTTAGATGCTTTATTTATGTCCACATAAATACAGAGTACATTAAGGACATAAACACTAACAGTGCAATTAGCTCATTGGGAGTTATTCAGTTACGTTTGTGACTGTGCAGCATTCATCGTACACATACAATATTGACACAGATGATGTTTCAAAAACAGATACAATAGCATTACCGTTAAAACTATATCTACTCTATGGGCACAAAAAGCAACGCTGTCTCCAAATAGAGCGGCTACCAATAATAGCAGGTATAGAGCAATACCTTCCTAACTGTTTAGCCTTTCACACACACACACACGCGCACGCACGCACGCACGCACACACACACACACACACACACACACACACACACACACACACACACACACACACACACACACACACACACACACACACACACACACACACACACACACACACACACACACACACACACACACACACACACACACACACACACACACACACACACACACACACACACACACACACACACACACACACACACACACACACACACACACAC
>NC_140165.1:122334616-122344844 GCF_963971535.1 Notolepis coatsorum | reverse complement strand
CCATTGCTTATCTGCTGTCTCCTTATCAAATGGAGCCGTTCTGTACTGGACAGATGGTGATGTACGGCCGTGTGTCTCGGGCAGCGATGTGCTACACACCCAGCGGTCAGGAGGACAGGTTCACGTGTCATTCTGTATCTGCCTCACTGTCCGTCTGGCTGTGTGGCTGGACGTGGCTGGATGTGGCTGGACGTGGACACACACACACACACACACACACACACACGCACGCACGCACGCACGCACGCACGCACGCACGCACGCACGCACGCACGCACACACACACACACACACACACACACACACACACACACACACACACACACACACACACACACACACACACACACACACAACACACACACACACACACACACACACACACACACACACACACACACACACACACTGATACCAGATAACAGTCAGGCTACGAGCTCCAACTTGCCTTTACCCCCCTCCCCGCATGCGACACATGCCAGGAATGCTGTCGTGTTGTGTTTACCTCCATTGTTGCGCTTGCATTTTTCCTGGATGATGTAGCGTGTTGTGTTTGTACTGTAACTTAAAATTACTGTGAAATGTCTTCGCAGGGAATTTGCTCCAGGCGGAGTTGAAGACATACCAGCGGCTGCACCTGTATCTCTCTCTCTCTCGGGGAGAATTCCACTCACATTCCAGGTTCTGGGGCCGTGAACCCGGACGGACCGTGTGTAGCAGACCTCCAGTGAGACCGCGGAGATGGGTTAGGGTTAGGTGAACCCGGACGGACCGTGTGTAGCAGACCTCCAGTGAGACCGCGGAGATGGGTTAGGGTTGGGCACTGGGTCTTATGTACACTACTATACAATGCTATACTATACAATCTACAGTTATACTATGTGTCCTTATGCTAACTTGCTGTATCCATCTATTTACTATACAAGAACCACTCCCGTTCTTTTTAATTTTTTAAAGTGACCTTTTCATTGTGTAAAGTGACCGTTAAGTGTGAGCGTGTGCAGCATGTGTGTGTGTGTTCATGCTAAAGTGACGGCCATGTCCAGACTAAAACGATTTTGGTCGTTTTAGGCAAAGTATTTGATCGTTTGCATCGTTCTGCCACACGGAACTGCGTTCTGGCAGCCTGAAGATGGTACTTTCTGATACCAGCTCCCAGAGTGCGCAATTCTGAAGACGCCTGAAGACGCCCCCCATTGCGTCACCATCTTTACAAGCGATACGCATCTTCTCCTAAACCGATGACGCATCTCCCTTTAATCCGAATGCAAACCCAGACAAAAAAAATAAACATGATACATATATGTCTTATATGTATGTCCTGGCTAGAAGTGTTTATTAAACACCGGGAGTTATTATTAAACAACAATGGCATCAGAGTAGTTGCATTTGTGTTACAGAAGCTAGACCTTAAACTAACTAGAGATTAGCGTCACATAGCTGGCCGTATTTTTCTGAAAACACAAGCACATATTGTTCCATAGCATACGCCTTCAGTTGATCATGACAAATCGATAGGTTATGACTATAACCAAGTTCTGTTAGTAATGGTGACGCTCGGCATCACTACTGCACTGTACCTCGCTCGTGCACCGCACTGAATAAAAATTCCACAAATGTACCTTTACATCCCAGCATTCGTCTGGCCACACCCCTATCAGCTTACCTACATAAGCAGGGGTGGGGCCACATACTCGCCTCCTTCCCAAGCTTTCACCACAAGGTGAGATCAAGGGCAGCAGCGGCCGTCTGATGCCGAGCGTCACCATTACTAACAGAACTTGGTTATAGTCATAACCTATCGTTCTGTATCGTAATGGGCTCCGCTCGGCATCACTACTGCACAAGGGAGGCCGAGCGAGAGCCCTCGGCCGACAAATACACCCCGCTGAGGCCCCCCACAACCATCAGATCAGGGAGGACCGAGCCCCCCCGACCCCCCCTAATGGAGGGCACCCCCCCTATTGGAGGTTCCCGGGAGGGCGACGGACCCGACCGTGCAAAGAGGCACTCAAGCAACTCAACACACAGGGTGAGCAGACCGTGGCCTGACCCCACGACTACACACACGCACAACCCGCATGCCACCCGGGAACGAACGGAGGGAACAACCTCGTTACTGCCCCCAGAAATCACGGGGTCAAGAGCAAACCCAACCCCGTGGCAAGGCCGTAGCAGCGGAGCGCGAAGGAAGACCCAGACCCACTGAAGGGACTGGATCCCCTGGAAAACGGGGGCCCGGAGAAGTCCATGACGCCAGGCATCAAGACCCCACCAGGTGGGCACTTAGTGACACCGCCCCCCACATCGCCAGTGTATTCGGATAAGGCCCCTCCAAGAGCGGGCCCTTTCCCCCCAATAGCACACCGCCTGGCACACTGACCCTGCAGAACAGGCAGTCAGCATGGCCGTAAGCACACAAAAAAGGTTAACCAACGGAAGCAGGCAGCGCACCGGGGAAAACCAGGCAACAGGCTGTAACCTGAGCCTGGAGCATTGCGGACGAGACAGGCGCCAAAGGAGTTAGCTGAGAACAGCCCCCCCGGCGGAAGGGGCGTATGCTGGCGTTGTTGCATGACCAAGCCTCCATTTAAAAAAAAACCCACCCAGAGGGGTTGAGGCAGAGAAGGCTGACATGATTGGCAGACGTCATGAACGTGCAGGGGCACCCTCAACCGGGTAACCCGGGAGTTGACACTTCTCCAACACACCAGGGAATCAACCACCTTGTCGTTACCCAATGCGGTGGTTGTTCCTATAACCCCTCAAGAAAAAACTCCAAAACACACGTGCGGGTACACACTGGCTATACCGCAGTACAAGTGTTTCAGTTTTCAAAAAAGGGTTATCCCAGGCCTACGGGTCGACGAAACATTACTTCGGACCGGGAAGCACAGGGTCACCAGAGGAGGTCAAAGACCACCCCAACAGGCCCCTCTTCGCCATGCGTGAGAGAGGAGCGAAAAGAATGGAGAACCAGCCCCAAGCACACCGTACTTGGTATTCCCAGGCGGTCTCCCAACCAAGTACTAACCAGGACCAACCTGCGTACAGGTTGGCATGGCCGTAAGCCATTACGACAGTGCAGAGTACAAAATGTACCCAACCAGGGTCTCCATAGCGCTTAACCCTGTGACACCCGGACCGACCTGGCATTTTTCCCCCTGAAAAAAGCCCAAGTCCCTCAGGGTACCAGAACAGCAGATCTGCATCCCCGGCGGACAACGGGTTTAACTGATCCGGACCAGCGTGACCAGAACCAGTCCCATGCCCTAACCACGCCGACATGCCTACTCCAGGAGAAGGGGCAGATATGCGTGTTGATCTTAAACATGAAAAGAAGGCGCCACCCAAACGTTCGGTGCAAACCACGCCCGGTGGCCCACCCCCAGGGCGTGAGACCCCTCTACATATGTTCAGATTCATTCCGTCATCATCCCCCAGATATGAACGAGAATCCGTCGACAACCAACACAGGTCGTCGGAAGAGGAAAAACCTCCATCCCAGTTGCTTTATAAAAACGCTGTTTTAACCTCAAGCAACCAAGGCGTGCCAGTCATTCGCCTGATGTTATGTAAAGCGACCTTGGGTCCTCTGAAAGGCGCTATATAAAACAAAGTATTATTATTATTATTATTATTATCTTCAACAGAACACCCCGAGCTAGCACTATGCGTGCGTCGGGACACAACCACATCAATAAACAGGCTATTTAGACCTGTCATTGAATCCCCAAGGCGCCCAGGGGAACGACAAGAGGGGTGTGATGCTTCCTAACTCCAACTCTTTTTAATAGAAAAGAAGGAAGCACCAACAGCATGTATCCCAGTCTACACAGCCGGGGGTAAATTTTTTTTACATTTTTACATCCCACCACCCTCCCATAGGAAGGAGACGGAAATCCCCAGAGAGACTTCCCACGTGAGCTGTACAGATTGAAAAGAATATATTGCAACCTTGAGCCATGTAACATTTTGGTTTTAGGGCTCTCCGGGGAGGAGGCACTGAACCAATACACTCAATAATCGAATTGAATCGAATACACACACAATAGAGCAGGACTCCTTTTTGAAGTTCTACTCACCTTGACAATCTGAGGAGGAGGCTCTGCACTCTGAGGAGGCTCCCTCACATGGAAGGAGAGTCCTAACTCACAGAAGGCCCGAATAGGAGCTTCGTGAGGAGGAGCCCTGACCACTCCCCGAAACAGATCCATCATATGGACCCGAACAGCTCACGGAAGTCCTACCAACAGAGACGCGCACAGTGACGTACTCTATGGCGGGGGAATTTCTGCGGTGCACACGCCCAATATTCCAGGGCGTGGGACCAGGAAACTCCCTCCCCCCCCCCCCCCCCCCCTCTTACCCTGTAACGTGCCGAACAGCAACGTGACAGGAACCTTGAAGGACAGGAGGTTTTAACCCCTGCCCATCAAAGAAGGGGAGAAAAGGATTACCAGTTCACCCCTTTACGACCCCACACCCATGATACGATGTAATGACAAAAAAGAGTATGACACAGTCATAGTCAGCTCCATGAAGCGTCTAACAGCTTCACACAGCGCATGTGCTAACCTGCTATCTGATTTTTACTAATGAAAAAACACAGAATAGAGAGGGCCCCCTTAAGAGCCCCGGTACCAGACTTACACATGTGCTTCTGTTGCCAACCCAACCCAGTTGTAGGTCACACGACACACACAACCCATTATCACCTACAAAAAATGGCAAAAACACTCTACAGAGGAACGCCGTTTTTCATAATGAGAGAATACATAATTATCGATTAGTATCGGCCACAGGCCTTGCTAAGCACACACGAAAAGTGACCAAACAATCTTTTCTTTTAGGAAAATACAGTTCCTCAAGCAGTTCTAGCACAACCCCAGCAATCAAGCTAAGGGTTACATCGTATCCCACCACACAGTGACACAATATATTGTAACAACATGTCTGAGAGGAGGGTTGTTACGTGCCCCCGTGGGGAGACGCAACACTAGGCCACAGACAGGATAGGTGAGGGTGCAGTGACACAAAACACCGGAGACAGATTGTAAAATAACAATATTTATTTTACAAATAAGGATCAGCAACACAGAGAGCAAAGAGGACCTACCAGTGAGCACCAAATAATATCAAAAGGAAACAAAAGCCCACCCCCCCCTTTACAGGCGCGGACGCCCCAAAGTACAGGAGGTGGTGCTCACTCTAAACTGGTGTCTTTTAACAGTAGTTCTCCTACGTGATGCAGATGTAGACCCCAGGGTATCTTCCTGCCCTCAATGTCCCTGTGTGCGAAACAAAAGATTAATAACAAAGCAAAACAATCGCCATAGGCTGGGTGACGAGGAAATAAGAGAAACAAGTATACACAGGTTAGGGATAAAGACTATATCTATAAAGACTCCTAAACACAATGCAATGAACCAGAGCTTCAGGTACCAGCTCTACACCAAATACACAACAATATTTCCTATGCTAACAATAATGAACCAGAGCTTTCACCAGCTCTGGTACCAAAAGATACCTAAGAACTCAAACCGAGCTTTAACCAGATCTGGTACAAAAGCACCCTAAAGAGCCACCGCTCTAATTACAAACAGATACAAAGAGCTCTCCCACAAAGACACAGAATAGTTACCACAACCAATGAACCAGGGAGCTAACTAACACTGAAACACAAAGGGTATATGAAGGGAGAGTGGATGTTGATTGCAGAACGAGTCTCAGCTGCCGCTGCACCGGGGTGAGTTGCTGATTGACCAGCTGCTGCTGCAACTGGGAACCTGAGAGTGGGATATGTAGACACAAGAGGGAGACAAGACAACAACAAACAAAACATGCCTATATACACAACAGATTACATACATTACTCCCATATATATACACATAAGGACACCGTCCGTAACAAGGGTGAATAAGTCCCCAGGGAACCGGGGGGAAAACACCCCTCCTACTTTACCCTTAATACGGCCAGTTAAACAGGTAAACCTGTTAATATGTGAACACACTGTTCATTATCATTACAGGCTGAGAAAAGAATTCATTCTTTACTCATATGTCACTAAGCATAGCTTTATAGGTTAGTTTAACCCCCTTAGTTGTGAGTACACGGTACATGAACACACATGATGTTTCTCAACACAACAAACCAGAACACACAGACTTTCGGCATAGAGGAACATTGTATCAACAAATGTGCTTTGTTTGTATAAATTTAGGGTTGTGCCATTATTACTATGCAAATATAATAATTGTGATTAATTTTGTAATGAGTTGTATGTGTCTGTTTCTAGCATCCTTGCATCCAAGGACAACGATGTAAATAAGTCACTGCGCCTTTTTCGTTCCTATCCTTGACAAAAGTGTAAATGGAGTAAAATCTGTATATGTTTTGTGTCTAAATAAAAACCTTCAACCTTCAACCTTCATCGTTTTCACATCTGTAACAAACAACCCGATTTGCATGGAGACCAGTGACAAGACAATTCACACATAACTCGCGCCGTTCTGAAACCCTCCTCACCTTTTAAGAGAGAAGAGAAACGAGATTTTAACACAGTTTTACAACAGTGATTTTACCATACATCCGGCGGAGCCAGCACAAGTCCCATCTGGGCTGTAGCCGACTTGAACATGGATTTTCCGATAACGAACATCCATGCCCACATTTCCTCGTTTAGGGTATACTCTCATTTGCATATGAAAGATGGGGCCTATACGGTGACAGAGAAGTACCCACGCGTCCAGAGATCCTGGGATCACCAGTTTACTGGTCGTGGCCCACTAGTTGCTATAATGGGCTTCAAACCAAGATCCTCCGCCGTCGCCTAAAAAGCTGAACAAAGGACCCTAATCTGGGGCCGGTTTTCGTAAACATTGTCAGCTAGCCCCCATAGCACTAACAGACAAGTGGTGCTCGCAAGCAAACTTTACTCACCAAACCTGGAACCCACCACTTCTCACAACAGTCGGTGCGTCCTACAGTCCAGCTGTGTCGCTGGAGGGTTTTACCCCATCCAGCCGCAGCAAGGAGGACTGCAGTTGGGAGGCATGTAGCGGCGTGAACTCCCAATACGAAAAAACCGGTGGAGGTGTAGAATGATCATCATCTTCCAAACACTCCAGTACGAAGACAATATCGCCGTATTTTCTCGAAAATAGTGAGAGAGAAAATAAAGATATGATGTCAACGTATCCTTTGTTTTCCAACTTTCTCCTACTAACAGCCTCGTCAAGTGGGGATCTACCGAAGGCACTTCCTTGTGGTGAAAGCGAAGAAGGAGGCGAGTATGTGGCCCCACCCCTGCTTATGTAGGTAAGCTGATAGGGGTGTGGCCAGACGAATGCTGGGATGTAAAGGTACATTTGTGGAATTTTTATTCAGTGCGCGTGCGCGAGCGAGGTACAGTGCAGTAGTGATGCCGAGCGGAGCCCATTACGATACAGAACCTCTCTTACCTTGACGATTAAAAAGCATCCATAATTTAGTAAATAAAGCTGTTAGCTAAATAGCTAACCAACTAAATACAATAGACAGTGGTATCCTGAGGTAACGTTATGACAACGTTTGCTAGTCGAAATGACTAGACACACACAGGGACAAGTTAAACATCAATCAATTAATTAATTCCAACAGGTAGTTTCAGCTGCATGTGAGCCGCGGTCTTTCTCTCCTCTCCGTTGGAAACTAATGACGTTACGTTAGCTCGAAAAGCACAGAACCGGCCGACACAAGTTAAGGTGCTAGCAACAGCTACTATAACACTTCCGGTCGGGGGTTTTCAAAATAAAAGAAACAGGAAAGACATTTATTTTGTAAATTTGTGGCATGCACTTATTATCTTGAGACGTTTTCGTTTTTACGGAAACCTTAAAACGAAATGAAAACGAAACAGATCAAAATCGTTTTAGTCTGGACAAGGCCTTAGTGTGTGAGCGTATACAGTGTGTGTGTTGTGTGTGTGCTCATGTGTGCTTGTGTGTGGAGAGTTCAGTGTTCAAGACTCTGATGGCCTGGGGGAAGAAGCTGAGCCGAAGTCTCTCTGTCCTAGTTGCCTGACCGCAGCAGCAGCTTGAACAGTCTGTTGTTGGGGTGGTGAGGGTCTTTCATTATTCTGCAGACTCTGGATTTGCACCTCTTGTTATATAAGACCTGCAGGGGTGGTAGTGCAATACCCGTAGTACGCTCAGCTGAGCGCACCACTCTCTGTAGGGCCTTCTTGTCCTGTGCATTGCTGTTTCCATACCAGGCAGTGATGTTTCCAGTCAAGATGTTCTCTACAGCTCCGGAGTAGAAGGAGTGGAGTGTCTTCCCCGATACTCTGAACTTCCTGTCTCAGGTGGTAGAGGCGCTGCTTCGCCTTCTTTACGACTAAGTCTATGTGTGTTGTCCATGTCAGATCCTCTGAGATGTGGACCCCCAGGTACTTGAAGCTGCTCACCCTGTCCACGGTAGCCCCGTTTATCCACAGTGGTGTGTGTGTCCCCTGCTGTGTTCTCCTAAAATCCACGATCAGCTCCTTGGTTTTACCAATGTTCAGGAGCAGGCTGTTGTCCTGACACCAGCGTTCCAGTGCATCAACCTCCTCCCGGTAGGCCTTCTCGTCGTTGTCTGAGATCAGCCCCACCACCACTGTGTCGTCCGCAAACTTCACTATGGAGTTGGAGCTGAACTTGGCCACACAGTCATGTGTGTATAGTGAGTACAGCAGGGGGCTCAGAACACAGCCCTGGGGGGACCCGATGCTCAGGGTGATGGTGTTGGAGGTCTGACCCCCCACCCTGACCACCTGGGGCCTTTCACTCAGAAAGTCCAGTATCCAGGCGCTCAGAGCGGAGCTCAGACCCAGCTCGATCAGCTTGTCCACCAGTTTAAGTTTAAGTTTAAGTTTATTTGGATCCCCATTAGCCACAGCAGTGCTGGGGCTATTCTTCCTGGGGTCCATAACACATAAAATACAGTTACAGACTTATACACTCACAACATTTACATGTCATACAGACAATTAAAACAACAATAAAAACCCTTATACACTCACAACATTTACATGTCATACAGACAATTAAAACAACAATAAAAACCCTAATCAAATTCATAATACAATATAAAAATATATACTCCTTATGAATGAATTCATAATACAATACAATAATACCTACTCATAATTAATTCATAATACAATACAGCATAATATACTATTTAGCTTTTACATACATTATCTATGTTCATATCAGCCAATTATACAATATTTTAATAATATATCCCTATCAGACACATGCCTTTTCATCCATATATACCTATCTCTTTATCAGACACATACATTTTCATTTACGTACACACTATCTATTAGAGAATGTCAATTTCTTTGGTTGAAAATGTTGTTTTACCACGATTTTGAAATGACATTTACTATTCTCCTGCTTAACATGTCTGGGAAGAGAGTTCCATTCCTGCATACCACGAAACATGACAGTTCGCTTCATTGCATTCAACCTCACTTTTGGAAGTGTAAAACCTCGTGCAGAAGCATGTCTGGTGGAATGGTTGTGTCTGTCAAGACTTATTGATAAATTGTTATATAAAATTGAGGGGATCTTTGTAACAAGAATATTCCTAGTGAATACAAGGAGTGAGCAGAGTAATTTATGTTTGACAAGTAACCAAGTTAAACAACTGTGCATCGCTGCAACATTAGTTCTGTACTCACAGCGAAGCGCTATACGTGCTGCTTTGTTTTGTACCATTTGTAATTTTTTCAGTTTATTCGGTCTGGTGGGGACTATGGTGTTGAACGCTGAGCTATAGTCAATGAACAACAGTCTCACATAGCCCCCCTTCTGGCAGTCTAGGTGAGAGAGGGTACTCTGTAGTAAAACTGTTTGTGTAAAACTCTTTATTGTGGGGATTGTACTCTTGTGTTTTTATATTGTATTCTTGTGTTTTTATATTGTACTCTTGTGTTTTTATATTGTATTCTTGTGTTTTTATATTGTATGTTTATTTTTTTTAAACTTTGACCAGTCAGCTGGTTCTTTTCGCGTTTATCGCTTTTTCTGGTACCGACAGAAACAGGTTGAATGGGGTATAGATGGGGGGAAAGACACTCTGAGAAAATACGGCGAGTCCGGGAGTCGAACTCGTGTACCCCAGATCCGTGACGCGCACGGTTGTCCCCGACGCCGAAATAGCGTTCGAGGTACGCGGTGAGCTACTGGAGCTCCC
>NC_140165.1:122282116-122329616 GCF_963971535.1 Notolepis coatsorum | reverse complement strand
GGTGTGTAGTGGTGTGTAGTGTGTGGTGTGTGTCCACAAATGAGACAACACGTTTCCATGACAACACACTCGGAATACCATGGAAACCACCTGATACCCCTTGAATTGATTTCTTTGATTGGCTGCCTCTTCCTTTGACATCTTACAGAGAAGAGATGTGACAGACGTCGTCGGCGGGGCATGTCATGGGGTTCGCAGTGCGTCTCCCTCCCCGTGCCGTTAGGTCACTAACTTCACGTTGTCCTTCAGCGCAGTCATTTCGCAAGCTCATATTTCATGGGTCGTATGAAAATTGGCACAGTGAACACATTACATACCGCAACAGCAATGGCTGACACCCGTGGCTGACATCCTCCGTCAATCACTTGCAAAATAACCCCGAAGTCGCAGTCGGAGAGTGTGTTGATTGATTTACACTAATTAGTCGCTATGAACAGCGTTTCTCTTGGGGAGAAGCTGCCTTCGGTGGAATTCCCTCCGAAAATTGAGCCAAATCAACTCAGTGCAACGCGAACAGAAGCCTCTTCTGTAAACTCACTGTGGACGGCGATAGCACCTCTAGTGGCTGTAATCACATAGCCAGACGTGTCATTACCCCGTAGTGTCACAATCATCGTTTCAAAGTTATATTTAATCAGAATTACACAGATATTTGTTGCCTCTGAGTAATCTTAGTCCGAGGAATCTGGTGTTTTCTCGCACAAAGAGGACAAAGAAACAACACATCTGGAATCATGTAAAAATGGAAACTATACATTTAAAAAGTATAAACACCAGTCCAGTTTGCAAGTATTGTACAGATGCAGTGGGGGGCAAAGGTTAACAAATAGGCAGGATGGCCTGGAGGTAAAGAGGCTGGCCAATAACAGAAAGGTTGCTGGTTCGATCCCTGACCCCGACAGGACGGTGTATTCCAGCTGTGAGCTGGTGACTGAAGGGTGGCTGGTATTACATCTACGGTGCGAGCAAGGCACTGCACCCCAAATCTGCTCCAGGGGCTCTGCACTGCAAGCAACCCTGTGCTCTGACCTTTCTGAAGAAGATGTGCAGTGGACTGTGTTTGTGTGTAACTAGGAGGGATATGAGGACTGTGTGTAACTAGGAGGGATATGAGGACTGTGTGTAACTAGGAGGGATATGAGGACTGTGTGTAACTAGGAGGGATATGAGGACTGTGTGTAACTAGGAGGGATATGAGGACTGTGTGTAACTAGGAGGGATATGAGGACTGTGTGTAACTAGGAGGGATATGAGGACTGTGTGTAACTAGGAGGGATATGAGGACTGTGTGTAACTAGGAGGGATATGAGGACTGTGTTTATGTGTAACTAGGAGGGATATGAGGACTGTGTGTAACTAGGAGGGATATGAGGACTGTGTTTATGTGTAACTAGGAGGGATATGAGGACTGTGTGTAACTAGGAGGGATATGAGGACTGTGTGTAACTAGGAGGGATATGAGGACTGTGTGTAACTAGGAGGGATATGAGGACTGTGTGTAACTAGGAGGGATAAGAGGACTGTGTGTAACTAGGAGGGATGTGAGGACTGTGTGTAACTAGGAGGGATATGAGGACTGTGTGTAACTAGGAGGGATATGAGGACTGTGTGTTGTGAAGGATCAGATTAAACCGAATATGTATATTTATTTATATATATATTTAATTGTATTTGTATATCGTTTGATATCCCCTGTATATTCCTTGTACAATATGCATTGAATATCCCCGTTTCTACTAAACAGCCCATAATAGTTTCATTCTACCATTGGACGAGAACCTGGCGCCAGGTTGCCATACCCCTAGGTCCAAGTTCAATCGTGCCGCCTAACATGTCGAGGCAACCCCCGGTTCCGCGCAGTAATATGTCGGGCGAAATACGTGTGGTACTATTTGTTCATAGCGCATATATATATGGCGCTCGTAAAGTAGAACTTTCTTTTAGTCCAGTTCTTTACCCTCCAACAGAGTGACAGACGCAAAAGCCTCCCCACGAAGCACGTGCGGTGTAGTAGGGCCTACTTGGCCCAGAATAGGCATTGAGATATCGTGTAGATTAATAGTTGAATGGTCATAGTTTGGCACCATACCGTCGAGTTGGACGTATTCTATTAAGCTAATAATAGTCTATTTATGTATGGTGCATCGTTCGGTTCGAGTTCTACAGTTATCAGTACCCCCATCGTTCCTGACGTTATCTGGACGCTTATCCAGGCTGGTCAGACCCCTAGTGGTGATTGCATCCGAGGAGCTCCGGGTCAAGAGCGACTGGACCTGTATATTGGATTACTCTACCCGACGACGGCGAGCCTTCCACGGCTCTTGGATTATGCTTTGTGTGCTTTGATTATTCCATGGATAAAGGCCAACACTGTCGAGTGTTGGAATTACCCCCCGGAGAGGACTCCAGGTGAGGCGGCGCTCTACACGTGAGGTCGCACCACGTCTCTCCGTTGTGGACCGGCAGATACCGTTCCACAGAGGGTCCAGCTGTATTCGTCTGCGGCCCGAGGTTCTGTGGGCACTGTGTCTAAGACTTTGGATTCTCCCAAGACACCGTCGGCCAGATGGGATACCGCCAGCGGCTTCTCTAACCCCCCCCTCCTACTGTCTTACAACCAGCGGGACCCCCCCCCCCCCCCTTAGTGTATCCAGCTATAATCATTTAAGTACCATCGCTATCGTTTCCTAAATATTCCAGGTTGTATACTTACTCCCTGCGCAACCAGAGATTGAACATTCAATGTTGATTTACCTATGAATACTCATTTGCCATAAAAGTGCATATTCAATATTTCAAATATATTACAAATATAAATGTAATTAAGTGAATGTTGTATACACCCTTTGCTGTATTAAATATTCGATTTGGTACATTTGTGTTGGTTCGTTTCATCAGGTGGGAAAGTGTTCATCATACTTATATCTTGTACTGGGTGGCCAGAAGTTAAAGTACATGAGGTAGTGGTATTAAATATCATATCTAACAATACAGTCAGGGAATTGTACCCCTCAGCTACAATTGGTCTTTCGAGCCGGATGGTAACTAGTGTAATATTAATATAGTGTTATTAATATCAAAATGGCCTATGATGAACACTCCACGAAACGATCCTCCTAACCTAGAACGCCCGCGGCGCAGACGACAGACACCTCAGTACTTAGAGGCTTACACTGTCAGTCAACTACCTAGCCTTCGACAAACGGTAAACGTGGTAAAAGTAGAAAGTAAAATTATGTCTGACCTTAACGACCAGGTTTCCCCGACCACAGAGGCCCTAGTAGGTCCTAATGTAACTGACCAAGCCCACGGTGGGGACCAGGAGGGAATTGACATGCCTTTACCCCCCGCCACTACTAAAGAAGTAGTCCCCGACACGCCCCGGGAGGAAGACAACCTTACAGAGAGAGAACTCTGCACGGAAGAAGAAGAGGAGAGCGCCGAGGAACTAGAGCTCCAGGACTCCCCAACGAGTACCCCCAGGAGCAGTTCACGCAGGAGCGGCTCACCTCCACTACCGCCTTCCCCCAGCGAAGCGGAGAGGATACTACAACAGGCGTTCCTCGTCAGCCTGACAGCCTCTACCGAACGCGATCGGCTCCAAGCACAGACGCTTAGCGAGCGCGAACGTCTCCAAGCCCAGGCGACCAGCGAGCGCGAACACCTCCAAGCACAGCAACGGAGCGAAGAACAGCGCACAAGTCTGGAGATGAGACGCTTCCAGATGGAAGAGAATATGGCAAGAGACCGGGCTGACGCCCAGCGCGCCGCTGCCGGTGCCCAAAGAGAAACAGAGCGCGCCGCCGCCGACGCCCAGCGCGCCGCTGCCGGTGCCCAAAGAGACGCAGAGCGCGACAGACTACAAGCGCAACTAATAGAGCAGCTGATCAAAAGGACAACTCCCTCTCCCTCCGCCAGGGGCTCAAGGAACTCGTCGAGACAGCAGTCAAGAGCAGCGTCACCGCAACGAGCAAGCGACCCTGAACTTGACCAACAGACCGAGTCTAGACCCCCCGCAGACCCCCTTCCCATACCGGTCCAAGCGAGACCCAGCTACAAGGAAGGAGCGGCCTACACTGCGGAGAAGCTAAATAAACGATTACAAGATCTGGAAAATTTGATAGAAGAAGAAGAGGGAGAAGAGGAGAACCAAGCCCGACGACAGCACAGTACTCCACCGGACCAGGAGGTCCCATACAGTCCAGGCTATACCCCCGCGGCGCTGCGCTACAGACCCCCGACTCTATTTACAGGTGAGCATGACGCACGACCAGCCCCGAGGAACAGTACCTGGACCAGCGGGCCATGGTACCCTGCCAGTACCAGCCCACAGCGAGGCGCAAGAGGGGACTCGCCCAGGAGGTCTCTCCCCCAACGCTCGCCGATGTATCCGCCATCCACGGCGTCATACAACGCCACGCCGTCATTCCCAGACTTCGCCTATGAGAGTCGAGCACAGTACACGGAGCTCCGGATGTGCTTAGAGACAATGATGGTGGATGTCGCTGATGAACGCCACAAGTATGCGATATTATTGAAGCACCTGAAAGTACCGCGAGCGCACAATATAGCGCTAGCCTATGCTACCTCCTCGACCCCATACACAGCGGCCCTTGCAGCGCTGGATCAAAGATATGGACGTATATGGGATTACGTAATCCAGGAGATAAGGCATATTGACCGCCTACCCCCAGCCACAGACAATCGCTCACTAGACGACCTGTCAATCAAAGTGCAGTCCCTGGTGGGGATGCTGGGAGCTCAACGGGAGAAGGGCAGGCATGAGCTGTACGCCAACTCTAACGTTGAGAGGATTTTGGAGAAGCTGCCACCCGCAAGACAGGAGCGCTTTCGGCGGCAGAGGGACTACCGAGATCCCGACGGCCCCGAGCCATCCCTCCTTGATCTGGCCGACTTCCTGGCGAGAGAGGTCAGCAGCTTACGACTGGACACCTTCGGGCGGAGCACGCCAAGCTCCAGAGAGGGACCCAGGAGAATAAGTGATGGAAGAAGATCGGTGACTGTCATGCACCAATCAGAGTCAGTACCGAGCAGTAAGAGTCACAGCACCCCCTCGAGAAAGGAGAAGTGGAAGATAGCGTGTCCCTACTGTGAGAAAGAACACTGGCTGTCACAATGTGACTCATTCACAAAGATGAATGCAGAAGAAGTGAGCCAATGGATAAAGTCCAACCGGCGCTGTTATCGATGTGCGCGGCCCCACATGGCAGCCGAATGCCGCCTAAAGAAAAGGTGCAGCCGGTGCGATGGAGCCCATCTAGATATACTACACGATAGTAACGGAAGACGGCCTATACCTGCACCACGGAGCGGCACCAAGGCAAGTGTCATGTACATTGACCCCGCCAGCAGCAACGGAGCTCAAGTGCTCTTAAAGGTAGTCCGTGTGACATTGAGCTACCAGGATAAAGTCATGGACACTTACGCCGTCCTTGATGACGGGTCAGAGAAGACCCTTCTGCTCGCCTCCGCGGCGACTCAACTGGGACTGCGGGGGAGCAAGAACGAAATGACGATTCGGACAATAAGAAGAGATTTAAAGACGATAAAGGGCGAGAATGTCTCCTTCACTATCGCAGCCAACGGGCAGCCAGAGCGACGGTACGAGATCACAAATGCTTTCACCAGCCAAGAAATAGGACTCTCGCAGTACACCTACCCTGTCACCAAGTTGATGGATAAATATGTGCACCTGCGCCAATTACCTATCCCGCTCATAGACGGCGCTACCCCGACCCTGTTGATAGGCTCCGACCATGCAGAACTCATAGTCCCGATTGACCGGGTCCATACAGGTCCCCGAGGCTGTCCTGCAGCAGTCGAGACCCGCCTAGGATGGACATTACAAGGCCCCCTCGCTAAATCTCTCAACCGAACCGCAGCCACTAGCTGCTTCCACTCCAGAACGACAGAAGAAGACACCACTCTCCTGCAGCATGTCGAGAGGCTATGGACCCTAGAGACAATGCCCTTTAAGAACGAAAAGAAAGACATTCGCTCTAAAGAAGACATTTACGCCATCCACCTACTCGAGCAGGGGACAAAGAGAGTCACAGTCGGCGGAGTGATGAGATACGCAACTCCACTCCTGAGGCGAGAGGGAATGCCCCCCTTTCACGCAAAGAAAGACACCACGGAGCGCTATCTACTGAACACAGAGCGGCGCCTAGCCAAAGACCCCGCTCAACAGAGTGTGTACCGAGCTGAGATTGAGAAGCTAATCACAGCGGGACACGTAACAAAGATTGACATTAAAGAGGCCGATCAGACGACCGAATCATGGTACGTGCCGCATCACAAGGTCCATCACAATGGCAAGGATCGCATTGTGTTTAACTGCAGCTACCAGATCGGATCCCAAAATCTGAATAAAGAGCTCTTGCCCGGCCCCACACTCGGCCCCTCACTACTAGGCGTGCTACTGCGCTTCCGCCAGGACAAGGTGGCTATAAGCGGGGATATCAAAGGGATGTTCTTGCAAGTGAGACTAGTAGAGGAGGACAAGCCTCTGCTACGGTTCCTATGGAGAGAGAAGATCGGAGATGAGAACCCATCCATCTACCAGTGGGAAGTACTCCCCTTCGGAACCACATGCAGCCCGTGCTGTGCTACATTTGCACTACAGAAACACGTCACAGAGGACCCAGCAGCAGATGAAGAGGTCCAACACAGTGTGAAGAACAGTTTCTACGTAGACAACTGTCTACAAAGCGTCTCGACTCAAGAAGAAGCCGAGGCTCTCCTAATCAAGTTACGCGCCTCCATAATCAAAGGAGGCTTTGATCTCAGGCAGTGGGCCAGCAGTGACCCGCACGTATTGCGCAGCCTCTCCTCCGCAGACAAGGCTGCCAGCAGCGAGACCTGGATGGCGACAATCCCAGGAGAAGCCCAAGAAATGACACTAGGATTAGTCTGGCGCTTCAAAACAGACTCGCTCCACTATAGACACAAACCCTTGGCTCCAGAGCAAGGAAGGTCGGCGGCGATACCGACCACCAGACGGAGTGTGTACAGAACACTCGCCAGACAATATGACCCGCTGGGATGTATTCTACCCTACACCACCAGGGCAAAGATGATTGTACGAGCACTATGGGACAAGGACCAGGGCTGGGACGACCCAATACCCGCACACCTTGCCTCAACATGGAGAGAGTGGGAGACGGAACTCCGCTCACTCCCAGGTGTCAATATACGCCGCAGCTACTTCCCATCCACAGTGAGGCCAGAGACATGCGAGATTGAGCTACACGTCTTCAGCGATGCCTCCGAAGTAGCCTACGGATCGGTTGCTTATTTGCGTGCCCAAGAGATGGGAGGAGAGATACACACTGCTTTCATACTGGCCCGCTCAAGGATAGCCCCACGTAAGCAACAATCTATCCCACGTCTAGAGCTCTGCGCAGCCCTCGCAGGAGCGCATCTAGCCACGTTAATCCAACGTGAACTCACCATTCCGGTGCATAGAACAATCTTGTGGTCAGATTCCACGACAGTACTCACATGGATTAAATCTGATTCATGCAGATACAAAGTCTTCGTGGGAGTCAGAGTCACCGAGATTCAAGAATTAACGGAAGAAGCAAGCTGGAGGTATGTGGATACCAAACACAACCCAGCTGACGTCATCACCCGGGGAATGTCCCTGGATGACCTAACCCGTCACAACATCTACAGTGACGGACCAGCATTCCTCCAGCTCCCGGAAGGAGATTGGCCTACGCCCACCCCGAGGGAAGCAAGTAGCGAGGAGGCTGAGAACAAGAAGCCTATGTTCTGTGGACTGAGCACTGTCGCCTCCACAGACCCGAACATAGATGACTGCATTACCCTAGAGAGTGCGCAACAAAGAACATTCCTGCGGCACCACCCAGAGATTCAGTCCACCACTGACATGTCAGCAGCTGACTACGAAGAAGCAGAACTTCTTCTACTACAACGAGCCCAGAGAGACTCGTTCCCCGATGAGCTAGACTGCCTACAGGGAGGAAACCCCGTCCCATCAGACAGCAGACTGATTCACCTGGCACCAGAGAGTGACGCACATAATCTCATCAGAGTGGGTGGTCGCCTGCGGAGAGCCCCCGATCTACCAGATGACATTAAGCACCCGATCGTCTTGAACAGCCGACACAAGGTCACAGAGCTGATCATAAAGAAATACGACGAGGATGTGCACCACGCCGGAGCAGAGAGAGTCTTCGCGGAGATCAGACGTCGTTATTGGATATTGCAAGGCAGAGAAGCAGTACGGCGCTTCCAGCGAACCTGTCTAGACTGCCGTAAGTGGCGCGCGCAGCCCAGCATACCACGGATGGCTGACCTACCCCCCTGTCGCCTCCGAATCGGCGACAAGCCATTCCACTCCACAGGCATGGACTGTTTTGGCCCGTTGTATATAAAGAGAGGAAGAGGCACCGAGAAGCGGTGGGGTATTGTATTCAAATGCATGACCACCAGAGCGATACATATCGAGCTCCTTCCGACCATGAGCACAGACTCATTCCTTATGGCCTTCCGGAGATTCATATCACGGAAAGGACAACCGTCTACATTGTTGTCTGATCACGGGACCAACTTCAAAGGCGGAGAAAGAGAGCTGAGAGAGAGCTTCCAAGCTATGGGCCCAGAACTTAAGACCCACCTCGCTCCAGCCCAGATTGACTTCCAGTTTAATCCCCCGAACGCACCCCACTTCGGTGGAACCTGGGAACGAGAAGTACGTTCTATAAAGACAGCCCTGTATGCCGTACTCGGAGCCCAGACTGTGGCAGAGGAAGTCCTAATGACAGTCCTCACGGAGATCGAGGGAGTATTGAACTCAAAGCCCCTCGGTTACGTCTCCAGTGATGTAGCAGATGTCGACCCAGTCACCCCCAACACACTCCTAATGGGGCGGCTGGACCCCGCGCTACCCCAGACAATGTACAGGCCCGAAGAAGCGAACGGCCGAAGACTGTGGAGGTACAGCCAAGTACTAGCTGACAAGTTTTGGAGCAGCTTCCTACTTCACTACCTACCGTCTCTACAGACCCGCCAGAAGTGGGTAAAAGAGAGAGACAATTTGATAGAAGGAACAGTCGTCATGATAGTTGACCAATCACTCCCCAGAGCTATGTGGCCGGCTGGCCGCGTAAGCAAAGTGATCACCGGTGCCGATGGCAAGGTCCGAGCAGCTGAAGTACTCGTCCAAGGGCGCACCTACACACGGCCCGTGGCGAGGCTCATAGAACTGCCCCGACTCCCAGATACTATCGATCATGACCATGACCCTATGACTTTGTGAGTTGACTGACCTTACAGCGGACCTTGAGTGGAAGACAGTGCGGTTAATCTGTCTCTGCTTAGCTAATTAGGTGGGACTAATTAGGGGGCGGCTGTTGTGAAGGATCAGATTAAACCGAATATGTATATTTATTTATATATATATTTAATTGTATTTGTATATCGTTTGATATCCCCTGTATATTCCTTGTACAATATGCATTGAATATCCCCGTTTCTACTAAACAGCCCATAATAGTTTCATTCTACCATTGGACGAGAACCTGGCGCCAGGTTGCCATACCCCTAGGTCCAAGTTCAATCGTGCCGCCTAACATGTCGAGGCAACCCCCGGTTCCGCGCAGTAATATGTCGGGCGAAATACGTGTGGTACTATTTGTTCATAGCGCATATATATATGGCGCTCGTAAAGTAGAACTTTCTTTTAGTCCAGTTCTTTACCCTCCAACAGAGTGACAGACGCAAAAGCCTCCCCACGAAGCACGTGCGGTGTAGTAGGGCCTACTTGGCCCAGAATAGGCATTGAGATATCGTGTAGATTAATAGTTGAATGGTCATAGTTTGGCACCATACCGTCGAGTTGGACGTATTCTATTAAGCTAATAATAGTCTATTTATGTATGGTGCATCGTTCGGTTCGAGTTCTACAGTTATCAGTACCCCCATCGTTCCTGACGTTATCTGGACGCTTATCCAGGCTGGTCAGACCCCTAGTGGTGATTGCATCCGAGGAGCTCCGGGTCAAGAGCGACTGGACCTGTATATTGGATTACTCTACCCGACGACGGCGAGCCTTCCACGGCTCTTGGATTATGCTTTGTGTGCTTTGATTATTCCATGGATAAAGGCCAACACTGTCGAGTGTTGGAATTACCCCCCGGAGAGGACTCCAGGTGAGGCGGCGCTCTACACGTGAGGTCGCACCACGTCTCTCCGTTGTGGACCGGCAGATACCGTTCCACAGAGGGTCCAGCTGTATTCGTCTGCGGCCCGAGGTTCTGTGGGCACTGTGTCTAAGACTTTGGATTCTCCCAAGACACCGTCGGCCAGATGGGATACCGCCAGCGGCTTCTCTAACCCCCCCCTCCTACTGTCTTACAACCAGCGGGACCCCCCCCCCCCTTAGTGTATCCAGCTATAATCATTTAAGTACCATCGCTATCGTTTCCTAAATATTCCAGGTTGTATACTTACTCCCTGCGCAACCAGAGATTGGACATTCAATGTTGATTTACCTACGAATACTCATTTGCCATAAAAGTGCATATTCAATATTTCAAATCATAAATGTAATTAAGTGAATGTTGTATACACCCTTTGCTGTATTAAATATTCGATTTGGTACATTTGTGTTGGTTCGTTTCATCAGGTGGGAAAGTGTTCATCATACTTATATCTTGTACTGGGTGGCCAGAAGTTAAAGTACATGAGGTAGTGGTATTAAATATCATATCTAACAATACAGTCAGGGAATTGTACCCCTCAGCTACACTGTGTGTAACTAGGAGGGATATGAGGACTGTGTGTAACTAGGAGGGATATGAGGACTGTGTGTAACTAGGAGGGATATGAGGACTGTGTGTAACTAGGAGGGATATGAGGACTGTGTAACTAGGAGGGATATGAGGACTGTGTAACTAGGAGGGATATGAGGACTGTGTGTAACTAGGAGATATATGAGGACTGTGTTTATGTGTAACTAGGAGGGATATGAGGACTGTGTGTAACTAGGAGATATATGAGGACTGTGTTTATGTGTAACTAGGAGGGATATGAGGACTGTGTGTAACTAGGAGGGATATGAGGACTGTGTGTAACTAGGGGGGATATGAGGACTGTGTGTAACTAGTAGCGATATGAGGACTGTGTGTAACTAGGAGAGATATGAGGACTGTGTTTATGTGTAACTAGGGGGGATATGAGGACTGTGTTTATGTGTAACTAGGAGGGATATGAGGACTGTGTGTAACTAGGAGGGATATGAGGACTGTGTGTAACTAGGAGGGATATGAGGACTGTGTGTAACTAGGAGATATATGAGGACTGTGTTTATGTGTAACTAGGAGGGATATGAGGACTGTGTGTAACTAGGAGGGATATGATGACTGTGTGTAACTAAGAGGGATATGAGGACTGTGTGTAACTAGTAGCGATATGAGGACTGTGTGTAACTAGGAGGGATATGAGGACTGTGTGTAACTAGGAGGGATATGAGGACTGTGTGTAACTAGGAGGGATATGAGGACTGTGTGTAACTAGGAGGGATATGAGGACTGTGTGTAACTAGGAGGGATATGAGGACTGTGTGTAACTAGGAGAGATATGAGGACTGTGTGTAACTAAGAGGGATATGAGGACTGTGTTTATGTGTAACTAGGAGAGATATGAGGACTGTGTGTAACTAGGAGGGATATGAGGACTGTGTGTCTGTGTCACTAGGAGGGATATGAGGACTGTGTGTAACTAGGAGAGATATGAGGACTGTGTGTAACTAGGAGGGATATGAGGACTGTGTGTAACTAGGAGGGATATGAGGACTGTGTGTAACTAGGAGAGATATGAGGACTGTGTGTAACTAAGAGGGATATGAGGACTGTGTTTATGTGTAACTAGGAGAGATATGAGGACTGTGTGTAACTAGGAGGGATATGAGGACTGTGTGTAACTAGGAGAGATATGAGGACTGTGTGTAACTAAGAGGGATATGAGGACTGTGTTTATGTGTAACTAGGAGAGATATGAGGACTGTGTGTAACTAAGAGGGATATGAGGACTGTGTGTATGTGTAATTAAGAGGGATATGAGGACTGTGTGTAACTAGGAGATACAAATATATATATTTTTTTATTTAACCTTTATTTAGCCAGATAAAACATTAAGAACAGGTTTCTTATTTACAATGTCGATCTGGTCCAAGAGGCCCCAACAGGAATACAAATATACATATATACTAGGGGTGTAAAGGTACACATATCCGTACCGAACCGAACCGTTTCAGTGTGTACCGTACCGTACCGAACGGCTGTGTAGTGTACCGAATGAATACAACGGTATGTTAACCACTAACGACCGCCCACCGGGGGCTGTTTTTTTCACAATCTAATATAATTTTTATTTATTTTTCAAGACGATTATTAATTTCAATAAAGAATATTCGTCGACAGCCCTACAAGTACAATTAGTTACTGCACACTACATCACCCCTGAGTGGAACATGGAAAGCCAAACTTTCCCCCACGGTACCGAAAACACGTATCGAACCTTGACTTCAAAACCGAGGTACGTACCGTACCGTGGTTTTTGTGTACCGTTACACCCCTAACATATAAACATATACACCAATAACAAAATAAAAACACAGTTAAGAATCATACACGTAAGCAAATAAACAAACACATGCACAGCCTATGTACAAAATAAATAAACAGGGGAGGATTAGGGGGGGGGTGAAAGTATGTGTGTGTGTGTGTGTGTGTGTGTGTGTGTGTGTGTGTGTGTGTGTGTGTGTGTGTGTGTGTGTGTGTGTGTGTGTGTGTGTGTGTGTGTGTGTGTGTGTGTGTGTGTGTGTGTGTGTGTGTGTGTGTGTGTGTGTGTGTGCGTGCGTGTGTCTAGGTGCTTGTATGTTGTGTGAGAGAGGGTGCAAGTGTGAAACTGGGGTATCAGCAAGAGCAGGAGGGATCTACTGAGAGCGTGTTGAGTATGTTCTTGAAGGCAGTCAGTGAAGTAAGAGCTGTAAGTTTAAGGGTGTCTTGAATCAATCACCAGCCAAATATGTTCCTAATCCCAATTTAAACAGAAACAAAAATGACCCATTTTGAACACTCCAGAGACATGTGACCAGCCACATGGTCCACTGTCACCGCTGTGGTCACATGGTCCAGGGTGTTGGGGTCACATGGTCCAGGGTCACCGCTGTGGTCACATGGTCCAGGGTGTTGGGGTCACATGGTCAATTCGTGACGGGTCAAAGTTAAATTATGAGACAACTTTCAATGGCAAGGATTTTTATTGGGTACGCAATTCTTTGGACAGGCGTCCACAAGGGTGGATGATCGCAATGTTAGCTATTCCAGGAAACTCCTGTGAGGCTCTGAAACTGAAAAGAAAGATGTTATCGGTCAAAAACAGTGGCTCATGTCTAACTGAAAAAGCATGTTTTCCCCCCAACTCAAAGGCACCGGTTCCAGTCTGTCTTTCTTACCACACTTTCCCACAGTATTTTCAGATTCACCGCTCAAATAATTCATCCTAATTTGAAAGGGAATTTGTTTCCCCTCATAATCCCAAACACGTTGTTGTCGTCCACTGGAAAGTATGGACATCCATTAGCGCATCAACATTAGCTTTAGACCCGATGATCAACATCTGGCTTTTTGCTGTTCGTGATGAAAGCAAGTCTCTGCCATGTGGCTCACCACCACCATGCTCAGACAGAGGGACGAGCCTGGGAGAGGGGGGAGGGGGAGGAAGACAGGAGGGAAGGAAGGAAGGAAGGAAGGAAGGAAGGAAGGAAGGAAGGAAGGAAGGAAGGAAGGAAGGAAGGAAGGAAGGAAGGAAGGAAGGAAGGAAGGAAGGAAGGAAGGAAGGAAGGAAGGAAGGAAGGAAGGAAGGAAGGAAGGCAGGAAGGAAGGAAGGAAGGAAGGAAGGAAGGAAGGAGGAAGGAAGGAAGGAAGGCAGGAAGGAAGGAAGGAAGGAAGGAAGGAAGGAAGGAAGGAAGGAAGGAAGGAAGGAAGGAAGGAAGGAAGGAAGGAAGGAAGGAAGGAAGGAAGGAAGGAAGAAAGGAAGGAAGGAAGGAAGGAAGGAAGGAAGGATAGTGAGCCCCCCCCACCTTCCTCTGTGCCCCCAGATAGTGAGCCCCCCCCCACCTTCCTCTGTGCCCCCAGATAGTGAGCCCCCCCCACCTTCCTCTGTGCCCCCAGATAGAGAGCTCCGCCCACCTTCTTCTGTGCCCCCAGATAGTGAGCCCCCCCACCTTCCTCTGTGCCCCCAGATAGTGAGCCCCCCCCCACCTTCCTCTGTGCCCCCAGATAGAGATAGCCTAGTGACAATGACCCCAAAATGTTGAGATACCCCTACCGGAGGTAGAACAAAACACAACCATGTTTTTACTCATCTCTAAGGTCTCCCATATATGAAATGGATTCTTGTATAAAAATATTTTACTGCAAAACTTGTTAAATTGATAGATATTGTTATACACCCCCAAAGGAAAAAACAACCAAAATATAGCCTGGCTGTGTGGGAGTTGAGACATATAAACTCATGTAGATTAATAATACAAGCTCCAAGAGCTTTCAAACTTGACATGCTAGCAGTCAGACAGTTGCTTAACCTAATAGAAAAACCTGGATGTGAATATCTTTATGCATGTAGGAAATATCTACCTATGTACACATACTTAAAATAAGCGGAAATGTAAAAAATGTATATCTATGCAGAATGTTCTCATTTACTTTGTAGTAGCTCTGCCATGGATTGTCATAGAAACACAGATGAGGGCTTTCTCGGAAAGGTGTGGTTGTGCTGAATCCAGCAATACCACATGTGTAAATATAGCATGCATGGTCGGGGAGTTACATCAGTAAATGTATGAGGTGTCCTAAATTAAATTAAATGAAACATTGACATAATGAAGTCTTCAGTCCAAAGCCCATTATCAGTGGTGAGAAGCATGTTGACAAATTCAATGTTACTGCAAAGTAAAGTCACTTGAGGTAATGTTCTGGTCTATAATGTTAATATATTTATGATATATTACATGACATTTTATGATACTTCATATGGAAACAAAGATCCAATTGAATCAGGTTGAAATTGAAATAGAACACCTTTATTTCAATCTACTGCATTCTGAGCCCCCTACTGTATTCACTGTACACACATGACTGTGTGGCGAGGTTCAGCTCCAACTTCATAGTGAAGTTTGCGGACGACACGGTGGTGGGGCTGATCTCTAACAATGACGAGAAGGCCTATCGGGAGGAGGTTGATGAACTGGCACGCTGGTGCCGGGATAACAGTCCTGAACATTGGTAAAACCAAAGAGCTGATCGTGGATTTGAGGAGAATACAGCAGGTGACACACACGCCACTGCGGATAAATGGGGCTATCATGGACAGGGTGAGCAGTTTCAAGTACCTGGGAGTCCACATCACAGAGGACCTGACATGGTCAACACACATAGACTCAGTCGTAAAGAAGGCGAAGCAGCGCCTCTACCACCTGAGACAGTTAAGGAAGTTCAGAGTATCAGGGAAGATACTCCACTCCTTCTATTCTGGGGCTGTAGAGAACATTCTGACTGGAAACATCACTGCCTGGTTTGGAAACGGCACAGGACAGGAAGGCCCTCCAGAGAGTGGTGCGCTCAGCAGAGCGTACTATGGGTATTGCACTACCACCCCTGCAGGACTTATATAACAGGAGGTGCAAATCCAGAGCCTGCAGAATAATGAAAGACCCCCACCACCCCAACAACAACCTGTTCAAGCTGCTGCGGTCAGGCAAGCGCCTATGTACACACGCTACGAGCACAGAGAGACTCAGACTAATCTTCTTCCCCCAGGCCATCAGAACACTGAACACTGAACTCTCCACTCACAAGTACACATAAACACACACACACACACACACACACATGCTGCAACCGCTTTAAACAATCACTTTAAAGAAAATGTCACTTTAAACAAAATTGAAAAATCACTTTAAAGGAATGAAGAGTATAAAAGTCACTTTAAGGAAAGAACAGATGTGCGACAGTGGGCGACAGTGGCTCGGGAGGTAGAGCAGTCGTCTGGAAATCCGGAGGTTCCCGGTTTGATTCCCGCTCCTCCCGGGCAGCGTGTCGATGTGTCCTTGAGCAAGACACTTAACCCCTAATTGCTCCCGATGAGCAGGTTGGCACCGTGCATGGTTGCCTCCGCCGTCAGTGTGTGAATGTGTGAGTGAATGGGTAAAATGTGAGTAACATATTGTAAAGCGCTTTGGATAAAAGCGCTATATAAAAAAGCAGCCATTTACCATTTACCAGATGTGGTTCTTGTATAGTATAGTTTAGATATAGTAAGTAAAACATAATGACGGAGTTAAAATTGTATATTGTATAGTAGTGTACATAGGAAGTTAGGAACCAGTGCTTGAACTATGACCTCTGCCAGTGGGTCTTGGACTTCCTGACGGGCAGACCCCAGGTGGTAAGAGCAGGCAACTGCACCTCCTCATCCATCACGCTCAACATAGGGGCCCCCCAGGGCTGTGTTCTGAGCCCCCTCCTCTACTCCCTGTACACACATGACTGCGTGGCACAGCGGAACAACAACACAATCATCAAATTTGCTGATGACACAGTAGTGGTGGGCCTGATCTCTGCCAACGACGAGAGGGCCTACCTGGAAGAGGTAAAGAACCGGTCACAGTGGTGTCAGGAGAACTGCCTCTCCCTGAACGTCAGCAAAACAAAAGAGATGATTGTGGACTTCAGGAGGTCGGGGGTCAAGGACTACAGCCCCCTCAGCATCGACGGGGCACCGGTTGAGAGAGTGAACAGTTTCAAGTACCTCGGAGCCCACATATCCGAGGACTTGACATGGACCACACACATTGACAGTGTTGTGAAGAAGGCACGACAACGCCTCTACTTCCTCAGGCGCCTAAGGAAGTTCCAAGTCAGTCAGAAGATCCTTAGGAACTTCTACTCATGTTCAATAGAGAGCATCCTGACTGGCAACATCACCTCCTGGTTTGGGAATAGCACTGCACAAGACCGTAGCAGACTACAAAGAGTGACACGTTCAGCCGAACGCACAATTGGAGGGGGGCTTCCCACCCTCCAGAACATTTACAACAAGCGGTGCAGGGGGAAGGCGAAGAGAATCATCAAGGACTCCAGCCACCCGAACAACTGCCTCTTTGAACTGCTGCGGTCAGGCAAGCGATACCGGAGTCTTAAGGCGAGCACAGAAAGACTCAGAAGAAGCTTCTATCCCCAGGCCATCAGGCTGCTCAACGAACAATAAACACTATGCAACAACCATCAAATGCACATAGCACACACACCCCCACACGCACACACTCACTTAAACAAACAACACACGGCAGCACCCACTCTCCACACTTTAGATCACACAAACACACTTTATATTTATTGATAAAGGATTTGCACTACAACTCGTACACCTACTGTAAATTGTACCTAAATTGTACCTCATCCCATTTCTGCTTTGCACTATATAGTATTGTATATTAGTACATTGCATAGTATATTGTTATATGGTAACTCAGTTACGTCTATTATGCATCGAACATTGTACATATGTCTATACTGAACACTGTGACCTAATTTTTTACTTCTAATTTACATGCTATACTATGTTATTTTATTTCATACTTATCTTGTCTTGCACAGTCTCTGGAGCGTAACAGTAAGAAGCATTTTGTATAAAAGTATTCTGTACTTCTGTATGACAACTATTAAAGAAACTTGAAACTTGAACTTGAAACTTCTCAGGAATTTAGCATGTCTATTTTTATCATGCACATCTTATGTCTTACCTGTTTTTTTTTCTATGTCTATTTTATTATTGTATTATTGCACAATCGATGCGGGCATGACCACCCACATTTCACTGTATGCCCTGGTATGAATGTGACAAATAAACCTCTTGATTCTTGATTCTAGCAACACATCACCGTCACTCATGCACATTATCATCAGTGACAAAATGTATCATATTTGGGCAGTCAGGGAAAGAGCAAGAGCAAAACTCAGTGCAAGTCAAGCCCACTGAAAGACATTGGCATTTGCTGGCATCATTGATCGATAGATCTTTCCTTTGGGCCATGTCCAGAGTGCATGAACACTGTTGAGGATCCAAACATCCCTTTGCTTGAATAGTACACAAGCAAAACCAGTACATCTGTATCATCACATTTGACAATAAGACGAGAATGTGACTGTGCAAGGTGTATTGCATGTAACACCAATCTTGTGTCAGCCTCCTCCTGGTCACTATAAAGATCTGCCAAGCAGTCAACGCCTGACTTGCTAATCGTCTTAACCTCCTCACCATTTTCAAAGCCACCTGCCAAGATGACTGTGTTCTCTGAAGATATTAGCTGTGGCCCTTTCAGACATACAATGATCTGGGTGAGTGTGTCTGGAAAAGGATTGCAAGGTTAATTGGGAAGGAAAGCATCAACTGCGTTGTTATAGTGTTTGACAGATATGACCATCAACACTCAATCAAAGACCTTGAAAGGCATAGAAGAGGCACCATCCAAACCAGCAGACCAACACATTATCACAGGACAATCCTAACTACAGGAAATACCTGAGCATCAGTGGGAACAAGGCTGTTCTATGTAGCGTTGTCAGCAACTACATAACCAATACAGGGCCACAGAGAATATATTCAGAGAACACAGTATGCCCTCCTCCTGTATGGCCAAAAGAAAATGGAGAATGGACGTCCTTGCACCAACCCGGATGAGCTGAGGTACACACTAGCATCTACCACAGATTCATCAACTGCAAATCTACCCCCAACAGAAGATGCCTTCCTGTGTGGAGAGCCTTGTACCAAACAGCAGTGTGGTGTCACAGCCATCTGGCCAAGCCTCTTCTCTGGAACCCAGTTGGTAGAGGGTGTAGGCTCAGAGAATATGGGTCCATTGAACCTGTTATGTTCCAGAAAGCACCGGCACCTAAGGAAGTTCGAGACATCACCCACCTGTACTGTAAAGATGGAAACTGCAATGATGCCAGCAAATGCCAATGTCTTTCAGTGGGCTTGACTTGCACTGAGTTTTGCTCTTGCTCTTTCCCTGACTGCCCAAATATGATACATTTTGTCACTGATGATAATGTGGATGAGTGACGGTGATGTGTTGCTAGAATCAAGAATCAAGAGGTTTATTTGTCACATACATACCAGGGCATACAGTGAAATGTGGGTGGTCATGCCCGCATCGATTGTGCAATAATACAATAATAAAATACACATAGAAAAAAAACAGGTAAGACATAAGATGTGCATGATAAAAATAGACATGCTAAATTCCTGAGAAGGCACTGGTTCCTATGTACACTACTATAATGTACAATTTTAACTCCGTCATTATGTTTTACTTACTATATCTAAACTATACTATACGAGAACCACATCTGTTATTTCCCTTTGTGGTGTGTGTGTGTGTGTGTGTGTGTGTGTGTGTGTGTGTGTGTGTGTGTGTGTGTGTGTGTGTGTGTGTGTGTGTGTGTGTGTGTGTGTGTGTGTGCTCATGTGTGTGTGCTCATGTGTACTTGTGAGTGGAGAGTTCAGTGTTCAGTGTTCTGATGGCCTGGGGGAAGAAGCTGAGCCGTAGTCTCTCTGTTCTTGTTGCGTATGTACGCAGGCGCTTGCCTGAACACTTGAAGCTTGAACAGGCTGTTGTTGGGGCGGTGGGGGTCTTTCATTATTCTGCAGGCTCTGGATTTGCACCTCCTGTTATATAAGTCCTGCAGGGGTGGTAGTGCAATACCCGTGGCTGCTGAGCGCACCACTCTCTGGAGGGCCTTCCTGTTCTGTGCCGTGCTGTTTCCAAACCAGGCAGTGATGTTTCCAGTCAGAATGCTCTCTACAGCCCCGGAATAGAAGGAGTGAAGTATCTTCCCCGATACTCTGAACTTAATTGTCTCAGGTGACTGTTTCGCCTTTTTCACCACAGAATCTGACCATGTCAGGTCCTCTGTGATGTGGACCCCCAGGTACATGAAACTGCTCACCCTGTCCACAATAGCCCCATTTATCCGCAGTGACGTGTGTGTCCCCTGCTGTATTCTCCTCAAATCCACGATCAGCTCTTTGGTTTTACCAATGTTCAGGAGTAGGCTGTTATCTCGGCACCAGCGTGCCAGTTCATCAACCTCCTCCCGATAGGCCTTCTCGTCATTGTTAGAGATCAGCCCCACCACCACCGCGTCGTCCGCAAACTTCACTATGGAGTTGGAGCTGAACCTCGCCACACAGTCATGTGTGTACAGTGAATACAGTAGGGGGCTTAGAACGCAGTAGATTGAAATGAAGGTGTTCCATTTCTATTTCAACCTGATTCAATTGGATCTTTGTTTCCATATGAAGTATCATAAAATGTATCATATGAAATGTATAATTTATTAAATGTATTATAAATATATTAAAGGGGAACTATCTTATAAATTGCCTTTTTGAGTGTTTAGCATTGTTTCCTAGCTATGTGAACTTATATTAATATGATCTATGTCTCAAAATTCTCATATTGGCGCATTCTTCCAATTCTCCTCTCACAATATTCACCCTCACTGAACTGAGTCATTTGAAAATGTGCCTATATGTGATGTCAGAAAGACACCGCTGCATGTTAATGTTCAGGCGGGGCCGACGCTGCGCAGTGGTTTAGGAGCCCAGGCTCAAAACAGCTCGAGATCTTGAGGTAGAAAAATGCTGTTTTTGAGGACTTGATTAGAAATACAAAACAATGAATAAAAAAATATATATATATTACAGAGGTGTTCCATAGACTCACAGGAATTGTGTAAAAGTGGCCAAATAGTGAAAGAAATAGTAAAATAGTTCCCCTTTAACATTATAGACCAATACCTCAAGTGACTTTACTTTGCAGTAACATTGAACTTGTCAACATGCTTCTCACCACTGATAATGGGCTTTGGACTGAAGACTTCATTATGTCAATGTTTCATTTTCTTTCATTTAGGACACCTCATACATTTACTTATGTAACTTCCTGACCATGCATGCTATATTTACACATGTGGTATTGCTGGATTCAGCACAACCACACCTTTCCGAGAAAACCCTCATCTGTGTTTATATGACAATCCATGGCAGAGCTACTACAAAGTAAATGAGAACATTCTGCATAGATATACATTTTTTACATTTCCGCTTATTTTAAGTATGTGTACATAGGTAGATATTTCCTACATGCATAAATATATTCACATCCAGGTTTTTCTATTAGGTTAAGCAACTGTCTGACATCTAGCATGTCAAGTTTGAAAGCTCTTGGAGCTTGTATTATTAATCTACATGAGTTTATATGTCTCAACTCCCATACGGCCAGGCTATATTTAGGTTGTTTTTTCCTTTGGGGGTGTATAACAATATCTATCAATTTAACAAGTTTTGCAGTAAAATATTTTTATACAAGAATCCATTTCATATATGGGAGACCTTAGAGATGAGGAAAAACATGGTTGTGTTTTGTTCTACCTCCGGTAGGGGTATCTCAAAAACTAAAGCCCTTTTTGACAGTTTGTCACAGCACTAAGAGCTCCCCCCACCTTCCTCTGTGCCCCCAGATAGAGAGCTCCGCCCACCTTCCTCTGTGCCCCCAGATAGTGAGCTCCGCCCACCTTCCTCTGTGCCCCCAGGCCCAGATAGTGTGCCCCCCCACAGATGTGGGCGGCGGGGGACACAGAGGGCCTGGGGCACTGCTCTACCTCCCGAGCCACTGTTTGGACGGAAAGGCCTGTGATTGGTTTCAGAATTATTTGTTTGAGAGACTTCAGTGTGTGAGGTACAGGAGTTCTTCCCGGTAACAAAAGGTGTTCCGCAAGGATCCGTTTTGGGTCCTCCTGTCCTCTTCACCGTTTACATTAATAATATGTTCCCTTCATTGAGTGGTTGTCAAGTCCAGCTTCATGCTGATGACACTATTGTGTAATAATAATGTATTGCTGATTCTGTACAACTAGTAATTGAGAATCTGCTCATTTCCTTTAATGCTCTAGTCTACACTGTACACCAAGTGTGCTTATTAATGCAATGCAAATAAAACAAAATGCATGCTGTTCACTAGAGCCAGATATATGTATTATTATTTATTATTAATAGTAGACAATGCATAGAGTAGACAATAATAGTAGACAATGAATGGAAGCGGACAATACCGGTTAGCCTATAGGCATTGGCCAACTAACACCTCTCCCAGAGTTTAAGCTATAGGCTACCAGTACTGTCCACTTCCATGCATTGTGCTAAGCTAGGCTAGCGTAATGTTTGCATGTTCCCATAATGTTGGCGTGTTCCTTTAAGGAAAGAAAGGCACAATGTTTTTGGAATGGGATCCGGCCGAGAACAGATGAAGAAGAAACGTGGTCAGGAGAGGAACTATTCATGTGCAACCGTTACTGATAAAGGCCGGGATCTGCCCCTCTGTTCGTCACACGTTTAACCCTTTCAGTACCACACTACAGAAGGTTAACCCTTTACTATCACACTACAGGCGGTAACCGCATAGTGAAAGGGTTAAGCTGCTGTCGTGTGGCAGTGAAATGGTTAACCTTCTGTATTGTCAGAGACTGAAAGGGTTAACCGTTTGGTAGTGTGGCAGTGAAAGGGTTAAAGTGACTTTCCTCTCAAGTACACACGCGCACACACACACACGCACACACGCACACACACCACTTACCATAATGGAAGCTGTCCTTTGAAGATCAAAGCTGTGTGTCTGTGGACAGTAAATAATCATTATATTTCCAGCTGTCCTTGAAGATACTCTGAGCTGGAGTCACATTTGCAATAATATGGTATATGATGGTCAGGTTCTCCGCAATGAACCCAGTTTGAAATGGGAACATCAGTATAACTGACCACTGGCCTCGCTGGCAGCACCAGATTGCAATGCACGGTCTAAAAACTGGTGTGGTGATCTTTATGGACATAAAGTAGCTCCTTTCCCAGTTTCTCTCCATCTGTTGCATTTAGTTAGATGTGGTGACTGAATATCTATGAGAGAATGTGTTATTATTTAAATAATATCTACAGGTGAATGTGTTACTATTTAAATAATATCTATAGGTGAAGGTGTTATTATTTAAATAATATCTACAGGTGAAGGTGTTACTATTTAAATAATATCTACATGTGAAGGTGTTATTATTTAAATAATATCTACAGGTGAAGGTGTTACTATTTAAATAATATCTACAGGTGAAGGTGTTATTATTTAAATAATATCTACAGGTGAAGGTGTTATTATTTAAATAATATCTACAGGTGAAGGTGTTACTATTTAAACAATATCTACAGGTGAAGGTGTTACTATTTAAATAATATCTACAGGTGAAGGTGTTACTATTTAAATAATATCTATAGGTGAAGGTGTTATTATTTAAATAATATCTACAGGTGAAGGTGTTACTATTTAAATAATATCTATAGGTGAAGGCGTTATTATTTAAATAATATCTACAGGTGAAGGTGTTATTATTTAAATAATATCTATAGGTGAAGGTGTTATTTAAAGAATATCTATAGGTGAAATCGTTGTAGTCCTAAGAAAGAGGAGACCCAGGACTTTTAATGGACGTTGAAATGTCCTAAAACTACACTACCCAGCCGCCGACAACGGAAGTCCAACCACTTGTCACCAAATTTTTCGGATGTGATTTTCATGTTTATATCTCACGGGTCCAACAAACCTAAACTTTATTGCCATAAAATACAACGTATTATTGTTTCTTTACCTTTCTGTGAACGTCTAGGAAAAAAATGTGTCGCAATCCGGTGAAAAGCACATTATACATGTAACTGTACTTACAGTAGATTTCATCCACGGTCTTGGATGGTGGTACTAAATCCAGATTTAACTCTACCTGTTACGGTTGAGCGTGAGGACAGGACCCAATAAACTAAACTAACACAGGGAAACACTTACTAACACGAGGGACTAATTAATAACTAAAGGAATAAAACAGAACACAAAACAAAACCTCTCAGTCAGAGCGGTAAGAGGGGAGAACGTACACAAACTCACCTTCGCGCTATCATCTGAACAGTCAAACCGCATAAAAATATGACGAAAGGGTTCTCAAGGCTCTCGTCGCCTCAAAACGAATGCAGCACCCCCTATAGACCTGGCATGCATATTACATCAATAACACCGACATTTACTCACACTTTTACAGCCTCGTCTGCACGCAGAATTCCCTCCCAAAACACTAGTCTAAACGCCAAATTAAAAGTGAGACCGCAAGACGACTTTTGCGGTTTCTGTTCAGACTCTCTCCGTCTAAACACGACCTAAGACTAAACAGATAAACACAATACAAGAGACTACAGACTAAGACTAAACAGATAAACACAATACAAGAGACTACAGACTAAGACTAAACAGACAATACAAGAGACTACAGACTAAGAGTAAACAGATAAACACAATACAAGAGACTACAGACTAAGACTAAACAGTAAACAGACAATACAAGAGACTACAGACTAAGAGTAAACAGATAAACACAATACAAGAGACTACAGACTAAGACGTATCAGATAAACACAATACAAGAGACTACAGACTAAGACGTATCAGATAAACACAATACAAGAGACTACAGACTAAGACGTATCAGATAAACACAATACAAGAGACTACAGACTAAGACGTATCAGATAAACACAATACAAGAGACTACAGACTAAGACTAAACAGACAATACAAGAGACTACAGACTAAGACTAAACAGATAAACACAATACAAGAGACTACAGACTAAGACTAAACAGATAAACACAATACAAGAGACTACAGACTAAGAGTAAACAGATAAACACAATACAAGAGACTACAGACTAAGACTAAACAGATAAACACAATACAAGAGACTACAGACTAAGACTAAACAGATAAACACAATACAAGAGACTACAGACTAAGAGTAAACAGATAAACACAATACAAGAGACTACAGACTAAGAGTAAACAGACAATACAAGAGACTACAGACTAAGAGTAAACAGACAATACAAGACAAGAGTAACACTAGAACATAACGTCAACACTAGGAAACTAACACACTAGGAACATAACACTAACAGGGGAACATGAAGGGCAAGAGAGAGAGAGAGAGAGAGAGAGAGAGAGAGAGAGAGAGAGAGAGAGAGAGAGAGAGAGAGGAGGAGAAGCACACTGAGGGTCAGAGACACGAGGAACAAGCATACAGGGACGAGGGGAGGCAGAGCAGCGGAGAACAGTCCATGAACAGGTGGGGAGAACTGAGCAGGACCAGGTGGGGAGAACAGTCCATGAACCAGGTGGGGAGAACAGTCCATGAACAGGTGGGGAGAACTGAGCAGGACCAGGTGGGGAGAACAGTCCATGAACCAGGTGGGGAGAACAGTCCATGAACAGGTGGGGAGAACTGAGCAGGACCAGGTGGGGAGAACAGTCCATGAACCAGGTGGGGAGAACAGTCCATGAACAGGTGGGGAGAACTGAGCAGGACCAGGTGGGGAGAACAGTCCATGAACCAGGTGGGGAGAACAGTCCATGAACAGGTGGGGAGAACAGTCCATGAACCAGGTGGGGAGAACAGTCCATGAACCAGGTGGGGAGAACTGAGCAGGACCAGGTGGGGAGAACAGTCCATGAACCAGGTGGGGAGAACTGAGCAGGACCAGGTGGGGAGAACAGTCCATGAACCAGGTGGGGAGAACTGAGCAGGACCAGGTGGGGAGAACAGTCCATGAACAGGTGGGGAGAACAGTCCATGAACCAGGTGGGGAGAACTGAGCAGGACCAGGTGGGATGTAACACTACCATTGGAAAGAGGAGATTTGGCCCGATCCCTAGTTGTATGACTTGGCCATAACAAGGTAATTTATAGGCCTGATATTCTATATTCTATATTCATATTTAAAATTGTGTGTCCGGATGGCAAAATTCAGTACTGTATCTACAAAAAAACCTGTAAATCATCTGTCCTTTGTTCATTTGCTTAGATTTTTTGTACACTTGATCTCAAGAAGGTGCTGCATTTTTCACTTTCGGTCAATGTTAGCATGGTGTTATTCACCGTCATAGATGGAGAAATATAATAATAATAATAATAATAATAATAATAATAATAATAATAATAATAATAATAATAATAATAATAATAATAATAATAATAATAATAATAATAATAATAATAATAATAATAATAATAATAATAATAATAATAATAATAATAATAATAATAATAATAATAATAATAATAATAATAATAATAATAATAATAATAATAATAATAATAATAATAATAATTGATCATTTGGTTCATTACAATTTACTCAAGCATAGTAACAGACACAATATTTCTGACACTGGGAATACATTCCCTGTGTGTGTGTCTGTGTGTGTGTGTGTCCGTGTGTGTGTCTGTCCGTGTGTGTGTGTGTCCGTGTGTGTGTGTGTGTGTGTGTGTGTGTGTGTGTGTGTGTGTGTGTGCGTGCATGCGTGTGTGTGTGCATGCATGTATGTATGTATGTATGTATGTATGTATGTATGTGTGCGTGCGTGTGTGTGTATGTATGTAATACTATGTATGTGTGTGTGTGAGTGTGTGCGTGTGTGCGTGTGTGTGTGTGTGTGTGTATGTGTGTGTGTGTGTGTGTCCGTGTGTGCATGCGTGTGTGTGTGTGTATGTATGTATGTGTGTGTGTGTGTGTGCGTGCGTGCGTGTGTGTGTGTGTGTGTGCGTGCGTGCGTGTGTGTGTGTGTGTGTGTGTGTGTGTGTGTGTACATGCTGTGTATTTGTGATAAATAGTGCACTTACAGTACTGACACCTCATGGAAGAGAACGTGACCTCAGTAATTGACTCGGCTGCAGTTTGATCAAAGTGACAAGATGACCTGGTTGGAAGAGGTCAGCCTACCAGGCTTCACAGCTGCACCTATACAGGAGACGTTCCTGTTGTGAATTATTATAAAATATTTAGTCATTATCAAATATGAATCTGAATAGTGAGATGTTTTATTTTCTTTCTTTCCTTTTTTTTTTCTTCTTGTTTAATCTGTGAATTGTTTGTTTCTATGTATATTGTATGAATTATTATTTTGTGTACATTAGGTTGTACGCCGACCATCAAGTGCTACTTGTTTAGTTCAGGAATAGGGGGCAGGTCATTATAAGATTTGTTTCTTCATCCTGCTCCGTTTGCCCATGTGGTACAACTGGATTTATGTTTGTATGAGAACTGTATGATTTATATTACTTCCATGTGACAAATACAACTCTGAATCTTATAAATACACTGTAAATAAAAAATTATAATAAAAAAATAACAAAAAAAACATGTTATTGTTATTTACATTTTCATATTATCACATAATTTCCAATGTGTTTTAAAAACATTTAGAAATTTGAACATTTAAAATCCATGTGTTTTTTCCTGGATGACGGAACCCATACCAATCAACCCTTATTGCTGGAATGGTGTTGCTGCTTGAATGCCTGGATCTATAAACACTTGCGCTGTGACACTACGTTCACCCCATTTACTGCAGATGCTAATGGTCGTCCATCCAGGAGTCATTGACCCACGGTAATTGGTAGACTAATGTTATAGCTGTTTTCTCCCATGGGAAAAGAGTTTATGTTCATTGAACCAGTGCAGAGGGTGCTACCTTCAGTAGCTATTACTGTAAAGACTGATCTTAGTTATTAACAAAATGGTAATAATATAATATTTACATAATGTCTTGGTCTCTACCGTCATCATAGTGACCAAAAAGATGATTGAAATGCCATGATACTGTGGCGACCTTGGGATTTGGGTCGGTTGGTCAGTTGAGCTGTCACTCAACACTCCGCCATCCCGGCGCTGGCGGTGTCCCTATTGGAGAGTGAGAGTGCAGGGGCTGACCTGAGGAGGTATAAGTGGGTGGGGCACCCAGCGTGCACTCTCTCGGGGCACGGGAAATGGTAGCAATGAGTCTGATACTGCAACCTGTAATGGAGAACTGTGATAATAAAGAAGTGAACTGAGAAATACATGTGCCTCGAGAGTCGTCGATAACGTTGGAAACCTCGAACGTTACATTAGTGTCTGAAGTGGGATATTCGGCAAAGTATAGACATTAAAAGTGTCGGGGGAGGATGAGCTAACGTGGGCTAGTGAGGGCTAACGGGAGCTAACGTAAGCTAACGTGGCTAGCGCTAGCTAGTGGGAAGCCAGACTATGTCTGTTGTGGGAGGGTTGTCTCTCTGTCGGTCTGCACGGGAACAGGAGGACGCGGGCAACCTGGAACCAAAGTATTTGTATAAGTATTTGGTGGTTGTTGTCTCCTGGGGCCTGACGGAGAGGGTTGCAGCCGGTAACCAACAGAGAACGTCGGGAGCTAATGAAGAGTAGCCTAGCTTAGCTTACAGTTAGCATCAGGTTTAGCATGGCAGAAATGGAAGCCGGCGCCGTTAACATTAAGAAGAGAAAAGACATGGAGTGTAGAGAACAGTTTGCAGAATTATACGCCGGCCGAGGCGGGCCATTGCCGGTTTGCGGGCTCCCGGTTCCCGCCGGATGGAGGTCAGAGGTGACCCAGGATGTCAACAAACATGGCGGCGCCCATGGCACGAGGGCAAGCCCGGCAGAGAAGACGCAGAAGGACCCAGGGAGCCACCAACGCTTGGAACTCTCTGGCGCGTACAGCAGAGTGCTTTCCCCCGGAACAAAACCCAGCGGTGAGGCAGGGAGTGCTCCCTCTTCACCAGGACACAGCGGCGTGTCCTCACCCTTCGCTGGGGTGCGGCACAGACTATGACGGATGAATGGGTTATACTGAATGAAAAAAAAGAAAAGAGAAGAATCTTGTAATGGTGATTTCATTGAGGTGTGGGGTATTGTGTTGGGTACTGCAGGGATTTGAGTACTGGTTTAGCGGGTATTGGAGTGGAGCTAGCAGTTAGCGTAGCGTCGCCCGGTGGTTAGGTGTAGCCACCGGTAGCGTCGTGTAGCTAGCTGCGCCCTACCATCGTAACCGGTGGACAGGCGACTGTCTCTGTTGTGGGAGGGCGTCTCTCTGTCGGCCTGGAACAGGAGGACGCGGGCAACCTGGAACCAAAGTATTTGTATAAGTATTTGGTGGTTGTCGTCTCCTGTGGCCTGACTGAGAGGGTTGCAGCCGGTAACCAATAAGAGCACGTCCGGGCTAGCAGGAGCGTGGCGTCGTAACCGGTGGTTAGGCTATAGCCACCGGAAGCGTCGCGTGGCTAGCTGCTGCCCTAGCTTTGCTGGGGGGGGGTTAATCTTGTTGACTGTGGGTGAGTTTGGTTCGTCTCTCGGGGCGAGAGACTTAGTAGGGAGGGGGTAGTGTAGCGACCTTGGGATTTGGGTCGGTTGGTCAGTTGAGCTGTCACTCAACACTCTGGCCGCGGGTCGACAGAGTCGAGAGTGCACGGGCTGACCTGGGAAGGTACTGTATAAGTGGGTGGGGCAGTGGGGCACCCAGCGGGCACTCTCTCGGGGCATGGGAAATGGTAGCAATGAGTCTGATACTGCAACCTGTAATGGAGAACTGTGATAATAAAGAAGTGAACTGAGAAACACATCTGCCTCGAGAGTCGTCGATAACGTTGGAAAACCTCGAACGTTACAATACTTTTGTGGAGAAATGTTGAGGGTTTATGTTGTGATTGTTTGGAAAAGGTCTAAAATACACATACCATCTAGTGTATTTTGAGAAGGAACATTTAGAAAGAAAAATGTGATTTCTTAACGTTTTCATTTGCCTCCTGATCCTCACTGGATAGTCAAAGAACTTTAAAGCCATTTTTCCTCAGTTTCACTGTTCAAACAGCAACAAGAAAAGCTTGTTTTTTGCAACATTGTTTTGCAAAAAATGTATCTTCAAGATGTTGTATTACTGCAGTGGGAGTGTTTCAGAAAAGCTGCTTTTGAGAATGTTCTTGTCAGGCCAGATTCGTCCCCACTTTTTAAGCTGGGCAAGAAATGTTATTTTCTTCTGCAGGCCAAGGCCAGGCTGGCCCGCTGAGAGGTCCGCCAACTCATCTTCGCTAGTGAAAGCGTACTTCACTCCCCCTCCTTCTCCCCTCACTAAATCCCCAAAAACAGTACTTAAGTATTGTAACAAAGTACAATTACTCAAGTACTTTACACCCCTGGGGAGGCGTTATATGCACGCAACCTATTCAAAATTTACAAATTATACATTTATTCATCCAAAAACATTTAGGGGGAAAAGCAATGCTTTTATTCTGCACCTTTAAAAAAAATATATAACGTATAAATGTTATCTATAACATATATATATATTTCCATAACAAATCCCCCATATTTTATTTATTTTTTTATTTTTTTTCCTTTTAACTTTTCTGTTTAAAATGTTTATATCGCATTATATTTCTCTGCACGTTTTTTGTACAATTTAAATATGTTAAATGAAAAAGATATATATATATAATTTTTTTAAAGACTTCCGAGTGAGGATAATCTTCATTGTTATGGTTTATGGTTTAATTATTATGACAAACAGGAGAGTCAACTGCAATTGTAACGTTTTTTTTCACTTTTCACTCTTTTGACTAAGAGATGGTTTTACCTACAAGCAAGGCCTTGCACCGGGGCACTTCAGAATAGACCACCAGGAGTAAAACACCGGAGCACTCATAAAGTCTGCACGTTTTATTGCAGGGGGGTGTCAAGGTTGACGCTTGTCGAGACGTCAGTAAACTGCAGTAAACGAGCAGACTTTATGAGCTCTAGTGTTTTACTCTGGGTAGTCTATTCTGAAGTGCCCGAGTGGAAAGCCTCTTTATTAGATAAGATAAGATATGATAAGATAAGATAAGATATGATATGCCTTTATTGATCCCCCTGGGGAAATAATAAACAGTATAAACAAACGTGCATTATGAGGGTTTGTATGCCCTAGCGGTTATAATATACATTAGAATAAAATAAATATCTGCAATATATTAAAAAAAAACTGTGCTGTCAATAGATGATTTTTTTTACTAAAAAAGATTGTAATTAATCTAGATTAATCTAGATTAAAAATAGCATTTTTCTACTTAAAACCAAAGCTTGTAACAGATATTTACTTGAGTAAAATCATGGAATTAATGTAAAATCAACACAAAGAAAGTATATTTAGATTCAAAGACTATTTTAATAGTGTTATGGTTTGAAACCGACCCCAACAGCACGGCACAGACAGGTAGTTCAGAGTTAGCCAAACACTAGGGCGTATTTATTACAGAATCAAAAATGAGCCAAATAACAAATCAGAATTAACAAAAAGGAGAATGCTTTCGGCAGAGTTGTCTGCGGCTCTGCAGATCCTCCCGGTTTAGAGGTGGGGAATCGGCGTAGGTGCCACTACCTCTGCGGCTCTGCAGATACTCCCGGATCCAACTCGGGGAGGAAACGGAGAGAGAGAGAGAGTGGTCAATAATCAATCCAACTGTACACAGAGGCAGTGCAGTTCAGTCCTCCTTAGCTGAGTCCAGTATAAATCACAAGTGACTTGATCTTCGGTGTACCAACACACAAGTTAGCAGAGTCCAGTACAAAACAAAAACGGTATTTCTTCAGTGTTATCCTAACACACAAATTAGCTGAGTCCAGTACAAAACAAAAACGGTATTTCTTCAGTGTTATCCTAACACACAAATTAGCTGAGTCCAGTACAAAACAAAAACGGTATTTCTTCAGTGTTATCCAAACACACAAAAAAACAGATAATCCAAAAGGTTTGTTTCCAAAAACTCACCAAAGCGCAAACGCGTAAAGCGGGCAACGAGGCACAGTTCCAACGGATGATCGAGATATAACCAGCGGCGACTTCCAAAGACGTCCTGGAGAAGAAGTAGATGAGGCACAACAACGGGGGGGAACAGGCAATAGCAGTAGTAATCCAAAACGACCCGACAACGATTGATAGAAGGTCCGAGTATATGAAGCCTCTGGAGCGCTAATTACAAACTACAACAGGTGCGAGATGGAAATTGGTAATCGCTCCTGAAGCGTGTGGCGGGGAATGGACCAATCATCACAGTACCTTGAAGAAGCGTGTGGCGGGGAATGGGCCAATCCTCACAAATAGCTTTCTTTGAATACAGTTTCTCTCCTGTGAAATACAAATGTTCAACAAAACCTCAGCTAGACCTCTTTCTTACTGCTGAAAATTCAGAATGTTGAAGATTTTTCACTCCATAGATTAATCTAGATTAATTTATTTTAATGCTTTAAATAATTTTAATTAATCTCCAAAGTTAAAGCATACATTTTGACAGCCCTAAAAAAAACATAAAGAAAATGTTTAGTAAAAGTAAAAGTGTAACAGTATAGTAAAAGTGAACAGTATACTGTACACAAGGTGTAGGTGAGAGTCTGTACCCTAATTGGGGGCAGCGGGTGCCACCTGCAGAAGTTCTCAGACGACTCCTCCATCGTAAGCTACATCACCGACGATGATGAGGAGGAGTACAGAGCCCTGGTGGAGAGCTTTGTGGGGTGGAGCGACAGCAACCACCTCCAACTCAACACCAGTAAGACCAAGGAGCTGGTGGTGGACTTCCGGAGGGGCAAGAAGAGGCCCCCCCCGATTCCCATCACCATCCGAGGGGTGGATGTGGAGGTGGTGGACTCATATAAGTTCCTTGGGGTAGACCTGAACAATAAACTGGACTGGTCGGACAACACAGAGGCCCTCTACAGGAAGGGACAGAGCAGGCTGTTCTTCCTGAGGAGACTCAGGTCCTTCAACGTGTGCAATAGACTGCTGCAGTCATTTTACCAGTCTGTAGTGGCCATGCTGTATGCAGTATGCAGTATGCTGTGGCATGCTGGGGAGGCTACATCAACTCAAGGGACACCAACAAGCTCAACAAGCTGGTGAGGAAGGCTAGCTCCGTGGTGGGAGTCGAGCTACCTAGACTTGAGGTGATGGCAGAGAGGGGGATGATAAGGAAGCTGGCTGCCATCATGGAGAACCCCTACCACCCCCTCTACGACGAGCTAGTCAAGATGAGAAGCTCGTTCAGCCACAGACTCATTCCCCCCCGACACTCAACTAACCGCCTCGGACAGTCCTTCATACCAGCGGCCATCAGGCTCCACAACAGTGGGCAGCGACTAGCAGCCTCCAGGCTCCACAACAGGGGGCAGCGACTGCTACCAGACATTGACCTGGGACTTATAGGAACCCAAGGAGGACAACCTACACTACCTTAGGCATACTGCACCTTATGTGGATACTGTGATACTGTGATACTGTGAATAATGTATATTTCAGTGGATACTGTGATACTGTGAATAATGTATACTCAGTAGATAGTAAATTATAACACTACCTTATGCATACTGCACCTTATGTGACACTGTGAATAATGTGAATATTTTTTTTTCAGCTAGTTAGATAGTAAATTATATTGACCAAATTGACCTAATTGTTTACACTGCCTGTGTTTTTTACTACCTGTACCACCCCCCCCCCCCCCCTTCCCCCATGCTGCTATGATGCCTGAATTTCCCCAAGGGGATCAATAAAGGAATATCTTATCTTATCTTATCTTAATGCTTAGAGAAGCGGGTTTGTGCCTGGAAGGTTGCTGGTTCGATCCCCGCCCGGACCGTCAGGAAAAAATCTGGGCTGGGGAAGTGAATGAATAACTCTCTCCCATACCCTTAACACCAACCGCTGAAGTGCCCTTGAGCAAGGCACTTTATCCCCAACCGCTCCAGTGGAGTTGCTCAGTGGCCAACGGTGTCAGACTGTGGTTGTACTGGGCAGCTCCCAGGTGTCAGACTGTGGTTGTACTGGGCAGCTCCCTGGTGTCAGACTGTGGTTGTACTGGGCAGCTCCCAGGTGTCAGACTGTGGTTGTACTGGGCAGCTCCCAGGTGTCAGACTGTGGTTGTACTGGGCAGCTCCCAGGTGTCAGACTGTGGTTGTACTGGGCAGCTCCCAGGTGTCAGACTGTGGTTGTACTGGGCAGCTCCCAGGTGTGAATGGAACTGTGTGAATGTGAAGCAGTGCGTCCCTGAAAAAGAGCATCTGCTCAGCGAACCTACCCTGGGTAAATAAAGGTTAAACAAATTAAAAAAAAAAGAAAAAAACTGTACACAGGGTGAGAGTCTCTGTATCCTAACTGTACACAGGGTGAGAGTCTCTGTATCCTATCTGCACGGTGATTGAATGAATGAACATTGTATTAACAGATTGCAGAATGGGTACAATACAGTACGGCTCAATTACCTCAATACACACAATTGTTAAGGGGATGCAGACCAGAGAAAGACTTTCGTCTTGTTTACATCAGGGTCCCCCATTTTCAATTCATAATGAATTGTAAGTAAGGGTGCAACTTGCTCCGTGCAATCCATTCTTTGTGGATCTAGCCCTCAGTGTTCAGGTTAACACAACATGAGGTGAGGAGGACCTTTAAGAAAGTGAATATCAGGAAGGCAGCAGGACCGGACGCGGCGGACGGCATCCCTGGCCGCGTCCTAAAAGTCTGTGCCGACCAACTGGCCCCGGTATTCACTGACATATTCAACCTGTCCTTAGAACAGGCTGTCATTCCCACCTGTCTGAAGAAGTCCACCATTATCCCTGTACCCAAAAAATCTATGCCCGCTTGCCTCAACGACTACCGCCCTGTAGCTCTCACCTCCATAGCCATGAAGTGCGATCAAAAAGAGGATATGGAGAGGGCTTCAGCGTTCTTGGTTTTGTTTTGCTAGGTGCTCTTTGGATTAAATCCGGGGTAGGATTCGTTATAAAAAAGTTGAGATCCAAGGCAGCTCTACAAGTTTTAAAATGCCTTTATTTTATGGCTCACATTGTTTAGAGAATATTAAAATAAACCGACATGTTTTGGCCTACACAGGGTGTTTGAGAAGCTAGTGAAGGGCTACATCTGCTCCTCCCTCCCCAACACCTTGGACCCCCTGCAATTTGCATATCGCCCCAACAGGTCCACGGAGGACGCCATAGGTCCACCCCAGGTGGTGAGAGCAGGCAACTGCACCTCCTCATCCATCACACTCAACATAGGGGCCCCCCAGGGCTGTGTTCTGAGTCCTCTCCTCTACTCACTGTACACACACGACTGTGTGGCACAGTGGAACAACAACACAATCATCAAATTTGCTGATGACACAGTAGTGGTGGGCCTGATCTCTGCCAACGATGAGAGGGCCTACCTGGAAGAGGTAAAGAATCTGTCGCAGTGGTGTCAGGAGAACTGCCTCTCCCTGAACGTCAGCAAAACAAAAGAGATGATTGTGGACTTTAGGAGGTCGGGGGTCAGGGACTACAGCCCCCTCAGCATCGACGGGGCACCGGTTGAGAGAGTGAACAGTTTTAAGTACCTCGGAGTCCACATATCCGAGGACTTGACATGGACCACACACATTGACAGTGTTGTGAAGAAGGCACGGCAACGCCTCTACTTCCTTAGGCGCCTAAGGAAGTTCCAAGTCAGTCAGAAGATCCTTAAGAACTACTACTCATGCACAATAGAGAGCATCCTGACTGGCAATATCACCTCCTGGTTTGGGAATAGCACCGCACAAGACCGTAGCAGACTACAGAGAGTGGCCCGCTCAGCCGAACGCACAATTGGAGGTGGGCTTCCTACTCTCCAAGACATTTACAACAAGCGGTGCATGGGTAAGCCTAAGAGAATAATCAAAGACTCCAGCCACCCAAACAACTGCCTCTTTGAACTGCTGCGGTCAGGCAAGCGATACCGGAGTCTCATGGCAAGCACAGAGAGACTCAGAAGAAGCTTCTATCCTCAGGCCATCAGGATGCTAAATGACAATAACACTATGTAACAACCATCAAATGCACTCACAGTACAGTAGCACACACATCCACACGCACACACTCACTTTAAACAAACAACTCACTGCAGCACCCACTTTACCCACTTTAGACACTTCACACACTTTATATTGATTGGTAAAGAATTTGCACTACAACCCATACCTCATTACACCTTACTGTAAATTGTACCTAAATTGTACCTCATCCCATTTCTGCATTGTACTGTATAGTATATAGTATATTGTATTGTAACTCAGTTACTTTTCTACTCTGCATTGTACATTGTATATATGTATATATTGAACACTTTTGTCTACGTGCTTGACTTCTCTTTTATACTTACTATAGTTATTTTATACTTATCTATTTTTATCTAGCACAATCTCTGGAGCAAAACAGAAAGAAGCATTTTATATAAAAGTATTCTGTACTTCTGTATGACAACAAATAATAAAGAAACTTGAACTTGAACTTAACCCTTTACTATCACAGTAAAGGGTTAACCCTCTGTCGTGTGGCGGCGAAAGGGTTAACCGGCTGTTGTGTGGCAGTGAAAGGGTTAACCTTCTGTGAATTGTCGCAGTGAAAAGGGTTAACCGTTTGGTAGTGCGGCGGTGAAAGGGTTAAGAGTCAGACACCTCTCTTATTCCACACGTGGCTGAAGTGTGTTGGATTTCACTTGTGATTTGACCTAAATAGTTGCAGACAAATGACTTATACTATCATTGTAAATTGACTGACAGTCCGCTCTCATGAACCGCTTTTCAATCGAGTCGTGAGGAATTAAACCGAAAGTCAGCGCTGTCCGAATGTTACAAGTGAGGCGTAATTATTATTTAAATTATTCTTTTTTATTCTCACCATCGTACATTGTGCCGCTGACCATTGCACTTTACTGTACAGTTTTATTTATACGTGTCTTATATTGCCACTGACTGTTGATTGTCACATCCTGGTCGGACGTACACGATCGTGTTGCACTGTCTCGTACTCTGTAATGACAATAAAGTGAATCTAATCTACCCAATCCTCCTACCCAACCCCCCCACCCACCCAACCACCTCCAATGTACAGTCCCCCCCCCCCCCCCCACCTCCCCCACCCCACCTACCCAACCTCCTCCAATGTACAGTTTCTATGTCAAATGTATATACTCTCATTTCCGGACTCTTTTTGTATCACAAACAGTACTGTATTTGCAAATCTGGTATGTCATAAATGTATAGATGTAGCAGTACTGTCTATCTGTATGTCATATATGTCCTGATTAATTGAAAATGGGGGACCCTGATGTAAACAAGACAAAAGTCTTTCTCTGGTCTGCATCCCCTTAACAATTGTGTGTATTGAGCCGTACTGTACTGTACCCATTCTGCAATCTGTTAATAAAGTTTTCAATCAATCAATCAATCAATAAAATCTAATCTAATTGTAATATCACAATCACAATTGTAACGCGGCTAAAACATTTGAGTTTTCATGGCAAATGAAACAATGTTTCAGTCGAGCAAATGCATAATATATAGAGCATCGGGCATCGGATGATCAAGCAACCATTTGACCACATTTTCAACAACACCACATAATCACTTTGCTCGGAAATCAAGGCGGTTACAGACGTCACAAGTGAGCCGCAAGTCACATGATCCACGCTTTGGTTGTTTCCTCACCAACCAGAACCGGCGTGCAGGAAACACGGGCACCACGCCGGCGGCCGTGGAACCGATAAACACAGACAGCTGTGGTGGCGTCAGCTCCACAACATACAAACACAACCACGTATACAACAAACACACAACATACAAACACAACCACGTATACAACAAACACACAACATACAAACACAACCACGTATACAACAAACACACAACATACAAACACAACCACGTATACAACAAACACACAACATACAAACACAACCACGTATACAACAAACACACAACATACAAACACAACCACGTATACAACAAACACACAACATACAAACACAACCACGTATACAACAAACACACAACATACAAACACAACCACGTATACAACAAACACACAACATACAAACACAACCACGTATACAACAAACAAACACAACATACAAACACAACCACGTATACAACAAACACACAACATACAAACACAACCACGTATACAACAAACACACAACATACAAACACAACCACGTATACAACAAACACACAACATACAAACACAACCACGTATACAACAAACACACAACATACAAACACAACCACGTATACAACAAACACACAACATACAAACACAACCACGTATACAACAAACACACAACATACAAACACAACCACGTATACAACAAACACACAACATACAAACACAACCACGTATACAACAAACACACAACATACAAACACAACCACGTATACAACAAATACACAACATACAAACACAACCATGTATACAACAAACACACAACATACAAACACAACCACGTATACAACAAATACACAACATACAAACACAACCATGTATACAACAAATACACAACATACAAACACAACCATGTATACAACAAATACACAACATACAAACACAACCATGTATACAACAAATACACAACATACAAACACAACCACGTATACAACAAATACACAACATACAAACACAACTTGAAGAAGACTGCACTGAGAATCTACAAACAACAAATAAAACAAACCCTTTCACTGCCACACTACCAAAGGGTTAACCCTTTCACTGCGACAAGACAGAAGGTTAACCCTTTCACTGCCACGTGACAAAGGGTTAACCCTTTCACTACCACACTACAGACGGTTAACCTTCTGTAGTGTGGTAGTGAAAGAGTTCAAACAAATATTGAAAATACAATCATTTTGCAGGAATTACACCAAAAAAGGCTTCCCTGAGATATGTTTATCCATATTTATCATAGTTCTGAGAGCAGATCAGAACTCCTACTTCACATTGCTTGATAAATGAAAACCCTGGTCTGAGACTTGTGTAACTGATGCTCATCAACAGTTTGTTAACATAATATAATTTTTTTGTTAACTCTGAAATTATTCATAACTGACACATTTTGTTTTTAGTAACATTCTTTGTCTGTTGGACAGACGCCCTGTCGGATTGGATTGCAGCCGGGAGAGAGTGGCACCCTTTGTGGAGAATGCACGTCCAGTCGAGAGGGAAAACACTAGGGGTGGGGGAAAAAATTTATACGTAGTATCGATACAGGGACGCCAAGTATCGATATTAAATTATTCATAAATAAAAAAATATATATTGTTATGGGAAATGTTAAAGGACAAAAAGATGAGCCGTTTGTATAAATCATTCTGAGTCGTTATTAAAAATAGAAAACATAGTTTATTTCATCTGTGGCCACAAATGAAAGTTCAGTTTACAATCAGAGACCTCATGTTCGCACATAAGAGTCTGACCAGCAAAGTGACCAAGAGGTCTGGGCAGAACGTACATTAATACACACTTGCAAGACGTAACATTATACATCAGATATGATGATGAAAGTATAAACAAACTGGGTTCTCAGTAGGGAAGTAATAACAAGACCTTGCTTTGGCTGGCTGGAAAGATAACCTTGGTACTTTGCAGTCTCTTAAAGAGACACACACACATTATACTAGCTGGTCATTTTGAACCAGTCAGGCTGTACAAAGACAAAATGATATCTCAACACAGATCTATAATGACATGATAATATTTCCCACGACACTATATATATTTTTTTTGTATTTTTATTTTTTTTTGTATAAGGAAGTTGCATTGTTCATTTCAATACCTGTAATAGTACAGTAGTCCACACACACACACATGTGCATTCAGTTAAGTTGGAATATGACTGTAATACAAACAGTTCAGTTTGTTAGGTACATGCAACACAGATTACAGTGTTTACATCTGTCTGCTTGAGAAAATACCATGTTCTGCAATACAAATTATTGAAGTGAGATGAACAGACTGAACTTTATTTTATTAGATACAACATGTTGACAAAGTTTTACTTTAGTTTTACTTTTACAAAGTTTTACAACATGCCCATGTCAAAAAAAAAAAAACCTCAGCTCGGAACTAGGCAGAATCTGCATATGGCTCGCTGATAACAAACTATCATTACACATGGGCAAAACAGAGTCCATTCTCTTCGGTTCAAATAACAAACTCAGCAAGACCGACGGCTTCTCAGTTACAGTGGGTGACAATATTGTCACAAGGAAAGATAAAATTACCTACCTGGGTTCCATCCTAGAGGCTAATCTCTCCTGCGACAAAATGGCATCCAATGTAATAAAAAAAGTCAACCAAAGAACTCGATTCTTGTACCGGATCTCCTCTCTGGTAAACAGGAATACCCTGAAGACTCTGGCAGGAGCACTCATTCAAGGGTACTACGACTATGCTTGCACCTCATGGTACCAAAGCACCTCAAAGGCGCTAAAAACAAAATTACAAACATCTCAAAACAAACTGGTCAGACTACTGCTTGACCTTACTCCTAGAACCCACCTCACCCCTGCCCACTTTGACAACCTAGGATGGCTTAGAGTAGACGACAGAGTACAGCAACTTGCAATGGGCCTGGTCTACAAGATACACTACGCGACCAAGGTACCCATGTACATGTCAAAATACTTCCCAAAGGTCAGTGAATACCACGATCACAACACCAGAGGGAGCTCCACAAATCATGTTAAACCCAGATTCGGCTCAAATAAGGGACTAAACACGTTTCGCAATTATGCCACATCAATGTGGAACGCCCTACCCAAAGCTGTAAAGGAATGTGGATCACTACCCACTTTCAAAACCTCTCTCAAGGGACACCTACGGGAGACTGCAATTCAAAACTGGCCCCTGTAAATGTCCTAACCCAACCTGTTACGACCCAAGGGCCGGTCCTGCTGACCGGCAGGAGAATAACATTGGACATTGCTCTCCTCCTGACATTGGTCTCCTACCCTCTAGTGGCCAGACTAGCCTATGGGTACAGGTGGCTATTCTACTGTGGTTCCAAGTAATAGACATAGTGTCTAATTGTTTATTATCTTTGGCCACCACTGTCTATGTGTAATGTTACTCCCCTGTTGTGTTGTTGTGTGTCATTGCCTTAGTGTCTAGTTGTTGTTTAGTTTGTCATTGCTTTACTGTCATTGTGTATGTTGTGATTCTGTGTTGGCCAGGTGTTGTTGATTATCAATTAGTGTGGGTATTTAGGTGTCTTGTCTGTCCTCCCTTCCTTGTGGCGACATTCCTCCAGTATCCTGTGTGTTCCCCGTGCCGTGCCTTTGTCCTATCATGTGAGTTTGTTCAGTCAGTGAGATCGTTCTTCTGTTTGTTTTGTTATCAGTCCGTGTTTGTTACAGAGCCAGCCCGGCTGTGCCTCCTTTGTTTTGTAGTTTTGATTGTAGTAAATATCCTTTCTTTAAGCTTCACCCCTCGTCTCTACCTCGTTTATTCTCCCTTGTCTGCTAAACTGTGTTCTTTACTTCAATAGTACACTAAGCGTTACACAACCCCCTCCAATGTACAGTCATTTACCTAGTATGGTTGTCAATAGTCCAATGTACAATTTTGCTTGTTTGTACAGTGTCTCTCTCCCCCCCCCCCCCAACCACCTCCAATGTAAATTACCCAGTATGGTTGTCAATATCCCAATGTACCCAACCCCCCCCCCACACAACCCCACCCAACCTCCTCCAATGTACAGTTTCTACGTCAAATGTATATACTCCCTTTTCTTGACTCCTTTTGTATCACAAACAGTACTGTATTTGCAAATCTGGTATGTCATAAATGTATAGATGTAGCAGTACTGACTATCCGTATGTCATGTATGTCATATATGTCCTGATGAATTGAAAATGGGGGACCCTGATGTAAACAAGACGAAAGTCTTTCTCTGGTCTGCATCCCCTTAACAATTGTGTGTATTGAGCTGTACTGTACTGTACCCATTCTGCAATCTGTTAATAAAGTTTTCAATCAATCAATCAATCAGCAGTTGAAAAAAGGTAATAAATCGCAATATATCGCAATATTAATATCGCATTACTCAGCATATCACAATATATTTAGTATCGCAATACTATCGTATCGTGACTCAAGTATCGTGATAGTATCGTATCGTGAGGCCTCTGGTGATTCCCACCCCTAGAAAACACCATGTCAGCAACCAATTAATCAGCACCGTTTTCACTTCTCTCAAGGCTAAATCAATGACTAATTCTACTTACTCTGAATGCTATAACTGCAAATGAAAAGAAAGAGTGCCCCCATGGATTAATCTCTGTCTTTGGTGAAAGTAAATCACTCATACCAAGTCGGTTGTTATCAAGAGCACTCTTAGAGAGAGAGAGGGAGAGAGAGGGGGGGGGAGAGAGCGAGAGAGGGAGAGAGAGAGGGAGAGGGAGAGGGATGGAGAGGGAGAGGGAGAGAGAGAGAGAGAGAGAGAGAGAAAAAAATAGTGAGGAAAAATGCTACAGGAAGAATATTCACCCCCATCCCATGGAACAGTCAGATAAATTGGCTCCTCTGTGTTTTTATGGATGTCCTGATGAGATGGCACTTTAAACTGGAACATTGAGCTATTTATTTTAGGTACTGTAGCATTTTTTCTTTTTAATTGTTTGTGTAAAACTTTTATTGTGGGGATTGTATTTGCTGTATTCTTGTGTTTTTATATTGTATGTTTTTATAATGTATGTACTGTATGTGCTGGCACCAAGACAAATCCCAATCAACCATGTGTTGAAATGGCAATAACGTTTTCTATCTATCTATCTATCTATCTATCTATCTATCTATCTATCTATCTATCTATATGTCGCTGCTGCTATACTGGACCTATATCTTCTGTCACTTCCTAAACACCTCTGACCATCAGAACAAAAATCCCAATAGTCCTGTTCAAGAGACATGATAATGTCACGTTTCAAAGCCCGGCAAGATTCACTGTTGCCTTCCAATCCATCTTATTACCCAGGCTAGTGGACCTTGAACAGAGAACCGTCATATATTTTCATCTCTCCACCCCCGAGAGTTAGTAGGCTCTTTTATTCCGGCCGAACGATTTCCTATATGCGGTATTTGCGTAAAATTAAGTAAAAAATTTAATTCATTCAATCTTTATTTAAACTTTGTTACATTTAGTTAAAGCCCGTGTTTGATGATGTCCCAAGTTCAGCACAAACTCTTAGTCCTTTAACCCTTTCACTGCCACACAACGGCAGGTTAACCCTTTCCCTGTGACCGTCGGTAGTGTGATAGCAAAGGGTTAACCTTCTGTAGTGTGGCAGTGAAAGGGTTAAATGCTGTAACTGCCAGGGAGGACCATACAACCCTATTTTACAGAGAATAAATATATTATAATAAATAAAGGGAAGGAATCTTCATCTCTCCTTTAATGCCCATTTATAGTCTCTTCGTCTCTTGTTCCTCACACACACACACACACACACACACACACACACACACACACACAGCAAGGTGCAGTGTAACTCAGACTACAGATGTCGGTCCACAATCCAATTACAATGAAGTTCCATGCTGCCTGGGACTCTCCCTGCGTTCCTCTGGGGCATATGGCTTAAGAACGGGGCGAAGAGAGAGACTGGATGCATCAGCAGAGGAATGAGGGGGGGGGTTGAGATAGGTCAGTGCTCCCCACCCCCCCCCGCGCCCCGGGGCCTAAACCCGGGCCCGGTGTCCCTGTGGTGTTTCCCCATGGTGTCACCCTGAGAATGTGACGCTGGCATTATCTGTAACAAAGGAATGCATTCCCTGAGCCGGAGGATGGACTGCTGGCTGCTGTTGTTTTAAATAAGGGAAAAAAGAAAGAAAGACAGAAATTCTCCACCGTCTCCTTTGTGAGATGGAATGTCTGTGGTTTCACTACCACACTACAGACGGTTAACCTTTCACTACAATACTACAGAAGGTTAACCTTTCACTACCACACTACAGAAGGTTAACCCTTTCACTACCACACTACAGACGGTTAACCTTTCACTACAACACTACAGAAGGTTAACCTTTCACTACCACACTACAGACGGTTAACCTTTCACTACCACACTACAGAAGGTTAACCCTTTCACTACCACACTACAGACGGTTAACCTTTCACTACAACACTACAGACGGTTAACCTTTCACTACCACACTACAGAAGGTTATATTTCGTATTGCATCGCGTCCCGCTCTGAGCCTTACGAGATACTCCTATCTCCTGTGATACCTAATGTATCTCCCACGAATAAAAACACATGCACCCCACCTGTATGGGGCCCCGCCCCTTATGGTGGCACCGCCCATATAACCATGACTCTGGTCATGAAACACCCTTCCTCTATTTTCGTCCCAGCGTATTGGATGCGTGCACCATACGAGCTAGCGGAATGAAAAGATTAAGGAAGATTAATAATGTTGGAAGCTTACCGGAGGTTGCTGGCCCCTGGCATCTTCGACGCATGTTTTCGGCGACACGACGGGTCTGTGTTGATGTTCCTCGTTTGATGACTGCACATCGAGGTTCAGCTGTACAAGGCTGGCTGTCGGGCCAGCTTGTACTCAGGTAGGCCCTGTGTCTTCAGGCATGGGTATTAGTGTTAGTAATGCTGGTTTGTTTTGTTAACACAACCATGTTGTGTGTTGGCGCTGGGGGCAGGATGGTTTGGTGAACGTTCTCTGCAGGGAACGGTTTCCAAGCTGTCTTGGGCGTGCTGCTAAAACATCTAAAGCTATGCTAACATGCTATCGCTACTGCCGCATGCTATTACTACTGCTAATTGCTATGCTGTTTTAATGTCTCCGCCGTGAGATGTTGTCACTCTCCCGCCTCTTGCCCGGTTCATCAATGAAGGTCAGTCGGTAGCTGTTGTGGGGTTTTTGAGTTCTATTTACCTTTTTTGGGTAAATGGGTTGACAACGGGGTAGGTCGTGGCTAGGTTCCTAGCCAGGTATTTTACCTTGTGTTCCGGCGGGGTTTGTTGAACGGTGTTCCCATCTGGGTTGGCGTCGGGTAGTGGGGCTATGGGTCCAGCCGACATGATAAACATGTTGCGTGTCTGTGCACAGGCAATTGTTGTCTTGGGTCCCACATTGCCTGGCGTTAGGCTGCAGTAGTATAAGGGCAGGGCCGCCTGGGAGAAATGTGAGGCCCTGTGCATTTTTAGACGCGAGGCCCCCCATCTCCTGGGGCGGCCCTGTGTAGGGGGCTATTGTTTCGTTTTGTCACTCTGCTATGAGAAGGTCTGTCTTGCTACAGCTTTCTCTCCTCTCAAACCATTCATACTGACGGTCAATCGGTATATTGGGGGAGTAGTGCGGGGGGGGGCTTTGTTTACCTTTTTTGGTAAATGGGCTAAACTAGGGCTGGTGTTCTGTTGTGAATATTTTGAATGAAGACGGGTCTGGTCCGTCTCCCCTTAACTTTGTGTGTATGGGTTTGCTCATTCTACAGTTTTTGTGGTTTAGCTCTTTTATTCATTTAACCTTTTCATGGTGCACACCACAGTGGAGGGTGCTGTTTGCAATCACCACTGGTGCTCCATGTTAACGTCAGTCCTTTGTTTTTGATATATTGAAACAATGCCCCGCCCGGCCGACACCTTGGGTGGGTCGGCCTGGCGAGTGGCTGGTGGGCTGTTAAGGCTTGTACCGCCACGGTATGGAATTGGCAACGATTAGAACTGTGTTCGAATTGCTGTTTTTTCTATTAAAAAAAATGGTGTCTGGTGGAGGGGCCTTGAGGGCCAGCCGACGTCGACACATCGCGCGAGGTTGTTGACGTTATTAGCTTTGACCCAGCCGCAAGCTATAACCGCTCAGGGTTCCCCTCTCCGCAGGGGATTTTGGTCTTCTGCTGGAGCGCGGGCGGTATTGTCCTAGGCCCTACACCGCCTCACACCGCGCAGCCAGAAGAAGAGAGAGCACGGCCTCGTCAGCGGCGATGACTGGGCCCTCGACAGGCGGCCATGTTTTTCCCCCGCCAGAGGTATCCTGGGCGTTGATTCGACAGGTGTCCACAAGGCCGACAGCCTTGGCGGCCGAGGGATCGGCCATGTAGGATGGGTTCGGCTTGAACAAACAAGCCGTCACCGTCCTGCCGCGAGCAGCCCGCTCTCCGATCACTCCCTTCCCCAACACCAGCGGAAGAAGTGGGCTCTGATTGTTTCCTTTGGCTGCGGGCCGCGTGCCTTCGTTGATGCGGGGGCGGCCCCCCCCCTTTTCGCTTCTCATGGGGACAGGGGCTGACACCCAGTTGATGGCTGAGCCTGGGTCTGTCCGTGAGAATGTTGTGCTGTCAAGCGGCTCCCACACCTTGAACTGTGTTGGTTGAGCCTGGTGTTACGTCTGTCAACTTAAGTGTTGTCAGCAGGGGGGCTCGAAACCTTTTGAGGCACACAGTGCGGGCTTCCCCGGCCTCGCCTTCGCCAGGCCAGGTATCATGTTGGTGCTCCCACTCCTGAAATATTGGCAAGTGGTCGCAGCTCACATGGTTTGGGGTGGTACTGTAGTAATATCACTGCAGGGCTACGGTGTGTAGGAACCCATGGGGGCCTTACACCTTGCATGTCCGGCTGCAGAACAACTCCTTCAGCATGTTCTGGAGGGGTGTTCAGTGGGGGGGCTTTTTTGATCGGAAGCCCCCCGTATCAGACAGGCCCTTTCTGTCGGGGTTCCCCCTTGGGTGCGATTGCCTCGTGGGTGGTGTCAGGGTCAGGTGTTCCGACACGGAACGCGCTCCTCGCACGGTTCCAGGGTTGTCTTCGCACAGCGGGGGGACCGGGCCAACTATCTACAGTTCCTGGCGGACCTGCGCCACGTGACGGCGGGTGCGTTGGGAGTGTCGTCACATATGACTACGGCAGTACCATATGTCGAGGTAGATGGAGAGAATGGTGAGGCGGGGACTTGTGTTTACACAACCCCACCCGTTTTCAGGTTTGGTACAGACCCTGTTGTCGGGGTCTCCAGCAGGGACAGCTCTGGTCGACGAGATCCAATCTCTGTGGACGAAGCAAGCCATCGTCGTGGCGTTCTCCTCCCGGTGTTCTCTGCCCGAGAAGTCGGGAGGGAGGGGTGTAAGACCCAGGCTGGACCTGTCCCATGGGAAGGTTCAGCATTTTTTGGATCGTCTCCTACCTGTTGAACACTGTCAGGTGGGGGTCTGGTTCTCCTCCATAGACCTGTAGGATGCGTATGCGCATCCCCGATCTTCCATCCTAGGGCTTACCTACGCTTCCTTTGCAGGGTTAGCGTATGAGTACCAGAGGCTGCCGTTCGGTTTTCTCTGGCTCCCCGCATCTTCACCAAGTGCGTGGAGGCCGCACTGGGGCCTCTGCGTCATCCGGGGTTACGGAGTGTTCTGCCCTGATGACGTTCTGGTCCTTCGCGGTCAAGGTGGATCGTCAGGTCTCGTACCAGGCAGGTCTCTACCAGCCTGGGGTTGCTGTAGACTGGATGTAGAGTATTCCTCTTCCCAGTCAACGGTTGGAGGGCTATGGGCATCCATCTCAGAGCGTGTTGTCAACACGCTCGGGAGGTTCCGTCCTAGGACGGTTACGGCGCTGTCTCGCGTCGCGTT
>NC_140165.1:122257116-122277116 GCF_963971535.1 Notolepis coatsorum | reverse complement strand
TAAATTGAGTTGAGTTTATTAGGATGCCCATTAGCTGTTGCATGACAACAACTAGTCTTCCTGGGGTCCACACAAAACATAAAACATTACATTCAACAAGACTTTTACAGAACAGTAAATAAATAAAAAGAAAACTGATTTCCGAAGTCCATTTTCCTTCAAGCATTGACTTTCATATTTTCCATCATACACTACTTATTTTCTAATTTTCATTTCATTGGAAAGAAAATAATGATAATAAAATAAGAATAACGTACTTATATCTGCATTTACAGATCCCAGCCTTCAATTCTCTACAACTACCTGAAATTAAAATAAAATAAAATCTAAATCTACACCAATAGATCTTTAGCCCAGAGTGAAAATTGCGTAGTCCGCTGAGGTGGGAACGGGATGAAACGATACAGCCTTCACCTTATGGCCTAAAGACAATAAGGCAAATATTAAGAGGGAGAGAAAGAAAACACAATCAGAAAGATAAAGAAGAAATGTATCATAATGATCATAAACATTATATCACTGTAAGCGGGAATGCAGGACCATTAACAGCTTTAAATTCAATAAAAAGAAATAAGTGTCTAAAGTCTTCTTCTTGTCGTGTCCACAAGACAGTCAATTACAAGGCTTGGCTAGATGTGGTTCAACCACAGCTGAACACATTGCTGTCCAATATTCTTAAGAAGAAGAAGAAGAAGAAGAAGACCTGAACCTGGTGGGATTGACATATTCCTCTTTTTGTCTTTCTTTTTCTGTTTTCTTTGTAACAGGAAATTAACTTGTGTCCTTTAGAAGGTGTGTTGGGCCGTACAATGCCCAGGTCTGTTTTAGAAGGTGTGTATGTTGTCAAAGTGAACCTAGGCTACAGTAATGTTCATGACATTAGCCCGTGTTGAATGTTTGTTTTTACACTGTGTGGTAACTGTTTTATGAATGCAATCAACAATGAACTAGTTCCTGTAGTACGGATTGTGGCTTCAAAGACTTGTTGTCCCATATATTTAATTAAAAAGTGCATGATATGTAGACCAAATTATAAATAAAAAATACTAATAAAATACTGGGGTGGATCTGAGTGTGATGATATCACTACTAGCTATAATGGTGTCCTTAGCACTGGAAAATAAGTTCAGGGGCACTTATCCTTGTGACAATATGGGCCACATCAATAATATTTATGGTAGTCTATTGGGTGCCCGTGGAGTACATTTAAAATGAGATCATTGTTAGAGATAGCGACTATAGGTCCCTGGGAGGTAGTTAGTTATTGGGGTAGTTATTTGAAAGGCCCAGACCGGGGGTTTTCCTGGTGGCCTGGCCTGCTAAGTGGCCTGATGTTCCCAGCCCTGCATACGCCACGCATTCAGCTCTGTTTACTAAAGGCTGCTATTCTTATCTGTGGAATCCAAGTGGACTCTGTTCCAAGTGGCTTAACCCTTTCACTACTACACTACCAAAAGGGTTAACCCTTTCACTGCGACAATATAGAAGGATAACCCTTTCACTACCACGCTACAGATGGTTAACCGTCTGTAGTGTGTTAGTGAAAGGGTTAACCTTCTGAAAGGGTTAGATAAGTGGTTTCTGTTTCATGTCAAACCCTCCCATATTGATAATATTTTGTCTCTGAGACCCCCATCGGAAAAGATATTTGTTGTTAGAGAGTGACACCTATCATTAGAGTAGTCACTCTTACAGGTTGTTAGAGAGTGACACCTATCATTAGAGTAGTCACTCTTACATGTTGTTAGAGTGACACCTATCATTAGAGTAGTCACTCTTACAGGTTGTTAGAGAGTGACACCTATCATTAGAGTAGTCACTCTTACATGTTGTTAGAGTGACACCTATCATTAGAGTAGTCACTCTTACATGTTGTTAGAGAGTGACACCTATCATTAGAGTAGTCACTCTTACATGTTGTTAGAGAGTGACACCTATCATTAGAGTAGTCACTCTTACATGTTGTTAGAGAGTGACACCTATTATTAGAGTAGTCACTCTTACATGTTGTTAGAGTGACACCTATCATTAGAGTAGTCACTCTTACATGTTGTTAGAGAGTGACACCTATCATTAGAGTAGTCACTCTTACATGTTAGAGTGACACCTATCATTAGAGTAGTCACTCTTACATGTTGTTAGAGTGACACCTATCATTAGAGTAGTCACTCTTACATGTTGTTAGAGAGTGACACCTATCATTAGAGTAGTCACTCTTACATGTTGTTAGAGAGTGACACCTATCATTAGAGTAGTCACTCTTACATGTTGTTAGAGAGTGACACCTATCATTAGAGTAGTCACTCTTACATGTTGTTAGAGTGACACCTATCATTACTGTAGTCACTCTTACGTGTTGTTAGAGAGTGACACCTATCATTAGAGTAGTCACTCTTACATGTTGTTAGAGAGTGACACCTATCATTAGAGTAGTCACTCTTACATGTTGTTAGAGAGTGACACCTATCATTAGAGTAGTCACTCTTACATGTTGTTAGAGAGTGACACCTATCATTAGAGTAGTCACTCTTACATGTTGTTAGAGAGTGACACCTATCAGAGTAGTCACTCTTACATGTTGTTAGAGTGACACCTATCATTAGAGTAGTCACTCTTACATGTTGTTAGAGTGACACCTATCATTAGAGTAGTCACTCTTACATGTTAGAGAGTGACACCTATCATTAGAGTAGTCACTATTACATGTTGTTAGAGTGACACCTATCATTAGAGTAGTCACTCTTACATGTTGTTAGAGAGTGACACCTATCATTAGAGTAGTCACTATTACATGTTGTTAGAGTGACACCTATCATTAGAGTAGTCACTCTTACATGTTGTTAGAGTGACACCTATCATTAGAGTAGTCACTCTTACATGTTGTTAGAGTGACACCTATCATTAGAGTAGTCACTCTTACATGTTGTTAGAGTGACACCTATCATTAGAGTAGTCACTCTTACATGTTGTTAGAGTGACACCTATCATTAGAGTAGTCACTCTTACATGTTGTTAGAGAGTGACACCTATCATTAGAGTAGTCACTCTTACATGTTGTTAGAGTGACACCTATCATTAGAGTAGTCACTCTTACATGTTGTTAGAGTGACACCTATCATTAGAGTAGTCACTCTTATATGTTGTTAGAGAGTGACACCTATCATTAGAGTAGTCACTCTTACATGTTGTTAGAGTGACACCTATCATTAGAGTAGTCACTCTTACATGTCGTTAGAGAGTGACACCTATCATTAGAGTAGTCACTCTTACATGTTGTTAGAGAGTGACACCTATCATTAGAGTAGTCACTCTTACATGTTGTTAGAGTGACACCTATCATTAGAGTAGTCACTCTTACATGTTGTTAGAGAGTGACACCTATCATTAGAGTAGTCACTCTTACATGTTGTTAGAGTGACACCTATCATTACTGTAGTCACTCTTACATGTTGTTAGAGTGACACCTATCATTAGAGTAGTCACTCTTACATGTTGTTAGAGAGTGACACCTATCATTAGAGTAGTCACTCTTACATGTTGTTAGAGTGACACCTATCATTAGAGTAGTCACTCGTACATGTTGTTAGAGTGACACCTATCATCACATATTCTCTCACTGGGCTTAACTTCTAGTGAATTAAATAGTGAAATTCCTCATTCTTCTGGGGACCCCCTGGAAAGTCCTCTCGGACCCCTGGACCCCTCATTGAAAACCCCCTGGACCCCCTGGCTTGGTGGTTGGAAGGGAACACTGATTAACGGTCATCACACTTTCAGTTAACAGCCCCCATACATATGACTATTTGAGTTGGGTCAGGTAGAAACTCCTACAGGAGAAGTTGCGCTGCATTGTTTTATTACCACATTGACGGGGGCGAAGACGAGGGCGCGTTTTCACAATCCGTGGTCCATTTCAAAGCGCTAGGGGTCTCTTCTCGTTCTCTTATCCGAGGAGCTCGACCTAATCTCTCCGGGGCGTCTGTGATATAACCCCATTATAGGAGATTGTCTTCCTTTTCTTTGGCTAATGAACAGTGACGGCCCTCCACAAATTAGGCTGACAGGGAGGGGGAAGCTCGCTTAACCATGAAAGCATCCGAGGACCAAGAGGGCGTGAAGCGTTTGTCCACCCCGGGCCACGTGACGGAACTCGGAGGACACTAAAAGGGAAGGTAATGCGGTGTGCACCCATTAGCTGCTGGCGCTGAGGCCCGACACCGCCGTCACGTGGGCCAGTGGCACAGGAAGCACGCTGTTGCCACGGGCGATAAAGAGAGTAATTGTGCGTTTAATGGCTCCCATTCTCACGCGGGGCCAACATCCTTCTTCCAGCCACAACCAGGGAGGCTTTTATAAGGAGGAGGTGGGGAGGGGGGCGGGGGGGTCCATCAAAGACATCCACCGCGGCTAGAAGCACTTCTAATGTGCAAGACCCTCTTAATCAAACCCACAGGAAATTAAGGCCAAGAGGATTAGTGATTCATGGTGTCGGTTTTAAAGCGTGCATGGCATTGAGACATGACCAGGGAATGATAAGAAAGGAATGTTTTTTTTATTGATGTTCAGACCGATCCCAGGCCTCTGTAGGAAAACGGTGTGCAAATCCAGTGTTCAGTGATAACAACATTTGCTTTTCGTGGACAAAGAGCTCCTTTACAGGACATTATGTGGGGATTTATATAGCAGTGGATGTGGCCGCACGGGTAAGAAGATGTGATGGATGGACTGAAAGGGAAGAAAGGATTAGTATACCCCGTGCAAAATCCAAAAGCATGAAAAGAATTGTAATACTGTATATTATAGGGCTATCTGGGCACGGAACTGTCTTCCAAGTGGCATAAGCGAAATACAATTGGGCATAGCTAGCTTTAAGAATAAGTTGAGATCTCACTTACAAGAGAGCCAATGAATATGAAAGAGAGATAATGTAGAAGAGCCATGTGAATTTTTTTTGTTTGTTACTTTGATGTGTTCTGTTATCGTTTGTTTGCGTGTTTCTTTAGGTCTGTGTGACGCACTATGTTTTAATTTAGTCAGGTTGTCAGGTTGTAAAATTGTTTCTCGGACCCCATGGAGGACTAGCTGGCGTCTTTGCGTTGGCTAACGGGGATCCTTGTCAATAAACGATAAACAATTCATTCTCTAAGAGAATTGGCTGCCCTCGCTTCATCCTCCGGGCACGGTGGGTGGGTGCTCCTGCCGGGATCATCCCTATGTTCCCCGGGTCCTATGTTCCCCGCTTTGATTGATTAATAGATTGAACATTTTATAAATTTTTATTATTTGATTAATTATTAATGTCCGCCTTGTTTCGAACGGTTAAGCTTAGGCGACTCTTTCGAACTGGTTAAAGGTTAGAGTTCGGAATCAGGGCTGGTGGTCTAAAATGTTCAATCAATCAATCAATCAATCAAAGCGGGGAACATAGGACCAGGGGAACATAGGACCTGGGGAACATAGGACCTGGGGAACATAGGACCTGGGGAACATAGGACCTGACCTGGGGAACATAGGACCTGGGGAACATAGGACCTGGGGAACATAGGACCTGACCTGGGGAACATAGGACCTGGGGAACATAGGACCTGGGGAACATAGGACCTGGGGAACATAGGACCTGGGGAACATAGGACCTGGGGAACATAGGACCTGGGGAACATAGGACCTGGGGAACATAGGACCTGGGGGAACATAGGACCTGGGGAACATAGGACACTTCCACCCCAGGAGAGGATCAGGGGGTCGAGGCGCCCCCTACAGGCCTCCAGTTTGGACCATTAGTCACGCAGCACACAAACACTTTAAATAGGTACCGTCTCACACACAAGAACATTGTTATACAATCGTGACCACATCACACCGGAGGTTCTCCAGCATACTAGCTGCTGGGGAAGTCAGGCCTTGTTTTCAAACGTGAAAAAAAAACACAAACGTTCTAAACGGGTCAGAGTTTATTTCCCGTCGGAGTGTTCGTCGACATCAAGAGGACGACGGCGGTCGACAGGAAACGCACTCGGCCCCCGAGCTGTTCCCCTAGCAACGGAGATTCACGGAGAGCTAACGACTGTTCACACAGTGTGTTGGAACGTGAAAGAGTTAATAATAGTGCACAAAGGACTTTCAAAGGACTTTCCAGACAGAATCTTCCACCGTGAGACAAAGAGCTTACAGTGGATCGACTGTGAGCGGCTCTGTGTAAATTGTTTCATTGTGGAAGTACACATGTTTTTCCAACCCTTGTTCCATTTTCCATCTGTACAGTATAATATGCCTACAAGGTCTGCCTTTAATCGATAACAGCCATCGTCGGCCAAGAGCTGAATCCCTCACGATGGGAAACGATACCTGTGTGCGTGCGTCAGGCCTAGGAGCTGACCGTGACTCACGTTTCCATTCAGCACAGTGTGGCGTTCCTGCTCCCGAGTACGGATTCTTAACCGTATACAACTGTGACACACTTGTCACCCGAACAAGGCCGCCATTATGTTTTTGAAATAACACCATCTGTGCCCGTTAGGAAAAAGGTTTTCATGACAACGTGAGGGATCTGTGGAGTGGAAAACAGAAGAGGTTTTCATGGCAGCGGTCAATCTTTGTAGACAATAGAGTTTGAGTGGATTTCCTCCGGTTTCCTCCATTAAAGACACGCATGGTAGTTAACTCCTGCTCCTTGTTAACTCCTTGAGCAAGGCACTGGCTGGAAGTGGTGCTGGACTGTGGCTGCCCACTGCTGTATGTAACTGTATCCTGTATGTAACTGTATCCTGTGTGTAACTGTATCCTGTATGTAACTGTATCCTGTATGTAACTGTATCCTGTATGTAACTGTATCCTGTATGTAACTGTATCCTGTGTGTAACTGTATCCTGTGTGTAACTGTATCCTGTATGTAACTGTATCCTGTATGTAACTGTAGTCCTGTATGTAACTGTAGTGTAGTCCTGTATGTAACTGTATCCTGTATGTAACTGTATCCTGTGTGTAACTGTATCCTGTGTGTAACTGTATCCTGTATGTAACTGTATCCTGTATGTAACTGTATCCTGTATGTAACTGTATCCTGTGTGTAACTGTATCCTGTATGTAACTGTATCCTGTATGTAACTGTATCCTGTATGTAACTGTATCCTGTATGTAACTGTATCCTGTATGTAACTGTATCCTGTGTGTAACTGTATCCTGTGTGTAACTGTATCCTGTGTGTAACTGTATCCTGTATGTAACTGTATCCTGTGTGTAACTGTATCCTGTATGTAACTGTATCCTGTATGTAACTGTATCCTGTGTGTAACTGTATCCTGTATGTAACTGTATCCTGTATGTAACTGTATCCTGTATGTAACTGTGTCCTGTATGTAACTGTATCCTGTATGTAACTGTATCCTGTATGTAACTGTAGTCCTGTATGTAACTGTATCCTGTGTGTAACTGTATCCTGTGTGTAACTGTATCCTGTATGTAACTGTATCCTGTATGTAACTGTATCCTGTATGTAACTGTATCCTGTATGTAACTGTATCCTGTATGTAACTGTATCCTGTGTGTAACTGTATCCTGTATGTAACTGTATATTGTATGTAACTGTATCCTGTATGTAACTGTATCCTGTGTGTAACTGTATCCTGTATGTAACTGTATCCTGTGTGTAACTGTATCCTGTGTGTAACTGTATCCTGTATGTAACTGTATCCTGTGTGTAACTGTATCCTGTGTGTAACTGTATCCTGTATGTAACTGTATCCTGTATGTAACTGTATCCTGTATGTACAGTCCTCTCTATATGGACAGTCCTCTCTCCCTTCCTCTTCACTGTCTACACCAACGACTTCCACTATTGGTCAGAGTCCTGCCACCTTCAGAAGTTTTCTGATGACTCTGCGATAGTGGGATGTATAAAGGACGGTGACGAGAGGGAATACCGGGAACTGGTAGTGGACAAGTGACACTGGCGCAATGACATTGACTGCACTGCACTAGTCCGTACTGGATCTCTGCATACTTCACTTTATATATATATATATGTATTTTATTTATTGATTAATCCCCCACTGCACTGTTTTCGTTTCTTGTCTGTGTTGGTGTTTGTTTACTGTGAAAAAAAGAAAGAATGCATACACTGTATTGCTGCAACAATTACCAATGTGTTTTACACAAATGGCTCAATAAAGGAATCTGAATCTGAATGGTGCGATAAAAACCACTTGCAGCTAAATGTGATGAAGACGAGGGAACTGGTGGTGGAGCTGGGGAGGAGGAGGAGTGCACCTGTGACCCCCGTTTCCATCAGGGGAGTCGATGTGGACATGGTTGAGGATTACAAATACCTCGGTGTGCACATCGACAACAAACTGAACGGGTCAAAACACGCAGAGGCACTGTACAATAAGGGCCAGAGCCGACTCTACTTCCTCAGAAGGCTGAGATCCTTCAATGTCTGTACAAGGATGTTGAGGATGTTCTATGAGTCGGTGGTGGCGGGCGCCTTCTTGTACGCTGTGACCTGCTGGGGCAGCGGACTGAGAGCTAAGCTCCAGGCCATCAGGGGAAACCCCTCGCACCCACTACACACAGACTTGGCTGACAGGAGGAGCATGTTATAGGCTCACACTACCTAAATGCACCACTGAACGGCACAGAAAGTCCTTCATTCCAACAGCCATCAGACTGTACACTGCATCACTGTGCCTCACTGCATCACTGAGCACAGAGTGACAGTTACCATCTTCCTGGACTTAGTTTGAAACAGCACTGTGCAATATTACACCTACTGTAGACCTCAGTATATTTTTACTGTATTTATTTACTGTATATTTTATTCCATTTGTATTTTATTTTACTCTACTCTTATCTTAGGCAACTTGATTTGATTTGTTTTATTATTCTTGTGAGGATTGGTTCATTCCCCGCCACACGCTTCTTGGGGTGCTGTGATGATTGGTCCGTTGCCTAACGCACACTTCTAGGTTAAGTATCAATTACCATCACGCACCTGATGTGTGTGCTAATCAGCGCCCCAGAGGGCTTTATATACCTGGACCTTCTTTCTATCGATGTCGGGTCGTTCTGGAATACAACTGCATTTGCCTGCTTTTTCCCCGTTGCTGTTCCTGGTCTACTTTCTCTCCAGGACCTTTCTGTGAAGAACCGCTGTTGAGAACCTTGTTCCCCGTTTGGAGCTGCGCCTCGTTTTCCCGCTTGACGCGTTGCGCTTGGGTGAGTGGAACCAAACCCCTCTGGATTATTCTGATTGTGTGTTTTAGAAGAGACACTGAAGATTTCGTTACTCCTCTGGATTATTCTGATTGTGTGTTTTAGAAGAGACACTGAAGATTTCGTTACCCCTCTGGATTATTCTGATTGTGTGTTTTAGAAGAGACACTGAAGATTTCGTTACCCCTCTGGATTATTCTGATTGTGTGTTTGTTATGTACTAGAGGCCTGGTCACTCCTGTGTCACCAGGGCAGGCAGGTGAGGGCTGCCAATTAGCCAATTAGTGCTGATTGGTTACCTGCTGGGGAGCTTCAAAGGCAGACCCAGAAACACACATGCACTGTCTGTGCCTAGTGAAAGAGCTGTCAGGTTCTTACAGTCCTTGTCCGTTGGGTTACCAGTACATTAGTTTATAGTTATATTAGTAGTTCCTTGTTTTAGTAGCATTTTTGAGTTAGAGCACAGGGTTTTGGTGGTGATTACACATAGGTTGCGTACCCATGAGCCAGGGTCGTAACAATTGGGGGCTCGTCCGGGATCTTTTACCCCTAGAACTTTGTTTGGTGATTTTTTTTTGTGTTGCACGGGGTGTCATCATATTATGGTTTGGGTGGTGTTCGTTACACATGGTGTAACGTGGGGGCTGAGCCATTTTCATCAAACAGGTGAGTATGCCGTATTTGTTTGTAATTTGATGTGACTACTTATGCTGTTAAAATATATAGTTTAGTAGGCACCACATGTAGATAGGGATATTATTTTCTGGTTGTTGGTTAGCGTCCGGTGCACCGCGTACTCCTGGGGCGGTCAATGAAATGATTGTATATGATCTTTGACTGGTAGCAGGTGTGGTTGAAGAAAGTTAGGTCTACAGGGCATTAGTTTAAGGGTAGGTAGGTTAGGGCGGCCAGGAAACAGGTAGTGTGGTAGGGCTTGATTTAGTGTTTCTTAGGGTAGACATGTGGTAGGCCGGGGTTTTCTGCAGTTTAGACGTAGAAGCATATGTGGTCACATCAGGTTAGAAGGCGCACCTGTTTGGAATATTTTGTTGGATTTATTTTGTTTGTTTAAGTGTTTGGTGAGCATACCTGGTAGCACCTAACACCCTGCGTGTATGACACGTTTATTTAGGGTGGGTGTGTTTTTTTTTATTATTTTTGTTTGTTTGTTTGTGCAACCTGGAAAGGTGCGCTCCGTAGAGCTCACATTTCCACCGCGTTCCCTTCTGGTTGTTATTGTTGGCAATTAGCATTATTCATGGTTCTTCAGTGGTTCTTCGTTGTTCTTCAGTGGTTCGTTGGGGGGGTCTTCGTGGTTCGTTAGTGGTTCTTCGTGTCTGAGGTTGGGTGTGTAGCTTGGGGTGTCTAGTTCAGTGACAATGGCTTCCATCAGGGACTATGTTGATCGCCCGTCTCATGACTTATTAGACAAATTTTCCAAAGAACAACTGCTCGAGCTTGCTGTGCACTACAAGGTCGAGCTTACTCCCAGTGAGAAACGTTTGAAACCATCTGCCTTAGGTGCTTTGCGGGTTTTGCTCATTAGGGAACAGGTGCTTGAGGAGAGGGTGGAGGAGCCTCCATCGTCTGGCGCGTCTCCGCTATTACCTGGTGTAGAGGGTGAGTGGAGGATTAGGGAGTTGGAGTTTAAGGAAAGGCAGCTAGAGCGAGAGCGTAAGGAGAGGAGAGAGGAGCGTGAGCTTAAGGAGAGAGAGAGGAGAGAGGAGCGTGAGCTTAAAGAGAGGAAAGAGGAGCGGGAGCTTAAGGAGAGACAAATGTTGCTGGAGGAGAGACAAATGTTGCTGGTGCACGAGCGTGCGCAGAAGGAGCTTGAGTTTAAGCATGCTGCCTTACAGGCGGGTGCTCTGCAGCCAGAGTCACGTTCCGGGTTTGATGTAGGCAGGAATATTAGGATGGTGCCACCATTTTTTGAGAAAGACGTGGAAAGATATTTTCCCCTTTTTGAACGGGTGGCAACCACATTGAAGTGGCCTGATACCGCCTGGACACTGCTGCTACAATGTGTTTTGGTTGGTAGGGCACAAGAAGCCTACACTGCTCTGTCCCTTGAACAAAGCGCTGATTATGAGCTGGTTAAAGCTTCCATTTTGAGGGCTTATGAGTTGGTCCCTGAGGCCTATCGTCAGCGTTTTAGAGGTTATCGTAGGTCCGAGGGGCAGTCTTATGTTGAGTTTGGAAGGGAGAAGGAGAACCTGTTTGACAGGTGGTGCACTTCTCAGAAGGCAGAGTCAAGAGAGCAGCTTAGGCAGTTGATTCTCCTAGAGGAATTTAAAAGATGTGTTCCTGATACCGTTTCCACACATCTAAATGAGCGTGGGGTATCGAAGATAGGCGACGCCGCTGTCTTCGCCGATGAGTTTGTGTTGACACACAAGTCCGTGTTTTTGGAGGACTACCGTGTTGAGTCCGGGGATAGGCGTCCTGTTCAGGGGGGCCGTTTCCCAAAACCTGTGTCTGCTGGTCAATTAACTTCACCTCCTAGGCGGGGTGGTTCTGCTGGTGCATTCCCAGAAGGGATTATCTGTTTTTACTGTAAGGAACCTGGTCATATCGTTGCTGGATGCCCGGTGCTTGAGCAGAAAAATGTCAGAACCGTGGCTCTGGTAGAAACCATATGCAGGACGCCTATGCCAACGTTAGATGGGGATGGGGAAGGTATCAAACGTGTGGACAAAGAGCTCGAGGGTTCCTCAAGGTTTAGGATGAATGGATTTGTTTCCCTGACTAATGCACTAGAGTCCAAACAGGCTATAACAATTTGGAGAGATACCGGTGCTTTTCAGTCCCTCATTCTGGAGGGGGTTTTTGCCATTTTCATCAAACTCTTCTTTGCATTCCGATGTGGTTGTTCAGGGCTTTGGGGGTGGATTTGTGGATGCACCTTTGCATGAGGTCACGCTCAATTCTCCCTTAGTATCAGGCAATGTTGTTGTGGGGGTATGTTCTCACATTCCCATAAAGGGGGTGTCCTTCATTCTAGGGAATGATTTGGCTGGTGACAAAGTGTTGGCTACTCCGGTTGTAACTCCCATTCCTGTGGTTTCTGAGGTCTCTAATGAGCTGGCACAGAAACATCCAGGAGTGTTTCCGGTGTGTGCTGTGGCACGAGAAGTGTCAAAGGACAAAAGTGATGTTGTTGATACTTCGACTTGGGACATTACACTTAGTGACACATTCTTTGTTGAATTAAAAGGTGCACCTGTTGAGAATTTTGGAAAGCACACTGTGGATGTACCTCTGCATAATTATTCTCTTGATTGTGGTTTTGTGTTAGGCCCGGTGGTGAAACCAGAGTTGACAGGCGTGCCGGAGAAGCATGTGACAGGAGATGATATGGCAGCGCAATGTCTCAAGGTCTTCCCAGCCTGTACGGTGGCTGAGGCCATGAACGAATTGGAGGAGGAGTGTGGGAAGGATGCTATGAGAGGTGCTGTTTTTTCATGTGACACCGTTCTAGTTGGAGGGGCTACTAAGCTTGATTTAGGCTGCCAGCCTTCCCACAATAGCTCTATTGTCCCTAATGTTTCACTTGTGGGCAGGGATGGTCCCAGTATGTCAGTTGATGATTCTGACATTGATCCACATGTCCACACTGATTCTCTGCCATGCACTAGGTGTGATGGTCACCCTAGTTACCTGTGTCCTGTGGAGCAGGAGCCGCCTTCGCGACCTGGTCTGTTGAGTGGCAGCCATTTTGATTTTGATCAGGACAAAGTTATTTTGGGTGACGCCATTTTAGATGGTGTTCCAGACGTTATGCTGGCTGTCGTACTGCCAGGTTCCCGGTACACTGGGGCTGTACCTGAGGCGGTACAGCCTACTCTGGATGTTCACGGTGTGCAGTATCCTGAACTGCCAGTGCCAGGTGGGATGGATATGGGTGTGGTGGTGGTATCAGTGATTTATGGTTTTGTTGTGCTGTGGTCTGTTCTGTTAAGCGCAGTTCTCAGGTTGATTTTGGTTTGCAGTATAATTTTGACAGATCGGTATCGGTGGTCGTGTTCGACAGGGGCCGACCCGGTTCTTGCCTTGAACCATTTTTATGTTTACGTTGGATCCTCCAGTTTGCCCCTTGTTGTGTATACAGACCATAACCCTTTGGTTTTTCTTCGCAGCATGGTGAATTCGAACCATCGTTTGATGCAATGGAGTTTGTTCCTCCAGGCGTATAACTTGGATATTCGCCACATTCGTGGGAGGGACAACGTGCTAGCAGACGCCCTCTCACGATCATAGTGCCGGTGTTTGTGGTACCCGTTATCGCTGTTGTGGTAGTGGCCCTGACAACTAAGGGGTCACAGTTGGTTTTTGTTTTGTTTATGGGTTGTTGTGTAGTGGTTGCCTCTTGGGCAACCAGTTTGGTGGGGGAGGTGTTATGTACTAGAGGCCTGGTCACTCCTGTGTCACCAGGGCAGGCAGGTGAGGGCTGCCAATTAGCCAATTAGTGCTGATTGGTTACCTGCTGGGGAGCTTCAAAGGCAGACCCAGAAACACACATGCACCGTCTGTGCCTAGTGAAAGAGCGGTCAGGTTCTTACAGTCCTTGTCCGTTGGGTTACCAGTACATTAGTTTATAGTTATATTAGTAGTTACTTGTTTTAGTAGCATTTTTGAGTTAGAGCACAGGGTTTTGGTGGTGATTACACATAGGTTGCGTACCCATGAGCCAGGGTCGTAACAGTGTTTTAGAAGAGACACTGAAGATTTCGTTTTGTTTGCACTGACTCAGCTAATTGTGTGTTGTGGGGAACACTGAAGACTGTCACTGTCAATTGGTTCTGGACACAGCTACGGGAGGAGGGAACCACACTGCCTCTGTGTTTCGTTGGACTGTTTCTGATACCTCTCTCTCTCTCCATTTTCCACCTTGAGTAAAAGCTGGGAGTATCTGCAGAGCCGCTACTACGTCACATGCCATTTCCCCACCGCTATCACCAGGAGGATTCTGCAGAGCCGCAGATGACTCTGCCGAAGGCAGTCTCCCTGTTTGTTTGATAATTGTACTTTACCCTTTTTTTGACTCTGTAAATAAATACGCCCTAGTATTTGGCTAACTCTGAACTACCTGTCTGTGCCGTTGCGTTTGAGGTCGGTTACAAACCATAACAATTCTTATTCATGACCTGTTCTGTCTAAATGTTTAAATGTTGAGTGATTTGCAGTGTCGAATTTCCCACGGGATAATATAAGTATTTCTATTCTATCCTTCTATTCTATACCACAGTACAGACGGTTAACCTTTCACTACCACACTACAGAAGGTTAACCCTTCACTACCACACTACAGAAGGTTAACCTTTCACTACTGTTATATCCCAATACATAACAACTACCACACTACAGAAGGTTAACCTTTCACTACCACACTACAGAAGGTTAATGAACAGTTAATTACTCAATTCAAGTTGGGTGACGGAGCATGAAGAGGGTCTGCCAAGAGTCCACTTGACTACTTGTTCAGACGGCAGTTCCGCTTTACAGCAGAAAGGATTTACGCCTCGGTATGGATTGCATTGGCAAACGACATTGCGGCTAATTATGAATCGGAACTCAATTAATTGTGTTTGACATTTAACTTAACCCTGTCTCGGTTCTTACTGTTACGGTACACACTTTTGACTGCAGTGATCTATTGCTGCTGATTTGCTAATACTTAATCTGGCCATTATGGCACGGACCGTGTAACCAAGTGAAATCATGCTAACATTTCTCTCAAAGCTAACTCTTGGGTGAGGAGGACATCACAGAGTGAATGAGCGAGAGCATATTTTGTGAGAGAGGTTCCTGGCAAAATAAACAATCTCTCCATTCGCTAAATTATAATTAATAATTATAATAATTAAATTATATAAATAATATAATTATAATACGTTGGAGGACAATGGCTGCAACCAGGCTTGATAGGATACTAGAGCAGTGATGTGATACTGGCTGCAACTGTATTGTCTCTCTATAGAGGGACCCCAGACCCCGAATGTGAATCACTACCCACTTTCAAAACCACTCTCAAGGGACACCTACGGGAGACTGCAATTCGAAACTGGCCCCTGTAAATGTCCTAACCCAACCCCCTCCAATGTACAGTAATTTACCTAGTATGGTTTTGTCAATATTCCAATGTACAATTGTGCTTGTTTGTACAGTGTGTCGTCGTCGTCGTCCCCCCCCCCCCCCCCCCCCCAATGTACAGTTTTGCTTGTTTATACAGTGTTTCTCCCCCCCCCCCCCCCCCCCCCCACCACCTCTAATGTAAATTACCCAGTATGGTTGTCAATATCCCAATGTACCCAACCCCCCCCACCCAACCTCCTCCAATGTACAGTTTCTACGTCAAATGTATATACTCCCTTTTCTTGACTCTTTTTGTATCACACAAACAGTACTGTATTTGCAAATCTGGTATGTCATAAATGTATAGATGTAGCAGTACTGTCTATCTGTATGTCATGTATGTCATATATGTCCTGATGAATTGAAAATGGGGGACCCTGATGTAAACAAGACGAAAGTCTTTCTCTGGTCTGCATCCCCTTAACAATTGTGTGTATTGTGCTGTATTGTACCCATTCTGCAATCTGTTAATAAAGTTTTCAATCAATCAATCAATCAATCAGACCAGAGCAGTGATGTGATACTGGCTCTAACTGTATTGTCTCACTATAGAGGGACCCCAGACCAGAGAAAAGCAGGGTGAAAAAGAGGACAAGTGATAAAAGCAACACATTTTGATAAACAGAGACGAGCCAGACTTGATTCATTAGAGAGGAAGATCTAGTAAGCAGCTAAAGAACAACTGAGTCAGCTGCAGCTCAGACTTGGGAGGGGATCTCTCTCTCTCTCTCTCTCTCTCTCTCTCTCTCTGTTCCTCTCTCTCTCCCTCTCTCTCTCTCTGTTCCTCTCTCTCTCCCTCTCTCTCTCTCTCTCTCTCTCTCTGTTCTCTCTCTCTCTCTCTCTCTCTCTCTCTCTCTCTCTCTCTCTCTCTCTGTTCCTCTGCCAAAACCCTGCTCTTAAGATATGCAGCTATAATCGCTGGGAGTCTATTGACGTTAATAATGAAGAACATTTACCAGACTTAATACATCAGTGTTGCAGCACAGGCAATATGGAGACATGCGTAGGCGGTTGGAATGCAACACACACACACATGCACACACAGACACGCACACATACACACACACACACACACACACACACACTTACATGCAAACATACACACACACACACTCTCACATGCAAACATACACACACTCACATGCACACACACACTCACATGCAAACATACACACACACACACACACACATGCAAACATATACACATGCACACACACATAATATCCCCATTACTAACTTGTGTGCATGATTTGCCATATAGTGGTTTTAAAGGAACACTCCAACATTTTGGGAAATTAGCTTATTTACCATCTACCCTGGAGTTAGACAAGAAGATGCATACCTTTTTCTTCTCTGTGCATGCAGTAGGAGTAGGAAGAAGTGCACCGTTAGCGTAGCTTAGTGTCAGTCACTGGAAGTAGGTTCCTCCATTAGCCTAGTTCCAGTGGCGGCTGGCCACTGGGGGCGCTCGGTCGCCGACCCCCCTGTTTTTTTTGTTTTTTTTTATAGCCCTATAAATAATATAAACATGTTTAAAATGAATAATATTTACTCATTTTAAGTATGTTTGTGTTTCCAATGCACAATATAACGTTAATATATCAAATAAAAATAATCGTTTTCCTGAACAGGAAGTGACTCACTGTCACATAGCCGCATTTCTCCTAGCCGTATTTCTCTCGGCCCGGGCTAGACGCAATAGCGCTCTGAGTGCGCGTCACTGTTTCATTGCTGTATCCGTCGCAGCCAATCAGTGCGTAACGCGCTGTGCGTTGAAATATGATGTATTATGTTGGAAGCTGGGCGCGATTTGAAGCGGTCTAGGCAAGTAGCCTTAGCAGCGTCTAGAATTTCCGTAGCCGCATTTCGCGGAGGCGCTCTCTGATTGGCCGACGCGATGCCAGTACTTTTCCGTAGCCGCATTTCTCGGTTTTGCTTGTGTGGACGATAGAACGCCAGGTAGTTTGCAGGATGTTCGATGCTGTGTGTTGTGATGCAGTCTGGAGTCTGGACAGTGGGCAGTGGATATACATCGACAACAGTCTGGGGGACAGTCAGTGGACATACACTTTATCAAGCCCTCCGGCTAGACCACGTTTCAATTAAACAAAGTGAGTTAATTCTCTCTCTCTCTCTCTCTCTCTCTCTCTCTTAGCCACTCAGCTAACGTTAGCTGCTGTTAGCCACTCAGCTAATGCTAAACTAACTAACGTGATTCCGTGATTCTCTCTCTCTCTCTCTCTCTCTCTCTCTCTCTCTCTCTCTCTCTCTCTAACTAACTAACGTGATTCTGTGATTCTCTCTCTCTCTCTCTCTCTCTCTCAATGAAAACTTTATTTAACAGATTGCAGAATGGGTACAATACAGTACGGCTCAATATGGTGATAGTTGTACTGTAACTGTCTGTACCTACTTAAATATTCGTACGCTTGTGGTTTCTCTGACGCACACACAGTAGGCTACTCAGTGTGTAGTGTGGTGAGTGAGTGGCCGCGATCTCTCTCTCTCTCTCTCTCTCTCTCTCTCTCTGCGTATGAGTGTGTTTGGAGACGGAGCGAGTTTGTTTCTAACTTTTCTATTTATATATTGTGTTTCAAGTTGTGAATTAGACTGTACTTTATTTGACTGGTTGTGTGTTGTTGGTGGTGGTTTGGTAGTGTGTTGTGGGGAGTCAGTGTCGGCTTGGTCAGCTGTCCGCTGCCAGTGACATGCCAATGCGTGGTACATGTTTGCAAAATGTTTGGTATAGCGCCCCCCCCCCCCCCCCCCCCCCCATGGAGAAGAATGTACCGGCCGCCACTGCCTAGTTCCCAACGTCTTCCTACTCCTACTGCATGCACGGAGAAGAAAAAGGTATGTATCTTCTTGTCTAACTCCAGGGTAGATGGCAAATAAGCTAATAATGTTGGAGTGTTCCTTTAAGAGAAAATCTATTCGACTTCCACACATTGTCCTCTACGTACAATATGTTCGTTGCTGAAGATAGGGTTAGGGTCAGACAGAAGATAGGGTTAGGGTCAGACAGAAGATAGGGTTAGGGTCAGACAGAAGATAGGGTTAGGGTCAGACAGAAGATAGGGTTAGGGTCAGACAGAAGATAGGGTTAGGGTCAGACAGAAGATAGGGTTAGGGTTGTCCTGTACATTATGTTCGCTGCTGGATGATGTGAAGATAGGAACCAGGCTCCAAATTTGAGGCTGTTGCTGGATTTTCCCAAATAGCTGCTAATGATAGACCATGCCACTGTCCTCCACACTTACGTATTTCGCTTCCATATGGTGGCTTACTGCCTAATTAGTTTGGTTTCTCACTGATGTGGGCAGAGTGGAGCTTGCAGCAAACTGAAAACCACATGCAAACTTTATAGATTTCCAAAAAGAAATGTGCATATTTTTATAATTTCTTTTTTTGCATGTTTATGCACAATGAATTTTAAGTTTTCATTTAATTTCTCTGAACTTTAAAGAGATATTTGATTTTAGTAGAACTGTCAACTGTCTTATGCTGCATTCATTTATGGGAGGTTGGAAGTGGAAAACTCTCCCAATTACATGTAGTACATCTGTAAGTATACCCCCACCCCTCTTAATGTACAGTTTCCTCGAATGTATATAGTTTATGTTAGGATCCCTGAGATTCTCTGGTAAACAGTACTGTATATTTGTATATCTTGTATGTCATAAATGTAACACTATCTGTATTTCATGTATGTCGTAAATGTCATGATATATATCTGTATACCTGTATATTGTGTATGTCGTAAATGTCATTATGAATTGAAAATGGGGGACCCTGATGTAAACAAGACGAAAGTCTTTCTCTGGTCTGCATCCCCTTAACAATTGTGTGTATTGAGCCGTACTGTATTGTACCCATTCTGCAATCTGTTAAATAAAATGTTCAATCAATCAGCTATATGTTGTAAACTGTCTTTGTGAGTTGTAGTTCATGCAAGACAAATATACTTACAAATGTACTTTTAAAACAGCTAATAACAACATTAACGTTTATACGATGTGGGTGGCCATGTTGAAATGAATGGTAAAATGGTAAATCTCTGCATTTATATAGCAGCTTTTATCCAAAGCGCTTTACAATTTGTTACTCACATTTTTACCCGTTCACTCACACATTCACTCACACATTCACTCACTCACTCACTCACACATTCACTCACACATTCACTCATTCACTCACTCACTCACTCACTCACTCACACATTCACTCACTCACTCACACATTCACTCACACATTCACTCAAACATTCACTCACACATTCATTCACTCACTCACTCACTCACTCACTCACACATCCACACACACATTCACTCACACACTCACTCACTCACACATCCACACACACATTCACTCACTCACTCACACATTCACTCACTCACTCACTCACTCACTCACACATTCACTCACACATTCACTCACTCACTCACACATTCACTCACTCACTCACTCACTCACTCACACATTCACACATTCACTCACACATTCATTCACTCACTCACTCACTCACACATTCACTCACTCACTCACACACACTCACTCACTCACACACACACACACTCACACATTCACTCACTCACTCACTCACTCACACATTCACTCACACATTCACTCACTCACACATTCACTCACACATTCACTCA
>NC_140165.1:122129616-122252116 GCF_963971535.1 Notolepis coatsorum | reverse complement strand
CACACGAGGTACAGGGATGATCTAATTCAGCGCTATTCAGAGGAGCGAGGCGAGTGGATGTCTTTTCAAAAGCAGCATGGATCAGAAGAAATTACACCGTGGGCCAAGAAAGTCTCCTTCCAACTTTACCATTGATACTGCGTTATGGTGAGTTCATGCAACCTATTATATTCCCGCCGTGGATCTCTCTCTCTCTCTCTCTCTCTCTCTCTGGAGCCAAACTGGTCGACTAGCTGTAGCCTGTTGTTGTATGGAGTTAGTAGCTAACGGTGTGTGGCCTGGTGTCAGCGCCTGTATTGCTTTTCTCATGTTGTAGTTTCAGTGGTAGTGCGTTAGCTAATGGTTAGCGATAGCCGGGTTGAGCTAACTGGCTAACTGATAGCATCAAAGTAACGTGCGCAGCCGGTAGCTAACGTCGTAGCTAGCTGCCGGCTAGCTGCCGGCTGCGCACGTTACTTTGATGCTATCAGTTAGCCTAAGCTAGAGTTAGCTGTTAGCTTGTGCTACGAGTCGACCATTGACATTAGCCGTGAGAATAGCAGGGGGTTCTGGCTTATTTTTGTCCCGCCAGCGAGAGGCCTTTCGTCAACGTGGAGACCTGTGTTGCGGCCTTTCGCCCTGCGTTCCTTGGTGCAAGTAAGATTAATGAAAATGTCATGACATACCCCACTCTTCCTTCCTTCCCCTCCCGAATGTTTTGTTAATAACGATGTTTTTTCCGAGGCAAAACATATGCTACTTCACAACATTTGGAGATACGACATGTGCTGTGTGTGAATGTCTTGGTCGTTTGTGTAGCTTGGGTAGCGTTGGGCCGTTGGCCAAAGCTGTGTGTGGCCTGGTGTCACAGTACCTGGCTAGCCTATTTAGCTGATGTCGGCCATTGGCTCCTTGCTGCTTTGGTTTCTCTGGTATAGACCCTCTTCTCTTTGGATTTAAGTGTTGATCTTTGTCCTTTTGGATCTCTCATACATGCTCTCTCTCTAACACACACACACACATGCTCTCTCTCTCTCTCTCTCTCTCTCATACATGCTCTCTCTCTAACACACATGCTCTCTCTCTCTCTCTCTCTCTTTCTCTCTTTCTAACACACACAGTCTGCCTATGGCGGCCTTTCTCGATGGCTAGGCTGTGCTCGCTGAGTCTGTACATAGTCAAGGATCTTCAGTCACAGTGCTCAGGTATTCTGCCACTGTGTACTCTCTGTTTAGGGCCAAATAGCATTTCAATTTCTTCCAATGTGTGTGTCTCTCTCTCTCTCTCTCTCTCTCTCTCTCTCCTCTCTCTCTCTTGGATTTAAGTGTTGATCTTTGTCCTTTTGGATCTCTCATACATGCTCTCTCTCTAACACACACACACAATGACAAAACACACACGTTCTCTCTCTCTCTCTCTCTTTCTAACACACACAGTCTGCCTATGGCGGCCTTTCTCGATGGCTAGGCTGTGCTCGCTGAGTCTGTACATAGTCAAGGATCTTCAGTCACAGTGCTCAGGTATTCTGCCACTGTGTACTCTCTGTTTAGGGCCAAATAGCATTTCAATTTCTTTCCAATGTGTCTCTCTCTCTCTCTCTCCGTACACTGTATATTGACTGTAGAACGGAGCTCTCTCCCTCGCTCTCTCTTTTGCTATATGTTGACTGTATCATGCCCCGCCTCGGGCAGCGCTATTATTTAAGGATATGTTGACTGTATGAAAAAAAAATTATATATATATAATATATAATTTTTTTTATTTTTATTTTTTTACCTTTTGGGGGGGGGGGGGGGGGGGGGGGGGGGGGGGGGGGGGGGGGGGGGGGGGGGGGGGGGGGGGGGGGGGGGCTCGCGTTAAATCTCACACAGGGCCTCGCATTTCTCCCAGGCGGCCCTGCTGTTTGTGATACGAAAAGAGTCCAGAGAAAAGTATATACATTTGACGTAGAAACTGTACATTGGAATGATGTCCTCCGTGTAGTTGTGACTTGGATCAGGATGAATCCATTAGGCTAATTCTTATTAAAGGCTAATTCTATTTTAGCACAATGGAATGGAAGCGGATACAGACCAATAGCCTAGCTTAATTAAAAACTCTGGAGAGGTGTTTTAGGCCAACGCCGGCCTAGGCTAGCAGATCTGTATTCAATTCCATTCATTTGTGCTAAGCTAGGCTAAGCTAAGCTTTCTACTGAACGCACAGAGAGGAAGTTGGTGTCTATCTTCTTGTCTGGCTCTGGAGATGATGGTAAGCACATTTCCCACAATGTTGGCGTGTTCCTTTAAGACAAAAAAAAAATAAAACCCAACTTGATACTCGCTTGGCCTCGTAAACCCGGTTCCTATAATGCGTGGATGTTTTATAGACCTTTTCAATGGAACTGTGTTGTGTCAGGGGAACAGCTTTGGTCCAAGTGTGTTTCCTGCCAGCTATTGTGTTAACAAACACCCCACAACAGGAGATAAACCTGGACCAATTTACAACGTTCAGGTTTGGAGTCTTGAAGCAGTCTATATACCACAGGGATCCACAGAGGAAACCAAACCGGTGAGCCTCGACTATTCAGACTAATGCAGAGCGGCGGAGGGAAGGCATTGCAAGTATGGCTTAGAGTAGACGACAGAGTACAGCAACTTGCAATGGGCCTGGTCTACAAGATACACTATACGACCGGGGTGCCCATGTACATGTCAAAATACTTCCCAAAGGTCAGTGAATACCACAACCACTACACCAGAGGAAGCTCAACAAATCATGTTAAACCCAGATTCGGCTCAAACAAGGGACTAAACACGTTTCGCAATTATGCCACAACAATGTGGAACGCCCTACCCAAAGCCGTAAAGGAATGTGAATCCCTGCCCACATTCAAAAACCGCTCTTAAAGAGCACCTACGGGAGGCTGCAATTCGAAACTGGCCACCGTAAATGCCCAAAAACCCCCACCACCTCCTAATAGACAGTCTCCTCCCCACCGCATGTATATATCCCCTCCCCACCGTATGTTATTTCTCTCCCACCCACCCACCCCTCCTAATGTACAGTCCCCTCCCCATCATATGAATATACTCTGTCAGGATCTAGGGGTAACAGTACTGTATATTTGAATACCGTTTATGTCACAAATGTATCGGTACTAAATACCTATATGTCCCTATGCCATAAATGTCATGTATGTTGTGTATGTCATAAATGTCTATATGAATTGAAAATGGGGGACCCTGATGGAAACAAGACAAACGTCTTTCTCAGGTCTGCATCCCCTTAACAATTGTATGTATTGAGCCGTACTGTATTGTACCCATTCTGCAATCTGTTAAATAAAGTTTTCATTCATTCATTCATTCATTCATGGAAGAATGAGTTCCCACTCACAAGGACATCAAATGGTATTCTTAAAAAGTGCTAATGACACTTGAGTAGGGGGGGGGGGGGACACGCACCCCCAGCAGTGCTGCTACTCTCAGGCTTTAAAAACGTCTGTGGCAGTGGTCCACTCTGTGGGGGTCAGTGGAATAAGTCCCTGTTCGCACACGACACACCCTCTCCTCCGGCCTCTGGGGGTCGTCTTGATGTCCAAAGACCACTGGGATCCAATGAATGGTCTGAAAGGGGGGCTGGGGGTGCTGACCTCTGGTGTGGTGTGGGGTTGCAGGGGCCCCCAGGAGCCCCCCCCCCCCCCAGGGGCCTCGCACAACTGAGAGATCACAAAGGACTAAGCCGGCCGGTGGTCGTGGGAGCAGGGAGGGGCTTCCAGTGGTCAGATAGAATAACGCAACATATGCAAATGGCCACGCGGACAAGAGGTCTCGCTTTATTTGAGATTCACAAAGACATTCCAATACGTGCAACTTCCCTCAAACATTATGAACCTGCGGCGTAAGAATTAAGTGCATCTGTGCAACTAGTCTACATTAGGGACGTGCATGACTGACCAAAATCATTTAGACTACTGTTCTTATGACCGAATATTCGAAAATTCGAATATTCTGAAAATGTATAATAAAATGTATAATAAAAATAAAAACACAAAATTGTTATTTTCTGTTTATGTTTAAATTCAGTTACAATGTTCAGTTTCAGTTAAATTCAGTTATTCTTTTTAATAGAATGGATCATTAAAATTAAAGGGTATTGCACATAAATAGGCACTTCAGATAACAAATTCACTAAATATAGAAAATTCATTAAATAAGAATGGTTTGCTATAGAATGGACCGATGTCACCCTTTTTTCTTTTCTCATTTTTGTCAATCTTCTATTTGTTTTTAATTTTTAATTTACTTTTAATATTATGTCTTTATAGTTTTGTATGTCGAAATGTATTGTCTATGTTGTTTATGAATCAAAACTGAAAATAAAAATTTACTTTTTTTGCTTCACTTAAAAAATAATTATAATAATAATAAATAAATAAATAAATAAATAAAATGATATATATATTTTTCGACTCTGACATGAAAACTGAATGTGGAGACTGCCCGACTATTAAAAAATTCAAACTCATTCCTAATTTACATTTGACACGGTCCATTATGTTAATAATAATAATAATAATAATAATAATAATAATAATAATAATAATAATAATAATAAATAATAATAATAATATAATAATAATATAATAATAATAATAATAATAATAATAATAATAATAATAATAATAATAATAATAATAATAATAATAATAATAATAATAATAATAATAATAATAATGCTCAAGGGAATCTTCAGGAGAAAAGGGGAATCTTCAGGAGAAAAGGGGAATCTTCAGGAGAAAAGGGGAATCTTCAGGAGAAAAGGGGAATCTTCAGGAGAAAAGGGGAACACAAACTGAGAGGAACGGGGGATTGTGTCAACAGTTCCCTCATCGTTGTAAACACCATGTTGTCTGTGGTCAGACATCAGTTTTGCCAATATGATTTTTGTTAATTGTACAGAAAAGTTATTGGTATACTCATTGAATGGACTAGTTTTTCAAAATAATCGGTTGAATAATTCAAGTATGTATTTATTTCTGACACAAGATGCTGCACAACCCACACAAATGCAGCTTTTCAATGTTTGAAAATACATTTGAATACTGTCTGAAAAAAATACCCAACCCTCACGTGGCAAAAAATAAATAAAAATTATATCTTACCCCAAATTCCTCCACTGCATTTATACATTTTTAAACAGTGCCTTACTTGATTGGGCAGGGAAATGGCATGAAAATATTTAGTCCTACGAACAGAGGGTCAATTCAGAGAGAGGAGTTTTACTCCTGAATCCAGCTACAGTTTCTGCAGTGGGCTATTCCTGTTGCATTCGCAGTCTTCTGCCAGCGGGCCGGTTGATGTGAAATATTATGTGGTCTCTATTACTATCAGTTTACACACTGTAGAATATTCTATTGTTATGTATTTGCCCAAACAGATGTAACCGATATGTTGAACACAAGTGTTAAATTGCCCGTTTTCAATAGCGGACAAGATAAGAAATCCAAGTGGAATGTTCTGGACCTAGTTATATCTGCCAAGGCATATCTGGTGGAGCCTTATCACATAACCGGTAATTATAGACACATTTCTCAGCCACAAGAAATCGTTATTGCATCTCTGGACCTTTTTCTTTCTTTTTTCCCTCCTTGGTGTTTGGTGAGGTGTGGTGGTGGCTGATAAGATGCCTCACCTTGTGCTGAGCCTTGGAGGGAAGCGGTGAGTCCCAGAGGGGGACCTGGAGAAGGAGATAAGCCCGGCAGCCCGGTGTCTCTGAACGGAGGGAGACAGGCGCGTCCGTCCGGCACCTCGGTGGCCTCGGCGTGAGCTGGGCCTGAAGGGTTAACACCACAGCTCGCGCACCTTTAACCCTTTCACTACCACACTACCAAAGGGTTAACCCTTTCACTGCGACAATACAGAAGGTTAACACTTTCACTAGCACACTACCAAAGGGTTAACCCTTTCACTGCGACACTACAGAAGGTTAACACTTTCACTAGCACACGACAGAAGGTTAACCATTTCACTGCGACAATACAGAAGGTTAACCCTTTCACTGCCACACGACAGACGGTTAACCCTTTCACTACCACACTACAGACGGTTAACACTTTCACTACCACACTACAGACGGTTAACACTTTCACTACCACACTACCAGATGGTTAACCGTCTGTAGTGTGGTAGTGAAAGGGGTTAACCTTCTGTATTGTCACAGTGAAAGGGTTAACCCTTTGGTAGTGTGGTTAGTGAAAGGGTTTAAACAGATGCTTATAACACGCTTACGCACACGCACACTCCTACACCCCTGGTCACAGGCCCCTGACTCTGGTTGTTGCTAGCTTGGCAGGCTCAGAGCTTGTTAGCATTCCAAGGCAGGCAGGAAATTCCACTTCCTGAACAAGTCCAGTGGTCAAAACAATGACTCTCCCTGTGGACTTCAGAGGCTCTCCTGTACGTACTGTACGTACTGTACACCATGTGGAGCTGAGCAGGATGTCAGGAGAGGAGGAACATGACTGGTTTCTGCCCCCAGTTTCAACTCAGAGACCATTCTACTCGGCACGGTCTAGAATAGATGATATTTTTAACCCTTTCACTACCACCACACTACCAAATGGTTAACCCTTTCACTGCGACAATACAGAAGGTTAACCCGTTCACTGCCATACGTCAAAGTGTTAACCCTTTCACTGCCACACTACAGGTTAACCCTTTCACTACCACACTACAGACGGTTAACCTTCTGTAGTGTGGTAGTGAAAAGGTTAACCTTCTGTAGTGTGGTAGTGAAAGGTTAACCGTCTGTAGTGTGGCAGTGAAAGGTTAACCTTCTGTAGTGTGGTAGTGAAAAGGTTAACCTTCTGTAGTGTGGTAGTGAAAGGTTAACCTTCTGTAGTGTGGCAGTGAAAGGTTAACCGTCTGTAGTGTGATAGTGAAAGGGTTAACCGTCTGTAGTGTAGTAGTGAAAGGTTAACCGTCTGTAGTGTGGTAGTGAAAGGTTAACCTTCTGTAGTGTGGTAGTGAAAGGGTTAACCTTCTGTAGTGTGGTAGTGAAAGGTTAACCTTCTGTAGTGTGGTAGTGAAAGGTTAACCTTCTGTAGTGTGGTAGTGAAAGGTTAACCGTCTGTAGTGTGGTAGTGAAAGGTTAACCGTATGTAGTGTGGCAGTGAAAGGTTAACCTTCTGTAGTGTGGTAGTGAAAGGTTAACCGTCTGTAGTGTGGTATAGTGAAAGGGTTAACCGTCTGTAGTGTGGTAGTGAAAGGTTAACCGTCTGTAGTGTGGTAGTGAAAGGTTAACCTTCTGTAGTGTGGTAGTGAAAGGGTTAACCGTCTGTAGTGTGGTAGTGAAAGGGTTAACCGTCTGTAGTGTGGTAGTGAAAGGTTAACCTTCTGTAGTGTGGTAGTGAAAGGTTAACCTTCTGTAGTGTGGTAGTGAAAGGTTAACCTTCTGTAGTGTGGTAGTGAAAGGGTTAACCTTCTGTAGTGTGGTAGTGAAAGGGTTAACCGTCTGTAGTGTGGTAGTGAAAGGTTAACCTTCTGTAGTGTGGTAGTGAAAGGGTTAAACTTACCAACGTGTCCTGTGTCTCGTGAGCTCGCCCCCCGCACCCCCCCCCCCCCCCCCCCAGGAACTCCACCAGATGACATCACCTCGAAGAGAGCAGACCTCTTTTGTCTGAGAGAGTGGGTCTACACCCAAGAAAAGCATGTGCAACTTCAACGGCCAGTTTTCCTTGGAAGTCTTCAGAAATAATCACATAAACATTACAATTACACACACACTCCCTGTGACAGACACGTTCGAGACACAGAACATGTTGATTTTTCAAGAGGGAAAAACGTGTGTTTATTAGCAATGAATTTCACATTGTGAAAAGAAAACCTGCCACCCCAGCACTCTGCACTTGTGAAGTAAAAACGTAGTGTTTCGTTACTCATTCTCTACATAAAGAACCTCATAATGAACATCTCTCAGCCCCCCCCCCCCCCCCCCCCCCCCCGCCGCCAGGATCTTCCAAAAAGTGTGATATTATTGTTGTATAACTTAATTTGAATCAGACTTTTAACTTATATGTGTCTACATGTCACAATGCCAACTGCACTCCTAGAGAAAGAAGACCCCTCCCCCCTCTGTCCTTGTCAGACTCGTGTCAGACTCCCTCCAGCTTTCTAAACATGAGACTTGTGTTGTTGTTGTTGTTGTGATGCCATGTGGCCCTTCTGCTGAAGTGTCATCGCTGCTGGAGCTCACTGTCCATTCTGTGTTTGTTGTGTGTGTCCCCCCCCCCCCCCCCATTGTGTTACAGTAACACACCCCTACTGGACTAAATACTTGCATAAACAACCAAACATACCTGTTCATACTTCACTGACTCATACTCTTTGCACATCACTGCCCAATTGCACAGCCCGGGCCTATTCCCATTTTTATCTTTATTGTGCTATATTCTATTGTGCTATATTTAATTTAGTTTATATACCATCAGCCCTGGCCTATATTTTATTTAATTTCATAATTCTATTCTATTCTATTCTATTGTGCTCAACTTAGTTCATATTTCATTTGATCTTACTCCACCTCTTTATTGTATCGTCTGTCCGCTAATGTCGCACCGAAGACGACCAAAGCAAATTCCTTGTATGTGAAAACTACTTGGCAAATAATTCTGATTGTGATTGTGGGAAACTAACTACAATATAAAACAGGAAGTTAAGCATGGGGAGGTGGAAGCATAATTTACATTTGCTCTTCTCAGCACAGCTTCCTTCTCTTAAGCCGACAAGGAGGGTGGAGCTCTCTCTGGGGGAAGGGGTGTGTGTGTGTGTGTGTGTGCGTGTGTGTCTGTGTGTCTGTGTGTGTGTGTGTGTGTGTGCGTGTGTGTGTGTGTGTTCATGTTCGAGAACGAGTCGGACGGGTGTCTCCTGACACTTGTGATGATGACTCAGGTTAGGAGTTGTGTATAAATAAATAAATAATGCCACGAGTCTCCCACAGTTCTTTGGATAAATTAGCATCTGGTAAAAACAAACCTCAACACAGCCTTTTGTGAAAAGACTGGAGACACGATAGCTTTGTGTGCTGAAGGATTCCAAAAGTTCCATGTTAAAAATACAAACTAACAGGTATTTATGTCGTCTGAGAGAGTAGGTCTACACCCAAGAAAAGCATGTGCAACTTCAATGGCCAGTTAAGTCTTTCGACATAAACAACACATTACAATCCAACAATACACTCGCCAGGGTTCCCACAGACATTGCAAATGTTTTCCTTTTAACCTTAGTTAAGGATACAATTCACTTTTAAATGCTGTTTTTTTTTATAGAAATAAAATGGGATCCAATAGTTATGGCTTTTTTTTTTTTTATCTATTTTTTCTCCCTTCACCAATTTCCTATCGTCCAATTCTACCCTCCCCTGTCTCGAACGTTGTTAGACCATGCCTCCCACTGGTCGGCTGCAATGTGGACGAAGCCTTGCATCATGTGTCCCCTCCGGTACACGAGGAGGCAGCCGTCGCATCTTTTCACCTGTACAGCGCGATCTCTCAGCGGCGAGGAGTAACGCGTGGGAGGGACACACCGCCCTCGTCGCTTCCTGATTCTACTGCGCAGGCGCACCAACCGACCTGTAGGAGTCGCTGTCCACAACGTCCGATCCCCACCCACCAGCTTCCCACCCCCTAACACTGCCAATTGTATTAGTATGAACGACCAGCCAAGCTGGTAGCAACGCCGAGAGCTGGGCTCGAACCCAGCATCTCCTGCGTTGGTGGCGAGCGCCTTGCCCACTGCGCCACCTAGCCCCCCCCTATAGTTATGGCTTAAACCCAATTTCTGACCATTAATTACACTTTAAATAAAAAGATTCTTGATTCAGATACATTTTTACCATGGATGAACAAAACTTTCAATGCGAATGATTGATTTGAATTTCAATAACTTTTTAAGCACCTTGTTAAAAGAAATTGCTGTTTTCAAGGAATTCCAGGCCTTGCATTTTTTGGGTAAAAAATCAAGCACTTTAAGCACTTCAATGACCTTGTGCAAACCCTGACTCCCTGTGACACGACACATTCAGGACATAAAACTCTGCAGCCCGACTGCTAACTAGAACCAAAAGGAGAGAGCACATTAGTCCAGTCCTAGCCGCTTTACACTGGCTTCCTGTAACATTTAGAATTGACTTTAAGGTCCTTCTCCTTACATACAAAGCTCTAAATGGACAGGGACCTAGCTACATCGCCAACACTCTAATAAATTACACACCAGCAAGAACACTGCGATCATCAGCTGCTGGACTACTAGAGGCTCCCAGAAGCAGTCAAAAGAAGATCGGTAATGCAGCCTTTATCAACTATGCCCCAAAACTATGGAACAAACTACCCCAAAACATCAGGGAAGCCAACTCGCTAGACATCATGTTAATAAAGTTTTCAATCAATCAATCAATCAATCATCTTTAAAAGACAGCTTAAAACCTATCTCTTTGCTCAGGCATTTCACTGATAGATATCTGCTACCACCTAGTGGCAAGAGGAAACATCAGGGATATCCTGACACAACTTGTATTTATTCTTACCCTGCCTACTCTTTTACACTGCCTATCAAATTCATGTGTCGGTTATTGCACTTTTTACTTCTTACTGATGACTATTTTTAAACTGAATCATTTTAAACTATTCTTATTGTTTGCTAGATCCAAATGTGAAACACTGATTATTTGTTCATGAATTACAGGAGTATTACTGAATAGAGAGCACTTTTTACTTCTTACTGATGACTATTTTTAAACTGAATCATTTTATTCTTATTATTTGCTAGATCCAAATGTGAAACACTGTGATTATTTGTTCATGAATTACAGGAGTATTACTGAATAGAGAGCCTATTAGGATGCTAGATCCTAATGTGAAACACTGTGATTTGCCATATCTTGCTATGCTCGCTCATGCCTGTATTTTTTATGTCCGTTCTATTTTATAATTTTTTGACTATTTTTAAACTGAATCATTTTAAACTATTTTTACTATTTGTGTTACTGAAAACTGTAAGCGGAGAGCCTATTGGGATGCTAGATCCTAATGTGAAACACTGTGATTCTACCTGTCTATCTTTTTATGCTCGCTTATGCCTGTATTTTGTGAAGCACTTTGAACTGCAACCTCTGTATGAAAAGTGCTATACAAATAAAGTTATTATTATTATTATTATAAACACACATTACACTCCCTGTGACACGACACGTTCAGGACATAAACACACATTACACTCCCTGTGACACGACACGTTCAGGACATAAACACACATTACACTCCCTGTGACACACGACACGTTCAGGACATAAACACACATTACACTCCCTGTGACACGACACGTTCAGGACATAAACACACATTACACTCCCTGTGACACGACACGTTCAGGACATAAACACACATTACACTCCCTGTGACACACGACACGTTCAGGACATAAACACACATTACACTCCCTGTGACACACGACACGTTCAGGACATAAACACACATTACACTCCCTGTGACACGACACGTTCAGGACATAAACACACATTACACTCCCTGTGACACGACACGTTCAGGACATAAACACACATTACACTCCCTGTGACACACGACACGTTCAGGACATAAACACACATTACACTCCCTGTGACACGACACGTTCAGGACATAAACACACATTACACTCCCTGTGACACACGACACGTTCAGGACATAAACACACATTACACTCCCTGTGACACACGACACGTTCAGGACATAAACACACATTACACTCCCTGTGACACGACACGTTCAGGACATAAACACACATTACACTCCCTGTGACACACGACACGTTCAGGACATAAACACACATTACACTCCCTGTGACACGACACACGTTCAGGACATAAACACACATTACACTCCCTGTGACACACGACACGTTCAGGACATAAACACACATTACACTCCCTGTGACACACGACACGTTCAGGACATAAACACACATTACACTCCCTGTGACACGACACGTTCAGGACATAAACACACATTACACTCCCTGTGACACGACACGTTCAGGACATAAACACACATTACACTCCCTGTGACACGACACGTTCAGGACACCGGAGATGTTGATTTCAAGAGGAAAAACTCTTTGTGTTTTATTAGCAATGAATTTCACATTGTGAAAAGAAAATCCACTTGTACAAAATGATGACTTCCAGTAGACAAAAATGGAAAACATACAACACACAACATGTCATTATTCCTGTACAATATATTCTTTACAGTAGTACATCCGCTCCTAGTCAAGGGGACTAGGATTGTATACATCGTCGATCACGCCACGTCGAGATGGCAAAAGAAAAATGGCATAAAAAAAAAGACCTCAACCGACTCTCCAGGAAAAAAAGCCACTCAGTGACGCAGGGCGGCACCGAATAGTTCCAAGCTTCCTTCATAACGTTGACATGCAAATTCTAAATCAACATTCTAATTTTTTTTGTATGTGTCTATTCATTGTTTAAAGTCCAACGGGGTTTTTCTTCACAGTTGCAGATAAAGATTAGGCTACACTAATATTATAGTATTAAACTATTATAGTATATGACTCGTCATAAACATTTAAATAAAACATTTATCATAAACGATGTAGCCTATCTGCATCCGCTCGGCGCTCCACCATCACTTCCGTACCAACCGTGAGCCCTGATTGGGTTATTCATGTTGATGAAACTGACGAGTTATATTCATTAAAGAAAGTTGATTTAATAATAAAAAAAAATACTAATTTAATCAGATTAATCACTTTATTGAAATTGAGGATTTATTATTTTTTTATGCGTATGTCATCAAATATGACAACAGACATTGGAAGCTTCATTCGAAAACTTCAATAGAAGATTCTAATGTAAAAAGAAAATGACATTCGGCACAGCCCTACAGTGACCTTTAACCTTTTGTTAGGCACAGCTATGGAAACCCGTTTGACCCTGTGGCTTGACCCCGGGCGCTGACCCTTCTTATCAGAAGCAGCGGCTGTGAAGTGTTGGGTGACAAAGGGTGGACATGGGAAGGACATTTCAAAGAGCGACACACAACGCTAGAGCAACAGAATTCCGGTGGGTTTAACTTTCAACTAGGGATGCTCGATATTGGCTTTTTTACCGATACCGATATTCCGATAATGTCCAACTCTTAATTTCCGATACCGATATCAACCGATATCAACCGATACCGATATATGCAGGGTTTCCCACCCCAAAAAACGGAATAATTTCAGGTAACTAATAATTTCACTGGATATATATATAACAAATATTGTTATTGTTTATAATTTTTTTTAAACCGATACCGATATTTTCCGATATCACATTTTACTGCCGATATCGGCCGATAATATCGGTCGGCCGATAATATCGGACATCCCTACTTTCAACCATAGAATTCCACCAGTCTATAGCTTCAAATGGCCAGCAGCTGTTATGACATCATCCTTAGAATGTTAAGTTCTTCAAATTCTAATCCAATTTGCGAGATCGTACATCTGGGCGGGGGTCATTTAGCATGAAGAACGAGACTGCACAAGAACAGGCACAAGCACGGGATACACCTAAGTTAGTCCAGGTACATTTGAAGAAACGCACCGTGACACAGAGACACACAAATACTGTGCTGTCTAGTACAACACTTATTTTCTAGTATCTCTGCTATGTACATTTTAGAGCTCCGTTTGTGATTCATACAAGATAAACAACAAATCTTTTATTTTAAGAGAGCGGTGTGTGAGTGTTTCATAAGTATTTTTAAAGCTATGATGAATGATGTGTAAAATTCCAGAGCCATTGTTTTCCTATAGTTAACTCGCTGTAGATCTCAAGATATGCTTCACAATTCAAATGGCATTTCCATCCCAAGGAACACAAAACAAAACACTTTTAGGTTGAGGCGTAAAATGTGCAAAACGATTACATAATCACAGAGTAAAACAATTGACCCATCTCAAACCCTGCCCTCTTTTTTTTCTCTTTTTTTAATAATTTTTTTCTCCCCCTTTTCCCCCCCGTATTTTTTCTCCCATCCCAATTTAGTCGTTATGCCAATTCCCTTCCTGGTCGTTGCACGCATTTTTCCCCCACTGTCGGCCTAGGGAGGGTTGAAGACTATCACATGTCTCCTCCGATACATGTGGAGGCAGCCAGCCGCTTCTTTTCACCTGACAGCGAGGACTCTCACTGGGGGGGGCGTAACGCGTGGGAGGATCACACTACCTCCCCTAGTTCCCTTCCTCGCTGAGCAGGCGCCCCGACCGACCTGTAGGAGTCGCTGTTTACAACGACCAGGATACACACACCCCCCCCGGCTTCCCACCCCCTAACACTGCCAATCGTGTTAGTATGGACGACCGACCAAGCCGGAGGTACCGCTGACAGCTGGATTCGAACCCAGTGTCTCTGCAGTAGTAGGCGAGCGCTTAGTCCGCCCTCTTTTCTTGATCCTGTTGCTTTTGTCCGAGGGAAGTGACGGGTGTGATTGGAGGATCAGGAAAGAAGGCTGGGTTTGAGACGGGTCAATTACGGTAGAAAAAGGCAACAAAGTGAAATAAACGTTGATAACACAAGCAGAAAAAACAATAAGTTAAGTAATCTCTCGCTTCACACACAGTCCAGTAAGAGAGCTTTTGTCCCATTTGAACCTTTTTGAAGAAAAACTCAGTTGCCTTTTTTTTTATTATTCTTTATAATACTCCTTTGACACAAAGGTTCCATTTCAAACTGAAATTCTAAGGAGCCCGACATAAAGCTTACTTGAGATCTCTGATGATCGTTCCTTGTGCATCTTTGGCCATTCCAATTCTTCACTAAAAAGTTATAAGTACATAAAAAAATTTGTCAAATGACCAGATCTAAATGATGTAAAGATAAGAGGAAGCGGATGCAGAGGAAGGACACACACACAGCTGGCACCTCTGTCCTCATCACACCGGCGTGTAGGGACATGTCCCACTGGCAGGCAACTGGCAATATTAACATATGGTAACTCTCAGCTATTTGGCTGAAACCATCTTCTCCCCTTTGGTCGCTGGTTGGAATGCAGTGATTAAAAATGGGTGTGAACATGGGTGTGAGTAATAATAATGCCAATTGTATGTGGGTGTGTTGGTTGGAGCAGGAGTAACTTAACCCTGAAACCAATCGTCCTTTATGGCACATTAAGAAAGAATTTAAAAAAAATCTATCTTTACAAACCAGACAAAGAAAAGCAAAAATAGATATCCAAATCCGTCATGTAAACATGTAAGTCCAATAAAAGCCCCACGGCTTCTATTCCTCGTACTGAACGGTGCGGTCGGCTTCATCAGGAACCCCCCTCACAGTCCATCAGCTCACCGCCTTCACAGTCTGAATTCCACATCATCGATCCGCTTGGAATGCCTTGGGAAGGAGACACAACAAACGGAACACGTTAACTCAATCAGCGCCGGAAGCCCAGAGCATCTTTGTTCTTACCACGCCAACGCTTTCAAAGACAGGAGTGCGTCACCTTGTTTGTAGAGCTATAACTATATTATAGCTATGGATACAATACTGTGGCCCATTTGACATCACCCATCTATCGTTCAATATGTGAAAAATAATAAATGTTTTCGTCAATACGTTCGTGTGTTATACCGTGGTGAATATAAGTATAGTTTTAGAGTGATCCTGTCTAATCCCAGAAAACGACGATATACAGTCAAATGTGATTTTCACTAAAAGCGTTGCCGTTTCTCGCCTGGACACGCTACTATTTCCAAATCAAATATATAAAATAGGTATTATGTTTCATCATGAACGCATGAAAGGGGGGGGGGGGGTAATTTTTTGATGCTTTGATCGTCACCAATGGCATACGTTGTGGAGTAACGTTACACACACACGTTGCGATCGAGGTGAAATCATGGTTGGATCAAAGCAAGATTGATATCATTCAATCCTTACCTTTACTAGGAGGTAGTGTTGTCACGATACTGGAATTTCGACTTCGATACGATACCTTGAAAAGTATCGATACTTCGATATTATTTCGATATAAAAATATATATATATATATATATATATATTTTTTTTTAAACAAATTTAGCTTCAAATTTAGCTTCTCTCTGGTACTATAAGAGAAGATAAATATAACAATTTTAAAACCCTTTGTTTATCTTTAGATCACACATTTAAAAATAACTGTTCATCTCACTTCAATCATTTTTATTGCAAATGCAGAACATGGTATTTTCTCAAGCAGACAGATGTAAACACTGTAATCTGTGTTGCATGTACCTGACAAACTGAACTGTTTATATTACAGTTAGTAACAGTTTCGTTTTTATTTAAAGATAACGATAGGAGAGAGAGAGAGAGAGAGAGGGAGAGGACGGTAGAGAGAGAGAGGTAGCGGTAGATAGAGAGAGAGAGAGAGAGAGAGAGGGGTAGCGATAGAGAGAGAGAGGCTATGCTCGGAGCATTTTAGTAACGTTATATTTTCAACAAGATTGCTGCTATTTAAACACTTGATGGAAACGGGGTAACGTTAACCTTATGTCGACTGTAGTATTGTATGACCTTGACATAACGTTTAAACGTTAACGTTACTCCGTTACCATGCAGTAATTATACAAGTAGCCAGCTAAGCTAATGGAGCTAGCAGTAGCTAACGTTAGCTGGTAGCTGTAACGTTACAACGAATCAGCTGTTGATATTATGAGTAGACAACGTATCATGTATTAAACTAGAGTTAATGGTTTAATGCTTCAGTCACAGTGACGTTGAAAGAGCAGCTGTCACGAACCTCTTTAATTTCTTTATGGAGATCGGCGCTGGCACTGCTCTAACACCGCTTGCAAATAGCATTGGGGCATTTGTAGCTTGTCCTTCGTTGTTTACTTGAAACCCGAAGTACCTCCAAACAGCACTTCTGCGGTTTTCTTTATCCACAAGCACAAGTTGCGGAGGCTCTGCATTTACCATCTTCAGCTAAAATGTTTGTTTACTAACTGAAGAAGACGGCTCTCTGTGACTCTGTGAGGGGGAGGGCTGGACTCGGAGGAGCCGGGGAGCAAGCGCGCTGAGCGCTCTGAACAGCGCGTTGCCGTCAACAACTTGCGGTAGAACACTCGCCAGCTGGTACCGATACTGCAGAAAGTATCGGTACTTCGGGAAATGAGTATCGAAGCCGTTTTTAAATATTCAGTATCGATACTTCGATATTTTGACAACACTACTAGGAGGTACACCAAAAAGAATATTCCAATTGTCTGATCGCGATTCCCCATGTCAACCCCGAGTCTGTGTGGCCTGTAATGAATGGAAATATCGAATAAAATAAATAACGACATTGAAAACCCGACTATACTCGGGTCTGGCAGCTGAACGGTCAGAGAGACAACCCCGACTATCATCGGGTCTGGCAGCTGAACGGTCAGAGAGACAACCCCGACTATCATCGGGTCTGGCGTCCAAAGAGTTAAGCCTCGCCTCCTCAACGTATATAACAACAACGTTGGTAATAAAGGTGGGACAAACTAACTTGGCCCAAACAAAGGGAGGAACGGTCATAACATGTGTAGCGTTAGGCCTAAACTAGCCAGTGAGATCAGTACCAAACAAACACCCCCCCAAGACCAAGACCATGGCAGATGGAGAGACTGAGCTCAGGGGGGCGAGCAAATGTGTGAGACAGTGAAAAGGGGATGGGGGAGAGAGAGAGAGAGAGGGGGGGGGGGGGGGGGGGGAGAGATAGGGGGGGGGGGGGGGGGGAGCTTCTCCTTGGCCTCCCTGCACACTGCTCTCCTGGTTGGCTGAGTAGTAATAAACGTGTTCTCAGGGACCCTCAGCGGTGTCTATGGGGCCGTTTTAAACCATTAATAACCCTCTTCTCCATGAGCCCACTGCACACAGAGTGACTGGCCGACCAGGTGGGCAACATTCCTCAGTGGGATCGCGTCGCTAAGGAGTCTCTGCCCGGCCTGGGGGGGGGGGGCTACAGTGTGTCAGTGAGGGGGGGGGGGGGGGCTACAGCGTGGTTCAGTGAGGGGGGGCTCTCTGTGGACAGAGCGTCTACAGTGTGGTTCAGTGAGGGGGGGGGGGCTCTCTGTGGACAGAGCGTCTACAGTGTGGTTCAGTGAGGGGGGGGGGGCTACAGCGTGGTTCAGTGCGGGGGGGGGCTACAGTGTGGTTCAGTGAGGGGGGGGGGCTACAGCGTGGTTCAGTGAGGGGGGGGGGCTCTCTGTGGACAGAGCGTCTACAGCGTGGTTCAGTGAGGGGGGCTCTCTGTGGACAGAGCGTCTACAGTGTGGTTCAGTGAGGGGGGGGGGGGGGCTCTCTGTGGACAGAGCGTCTACAGTGTGGTTCAGTGAGGGGGGGGGGGGGGGGCTCTCTGTGGACAGAGTGTCTACAGTGTGGTTCAGTGAGGGGGGGGGGGGGGCTCTCTGTGGACAGTGTGTCTACAGTGTGGTTCAGTGAGGGGGGGGGGGGGGCTCTCTGTGGACAGAGCGTCTACAGTGTGGTTCAGTGAGGGGGGGGGGGGGCTCTCTGTGGACAGAGCGTCTACAGTGTGGTTGAGTGAGGGGGGGGGGGGGGGGCTCTCTGTGGACAGAGCGTCTACAGTGTGGTTCAGTGAGGGGGGGGGGGGGCTCTCTGTGGACAGAGCGTCTACAGTGTGGTTCAGTGAGGGGGGGGGGGGCTCTCTGTGGACAGAGCGTCTACAGTGTGGTTCAGTGAGGGGGGGGGGGGGCTCTCTGTGGACAGAGCGTCTACAGTGTGGTTCAGTGAGGGGGGGGGGGGGGCTCTCTGTGGACAGAGCGTCTACAGTGTGGTTCAGTGAGGGGGGGGGGGGCTCTCTGTGGACAGAGCGTCTACAGTGTGGTTCAGTGAGGGGGGGGGGGGGGGGGGGCTCTCTGTGGACAGAGCGTCTACAGTGTGGTTCAGTGAGGGGGGGGGGGGCTCTCTGTGGACAGAGTGTCTACAGTGTGGTTCAGTGAGGGGGGGGGGGGGGGGGCTCTCTGTGGACAGAGCGTCTACAGTGTGGTTCAGTGAGGGGGGGGGGGGGGGGGGCTCTCTGTGGACAGAGCGTCTACAGTGTGGTTCAGTGAGGGGGGGGGGGGGCTCTCTGTGGACAGAGCGTCTACAGTGTGGTTCAGTGAGGGGGGGGGGGCTCTCTGTGACAGAGCGTCTACAGTGTGGTTCAGTGAGGGGGGGGGGGGGGCTCTCTGTGTGGTTCAGTGAGGGGGGGGGGGGGGGCTCTCTGTGGACGGAGCGTCTACAGTGTGGTTCAGTGAGGGGGGGGGGGGGGCTCTCTGTGTGGTTCAGTGAGGGTGGGGGGGGGGGGGGCTCTCTGTGGACAGAGCGTCTCTACAGTGTGGTTCAGTGAGGGGGGGGGGGGCTCTCTGTGGACAGAGCGTCTACAGTGTGGTTCAGTGAGGGGGGGGGGGGGGGCTCTCTGTGGACAGAGCGTCTACAGTGTGGTTCAGTGAGGGGGGGGGGGGGGCTCTCTGTGGACAGAGCGTCTACAGTGTGGTTCAGTGAGGGGGGGGGGGGGCTCTCTGTGACAGAGCGTCTACAGTGTGGTTCAGTGAGGGGGGGGGGGGGCTCTCTGTGGACAGAGCGTCTACAGTGTGGTTCAGTGAGGGGGGGGGGGCTCTCTGTGGACAGAGTGTCTACAGTGTGGTTCAGTGAGGGGGGGGGGGGGGCTCTCTGTGGACAGAGCGTCTACAGTGTGGTTCAGTGAGGGGGGGGGGGGCTCTCTGTGGACAGAGCGTCTACAGTGTGGTTCAGTGAGGGGGGGGGGGGGCTCTCTGTGGACAGAGCGTCTACAGTGTGGTTCAGTGAGGGGGGGGGGGGGGGGCTCTCTGTGGACAGAGCGTCTACAGTGTGGTTCAGTGAGGGGGGGGGGGGGGGGGGCTCTCTGTGGACAGAGCGTCTACAGTGTGGTTCAGTGAGGGGGGGGGGGGGGGGCTCTCTGTGGACAGAGCGTCTACAGTGTGGTTCAGTGAGGGGGGGGGGGCTCTCTGTGGACAGAGCAAACGCTATTCTCTTTTGGGAGGGGGTATCATGATGATACAAAAAGAAGTTTCATGTTATCACTCGGTACGTACGCACAGGGAACAAAATAAGTACCAGCCAACCGCCAATGGCTGGTAAAAAATCTGCCTGGCTGGTAGTTTTTAAAATCTACCAGCCAAATGGCTGGTAAGTCAAAAAGTTAAGTTTGTTCCCTGCGTACGCATGCACTGTGTCGATGCATTTTCCTGTGATATCTTTGAAAATGTTAATCATTTTATTTTGCAACAGAAAACATGTAGGCCTTCTTAGTTAGTCTAAGGTTGCTTGTGCCAGGATTACCATAAATATCAAGAATGATTTTCTTGAGAGCAGACAATAAACTATCCACTTTTCTCCAGATGAGGACGGAGGTACTACTGGGACCCTGCAGAGCGTGCCTGAGCTGTGTGTGTGTGTGTGTGTGTGTGTGTGTGTGTGTGTGTGTGTGTGTGTGTGTGTGTGTGTTGTGTGCCACTATGCCATCCTACTCCTCATCAAACAGGTTGAACAATAGCAGGGCTGCACGGTGTAACGTCCAGAGGCTGAGGAGGACAACAACCTTGTCCAGCGAGAGGGCATTCCACAAGTAACAAAGAGCCCTTCAGCGAGTCAGCTCTGCTTTCCATCAGGGCCACAACTATGACCCCTATCCCCCGCCGCCACCCCCCCCCCCCCCCCCCCCCTCAGACCTCATGGGGCTCAGCCCACCCAGGCCTTCCTCAGGACTCTACATCAATAAACAATAGGGGGGAGGGGGGTGCAAATAGGGAGGTGTAGTGGTTGCGTCATTGTTGTTTCCGGCGCGGTCCACCTCACTTGAAATTGCAATGTATTTCCAATGGACACATTTCTACATCGTCTCGTTTAAAACAAATAAAAGCATGAACATTGGCACGGTGTACCTTTCTGTGTGTATTCATCCACAATCTATAGCTCAACATGAAACAATTCGCAATTAATTGTAAAAGTAGCAAAGTAACAACGTTTATGTTTTCGTTCACTGAGAAACTGGCTGCGACGTGTATAAGGCCTCTACATGCTACAGCAACTGCGAAGCAACTGCAACACAACAACAACGACAACGCAACGGTGTTGCAGACACTCTGCCTTTATGCTTCTGCAACATCGATGTGCAGCCTGTGCAACATTGTACCCCGGATGTAGCTAGGTTCCCTAGATAGATGAAACTTCCCTTCTCAACCAACCCATTGATAACAAGCAGAAAAAGAAGCACCATTTTCGGGGGGTTTCAAAATAAAAGAGCGACGTCTAAAGCACCGGAAATACGTTTATTTTGTACATTATCTAACGTTAACAGGAACCAGAACTAACTTTAGGTTAGTTGTAACGTTAGTTTAGGTTCGTTTTAACGTATTTCCGGTGCTTTAGACGTCGCTCTTTTATTTTGAAACCCCCCGACCGGAAGTATTTGTGATGCTTCTTTTTCTGCTTGTGTAACTTAGTCCGGTTCTGTGTTTGTTGGTGTCTGTAGATTGTTGGTGAACAACTAACTTTAGGTTAGTTAACGTTAGCTAGCAGCAGGGATGGACGCCTTTGTGCAAATGCAGGCAGCTACAGGCACTCGAGGTGGAAGAGCTGCTGAATTTAAATCGGCAGGAGGAGAGAGAGCTCGACAAAGCCGGATATATCCCTGTGGCTGTGGTGTGGTTGTAGGCACGAAAATGCAGCTCGAACTACCCGTTATATTAAATTAATTGATTGCTGTTTAACTTGTCCGTGTCCAGTCCTTTCGATTAGCCCCACCGTTCATTGTAAACAATGATGCATGTAATTATATTAACGTTACTGTGTGTTGTTGTAGCTATGTTAATAAATTCTGAATGGCATTAGTTGGGTATGATAGCATTGAATAGCATCAACGCTAGCTGGCTGGCTACAACAAATTCTCACAAGCTGGCATCGTAAAATATCAACACGAGCCATGGGAACACTGTTTACTAAATCGTGGAGGCTTTTAATCGTCAAGGTAAGAGGATTTGAAGGCGTATGCTATGGAAGTCCCCTGCGGCTCCACTTTGTTGAAATGTACATAACTAGGGCTATAGGATAACCACCGCTTAATTCACGATTTTTTATTGGTTTGTCATGACAAACCAATTACATAATCCAACATATGTGTAAAGAAACTAACATATTCCAGTTAACGGTATATTTTTTTAATGGTTCGTTACGGCGAAATCAATACTTCCATTTGTATAAATTACGTTAACTCGAGGATGGTATTGCTCCCTGCAGGACCAATATTATTCTATGACAGCCCCGCCCCCATTCGCTAACCAATCAATCACTGCTACGCAACATCAACGCAACGGTTGTTCAGATTAGATTTTGGGGAGAGGTACGTAACATCCTCGCAACACACTCTACAACACCCTCTGCAACATGTTGCGTTGAAGTCGCGCTGATGTTGTTTTGCAGTTGCGTTGCAGTTGCTGTAGCATGTAGAGGCCTTAAGGCCTCTGCATGCTACAGCAACTTCAAAGCAACTGCACCACAACATCGACAAAGCAACAGTGTTTTAGACACTCTGCCTTTATGGTTCTGCAACATCGACGCGCAAAGTTAGTTTAACTAAAGTTAGTTTAGGTTCGTGTTAACGTTAGATAATGTACAAAATAAACGTATTTCCGGTGCTTTTAGACGTCGCTCTTTTATTTTGAAATCCCCCGACCGGAAGTATTTGTGATGTATTCTGCGTGTGTAACTTTAGGTTAGTTTTAACGTTAGCTAGCAGCAGGGATGGACGCCTTTGTGCAAATGCAGGCAGCTACAGGCACTCGAGGTCGAGGAAGAGCTGCTGAATTTAATCGGCAGGAGGAGAGAGAGCTCTTCAAAGCTGGATATATCCCTGTGGCTGTGGTTGTAGGCACGAAAATGCAGCTCGAACTACCTGTTATTATATTAAATTAATATACAACTTGTCCGTGTCCAGTCCTTTCGAACTGCCCCACCGTTCATTGTAAACAATGATGCATGTAATTATATTAACGTTACTGTCTGTTGTTGTAGCTATGTTAATAAATTCTGAATGGCATTAACGTTAGTTGGGTATGATAGAGCATTGAATAGCATCAAGTTCAACGCTAGCTGGCTGGCTACAACAATGGAGGATGGTATTCTCTGCGGGACCAATATTATTCTATGACAGCCCCGCCCCCATTCGCTAACCAACCAATCACTGCTACGCAATATCAACGCAACGGTTGTTTAGATTAGATTTGGGTGAAAGGTACGCAACATCCTCACAACACAGTCTACAAGACCCTCTGCAACATGTTGCGTTGAAGTCGCGCTGATGTTGTTTTGCAGTTGCGTTGCAGTTGCTGTAGCAAGCATGTAGAGGCCTTAAAGCCTCTGCATGCTACAGAAACTTCAAAGCAACTGCAACACAACATCGACAAAGCAACGGTGTTTTAGACACTCTGCCTTTATGCTTCTGCAACATCGACGCGCAAAGTTAGTTTAACTAAAGTTAGTTTAGGTTTGTGTTAACGTTAGACAATGTACAAAATAAACGTATTTCCGGTGATTTTAGACGTCGCTCTTTTATTTTGAAAACCCCCGACCGGAAGTGTTATAGTGTCTGTTGCTAGCAGCTTAACTTTCTGTGCTTTTCGAGCTAACGTTACCGTAACATCATTAGTTAAACTTTCCAATGGAGAGGACCTCGGCTCACATGCAGCTCAAACTACCTATTGGAATAAATTAATTGATTGATGTTTAACTTGTCCCTGTGTGTGTCCAGTCATTTCGACTAGCAAACGTTGTATTTAACGTTACCTCAGGACGGATACCATTGTATTTACTTGGTTAGCTATGTAGCTAATGTGGATAGCATTTTGAATAGACCCAATGCTAGCTGGCTGGCTACAGCTTTATTTACTAAATTATGGAGGCTTTTTAATCGTCAAGGTAAGAGAGGATTTGTCATGATCAACTGAAGGCGTATGCTATGGAACAATATGTGCTTGGGTTTTCAGAAAAAGGCGAGCTATGTGACGCTAATTATTTAGCGTCAACGCTGGAAACAACAATGGAGGATTATTCTCTGCGGGACTAATATTATTCTATGACAGCCCCGCCCCCATTCGCTAACCAACCAATCACTGCTACGCAATATCAACGCAACAGTTGTTTAGGTTAGATTTGAGGGACATGTACGCAACGTCCAAGCAACACAGTCTACAAGACCCTCTAAAACAACCGCGCTGAAATCGCGCCGATGTTGTGTTGCAGTTGCTCTGAAGTTTCTGTAGCATGCAGAGGCCTTTAGGCGACAGCACTGAACGACAGGCGTTCTACTGGTAAGTGTAGTTCTTTTTTAACGACAAATTAAACCTTTTAACTAACTTTATTGCAACAAAAAATGCTTAAACAATAATGTTAGTGATAGAAGGGAACTCATTTTGTACAAAAATGGAAAGCTTGCCAATGTTCATGAGGCAGAATTATTACAATAGCCAATAATACATTTTCCCAATGATAAATCCCTATACGGGTAAAGTGACGTCAGACTACACCCCCCTACAGGAAACTAAAGTGACGTCGGACTACACCTCCCTATAGGAAACTAAAGTGACGTCAGACTACACCTCCCTATAGGAAACTAAAGTGACGTCAGACTACACCTCCCTATAGGAAACTAAAGTGACGTCAGACTACACCTCCCTATAGGAAACTAAAGTGACGTCAGACTACACCTCCCTATAGGAAACTAAAGTGACGTCAGACTACACCTCCCTATAGGAAACTAAAGTGACGTCAGACTACACCTCCCTATAAGAAACTAAAGTCACGTCAGACTACACCTCCCTATAGGAAACTAAAGTGACGTCAGACTACACCTCCCTATAAGAAACTAAAGTCACGTCAGACTACACCTCCCTACAGGAAACTAAAGTGACGTCAGACTACACCTCCCTATAGGAAACTAAAGTGACGTCAGACTACACCTCCCTATAGGAAACTAAAGTGACGTCAGACTACACCTCCCTATAGGAAACTAAAGTGACGTCAGACTACACCTCCCTATAGGAAACTAAAGTGACGTCAGACTACACCTCCCTATAGGAAACTAAAGTGACGTCAGACTACACCTCCCTATAGGAAACTAAAGTGACGTCAGACTACACCTCCCTACAGGAAACTAAAGTGACGTCAGACTACACCTCCCTACAGGAAACTAAAGTGACGTCAGACTACACCTCCCTATAGGAAACTAAAGTGACGTCAGACTACACCTCCCTATAGGAAACTAAAGTGACGTCAGACTACACCTCCCTATAGGAAACTAAAGTGACGTCAGACTACACCTCCCTATAGGAAACTAAAGTGACGTCAGACTACACCTCCCTATAGGAAACTAAAGTTATGTCAGACTACACCTCCCTATAGGAAACTAAAGTTATGTCAGACTACACCTCCCTATAGGAAACTAAAGTGACGTCAGACTACACCTCCCTATAGGAAACTAAAGTGACGTCAGACTACACCTCCCTATAGGAAACTAAAGTGACGTCAGACTACACCTCCCTATAGGAAACTAAAGTTATGTCAGACTACACCTCCCTATAACCCCTTTCTCTACCTTTGGGATTCTCACACAAGTCAGGCCCACTGGCACAAAGCAGTAGCGTCTCTTATCAACTCCGGCCAACTCCAGTTACAACATGTGGTGAGATGAGTGTTGGCTAGTTGGCCCTGATGCTCTGCCTCATGCCTGAGGCCCAGGGTGACCAATCAGACTGTTTTTAAAAGAGAGCAATGCATCTAGGTCTTGTCCACATACCGATTGTTTTTATATATATTTATATATATATATATATATATATATATATATATATATTATATATATATTTATATATATATATTATATATATTTATATATATTTATATATAAATCACGATAGTGACTGGTGATTTCAACCAGGCAAACCTGAAAAAAGTGATGCCGACTTTTTTCCAGCACATCGCCTGCTCCACAAGAGGGGGAAACACACTCGACCACTGCTACACCCCGTTCAGAGCTGCCTACAAGGCTGTAGCGGCTCCGCCACTGATGGGCTCTGTAAACGCGAGCGATCACGACTCCATCTTTTTAATCCCAGCATACAAACAGCGATCACGCGAAGCCGTCGTGTCACGTGAGACAAAAAAGTGGGCTGACGAATCAGAGGCCGAGCTCCGTGACGCGTTCAAGGATACAGACTGGGACATGTTTGAAGAAAGCGCCAGTGACGTCAGCGAGTATGCTGATACCGTTGTAAGCTACATAACAACAGTGGCAGACGGCATTGTCCCCACAAAGACGGCGCGGGTTTTCCCAAACCAGAAACCTTGGGTGGACAGCACTATAAGAACAGCCCTAAACTCACGCACCACGGCTTATAACCTGGGCAGAGAGTCAGGAAATATGGAAGAATACAAGGCTTCAGTCTACACTCTGCGCAAGGCTGTTAAACTTGCTAAGAGGACATATGCTGAGAAACTGGAGACACAAATGGCACAAAACGACACAAGAGGCTTGTGGAGGGGACTGAAGACAATAACTGACTACAAAGTCAGCGCCCCCGCAATGGGGAGCGACGACGCCTCTCTAGCGGACAAACTCAACTCCTTCTACGCTCGGTTCGGTGTAGACAGTGTCGCCGCTAGCCCTCTGGCTAGTGACGTCACTGGCGCACCGGCTGTTGTGGAGGGGGGGGGGCAACCGCGGGGGGGCGGGGGCGCTCTCTCGTTGTCGGAACACAGTGTGAGAAGAGCATTTATGCAGGTGAACACCAGGAAGGCTGCAGGCCCAGATGGTATAACAGGACGCATACTTAAGTCCTGTGCAAACCAGCTTGCCCCGGTGTTCACCGCCATATTTAATCAATCCCTGGCGGAGTCAGTAGTCCCTGCCTGCTTCAAGATGTCTACCATCATCCCTGTACCGAAGAAACCCTCCCCAACATGTCCAAATGATTACAGACCGGTGGCACTCACCTCTGTGGTCATGAAATGTTTCGAGAGGCTGGTCAAGGACCACATTTGTGCCTCTCTCCCCAGCGATATGGACCCTATGCAATTTGCATACAGGACAAACAGGTCCACTGATGACGCTGTCTCCCAGGTACTGCACAGCACTCTCTCCCACCTTGACCGTCAGAAGGGGGGCTATGTGAGACTGTTGTTCATTGACTACAGCTCAGCGTTCAACACCATAGTCCCCACCAGACTGGTGGACAAGCTGATCGAGCTAGGCCTGAGCTCCGCCCTGAGCGCCTGGGTACTGGACTTTCTGAGTGAAAGACCCCAGGCGGTCAGGGTGGGGGGTCAGACCTCCAACACCATCACCCTGAGCATCGGGTCCCCCCAGGGCTGTGTTCTAAGCCCCCTGCTGTACTCACTCTACACACACGACTGTGTGGCCAAGTTCAGCTCCAACTCCATTGTGAAGTTCGCCGACGACACGGTGGTGGTGGGGCTGATCTCGGACAACGACGAGAAGGCCTACCGGGAGGAGGTTGAGGTACTGGAACGTTGGTGCCAGGACAACAGCCTGCTCCTGAACATTGGTAAAACCAAGGAGCTGATCGTGGATTATAGGAGAGGACAGCGGGAGACACACACACCACTGAGGATTAACGGGGCTACCGTGGACAGGGTGAGCAGCTTCAAGTACCTGGGGGTCCACATCTCAGAGGACCTGACATGGTCAACACACATAGGCACAGTAGTAAAGAAAGCGAAGCAGCGCCTCTACCACCTGAGACAGTTAAGGAAGTTCAGAGTATCGGGGAAGATACTTCAGTCCTTCTACTCAGGAGCTGTAGAGAGCATCTTGACCGGAAACATCACTGCCTGGTATGGGAACAGCACGGCACAGGACAAGAAGGCCCTACAGAGTGTGGTGCGCTCAGCCGAGCGTACCACGGGTATTGCGCTACCTCCCCTGCAGGCTCTATACAACAAGAGGTGCAAATCCAGAGCCTGCAGGATAATGAAAGACCCCCACCACCCCAATAACAGCCTGTTCCAGCTGCTGAGGTCAGGCAGACGCCTGCGAATTCTAGAGACTAAGACGGAGAGGCTTAGGCTAAGCTTCTTCCCCCAGGCCATCAGAGCCTTGAACAATGAACATCGAGAGACACAGAAACTGAACTATCCACACACAAGTACATACACGACACGCACGCTGAGCACGCTCACACACTAGCAGCCACTTTAACACTCATGCCGCACACACGCACACTTATGGCCAGAGGAAAGGCCACTTAAAATAGTATAACATCAGGAACAGTGTATTGCACTACTAAAGCTAACTAGCATGTCCTATATGCTCTGTAAATACTAATGTACAGATACCGAGATGGCACACCATGTACCTGTTTATTGCACTGTTTTATTGGATTCTATTAATATGTTGTACCACTGTATTTTATTGGATTCTATTATATGTTGTACCACTGTATTGCACATCGTCGCGGGCAAGACCAGCCGCATTTCATTGTATACCTGTATGCCGTGACAATTAAAACTCTTGAATCTTGAATCTTGAATCTAAACACGTTAAAATAAACCGTATTAGCTAGGGATGCCCCGATCGATCGGCCACCGATCGCTATCGGCCGATATTCAGTATAAATATGCGATCGGTGATCGGTGATAATGTTTTATTTTCACCGATCGTCAAACCCTCTCATTCGCTGTCGCTGAGTTCTGTCTCAGACACCGGTGGTGCGGCGTCTGCTCTCGAGTCCAGCCCCTCCCGCACGCATGTAAACACGGGTCTAGTGTGACACAGGAGGACGGCGTGTCATCTCCCTGAGCTAACGTTAGCTTAGCTACCGTTACAAAATGACCCAGTCAACTATTCACTTTTAGTTTAATACATGATGAGGCATTGTCTAACCGAACGGTATCTAGCCGGTAGCTCCTGACATAAACAAACGCTCCACAAAGTATAGTAGGTAGGTATGATACCTGTTAGCTGTTAGCTGTTAGCTCACGTTAGCGCAAGCTAGTTCACTGTTCAAAACGAAATGTCCCATTGAACTAAATAATTCACTGAGGCGTTGTATTAACGTTATATATCCGGTTAGCAGTAGCTACAGATAGCTCCTGATATCAATGTCTTATAACACTGATTCGATGCGTATTCGAGCTGAGGGCTTGTGAATGTGATTTAACGTTATACCAATACTAGGGTCCAGCTGCAGCGCCGGAGAATCCTTGCCGTAGCTCGAGGCTACTCAAGTATAGGGTCCAGGTGCAGCTCCGGAGAATCCTGGCCGTAGCTGGAGGCCACTAGAGTACACACAGACAGTGGAGCTTGTTGCGTGGTGGCGATGTCTCGCAGATAATACAAGTACAAGTCTAATTATATAATATATATATTTTATAAAAAATAAAAAATAAATTTATATAAAATAAATTTTAATTTCTTTTAATCAAAAAGGATCGGTATCGGATCGGTATCGGCCGATATGGCTCACGACGATCGGTGATCGGTATCGGTGGCAAAAAACGTGATCGGGGCATCCCTAGTATTAGCCAAACCCCCAGCCCCGCCCATTTACCAACTCACCAATAGGGAGGTGTAGTCTGACGTCACTTTAGTTTCCCGCGCGGTCCCACCCGTATAGGGATTTATCATTGGGAAAATGTATTATTGGCTATTGTAATAATTCTGCCTCATGAACATTGGCAAACTTTCCATTTTTGCCGAAAATGAGTTCCCTTCTATCACTAACATTATTGTTTAAGCATTTTTGGTTGAAATAAAGTTAGTTAAAAGGTTGTTTAATTTGTTGTTAAAAAATAACTACACTTACCAGTAGAACGCCTGTCATTCAGTGCTGTCGCCTAACACACGTCACGGCCATTGTGTAGTTTCTCAGTGAACGAAAACATAAACGTTGTTATTTTGCTACTTTGCCGATTAATTGCGAATTGTTTCATGTTGAGCTATAGATTGTGGATACATACACACAGAAAGGTACACCGTGCCAATGTTCATGCTTTATTTGTTTTAAACGAGACGATTTAGAAATGTGTCCATTGAGAATACATTGCAATTTCAAGTGGGGTGGACCGCGGCGGAAACAACAATGACGTAACCACTACACCTCCCTATAGACCAGGAAGTAACCACTACACCTCCCTATAGACCAGGAAGTAACCACTACACCTCCCTATAGACCAGGACGTAACCACTACACCACCCTATAGACCAGGAAGTAACCACTACACCTCCCTATAGACCAGGAAGTAACCACTACACCTCCCTATAGACCAGGAAGTAACCACTACACCTCCCTATAGATCAGGACGTAACCACTACACCTCCCTATAGACCAGGACGAAACCACTACACCTCCCTATAGACCAGGAAGTAACCACTACACCTCCCTATAGACAACAATTAAGTCACTGAATAACAGCGAAAGGTCTATAATTCTGGCGCAGCCAAATATGGGAAAGTGAATTAATACATCTCAGACAAAATGACAAAGGGACAAGAGAGAGACTTGAGAGATAAGGCTATGGAAGTGATTTGGCTTGATTTGCCATAATAAAAAAAACTCACCATGACATTAATGACACGCCACGAGTCCTCCTCAGGCAGGGAGGTGTTTCCAGGTGCTGACGAATGCGGTGGGGATGAGGGAGTAGGGCACGGTGGTGATGCAGTTCCACGCATCCAGTGTGGGGTCATAGCAGTCCAGGGTCTTGCACCTCTGAGTGCCGAAGTAGCCCCCCACCACATACAGTTTATTCCCCGAGGCTACAGCCTGGCAGCTCATACGTTTAGCCGTCACGTCCCCCACTTTAGTCCACTGGTAGCTATCACTGCTGAACTTATACGCCGAACACGCGGAAAACTCAGTGTCTCCACCCATGACGAAGATCTGGTTGTTGAGGACGGCGGCCGCGGTATAGCGCCACGGTTGCGGGCACGACGCGGGCACCGTCCAGCGGTTCTCTTGGGGGTCGTAGCACTGCACCTTGGGCAGCTTGTCGTGGCTGACGCTGGTGCCGCCGAAGGCAAAGAGCTTGAGTTTGATGCTGACCACCGCCGCGTTGCTCACGCCTTCCCGCAGAGGAGCCACCATGGCCCATTTGTTGGCAACCGGGTCGTATTTCTCCACTTGTTTGAGTGACACGGACGGGGAGGCAGGGAGGCAGCCGGTGCCAGCGGTGTGCCCGCCTACAACATACAGGCACTGCTTCAGTTCAGCGGAGCCGTGGCCAAATCGGGCAATGAGCATAGGCGCCGCCTTGGACCACTCTTCGTGGGATGTATCGTAGACCCAGACATCTTTGGAGACTCCATTCTCTAAGCCTCTCCCCCCAGAGACATACACCTTACACCCGATGGCACAGGCACTGAACTCCTTCCTGGGACTGGGGATGTCGGCTTTGGGAATGATCTCCTTGGCCTTCTGGTCCACCAGGTAGAGCTTGTCACACATGAAGGTCTGGCCACCTAGCAGGAACAGGGCATGGCTGGTCTTTCTGGGTCTTGCCAGTGGGCTGTTGACCACACCATCGTTCTGAAGTATTCTCAGCTTGCAGCGTATGGCTTCATCTACAAGTTCTTTGCTTTTGGTCTGGGCATTGATTAGCTCCTCTGTGGATACATTCTCCATGAGGAAGATGGCTGGTAAGAGGGCCAGCCGGACTGTTCTCAGGAGCTCCGTCAGGTGGCACTGCCTTTTCTCCAGGTCATAGTTAACCCAACTCAGGGCAGCCTCGTACACCAGCCTCTCATCCTCGGTCTCCAGCTCCTCGTGGGACAGCAGCTGCACTGCCATCTCTTTGGGCAACCGCAGAAAGTCCTCCGTCTTGCATATTGCAGGGAAATGACTGAGACACATGTTCCAGGAAAGCTCATTGAGCTTGGTGCACTGATGAGCGTCGGAGAGAAGCAACATTCCGAGACTATTCGAGGGATGCAGATTCTTTTCTAAAAACTCTGCGCACGCGTCGCGAACGTCCTGGAACTCCAACATGTCCCCGGCCTCCAGCAGAGACTCTGCGTTCTCCTCGCTGATCACCACGCGGGAGGAGTAGGCGTAGTCCAGCAGCAGCTGCAGCACCTCCGGGTGCACCGAGTCCCCGAAGTCCACCTCGCCGGCCTGGCTCTCCCGCAGCCCCCCGCTGAACATGGCCTCGAAGTAGCGGCTGCAGGCGGCCAGGACGGCGCGGTGGCACGGGAAGGAGCGGTCGCCGGCGCGGAGGAGGACGTCGGTGAAGAGCCGCTGCTGCCGCAGCGCGTTGAGGTGCGTGAGGACGCTGTCGGCGTAGGAGGACTTGTGGAACAGGTAGATGTTCATGGAGGCCGAGCCGGCCCGCGACTTGCGGTTCTCGTGCGTGCAGATGGACATTCTCATTTGATCCTGTGAAGAGGGGAAAGAACACTTTGGTTTCATATCATTTATGATGACTGTACTAGGCCTCTTTTTTCATGTCCTATAATGTAAGGTCAAAGTCAATGGTTAGCTGCGCCTACAGTGGCGAAACAAAACGTAACAATAAACAGTGTCTTTCTACGCCTAAATATAAAGTATTCACCGCCAAGTAAAGGGGTGGGACGATACATCGATCCAGATCGATATATCGATCTATTATCAATAATCAAATAGGATCGATGCAACGTAAAAAGATCGATTCATATTACGATACTCTTATTTTGAAAATCCCGCGAGTCATATCCGCCGGCGCCCAGTATTGTGAAACTCCGTGTAGACATTACAGCAGTGTTCGCGTCTGCTGTAAAGCACTACAGAGCGTCTATTTTGCGAGCCGATATAAGATGTGCAGTTTTTCCCCCACAACGGGTCAAATGCATCTAACATGCGTTGCATCGTCGCCATTCCTTTATGCCCACGTCGCGTTAAATATCTAAATTAACGTCATGTTGGCTGCTTAAGCTAAGCAGCTAACCGTGAGAGAGAACAGGAGGGGAGAGGGGACTTGGGAAGGAGGAGGGGCGGGGGCAGTCTACCTTTCTGTGGGGGACTGGGGGAGGGGCATTCTGTGTGTGTGTGTGTGTGTTACTGAGGATGGACAGATAATGTTGATATTTAAACATGAATACATAATAAATGTATTCATGATCATCATGCAACATAAAACAATTGTAGGAAGTTTGGGAGAGGAAGGGGTTTTAGCTTGCGTGTTGTGAGTTCCAAAACATTTTACTTAAACTTTAAAGCTCAATATATAAAAAGTGAACAGGAGGTCTATTTGTATTAAAAACAATAGATTGTTTTTCATTTAAATGTCTGGAAGAGCTCAAAGATAAAAACATCAATTGATATTTCCGTAGCCTTTTTTTTGTTGGTCTAAATGTGACTGATTGTGTTAAATGGGCACATAATATCGCCTCGTATCGATCGCAGGCACCTGAATCGAATCGTATCGTAACGTGGCAGACTTTGTGATATCGGCAAATATCGTATCGTTGTCCAAATAATCGATATCGTATCGTGATGGATACTGGTGATTCCCACCCCTACGGGCTTGACTGCATTAGTTGTCTCTGCCAGAGGAAAATAAACGAGCGATGTCATGTTGGATGAACTCATTCCATTGTCTCGTTGCTACACTGCAGTCCCAATTGCAAACAGGTGTAATACTGAACAACGTCATACGATAATATGGTTCTAGAGGATTGATTGATTGATTGATTGAAAAAGTTTATTAACAGATTGCAGAATGGGTACAGTACAGTACAGCTCAATACATACAATTGTTAAGGGGATGCAGACCAGAGAAAGACTTTCGTCTTGTTTACATCAGGGTCCCCCATTTTCAATTCATCATAACATATATGACATACATGACATACAGATAGACAGTACTGCTACATCTATACATTTATGACATATCAGATTTGCAAATACAGTACTGTTTGTGATACAAAAGTGTCCAGAAAAGGAGTGTATATACATGGCGTAGAAACTGTACATTGGAGGAGGTTGGTTGGGTGGGGTGGGGTTGGGTGGGTGAGGGCTGTACATTGGAGGTGGGGGGGGGGGGTTGGGTAGGGGACACACACACATTTTACACTGTGCATTGGAATATTGAAAAAGCCTTACTTGGTCATTTACTGTACAACTAGGTTAGGACATTTGTAGGGGCCAGTTTCGAATTGCAGTCTCACGTAGGTGTTTTTTGAGAGTGTTTTTGAAAGTGGGTAGTGATTCACATTCCTTTACAGCTTTGGGTAGGGCGTTCCACATTGATGTGGCATAATTGCGAAACGTGTTTAGTCCCTCGTTTGAGCCGAATCTGGGTTTTACATGATTTGTGGAGCTCCCTCTGGTGTTGTGATCGTGGTATTCACTGACCTTTGGGAAGTATTTTGACATGTACATGGGTACCTTGGTCGCGTAGTGTATCTTGTAGACCAGGCCCATTGCAAGTTGCTGTACTCTGTCGTCTACTCTAAGCCATCCTAGGTTGTCAAAGTGGGCAGGGGTGAGGTGGGTTCTAGGAGTCAGGTCAAGTAGTAGTCTGACCAGCTTGTTTTGAGATGTTTGTAATTTGTTTTTTAGTGCCTTTGAGGTGCTTTGGTACCATGAGGTGCAAGCATAGTCGTAGTACCCTTGAATGAGTGCTCCTGCTAGAGTCTTCAGGGTATTCTTGTTTACCAGAGAGGAGATCCGGTACAAGAATCGCGTTCGTTGGTTGACTTTTTTTATTACATTGGATTTTATTACATTTTGTCACAGGAAAGATTAGCCTCTAGGATGGAACCCAGGTAGGTAATTTCATCTTTCCTTGTGATAATATTGTCACCCACTGTAACCGAGAAGCCGTCGGTCTTGCTGAGTTTGTTATTTGAACCGAAGAGAATGGACTCTGTTTTGCCCATGTGTAATGCTAGTTTGTTGTCGGCGAGCCATATGCAGATTCTGCCTAGTTCCGAGCTGAGGGCTTTTTCAACCTGTAACTTGTTCTTGTCAGAGACCAGCAGGGCTGAGTCGTCCGCAAACAGGAACAAGTTGCAGTCACAAGCTGACGACATGTCATTTGCATAAATTAGGAATAGTAGCGGTCCTAGTATGCGACATGGTAGGAAATGTCTGAATGAATGAATGAATGAAAACTTTATTTAACAGATTGCAGAATGGGTACAATACAGTACGGCTCAATACATACAATTGTTAAGGGGATGCAGACCTGAGAAAGACGTTTGTCTTGTTTCCATCAGGGTCCCCCATTTTCAATTCATATAGACATTTATGACATACACAACATACATGACATTTATGGCATAGGGACATATAGGTATTTAGTTTGATTGATTGATTGAAAACTTTATTAACAGATTGCAGAATGGGTACAATACAGTACAGCTCAATACACACAATTGTTAAGGGGATGCAGATTTATGTTTGCTATAAATGTCAGGTCCAGGCTAAATTATCTCATAGTATGTGTGTCTGATAATGTTGTAATATATGGTTCATCAAGATGCATTCCTTCCAACACAAACCAAGATGGACTGATAGAACGGTTCACGATTTAGCTTCGTATTATCAGCCTTAGCCTTCCAGACCATAAGAACGTACACACACACACGCACACACACGCAATTCAACTTTTTAAAAGTTGAGACATTTGAACTATAGTGCCCTGGGACAACGGCATCATTGGATAAAGACGGCTGTATTATTTGGGAGTATTGATCTCTACGGCAACACATGAATCCCATGAATGGAAAATGGGGGACCCTGATGTAAACAAGACGAAAGTCTTTCTCTGGTCTGCATCCCCTTAACAACTGTGTGTATTGAGCTGTACTGTATTGTACCCATTCTGCAATCTGTTAAATAACAGTTTCAATCAATCAATACATTTACGTCGACATTCAGTCGCAGGTGAGTTATTATATAACAGGAGTTGTTAGCCTATATATAATACTTGCCTACGTAAATAACCAATTCCAAGTTGTATACTATCAATTCCAAATACACATGTCATGATTTAGCATCCGGCTAGGCCTATATGAAATGTCCATGCCGTTTTCCCAATCGCACTATTTTAAACGTAAGTACATTTGAACACTTCTGCTTATCGGCAATAATAATAATAATAATAATAATAATAACAATAACCTAGAGGTTTATTATATTTACCGCGAGTGGTGTTCAGTATTCTGAGGGGGTTCCTCCGCAGTCTTCCTGCATGTCTATACACACCGAACTGTATTCCCAGATCCACGGTCGCAACAACCCATCGATCATCGAAGCGAATGCATATATTGATATCTATAATCTATGTTGTCCGACAACAACGTGCGTGTGTGTGAGAAACAGACGCTCAAGGAGCCAGACGCGCACAGCTGCGCTGCAGAGAGGAGCGCTCCTCTGAGTCTGGTGGGAGGGGCTGGTGGGAGGGGAGGGGCTGGTGGGAGGGAGGGAGGGGGGCAGGTGGGAGGGGCTGGTGGGAGGGAGGGGCAGGAGGCTTTTATTATTATTCAAAACCAACAACATGCATTTAACATCTGTAATGTATCCTCCTGTAGGCTATTCTCACGATGTGGTGTTTTGTCCATAATAATATTGGTTTTGCATTACAGTCAGAGCACCACTACTCGGTTGGCTTTTAATGATAATCAGTCATATTATGGGGGTAGATTTTTTTCAAAAATAAACAAACGCAAAAGTAGAATCCACAATCGTAAAAACGATCCACACACACACACCTCTCAATTTGTGTTTCATAAATCATAAAAACACGCTTGATTTGCTTAGATTTACGTACGGAATTCTAAAAACACACCTGCTGCTATTTGATTCACCAATCGAATACACTATTAATTAGATGTCGTGTCCAGTAGCCTATATATACAGTACACCCTGACCCGAGCAAAACAGCAGGCATTATGTCCAAGAAATAGGCAGTGATTCGATTTAAAGGCGAATATCCCAGGCATTTAAATAGAGTATGATTAGCCTACAGTTCATTATAGGCCAATTCTGTCTCCCATTGTCAACAGAGAGGTTAATAGAAAGACATTAAGATGGCAAAGTAGCCTTTCTTTCTGTCTGTCTCGTGAATAGAATAGCATTATGATCAACACAAGTTCAGTTGGTTAAAAGTTCAAACTAGGACTATAGCTCAGGCTATCAGTTGCTATCTTTGTTCTCTACTGGCTTAACTTAATTATGTATTGATGTGTACAAGTACATGATAGTAAAACGCCAATCCATGTTTTTATTTATTTGTAATATATTTTCTTTATATAAAATGTATTAATAATTAATTAATTAATAATTACCATTTAAATATATGTGGTATACTTACTCATTTAATCTTTAAGCGTGTAGGCCTACTAGGTGGGGAAATAACCAAACTTTCTTAACTTATTGTAAATCAGAATGTTGGCTATAGATCTGTTTGTAACAACTGTCTGCAGCAAATACAATTAGAAACTCATATTTACTTGTTGTCTTGTATTAGTCTTTGTATCAAGTGCCCAGTCAATCACAGTGAAATCGTGTCTCTTATTGTTATTTATTTTTGTTTAAACGCATGTTTAAATGTGGATCACTGATCGGGCCTGTCTGTATGAATAATAGACTATTACTGACACTTGATCCCCTCCGATTTGAATCTGCATGCCACTTACATTTATTTATCTATTTTATTTACATATTTTCCAATCTTCCCATCTAAACATGAATCATCGACACCAGGAGCAAGAACTGGGTTACATCTCGCAGGTTATTGTTATTTGGAGTCTGCATTGAAGTAGGCCCAATTTATAAACTCTATAACGCCAATGAAGTCTCCTTGAAATGGACAAATCGCCACCTCTGCCGTGTCATCAGCTATAGCAGACGCAACTCCACCATCTACTGTTGTAAAGCTGTAACTACAATGCAATTCCTCGTGCTAGGCGAGGACCTATCTCGTTGATGCATGAATGAATGAATGAATGAAAACTTTATTTAACACTAAACAGATTGCAGAATGGGTACAACACAGTACGGCTCAATACATACAATTGTTAAGGGGATGCAGACCTGAGAAAGACGTTTGTCTTGTTTCCATCAGGGTCCCCCATCAGATCCAGAAGGTCTAAATTGTGGGTGGCCTAAAGCCTATAATGTTGGCCCTGGGTTCTCATCAAATAATAGGAGGTTGCACCACCACGATCCCTGCTCAACACCAATATCTGCAATCTGTTAAATAAAGTTTTCATTCATCTAGGCTACATAAAATGAAATAAAACAATTCAAGGTTCAACAATAAGGACAGGGGAGGCTGGGTTTCCAGTTGGAAGCCGTTTGCCAGGGGTGAGAACCACCATACATTCCTGGGGAGAACCAGGGCTTTCTATAAGAGTTTCACGTAGATGGAAATGTACTTTTTGTAGTAGTTGTCTTATCCCATCATAATACAGGTCTGTTTTTACTCCAATGCGTATAAACATTTAAAATATAAACAACATTTACAGCTATAAAAATGCAATCATTTTTTTTTAAATAACATTCAGGTTAAGCACATTCAGCTAAACAGAGTATAATGAACTCTGATTGATTGAAAACTTTATGAACAGATTGCAGAATGGGTACAATACAGTACGGCTCAATACATACAATTGTTAAGGGGATGCAGACCAGAGAAAGACTTTCGTCTCGTTTACATTGATTGATTGATTGAAAACTTTATTAACAGATTGCAGAATGGGTACAATACAGTACAGCTCAATACACACAATTGTTAAGGGGATGCAGACCAGAGAAAGACTTTCGTCTTGTCATCAGGGCCCCCCATTTTCAATTCATCAGGACATTTATGACATACAGATATAAAGTACTGTTTCATCCAGACATTTATGACATGCAAGATGTACAAATATACAGTACTGTTTAAGAGAAAGAGATCATACAAAAATATATACATTCGAAGGGGAAGACACTGTACATTGGAGGGGGTTGGGTGGGTGGGGGGTTTGGACATTTACCGAGGCCAGTTTCTAATTGCAGTCACCCGTAGGTGCTCTTTTTTATTTTGTAACTTTTATTTATAGCATTTTCAGCTTTTTTCTGGCCACGCAGGACCGAGAGAGGGAGAACGGGAGGAGAGGTAGGGGAGACATGCGGCAAATGGTCGCCGGCACTGGGAAACGAACCCGGGACGACCGCTTCGCGACTCAGCGCTATGTGGTGTGCTACTGGAGCGCCCTCCATAGGTGCTCTTCGAGAGCGGTTTTGAAGGAGGGTAGGGATTCACATTCCTTTACGGCTGTGGGTAGGGGGTTCCACATTGTTGTGGCATAATTGCAAAACGTGTTTAGTCCCTTTTTTGAGCTGAATCTGGGTTGAACATGATTTGTGGAACTCCCTTTGGTGTTGTGGTTGTGGAATTCACTGACCTTTGGGAAGTATTTCAACATGTACATGGGTATCTGTGTGGTGTAGTGTATCTTCTTGTAGACCAGGCCCATTGCAAGTTGCTGTACTCTGTTGTCTACTCTAAGCCATCCTAGGTTGTCAAAATGGGCAGGGGTGAGGTGGGTTTTAGGAGTCAGGTCAATCAGTAGTCTGACCAGTTTGTTTTATGATGTTTGTAATCTTGTTTTTAGCGCCTTTGGTACGATGAGGTGCAGGCATAGTCGTAGTACCCTTGAATGAGTGCTCCTGCCAGAGTCTTCAGGGTATTCTTGTTTGCCAGAGAGGAGATCCGGTACAAGAATCTTGTTCATTGATTGACTTTTTTGATTACATTGGATGCCATTTTGTCACAGGAAAGATTTGCCTCTAGGGTGGAACCTAGGTATGTAATTTCATCTTTCCTTGACAATATTGTCACCCACTGTAACTGAGAAGCCGTTGGCCTTGCTGAGTTTGTTATTTGATCCGAAGAGAATGGACTCTGTTTTACCCAGGTGTAATGATAGTGTGTTATCAGCGAGCCAGGTGCAGATTCTGCCGAGTTCAGAGCTGAGGGCTTTTTCAACCTGTAACTTGTTCTTGTCAGAGACCAGCAGGGCTGAGCCGTCCGCAAACAAGAACAAGTTGCAGTCACAAGCTGACGACATGACATTTGCATAAATTAGGAACAGTATTGGTATGCTTCCTTGTGGAACACCTACACTGACTCAAGTCCAACATAGATCAATCTTTATCTACCCGGGTCAATAATATAATTGGTGGTGACTATAACTGTGTGTTGGGCCAGATACTTGATCGCTCTACTGGTATTGATGTTTCTCATCAACAAGCGAGAACAATTATTATAAAAACATGGTTGACTTGACTTAAATCTTTACGGATATTTGGAGATATCTTAACCCCAATAAAAAAGACTATTCATGCTTCTCAGGGATATATAAATTCTAATACTCTAGAATCTATTATCTTTGAATTTCAAATGGTGTAATATAAATTTCTTTTAAATGTTGGTAGTATATTGCTATCAGATCATGCCCCAACTTCACTAATAATGCAAACACCCTTATCATTTCCTCACCACCTAGATTTAGCTTTCAATCTAAATGGCTCCAATTTAACCCTTTCACTACCACACAACAGAAGGTTAACCCTTTACTATCACACAACCGACGACAGAGCTAATGATGCTAATGATGGAGCATCGCTGTCAGTTGTGTGATAGTAAAGGGCTAATCTTCTGTATTGTCACAGTGAAAGGGTTAACCGGTTGTCGTGTGGCAGTGAAAGGGTTAATGATAGAAAGATAGATGACTATTTCTCTATAAAAACAAACCAAGCTAGTGCTACAATAAAACGAGGCGTTAAATGCATTTATAAGGGGGGAAACAATAAACTTTATATTAAATACAAATACAAAATACACTATAGACAATTAGAGGACCTTGATAAAAAATATAACGTTAGAGAAGTGGAACAACAATTATATCACAAGGATATCCCAGAAAAACAACAAGAACTTCTACTATTGAAATCACAATACAATGAGGTAACTACTAATAAAATAGCTTCCAATCTGATGTGGTTAAAACAGTCATACTATGAGCAAGGAGAAAAAGCAGGAAAGCTGCTAGCATGGAGAATCAGAAGTACAAACTGTTTTTGGACGAACTACGGTTTCCAACATTGCCTGAGGAGGAAAACAACTATTGTGATGAAAATATATGTATAGAAGAACTAGTGGAAAGGCTCCAGGCCCGGATGGTCTACCTATATAAAAATACAAAAGATTCTCAGATAAATTATTACTGCACCTTCTTGAAATGTTTAATAAATCATACGACGAGGGAGTGTTACCTCCCATCCCTAAGATCTACAGTAATCTAGACCAGTTACTAAAGGCTCCATCCACCATAGAGGGATGGAAAAAGAAGGTGTTTGTGTGTACGTGTGTGTGTTTGGAATTGCATTTGAATGTCCATCATATTATTCATAACATTCTAAATTCTGCTGTGACACTTGGACCTGCGGCCTGGACTGGGCTCTGTACTCTTCCTCTTCCCTAGACTTCTCCTTTTAGGGCTCTTCTCTTTGGGCTCTTCATCTGATAATCCATTATTGATCGATTCCTCTTCCTGGGTGGAATCATCTGATGCCTCTCTCTCATCATCATCATCATCCTTATTTTCATTGTAATCCACATCAAGTCTTTGTCGTGTAGGTCTGTGTTTTTTGCTGTCTTTCTCCTTTTGTTTACAAACTCTACTAGTAATACGTTTAGTAATACGTTTGGGTGCAACCTCTGTACTTTCTTTTGCAAGAGTATCTACCACCTCCTCCACCCCGACTTGATTGCTGTTTTTTCTCAGGTCTACAGTGTCTCTCCTCTTCCCTAGACTTCTCCTTTGAGGGCTCTTCTCAGGCCCTTCATCTGATGAAGGCTCAAGTTCGTCTGCCTCCTCTTTTCCTTTAGTTCTGCGTCTTGTGGACGTACGCCTTGGTGTGATCTGGACTGTAGGAACGGACCTCCCGCTTAGCACTCTCTTTCTCTTTCCAACCACTGGAGCATCCTGGTCTTCCTCTGAGGTGTTGAGGTCATCTTCCTCTTCCTCTGGTGTCTCCTCATCATCGTCCTCCAGTTCTAAACTCAGGGTTTCCCCTTCCTCAACGTGCCCTCCTTCACCATCAGACTTGGTGTCTTCTTCATCATTATTGATCCATTCCTCTTCCTGGGTGGAATCATCTGATGCCTCGACCTCATCATCATCATCATCATCATCATCCGTATTTTCATTGTAATCCACATCAAGTCTTTGTCGTGTAGGTCTGTGTTTTTTGCTGTCTTTCTCCTTTTGTTTACGAACTCTACTAGTAATACGTTTAGTAATACGTTTGGGTGCAACCTCTGTACTTTCTTTTGCAAGAGTATCTACCACCTCCTCCACCCCGACTTGATTGTTGTTTTTCTTCAGGTCTACAGTGACTCTCCTGAGTTTAAGGATTAGACATTTACCATCCTTTCTTCTAATCTTTACTACTGCAGGTATTGGTGCAACCTCCACCCTGTCCTCCTCTCTGCCCTCATCAGGTGTACATGTAGCAGAGTCAGTGGTGGGTTTGGCCGGTGCTGCTTCAGCGTCTTCTTGTACTTCATCTGCAACACTCTCAACCACAGCTGCCACATTTTCTTTCTCCTTTTCCACGTCATCCATAGCTGCTTCCTCTTTGACTGCTCCTTCCTTCTCTTCCTCCTCTGCTTCTTCTTCAGCCTTCTCTCCTGCCATTCCCCGCTCTTTATCCATGATCTTTCCTGACTCTTCTGTTATGGCTGCTTCCTCTGCCACCGTGTCCTGCACCACCATTTCTGCTTCCCCTGCAACTGTTTGCTCCTCTACTGTAGCTGCTTCCTCTACTGTAGCTGCTTCCTCTACTGTTGCTGCTTCCTCTACTGTTGCCGCTTCCTCTACTGTTGCTGCTTCCTCTACTGTTGCTGCTTCCTCTACTGTTGATGCTTCCTCTACTGTTGCCGCTTCCTCTACTGTAGCTGCTTCCTCTACTGTTGCTGCTTCCTCTACTGTAGCTGCTACCTCTACTGTGGCTGCTTCCTCTACTGTTGCTGCTTCCTCTACTGTTGCTGCTTCCTCTACTGTGGCTGCTTCCTCTACTGTTGCTGCTTCCTCTACTGTTGATGCTTCCTCTACTGTTGCTGCTTCCTCTACTGTAGCTGCTTCCTCTACTGTTGCTGCTTCCTCTACTGTAGCTGCTTCCTCTACTGTGGCTGCTTCCTCTGCAACTGTCTCCTTATCCTCTTCCTCAATGTTTTCCTCCTCAGCAGTCTCTTCTTCTACAGCTACAGGTGTAGTTTCATCTACCATAACTTGTCCTGTCTTCACCTCCTGTTCTGGATCCATACATTTCTCTTCCACAGTAGGATGTTCCTCAATTGCCTCCTCTCCTGCCTCATCTTCCTCTCCCTCTTCTGCCTCCTCAGCTGTTGCAACTTCCTGCTCTTCCTCTTCCTCCTCTTGCTGAGGTTGTTTGCGGGCTCTTTTGGATTTATGTCTGGGTGTAACAGGAGCTGACTTCCGTCCCCCTCTCAGGACTCTTGTTTCTACAGCTGGTTCCTCTTCATCAGAACTCTTTTCAACAGCTGCCTTCACCTCCTTTTCTTCCTCTTGCTGTTTGCCTCTTCGTGTGTATTTGCGTCTTGGTGTTACTGTAACTGTCTTTCTTGCCCCTCGTAAAGCTCTTGTTTCCACAACTGGTGCTTCTTCTTCATCATCTGAGCTCTTTGCCTCGTCTACCTTGGCTGGTGTGATCTCTTCAGCTGGGGTTTCTACCACTTTATCTGCAACAGTCTCTGCAGCAACAGCCTCTGGCTCCTCCACCACCTTTCCAGACTCTTCTGTTGTGGCTGCTTCCTCTGCAACTATCTGCTCAACTACTGTGGCTGTTTCTTCTGCAGCTGTCTCCTTATCTTCAGCTTTTTCCACTTCAATCTTCTCCTCATCAATAGTCTCTTCTTCTACAGCTACAGGTGCAGTTTCTTCCTCTTTATGTTCTTCTTTCACTGCGCCATCTTCCATGGCTTGTTCCATCTCCACCTCCTGTACTGGATCTGTAGATGAGGCTTCCTCTATATTTTCTTCAGTAGTTAGCTCCTCTCCTGCCATGTCTTTCTCTACCTCTTCTGTCTTCTCGGCTGTTGCAGCTTCCTGCTCTTCCTCTTCCTCCTCTTGCTGAGGTTGTTTGCGGGCTCTTTTGGATTTATGTCTGGGTGTAACAGGAGCTGACTTCCGTCCCCCTCTCAGGACTCTTGTTTCTACAGCTGGTTCCTCTTCATCAGAACTCTTTTCAACAGCTGCCTTCACCTCCTTTTCTTCCTTCTGTTTGCCTCTTCGTGTGGATCTGCGTCTTGGTGTTACTTTAACTGTCTTTCTTGCCCCTCGTAAAGCTCTTGTTTCCACAACTGGTGCTTCTTCTTCATCATCTGAGCTCTTTGCCTCGTCTACCTTGGCTGGTGTGATCTCTTCAGCTGGGGTTTCTACCACTTTATCTGCAACAGTCTCTGCAGCAGCAGCCTCAGGCTCTGCCATGTTGAGGTCATCTTCCTCTTCCTCTGGTGTCTCCTCATCATCGTCCTCCACTTCTAAACTCAGGGTTTCCCCTTCCTCACCGTGCCCTCCTTCACCATCAGACTTGGTCTCTTCTTCATCATTATTGATCCATTCCTCTTCCTTGGTGGAATCATCTGATGCCTCGACCTCATCATCATCATCCGTATTTTCATTGTAATCCACATCAAGTCTTTGTTGTGTAGGTCTGTGTTTTTTGCTGTCTTTCTCCTTTTGTTTACGAACTCTACTAGTAATACGTTTAGTAATACGTTTGGGTGCAACCTCTGTACTTTCTTTTGCAAGAGTATCTACTACCTCCTCCACCCCGACTTGATTGTTGTTTTTCTTCAGGTCTACAGTGACTCTCCTGAGTTTAAGGATTAGACATTTACCATCCTTTCCTCTAATCTTTACTACTGCAGGTATTGGTGCAACCTCCACCCTGTCCTCCTCTCTGCCCTCATCAGGTGTACATGTAGCAGAGTCAGTGGTGGGTTTGACCGGTGCTGCTTCAGCGTCTTCTTGTACTTCATCTGCAACACTCTCAACCACAGCTGCCACATTTTCTTTCTCCTTTTCCACGTCATCCATAGCTGCTTCCTCTTTGACTGCTCCTTCCTTCTCTTCATCCTCTGCTTCTTCTTCAGCCTTCTCTCCTGCCATTCCCCGCTCTTTATCCATGATCTTTCCTGACTCTTCTGTTATGGCTGCTTCCTCTGCCACCGTGTCCTGCACCACCATTTCTGCTTCCCCTGCAACTGTTTGCTCCTCTACTGTTGCTGCTTCCTCTACTGTTGCCGCTTCCTCTACTGTAGCTGCTTCCTCTACTGTTGATGCTTCCTCTACTGTTGCTGCTTCCTCTACTGTAGCTGCTTCCTCTACTGTAGCTGCTTCCTCTACTGTAGCTGCTACCTCTACTGTGGCTGCTTCCTCTGCAACTGTCTCCTTATCCTCTTCCTCAATGTTTTCCTCCTCAGCAGTCTCTTCTTCTACAGCTACAGGTGTAGTTTCATCTACCATAACTTGTCCTGTCTTCACCTCCTGTTCTGGATCCATACATTTCTCTTCCACAGTAGGATGTTCCTCAATTGCCTCCTCTCCTGCCTCATCTTCCTCTCCCTCTTCTGCCTCCTCAGCTGTTGCAACTTCCTGCTCTTCCTCTTCCTCCTCTTGCTGAGGTTGTTTGCGGGCTCTTTTGGATTTATGTCTGGGTGTAACAGGAGCTGACTTCCGTCCCCCTCTCAGGACTCTTGTTTCTACAGCTGGTTCCTCTTCATCAGAACTCTTTTCAACAGCTGCCTTCACCTCCTTTTCTTCCCCTTGCTGTTTGCCTCTTCGTGTGGACTTGCGTCTTGGTGTTACTTTAACTGTCTTTCTTGCCCCTCGTAAAGCTCTTGTTTCCACAACTGGTGCTTCTTCTTCATCATCTGAGCTCTTTGCCTCGTCTACCTTGGCTGGTGTGATCTCTTCAGCTGGGGTTTCTACCACTTCATCTGCAACAGTCTCTGCAGCAGCAGCCTCTGGCTCCTCCACCACCTTTCCTGACTCTTCTGTTGTGGCTGCTTCCTCTGCAACTATCTGCTCAACTACTGTGGCTGTTTCTTCTGCAGCTGTCTCCTTATCTTCAGCTTTTTCCACTTCAATCTTCTCCTCATCAATAGTCTCTTCTTCTACAGCTACAGGTGCAGTTTCTTCCTCTTTATGTTCTCCTTTCACTGCGCCATCTTCCATGGCTTGTTCCATCTCCACCTCCTGTACTGGATCTGTAGATGAGGCTTCCTCTATATTTTCTTCAGTAGTTAGCTCCTCTCCTGCCTTGTCTTTCTCTACCTCTTCTGTCTCCTCAACTGTTGCAACTTCCTGCTCTTCCTCTTCCTCCTCTTGCTGAGGTTGTTTGCGGGCTCTTTTGGATTTATGTCTGGGTGTAACAGGAGCTGACTTCCTTCCCCCTCTCAGGACTCTTGTTTCTACAGCTGGTTCCTCTTCATCAGAACTATTTTTAACAGCTGCCTCCTCCTTTTCTTCCTCTTGTTGTTTGCCTCTTTGTGTGGATTTGCGTCTTGGTGTTACTTTAACTGTCTTTCTTGCCCCTCGTAAAGCTCTTGTTTCCACAACTGGTGCTTCTTCTTCATCATCTGAGCTCTTTGCCTCGTCTACCTTGGCTGGTGTGATCTCTTCAGCTGGGATTTCTACCACTTCATCTGCAACAGTCTCTGTAGCAGCAGGCTCAGGCTCCGCCATATTGAGGTCATCTTCCTCTTCCTCTGGTGTCTCCTCATCATCGTCCTCCACTTCTAAACTCAGGGTTTCCCCTTCCTCACCGTGCCCTCCTTCACCATCAGACTTGGTGTCTTCTTCATCATTATTGATCCATTCCTCTTCCTTGGTGGAATCATCTGATGCTTCTCTCTCATCATCATCATCATCTTTATTTTCATTGTAATCCACATCAAGTCTTTGTCGTGTAGGTCTGTGTTTTTTGCTGTCTTTCTCCTTTTGTTTACAAACTCTACTAGTAATACGTTTGGGTGCAACCTCTGTACTTTCTTTTGCAAGAGTATCTACCACCTCCTCCACCCCGACTTGATTGCTGTTTTTTTTCAGGTCTACAGTGACTCTCCTCTTCCCTAGACTTCTCCTTTGAGGGCTCTTCTCAGGCCCTTCATCTGATGAAGGCTCAAGTTCGTCTGCCTCCTCTTTTCCTTTAGTTCTGCGTCTTGTGGACGTACGCCTTGGTGTGATCTGGACTGTAGGAACGGACCTCCCGCTTAGCACTCTCTTTCTCTTTCCAACCACTGGAGCATCCTGGTCTTCCTCTGAGGTGTTGAGGTCATCTTCCTCTTCCTCTGGTGTCTCCTCATCATCGTCCTCCACTTCTAAACTCAGGGTTTCCCCTTCCTCAACGTGCCCTCCTTCACCATCAGACTTGGTCTCTTCTTCATCATTATTGATCGATTCCTCTTCCGTGGTGGAATCATCTGATGCCTCGACCTCATCATCATCATCATCATCATCATCATCATCATCATCATCATCATCATCATCTTTATTTTCATTGTAATCCACATCAAGTCTTTGTCGTGTAGGTCTGTGTTTTTTGCTGTCTTTCTCCTTTTGTTTACGAACTCTACTAGTAATACGTTTGGGTGCAACCTCTGTACTTTCTTTTGCAAGAGTATCTACTACCTCCTCCACCCCGACTTGATTGCTGTTTTTCTTCAGGTCTACAGTGACTCTCCTGAGTTTAAGGATTAGACATTTACCATCCTTTCTTCTAATCTTTACTACTGCAGGTATTGGTGCAACCTCCACCCTGTCCTCCTCTCTGCCCTCATCAGGTGTACATGTAGCAGAGTCAGTGGTGGGTTTGGCCGGTGCTGCTTCAGCGTCTTCTTGTACTTCATCTGCAACACTCTCAACCACAGCTGCCACATTTTCTTTCTCCTTTTCCACGTCATCCATAGCTGCTTCCTCTTTGACTGCTCCTTCCTTCTCTTCCTCCTCTGCTTCTTCTTCAGCCTTCTCTCCTGCCATTCCCCGCTCTTTATCCATGATCTTTCCTGACTCTTCTGTTATGGCTGCTTCCTCTGCCACCGTGTCCTGCACCACCATTTCTGCTTCCCCTGCAACTGTTTGCTCCTCTACTGTTGCTGCTTCCTCTACTGTAGCTGCTTCCTCTACTGTAGCTGCTTCCTCTACTGTTGCTGCTTCCTCTACTGTTGATGCTTCCTCTACTGTAGCTGCTTCCTCTACTGTTGCTGCTTCCTCTACTGTAGCTGCTTCCTCTACTGTTGCTGCTTCCTCTACTGTGGCTGCTTCCTCTGCAACTGTCTCCTTATCCTCTTCCTCAATGTTTTCCTCCTCAGCAGTCTCTTCTTCTACAGCTACAGGTGTAGTTTCATCTACCATAACTTGTCCTGTCTTCACCTCCTGTTCTGGATCCATACATTTCTCTTCCACAGTAGGATGTTCCTCAATTGCCTCCTCTCCTGCCTCATCTTCCTCTCCCTCTTCTGTCTCCTCGGCTGTTGCAGCCTCCTGCTCTTCCTCTTCCTCCTCTTGCTGAGGTTGTTTGCGGACTCTTCTGGATATACGCCTTGGTGTAACCGGAGCCGACTTCCTTCTCAGGACTCTAACTTCTACAGCTGGTTCTTCTTCATCAGCTGCCTCCTCCTGCCCTTCTTGCTGTTTGCCTCTTTGTGTGGACTTGCGTCTTGGTGTCACTGTGACAGTCTTTCTTCCCCCTCCCAGAATCCTCTTCTCTACAGCTGGTTCCTCTTCAGCACCACTCTTTTCAACAGCTGGCTCCATCTCCTCTTTTTCTTCCTCTTGCTCATGTTTGCCTCTTTGTGTGGATTGGTTTGTTGGTGTTGCATGATACTCCACGTTATATCTGAAAAACAATTGCATGCATCCGTTATAGTATGTTTTTATAGTATGTATGCTGTGTGGTTTATCAAAGAGACATGTTTATTCTGGATCGAACGATGCCCCAAACTCACGGTTCAGTTGGTGTCGTTGTAGTCGAGCCACTTTTCTCTGGGGGTGCATCCCTCTGCGTGGCCCTAGAGGTGGACGTGTTGGATCATTATTTGACATTTCTGCTGTGTGTCTGTTCAAAATTGGGAATTACCTTGTTGTTGAAGTGACTATTAGGGTTGGGTACCGTTCACATTTGAACTAGGGCTGGGCGATATAACGATAACTATCGCGATATATTTTAATAATCGATGTAAAAAAATATATATATATCGCTTTTTTTTTGTGGCCTGCAACAGGGCAGTTTTAAAACCAGAGACAGTGGACAGACTTGTCTTTCTTGCCTGCAACTTAAAGTAATGGCTTTGCTTGTCCAAATGACAATACTGACCAAATTGAGATTTATTTTTCTCTTGTCCATTTATTAGTGTGGGTGACCTGGCGTAGCCAGGTTGCAACCACACTATAGTAATCTATACTATTCTTTATTCGTATTCTTTATTCCGCCGCTTTTTGCCAGCAAACTCCTCCCAGAGCGTTTGCACCACATACACGTGAAAGGTATCAAAACGACCGGCTTGGTCCAACTCGAGTTGCTATTACTTTTCGGAAAGTTTCACTGCACCGTTTGACTACAAATCGACTTTAAACAGGAAAATGTTGGTCCATAGGGAATGAATGGCAAGTTAGAGTGTAGGAGCTGGATTTATTTTTTTACCATCACCTTGGGTAAATTGCGACAGTGATCTCAATTTTGGACGTAGATATAAAAACAACACATCAAAACGATGACACGGCTGTCCCCTCGAAAAAAGAAGAAAAAGAAAGAAAAATAAATGGAATTGGACATTTCTATCTCAACTGATGACCATTTGTTTGAAAGTTATGCTCTACATACAAACGAATGGCTTTGCACTCTAGCAAAAACCAGATTTTTTACCATTTCCCCCCTTGTTTCCCGATCGCCACCCAGGCCACAATTGTCGACGGAATGACACAATATCGCACACAACCCGTCATTGGGATCCTCAGGCGCTCACATTAAGAGGAATAAGCTTAATCTCTTATACTTTTCTTTTAATCATCGTGAGACTGAAGGAATGCGTCAGCCCTCATTGAAATACATTGGGTCCAAAGTGCAGAGTCATTGCTGATTGCATCAGCCTAATTAGTGGTAAGCAGGTGTGCATGACTCAAAGGGAGCTGTCAATCAACTCAGTACAGCTGACCTGGCAATTACCTCTCAGGGAGACCCTTCATGGCCCCTCTGTGTAGCAGTACTGAGTTGATTGACAGCTCCCTCTGAGTAGTAGAAACTTGCGGGTTGTGTCATTGTACTCAGTAGGGATATCCTCTTTCATTGGTCTATGTTGACCACTCCCCCGATCCTTAGACCACACCACCTTAGGCCACACCCCCTTTGTGTATCTCTTGAACCGTTTGTCGTAGAGACTTGCGGGTTGTGCCATTGTACTCAGTAGGGATATCCTCTTTCATTGGTCGATGTTGACCACTCCCCCGATCCTTAAGCCACACCCCCTTAGGCCACCCCCCGTTGTGTATCTCTTGAACCGTTTGTCATAGAGACTTGCGGGTTGTGCCATTGTACTCAGTAGGGATATCCTCTTTCATTGGTCGATGTTGACCACTCCCCCGATCCTTAGACCACACCCCCTAGCAACCACCTAAAAACACCCTAGCAACCACCTAAAAACACCCTAGCAACCACCTATAACACCCTAGCAACCACCTAGAAACACCCTAGCAACCACCTATAACACCCTAGCAACCACCTAGAAACACCCTAGCAACCACCTATAACACCCTAGCAACCACCTAGAAACACCCTAGCAACCACCTAGAAACACCCTAGCAACCACCTATAACACCCTAGCAACTACCTAGAAACACCCTAGCAACCAGCTATAACACCCTAGCAACCACCTCTTTTGTATCTTTTTAACCGTTTGTCATAGAGACAATACAGAGCCTCTCCCGTTGGCCGGCGGTGCACAGGCGTCACCCACTTTCACAATTTCCCCCGCGCGGAATTGTCTAGTTTTGTTTGCTTTCTAATTTAAAATACAGTTTGAAACCGTCTGTACACAGTAGGCTATGTGTGCTAGCTAGACTCCAGTCACGAGTCACGGTGCACATGTGCGGTGGTTTGTCCACCAAAAAAGCGCCAAAAGATCGAAAAGAAACTAGCAGAGCCAGAACTGTTCAACTCCCCTGGAGCCACAGCCAGCAGAGAAGCCGGTTTACTTTCGCTTTCAAACCAGCTGCAGCCTGAGAACTGGAGTGTGAGGGGATGTAACACTAAAGATGGCGGCAACAACAAAGAATTGCTGCAAAATAAACATACATCTGTTGTTTAAAAAAAAAATTATAATTATTTTCTTTATACCTATAACAATATCGATAATATCGAATATCGAGTGATATGATATTGTTATCGATATCGTTATCGCGATATCATTTTTGGTAGGGATGCTCGATGTTGGCTTTTTCACCGATACCGATATACCGATATTGTCCAACTCTTAATTTCCGATACCGATATCAACCGATACCGATATATGCAGGGTCCCCCCCCCCCCCCCCCCCCCAAAATGGAATAATTTCAGGTAATTAACATTACATATCTCTTGTTGTGGAATTAACACAACATTATGCATACTTTTGACAATAAATAAAATCAGAATTTGTTCTTACTTGCTTGCCTGGGTAAATAAAGGTTATAGAAATGTAAAAAAAGAAAAAAAGAAAAAAAAAGAATTTGGAAAACCGATACCGATATTTTCCGATATCACATTTTAATGCCGATATCGGCCGATAATATCGGTAGGCCGATAATATCGGACATCCCTAATTTTTGGCCATATCGCCCAGCCCTATTTGAACCGATACCGGTACCGGTACATTTGAATCGATACCGGTACCCAACTGTACCTTTTTTCGGTACTTTAGTCTCTAATGTAATCTACCTACCTCAGTTCAAAAAAAAAATCAAAACTTCAAATAATTTATTATCTTTATTATTTATTTAGAACAATTTGTTAATATATACATATATATATATAAACACACACATACATATCTTTAAATAAAAAATAATATTTTACAAAATAACAAGTATAAAACAATTAAACAAACCACTAGGAGCAATGAACTATTCTGCCGAATATATATTTAAATAAATATACCTGAAGATGATGAACAACTGCTTTGTTGTTGTTGAAGCAAGTCAAATCCTAGGTAAGCGTGTATTGTGTGCGTGAACGTGTGTGACGTTGTTGGGCATTACACTTCAACGGGCAGGCGGGGTCAGTCGTCAAAACCATCCCTACAAGCGTGTGTTTTGCCGGAGTGTTTAGGACCCGCCCCCACGCCGCAGCTCGGTAGAGAAAATAAACGAACCCGTTTCTAACGGAGTGCAATAATGGCCGAAGGCGTTAGAGGGCGGTATAAGACCGTCTGCCAGCTCAGACACATTCAGTACAGCATGCGCAAGGTGCCCTGCTGAATTATGAATGGCAGTAGCGAATAAAAGAAATACCGTGAGAAAAACGTAGATCTACGTTTCCGGCACTCAGCGATCGGGCAACAGAAACATAGTTCTACGTTAACGGCACCGGATGTGTTAAAGTCCCCCGCAACCACAATAGCAGCGTCTACGTTAGCTGTCTGGAGTTCGTCGTGAAGCTCTGAAAGCGCTGCCCCAGTGTTGGCTTGAGGAGGAATATAGACTCCAATCAAGATGACCGACGTTAATTGTCTCGGGATGAAGAATGGTCGACAGACACTTGATGGATATATAATCCAGGTTGGCCGAGCAGTGGTTCCATAGTTCCTTCACATTCCCCGGAGTGTTCCGCTCCTCTCCTCTGACATATAAATCATTAGTCATTACATCTATTTCTCCGGTTGTGTAGTGTTTAGAGTGCGCGCACCCATTGGCTGGTTAACATTATTAACTAACGTGATTGATTTGAAAGACTCTTGGTATTTAGTAGGTAAGTATTTCCCCATTTATGACAACGATTGTACGTTAGGCTATAGTTTGTTAAAGACAACATACGTCCCCACCTGAGAAACCTGGGTGTTGTCTTTGACCAGGCCATGAACCTAGACAAACATGTCAAAACACTCACACGCACCTGTTTCTTTCACCTCAGAAACATTGCAAAACTGCGCACCATCATATCTCACTCTGAACTAGAACTATCCGTGCATGCTTTTATTTCCTCTAGGCTTGACTACTGCAACTCACTTTTCACCTGTCTCACCAAATCATCCACAGATAAACTACAAATGGTCCAAAATGCTGCAGCCAGGCTACTCACAAGGTCAAAAAAATCATGTCACATCACTCCCATTTTGGTATCCCTGCACTGGCTCCCGGTACACTACAGAATTCACTTCAAAGTCCTCACTTTCACTTTCAGAGCACTTCACGGTCAGGCCCCTATCTACATCACGGAACTCATCCATCCATACACAAACACCCGCTCACTCAGATCTGCCGATCAGCACCTCCTAGTGATCCCCAGGACCAGGCTAAAAACAAGGGGTGATCGAGCCTTCGAGGTGACAGCACCAAGGCTCTGGAACGCTCTCCCCCTGGACCTGCCCCCCTCTGAGAACTCGTTTAAAAAACAACTAAAAACACATTTGTTCAGGCAGGCTTTTAATCACACATAGGCGCCTTTTTCTGTTCTATAGTGTTGTTTTAATTAGTGACTCATGATTTTATCCAAATTCTTTTATTCTACTTTTTCTATCTGGTTTCACTGTTTTTAACTGCTGTTTGTCTGTTGTCATTTATTTCTGATTTTGTTTTTATTGTGTTTTTATATTAAGATGTAGTGTAAAGCACCCTGTGCATTCGTGCTGTGAAGGGTGCTCTATAAATAAAGGTCATTCATTCATTCATTCATGAATGTTTTTTTTGTGTAAACTTTTATCACATTTCAGAATGTTGAGGGACAAATGGATAGATTATCAAACATGTTTGAAATAGTTTCGGGACTCCTACGACGTTAGAATTAGTTTCTTATCGCGATCGTGGGTAAACTCGCATGTCTTAACACTTTCAGCGCCACGCCTGGTTTTCCGTTTTACCGCTTGAATGCCACCATCGGCGCCAATGTTAACGTTAATATCGCCTAATCTATGTTTTAAATTATGGCTATGTGTCTAATCTGCCCATCGCATTATCAAAGACTATTTTCCAGTCAGTGCTGTGAAGGCAGATTGTTTTTTTATCGCGTCGTTGCCGTTTCAGAGCAGTTAGAAAAGCCCCCGTTTTGATATAAAAAACAGCTCATTCTGGAGCATTCTATGAAAATCGTCTTTTAGTGGAATATTCCACAACGTTGATATTCGTCGGCCTTTTTATGAATCGTTTTCAAATAAACGCTAGATGATCAATATTATACGTGCATGCACGCACATTACGGCCGCGCACTGATAATCGCTCCGTTGATTTCCTCACAGACTTTTACAGTGAAACCGAAAGAAGACATTTCACAAAACAGCTTATAACTTCATCAAACTTACTCTGATTATCCTACCACTGATAACATAGAGTCCTTACCTGACATCAGATGGTATCCAACTGGTATATTCCAATTCCTGATCACCATTCGAAAAAATCGATACGTGTATGGATCCAACGCGATACAGTAGAACTCCATGATCCGCGGGGATCTGAGGCTCCAGAATGAACTCTAGTAACCCCGGCTGGATCAGTGAACTGGAAAATGTGGAGTACCGGATTTTTTTCCCCATTCATTTTCATTGAGTCCATTCCAAAATCACTTATGTCATCTGGGAGACGACAGGGGGCGCTTTTTTCCACAGTGATCGCCGGCGCCCCTCGGCTATACTCGGGTAGGCTCGGGTGATGCAATAATTTTTCAGATCGCAAAAAAAAATAAAAATAAAAACCCAGAGAAATCTCGTGAGTGGCATGCAACCACCTATAAAAAAACCAGAGAAATCTCGTGAGTGGCACTCAAAGTGTTAAAACAACATTGTTCAATATTACACTTACTGTACACTTACTGTAGATTTCTGTATATTTTATATTATAATGTATATACATAACATAGGAAATGTGAATCCCGGACTGTATTTTATTATTATTATTTTATTCTTAGGCTTATTTTATTCTTTGGCAATTTTTTTGTTATTCTTATTCGTGACTTTGTTTTGTCTACCTAAATGTTTACTGTAGTGGCAAATTTCCCTCGGGATGATTCAAGTATTTCTATTCTATCACAGTATTCTTTTTTTTTAAGATTTATTTTATCGCCATGCTAGGTCAACCCAGGTGTTTTATACTGTGGGATCTGATGTGCTTTTTCTTTGCTTATTTCTGCCTGTACGCTCGACGTGACTGTAAATGAGGGAAACCTCAGTTGACTTTCGAGTTTAAATAAAGGTTTGTAATGGGAGCCAAGTGCATCGTCCCAGCCTTAGTAATAGGGATGCACCGATCCGATATTGGTATCGGTATCGGCCGCCGATATCAGTCAAATAGCTGGATCGGGTATCGGGTATAACGTATTTATTTTTATAAATAAGAAATAAAATAAGAAATAACCATTCAGTCCATTTATATCTGTGTTAATTTGTTACATTTAGTTTCACTAAGTTAGGAAAGTAATGTTTTAAGTCGAGCCTGATGTTGCCTTGCACAAAATAATGATCCCAGTCTCTTCCACACAGTGAGGCATACAGTTTATTAATTGAATGAATGAAGTTTATTTTCTGTCTTTGTTTACAACAAATCAAAAACACACTTGTGATCCTTTACAATTTTTTTTTTATTATTATTATCTTTTCCCCCCTCCTTTTTCCGATTTTTCTCCCATCCCACTGTCATTATGCCAATTCCCAACCCCCTTCCTGGTTGTTGCGCACCCCCCCCTACTGTTGGTCCGGGAGGCCGGAGACTGTCGCATGCTTTCCTCCGACGCATGTGCAGCCAGCCGGCAGCCAGCCTGGCAGCGCAGACTCTCACCGGGAGAGTGTAATGTGTGGAAGGTCACACTACCTCCCTCCAGATCCTACCCTCGCTGTGCAGGCGCCCCGACCGAACTGTAGGGGTCGCTGTTTACAACGACCAGGACCCACCCACCAGCTTTCCCACCCCTAACACTGCCAATTGTGTTAGTATGAGCGACCAGCCAAGCTGGTAGCAACGCAGAGAGCTGGGCTCGAACCCAGCGTCTCCTGCGTTGGTGGCGAGTGCCTTGCCCACTACACCACCTAGCCGCCTCCTTTACAATTCTTAAAAAATATATATAAAAAAATAATAATAATAACTGGATTAAATATATTTTTTTCTTTTCTTTTTTGTATAAAAAAACAATAGACAATGGGTATCGGATCGGTATCGGTATTGGGACTGAAAAAGTCGGATCAGTGCATCCCTACTTAGTAATGACCCACGATGTAGGTACAGGTCTGTACTTTGACATGGAGGCTCATGTAGCTCTGAGAGGGATAGAGTCGTTTCTATCTTGACATGTAGCTCTGAGAGGGGGCTAGAGTTGTTTCTATCTTGACATGTAGCTCTGTGAGGGGGCTAGAGTTGTTTCTATCTTGACGTGTAGCTCTGAGAGGGGGCTAGAGTTGTTTCTATCTTGACATGTAGCTCTGAGAGGGGGCTAGAGTCGTTTCTATCTTGACATGTAGCTCTGTGAGGGGGCTAGAGTTGTTTCTATCTTGACATGTAGCTCTGAGAGGGGGCTAGAGTTGTTTCTATCTTGACATGTAGCTCTGAGAGGGGGCTAGAGTTGTTTCTATCTTGACATGTAGCTCTGAGAGGGGGCTAGAGTCGTTTCTATCTTGACATGTAGCTCTGAGAGGGGGCTAGAGTCGTTTCTATCTTGACATGTAGCTCTGAGAGGGGGCTAGAGTTGTTTCTATCTCTACATGTAGCTCTGTGAGGGGGCTAGAGTCGTTTCTATCTTGACATGTAGCTCTGAGAGGGAGGGGCTAGAGTTGTTTCTATCTTGACATGTAGCTCTGTGAGGGGGCTAGAGTCGTTTCTATCTTGACATGTAGCTCTGAGGGGGGCTAGAGTTGTTTCTATCTTGACATGTAGCTCTGAGAAGGGGCTAGAGTTGTTTCTATCTTGACATGTAGCTCTGTGAGGGGGCTAGAGTTGTTTCTATCTTGACATGTAGCTCTGTGAGGGGGCTAGAGTTGTTTCTATCTTGACGTTAGCTCTGTGAGGGGGCTAGAGTTGTTTCTATCTTGACGTTAGCTCTGTGAGGGGGCTAGAGTTGTTTCTATCTTGACATGTAGCTCTGAGAGGGGGCTAGAGTTGTTTCTATCTTGACATGTAGCTCTGAGAAGGGGCTAGAGTTGTTTCTATCTTGACATGTAGCTCTGTGAGGGGGCTAGAGTTGTTTCTATCTTGACATGTAGCTCTGTGAGGGGGCTAGAGTTGTTTCTATCTTGACATGTAGCTCTGAGAGGGGGCTAGAGTTGTTTCTATCTTGACATGTAGCTCTGTGAGGGGGCTAGAGTCGTTTCTATCTTGACATGTAGCTCTGAGAGGGGGCTAGAGTTGTTTCTATCTTGACATGTAGCTCTGAGAGGGGGCTAGAGTTGTTTCTATCTTGACATGTAGCTCTGTGAGGGGGCTAGAGTCGTTTCTATCTTGACATGTAGCTCTGAGAGGGGGCTAGAGTTGTTTCTATCTTGACATGTAGCTCTGAGAGGGGGCTAGAGTCGTTTCTATCTTGACATGTAGCTCTGAGAGGGGGCTAGAGTTGTTTCTATCTTGACATGTAGCTCTGAGAGGGGGCTAGAGTTGTTTCTATCTTGACATGTAGCTCTGAGAGGGGGCTAGAGTTGTTTCTATCTTGACATGTAGCTCTGTGAGGGGGGGCTAGAGTTGTTTCTATCTTGACATGTAGCTCTGAGAGGGGGCTAGAGTCGTTTCTATCTTGACATGTAGCTGCTCTGTGAGGGGGCTAGAGTTGTTTCTATCTTGACATGTAGCTCTGAGAGGGGGCTAGAGTTGTTTCTATCTTGACATGTAGCTCTGTGAGGGGGCTAGAGTTGTTTCTATCTTGACATGTAGCTCTGAGAGGGGGCTAGAGTCGTTTCTATCTTGACATGTAGCTCTGAGAGGGGGCTAGAGTCGTTTCTATCTTGACATGTAGCTCTGTGAGGGGGCTAGAGTCGTTTCTATCTTGACATGTAGCTCTGTGAGGGGGCTAGAGTCGTTTCTATCTTGACATGTAGCTCTGAGGGGGGGCTAGAGTCGTTTCTATCTTGACATGTAGCTCTGAGAGGGGGGGCTAGAGTCGTTTCTATCTTGACATGTAGCTCTGAGAGGGGGCTAGATTTGTTTCTATCTTGACATGTAGCTCTGATAGGGGGCTAGCGTTGTTTCTATCTTGACATGTAGCTCTGAGAGGGGGCTAGTTGTTTCTATCTTGACATGTAGCTCTGTGAGGGGGCTAGAGTCGTTTCTATCTTGACATGTAGCTCTGAGAGGGGGCTAGAGTCGTTTCTATCTTGACATGTAGCTCTGTGAGGGGGCTAGAGTTGTTTCTATCTTGACATGTAGCTCTGAGAGGGGGCTAGAGTTGTTTCTATCTTGACATGTAGCTCTGAGAGGGGGCTAGAGTCGTTTCTATCTTGACATGTAGCTCTGTGAGGGGGGGCTAGAGCTGTTTCTATCTTGACATGTAGCTCTGAGAGGGGGCTAGAGTTGTTTCTATTTTGACATGTAGCTCTGAGAGGGGGCTAGAGTCGTTTCTATCTTGACATGTAGCTCTGAGAGGGGGCTAGAGTCGTTTCTATCATGACATGTAGCTCTGTGAGGGGGCTAGAGTCGTTTCTATTTTGACATGTAGCTCTGTGAGGGGGGGCTAGAGTTGTTTCTATCTTGACATGTAGCTCTGAGAGGGGGCTAGAGTTGTTTCTATCTTGACATGTAGCTCTGTGAGGGGGCTAGAGTCGTTTCTATCTTGACATGTAGCTCTGTGAGGGGGCTAGAGTCGTTTCTATCTTGACATGTAGCTCTGTGAGGGGGGGCTAGAGTTGTTTCTATCTTGACATGTAGCTCTGTGAGGGGGCTAGAGTTGTTTCTATCTTGACATGTAGCTCTGAGAGGGGGCTAGAGTCGTTTCTATCTTGACATGTAGCTCTGAGAGGGGGCTAGAGTTGTTTCTATCTTGACATGTAGCTCTGAGAGGGGGCTAGAGTCGTTTCTATCTTGACATGTAGCTCTGTGAGGGGGCTAGAGTTGTTTCTATCTTGACATGTAGCTCTGAGAGGGGGCTAGAGTTGTTTCTATCTTGACATGTAGCTCTGAGAGGGGGCTAGAGTCGTTTCTATCTTGACATGTAGCTCTGTGAGGGGGCTAGAGTCGTTTCTATCTTGACATGTAGCTCTGAGAGGGGGCTAGAGTCGTTTCTATCTTGACATGTAGCTCTGAGAGGGGGCTAGAGTCGTTTCTATCTTGACATGTAGCTCTGAGAGGGGGCTAGAGTCGTTTCTATCTTGACATGTAGCTCTGTGAGGGGGCTAGAGTTGTTTCTATCTTGACATGTAGCTCTGAGAGGGGGCTAGAGTTGTTTCTATCTTGACATGTAGCTCTGAGAGGGGGCTAGAGTTGTTTCTATCTTGACATGTAGCTCTGTGAGGGGGCTAGAGTTGTTTCTATCTTGACATGTAGCTCTGAGAGGGGGCTAGAGTTGTTTCTATCTTGACATGTAGCTCTGTGAGGGGGCTAGAGTCGTTTCTATCTTGACATGTAGCTCTGAGAGGGGGCTAGAGTCGTTTCTATCTTGACATGTAGCTCTGTGAGGGGGCTAGAGTTGTTTCTATCTTGACATGTAACGGAACGTAGGCCAAGTGCGTCCACATTTTTATAGGATTCTATCACATTTTCATAACAATAGCACCCTGCGCCGTTTTCATTGAGGTTTCTTACAAATTAACGATGCTTTATCTTGTCCTTTATATGCCGATTATCATTAGAATCTTAAATTGTACCATATGTCCCCCTTTAGACAACATATGTAATGCTACCAGCGCACTTTTGTTAAGATAATTAGTTGGCCATTCGCGGTCGCTATACCGAGGTCGCAGTAATAGTTTAACGCTGTTCAGATCACGTCGGAGAATATAGACCCATCCCAGTGACCTGCGACCTGTGCTAACGCTCTTGGGAAATGCAGTGTTGTAGTTCTCAACATTTTCAGCCTTTAATTTTAAACCAATGCTGCCATCTACTGACAACAAAAACGTGTTGTCTAATCGTCACCTTGAGAGCTACTTCCGTATACAGCGCCGCCCCAAACCCATTCTAGAGATTCCCACTTTTTGCTGGGAGTGGGGCGTGGCCGTATTTGGTCCCAGACAATAAGAGTGGCTGCAATTGGTCACCGTGACGTTAGCTCTGAGAGGGGGCTAGAGTTGTTTCTATCTTGACATGTAGCTCTGAGAGGGGGCTAGAGTTGTTTCTATCTTGACATGTAGCTCTGAGAGGGGGCTAGAGTTGTTTCTATCTTGACATGTAGCTCTGAGAGGGGGCTAGAGTTGTTTCTATCTTGACATGTAGCTCTGAGAGGGGGCTAGAGTCGTTTCTATCTTGACATGTAGCTCTGAGAGGGGGCTAGAGTTGTTTCTATCTTGACATGTAGCTCTGAGAGGGGGCTAGAGTCGTTTCTATCTTGACATGTAGCTCTGAGAGGGGGCTAGAGTCGTTTCTATCTTGACATGTAGCTCTGAGAGGGGGCTAGAGTCGTTTCTATCTTGACATGTAGCTCTGTGAGGGGGCTAGAGTTGTTTCTATCTTGACATGTAGCTCTGTGAGGGGGCTAGAGTTGTTTCTATCTTGACATGTAGCTCTGTGAGGGGGCTAGAGTTGTTTCTATCTTGACATGTAGCTCTGAGAGGGGGCTAGAGTCGTTTCTATCTTGACATGTAGCTCTGTGAGGGGGCTAGAGTTGTTTCTATCTTGACATGTAGCTCTGAGAGGGGGCTAGAGTTGTTTCTATCTTGACATGTAGCTCTGTGAGGGGGCTAGAGTTGTTTCTATCTTGACATGTAGCTCTGTGAGGGGGCTAGCGTTGTTTCTATCTTGACATGTAGCTCTGAGAGGGGGCTAGAGTCGTTTCTATCTTGACATGTAGCTCTGAGAGGGGGCTAGAGTTGTTTCTATCTTGACATGTAGCTCTGAGAGGGGGCTAGAGTCGTTTCTATCTTGACATGTAGCTCTGTGAGGGGGCTAGAGTCGTTTCTATCTTGACATGTAGCTCTGAGAGGGGGCTAGAGTCGTTTCTATCTTGACATGTAGCTCTGAGAGGGGGCTAGAGTCGTTTCTATCTTGACATGTAGCTCTGAGAGGGGGCTAGAGTCATTTCTATCTTGACATGTAGCTCTGAGAGGGGGCTAGAGTTGTTTCTATCTTGACATGTAGCTCTGAGAGGGGGCTAGAGCTGTTTCTATCTTGACATGTAGCTCTGAGAGGGGGCTAGAGTCGTTTCTATCTTGACATGTAGCTCTGAGAGGGGGCTAGAGTTGTTTCTATCTTGACATGTAGCTCTGAGAGGGGGCTAGAGTTGTTTCTATCTTGACATGTAGCTCTGAGAGGGGGGGGCTAGAGTCGTTTCTATCTTGACATGTAGCTCTGTGAGGGGGCTAGAGTTGTTTCTATCTTGACATGTAGCTCTGAGAGGGGGCTAGAGTTGTTTCTATCTTGACATGTAGCTCTGTGAGGGGGCTAGAGCTGTTTCTATCTTGACATGTAGCTCTGTGAGGGGGCTAGAGTCGTTTCTATCTTGACATGTAGCTCTGTGAGGGGGCTAGAGTCGTTTCTATCTTGACATGTAGCTCTGAGAGGGGGCTAGAGTTGTTTCTATCTTGACATGTAGCTCTGGTAGCTCTGAGAGGGCTAGAGTTGTTAATATTTTTTGCAGAACAATTCTGTTTGGACTCTCACTAGTTGTTACCTGACAACATATCCGCAGGTGTTTGTCAATATAGAATTATATTAGGTTAATCCACGGTCTTGTCCCCTTATTGGAAACATTACAATATCTATCCTCAATGTTTTTATACAAAATGTAATGCCTTCTGTCTTAAGGGTTTTAACATTTTAGACCTTGAATTACCAAAGAATATTTTAAGACGTTTTAACTGGCTTTTTAAGGGATCCGCAGGGACCTCATGCCATGAGACTAAGCGCAGCTAAATCACCCTTGTGAACACCGAGGTGCCTCTTACTTTCACTAACACTCTACTACAAGCCGCGAATGTTGAACTTCCACATTCAGTTTTCTTCCTCTCGCGCTTGTTATTTACTCCCAGGTGGCATGTAGACATTTACCTTCCGTACTTTCACTAACGTTACTGTATTACTACTGTATCTACTGCGTGTGCACCGTGGAGTATATCAGGTACCTTCAGTACTTTCACTAACGTTACTGTATTACTACTGTATCTACTGCGTGTGCACCGTGGAGTATATCAGGTACCTTCAGTACTTTCACTAACGTTACTGTATTACTACTGTATCTACTGCGTGTGCACCGTGGAGTATATCAGGTACCTTCAGTACTTTCACTAACGTTACTGTATTACTACTGTATCTACTGCGTGTGCACCGTGGAGTATATCAGGTACCTTCAGTACTTTCACTAACGTTACTGTATTACTACTGTATCTACTGCGTGTGCACCGTGGAGTATATCAGGTACCTTCAGTACTTTCACTAACGTTACTGTATTACTACTGTATCTACTGCGTGTGCACCGTGGAGTATATCAGGTACCTTCAGTACTTTCACTAACGTTACTGTATTACTACTGTATCTACTGCGTGTGCACCGTGGAGTATATCAGGTACCTTCAGTACTTTCACTAACGTTACTGTATTACTACTGTATCTACTGCGTGTGCACCGTGGAGTATATCAGGTACCTTCAGTACTTTCACTAACGTTACTGTATTACTACTGTATCTACTGCGTGTGCACCGTGGAGTATATCAGGTACCTTCAGTACTTTCACTAACGTTACTGTATTACTACTGTATCTACTGCGTGTGCACCGTGGAGTATATCAGGTACCTTCAGTACTTTCACTAACGTTACTGTATTACTACTGTATCTCCTGCGTGTGCACCGTGGAGTATATCAGGTACCTTCAGTCAGCTTGTAAAGACAAACGCTCGACCCCAATGGCTGTGCATTAGTTTGTGGCTGGAGCTAGTATGTGGAAGCATAGGTTTAGCTGATAACATAAATGGTAAATTGGAAAAAAGGGCTAGGGTTAAAAAATAATCTGAACTTTTTTGCAATAAGCAACTAGCAAGATCGCTCCAATCACATGTTCCTATCTGGGAAGTCGATCGCAAAAAACACAATATTCAATTTACTAAACAAAGTAAGATTTCCACCAGAATAAACATATTTCGGCTTTTACCAGCTAGCCATAGTGACTGAGCTCCTGTGTAAAACTGCTGGACCTCCGATGGCAGGGGACTATTTATTAGTCAATCAAGATTTTAAAAGGGGCACTTCACACACAAAAAACAATGCTGATTTATTTAGCACATAATCTCACACACATCTAGGGCTTTCCCCGACTAAGGATTTGGATGGTCGACTATGATAGGCCAAAATTTGCCGTTAGTCGACTATTGGTCGACTAATACAAAAAAAATATTATAATATATTTAAATTTTTAATTTAATTTTTTATCATTCCATTTGGGCTGTGGGGGGGTGCCTAATGTCTGAAGGAGTCGCCTGAAGGCTTCTTGTCCTCTGTGCAAAAGCATGCATTTGGTCCACTGATGGATACATCTTGATATTTGTCTAGTCTAGTGTGTTCATTAGATGGGTGAAATCCTCTTTCAGTGCCTCTGTGCCTGTTTTCGTAGGCAGTTAGCCTCTGGTATGCGTGCCATTAGCGTTAGCCACGCTTCTATGCCTCTTTTCTTTTGGAAAGAATGATAAAAAAATTTAAATAAAAAATAAAATTATAAAAATAATTTTAATTTTTTTTTCTTCTTTATTCGACTAAGAGGTTGGCCAGTCGACTACGGGCTCCTTTCGACCGATTAGTCGACTAATCGACTAATAGGGGTCAGCCCTACACACGTCCAAAAACTCTAAACAGTTTTGCACAGACATTGCAGACATCGTTCTTAGCTATCGCGCTATTTAAAAGGGCCAAGTCTGAAGCCCAGGCCTACACACACAATATGGCATATCATCTACTATCATATCATATCATATCATATCATCTACTACTACTGGAAGATATCGCTCATGGTCCGTAGAGAGCGATGAGAACCTAGTGGGACGCTTCAACCTACCAAGACCTGTCCTAATGGGAGCTGTGCAATACCCTGGAGCCACACCAGGGGGGGCCGGACCAGACGCTCAAACCCTGTGCCAGTCCAGGTACTGTTGGGCTTTTTAGCCACTGGGTCATTCCAAAGGGAGCTAGGAGACAGGGAGCTAGGAGACAGGGAGCTAGGAGACAGGGTGCTAGGAGACAGGGAGCTAGGAGACAGGGAGCTAGGAGACAGGGAGCTAGGAGACAGGGTGCTAGGAGACAGGGAGCTAGGAGACAGGGAGCTAGGAGACAGGGAGCTAGGAGACAGGGAGCTAGGAGACAGGGAGCTAGGAGACAGGGAGCTAGGAGACAGGGAGCTAGGAGACAGGGTGCTAGGAGACAGGGAGCTAGGAGACAGGGAGCTAGGAGACAGGGTGCTAGGAGACAGGGAGCTAGGAGACAGGGAGCTAGGAGACAGGGAGCTAGGAGACAGGGAGCTAGGAGACAGGGTGCTAGGAGACAGGGAGCTAGGAGACAGGGAGCTAGGAGACAGGGAGCTAGGAGACAGGGTGCTAGGAGACAGGGTGCTAGGAGACAGGAGACAGGGAGCTAGGAGACAGGGAGCTAGGAGCTAGGAGACAGGGTGCTAGGAGGCAGGGTGCTAGGAGCTAGGAGACAGGGAGCTAGGAGACAGGGTGCTAGGAGACAGGGTGCTAGGAGGCAGGGAGCTAGGAGACAGGGAGCTAGGAGACAGGGAGCTAGGAGACAGGGTGCTAGGAGACAGGGAGCTAGGAGACAGGGTGCTAGGAGACAGGGAGCTAGGAGACAGGGAGCTAGGAGACAGGGAGCTAGGAGACAGGGAGCTAGGAGACAGGGAGCTAGGAGACAGGGAGCTAGGAGACAGGGAGCTAGGAGACAGGGAGCTAGGAGACAGGGTGCTAGGAGACAGGGAGCTAGGAGACAGGGAGCTAGGAGACAGGGTGCTAGGAGACAGGGTGCTAGGAGACAGGGTGCTAGGAGACAGGGAGCTAGGAGACAGGGAGCTAGGAGACAGGGAGCTAGGAGACAGGGAGCTAGGAGACAGGAGACAGGGAGCTAGGAGACAGGGAGCTAGGAGACAGGGAGCTAGGGGACAGGGAGCTAGGAGACAGGGAGCTAGGAGACAGGGAGCTAGGAGCTAGGAGCTAGGTGCTAGGAGACAGGGTGCTAGGAGACAGGGTGCTAGGAGACAGGGAGCTAGGAGACAGGGAGCTAGGAGACAGGGAGCGAGGAGACAGGGAGCTAGGAGACAGGGTGCTAGGAGACAGGGAGCTAGGAGACAGGGAGCTAGGAGCTAGGAGCTAGGTGCTAGGAGACAGGGTGCTAGGAGACAGGGTGCTAGGAGACAGGGAGCTAGGAGGCAGGGAGCTAGGAGACAGGGAGCGAGGAGACAGGGAGCTAGGAGACAGGGTGCTAGGAGACAGGGAGCTAGGAGACAGGGAGCTAGGAGACAGGGAGCTAGGAGACAGGGAGCTAGGAGACAGGGAGCTAGGAGACAGGGTGCTAGGAGACAGGGAGCTAGGAGACAGGGTGCTAGGAGACAGGGAGCTAGGAGACAGGGAGCTAGGAGACAGGGAGCTAGGAGACAGGGAGCTAGGAGACAGGGAGCTAGGAGACAGGGAGCTAGGAGACAGGAGACAGGGAGCTAGGAGACAGGGTGCTAGGAGACAGGGAGCTAGGAGACAGGGAGCTAGGAGACAGGAGACAGGGAGCTAGGAGACAGGGAGCTAGGAGACAGGGAGCTAGGAGACAGGGAGCTAGGAGACAGGGAGCTAGGAGACAGGGAGCTAGGAGACAGGAGACAGGGAGCTAGGAGACAGGGAGCTAGGAGACAGGGAGCTAGGAGACAGGGTGCTAGGAGGCAGGGAGCTAGGAGACAGGAGACAGGGAGCTAGGAGACAGGGAGCTAGGAGACAGGGAGCTAGGAGACAGGGAGCTAGGAGCTAGGAGACAGGGTGCTAGGAGACAGGGAGCTAGGAGACAGGAGACAGGGAGCTAGGAGACAGGAGACAGGGAGCTAGGAGACAGGGAGCTAGGAGACAGGGAGCTAGGAGACAGGGAGCTAGGAGACAGGGTGCTAGGAGACAGGGAGCTAGGAGACAGGGAGCTAGGAGACAGGGAGCTAGGAGACAGGGAGCTAGGAGACAGGGAGCTAGGAGACAGGGAGCTAGGCGACAGGGTGCTAGGAGACAGGGAGCTAGGAGGCAGGGTGCTAGGAGGCAGGGAGCTAGGAGGCAGGGAGCTAGGAGACAGGGAGCTAGGAGCTAGGAGACAGGGAGCTAGGAGACAGGGAGCTAGGAGACAGGGAGCTAGGAGACAGGGTGCTAGGAGACAGGGTGCTAGGAGACAGGGAGCTAGGAGACAGGGAGCTAGGAGACAGGGAGCTAGGAGGCAGGGAGCTAGGAGACAGGGAGCTAGGAGACAGGGAGCTAGGAGGCAGGGAGCTAGGAGACAGGGTGCTAGGAGACAGGGAGCTAGGAGGCAGGGAGCTAGGAGGCAGGGAGCTAGGAGACAGGGAGCTAGGAGACAGGGAGCTAGGAGACAGGGTGCTAGGAGCTAGGAGACAGGGAGCTAGGAGACAGGGAGCTAGGAGGCAGGGAGCTAGGAGACAGGGAGCTAGGAGACAGGGAGCTAGGAGGCAGGGAGCTAGGAGACAGGGAGCTAGGAGACAGGGAGCTAGGAGACAGGGAGCTAGGAGACAGGGTGCTAGGAGACAGGGAGCTAGGAGACAGGGTGCTAGGAGACAGGGAGCTAGGAGACAGGGAGCTAGGAGCTAGGAGACAGGGAGCTAGGAGACAGGGAGCTAGGAGACAGGGAGCTAGGAGACAGGAGACAGGGAGCTAGGAGACAGGGAGCTAGGAGACAGGAGACAGGGAGCTAGGAGACAGGAGACAGGGAGCTAGGAGACAGGGAGCTAGGAGACAGGGAGCTAGGAGACAGGGAGCTAGGAGACAGGGTGCTAGGAGACAGGGTGCTAGGAGACAGGGAGCTAGGAGGCAGGGAGCTAGGAGACAGGAGACAGGGAGCTAGGAGACAGGGAGCTAGGAGACAGGGAGCTAGGAGACAGGGTGCTAGGAGACAGGGTGCTAGGAGACAGGGAGCTAGGAGGCAGGGAGCTAGGAGCTAGGAGACAGGGAGCTAGGAGACAGGGAGCTAGGAGACAGGGAGCTAGGAGGCAGGGAGCTAGGAGGCAGGGAGCTAGGAGACAGGGAGCTAGGAGGCAGGGAGCTAGGAGACAGGGAGCTAGGAGACAGGGAGCTAGGAGACAGGGTGCTAGGAGACAGGGAGCTAGGAGACAGGGAGCTAGGAGACAGGGTGCTAGGAGACAGGGAGCTAGGAGACAGGGAGCTAGGAGACAGGGAGCTAGGAGACAGGGAGCTAGGAGACAGGGAGCTAGGAGACAGGGAGCTAGGAGACAGGGAGCTAGGAGGCAGGGAGCTAGGAGACAGGGAGCGAGGAGACAGGGAGCTAGGAGACAGGGTGCTAGGAGACAGGGAGCTAGGAGACAGGGAGCTAGGAGACAGGGAGCTAGGAGACAGGGAGCTAGGAGACAGGGAGCTAGGAGACAGGGAGCTAGGAGACAGGGTGCTAGGAGATAGGGAGCTAGGAGACAGGAGACAGGGAGCTAGGAGACAGGGTGCTAGGAGACAGGGAGCTAGGAGACAGGAGACAGGGAGCTAGGAGACAGGGAGCTAGGAGACAGGGAGCTAGGAGCTAGGAGACAGGGTGCTAGGAGGCAGGGAGACAGGGTGCTAGGAGACAGGGAGCTAGGAGACAGGAGACAGGGAGCTAGGAGACAGGGAGCTAGGAGACAGGGTGCTAGGAGACAGGGAGCTAGGAGACAGGAGACAGGGAGCTAGGAGACAGGGTGCTAGGAGACAGGGAGCTAGGAGACAGGAGACAGGGAGCTAGGAGACAGGAGACAGGGAGCTAGGAGACAGGGAGCTAGGAGACAGGGAGCTAGGAGACAGGGAGCTAGGAGACAGGGTGCTAGGAGACAGGGAGCTAGGAGACAGGGTGCTAGGAGACAGGGAGCTAGGAGACAGGGAGCTAGGAGACAGGGAGCTAGGAGACAGGGTGCTAGGAGACAGGGTGCTAGGAGACAGGGAGCTAGGAAACAGAGAGCTAGGAGGCAGGGAGCTAGGAGACAGGGAGCTAGGAGACAGGGAGCTAGGAGACAGGGTGCTAGGAGACAGGGAGCTAGGAGCTAGGAGACAGGGAGCTAGGAGGCAGGGAGCTAGGAGGCAGGGTGCTAGGAGACAGGGAGCTAGGAGACAGGGAGCTAGGAGGCAGGGAGCTAGGAGACAGGAGACAGGGAGCTAGGAGACAGGGTGCTAGGAGACAGGGAGCTAGGAGGCAGGGTGCTAGGAGACAGGGAGCTAGGAGGCAGGGAGCTAGGAGACAGGAGACAGGGAGCTAGGAGACAGGGTGCTAGGAGACAGGGAGCTAGGAGGCAGGGTGCTAGGAGACAGGGAGCTAGGAGGCAGGGAGCTAGGAGACAGGAGACAGGGAGCTAGGAGACAGGGAGCTAGGAGACAGGGAGCTAGGAGACAGGGAGCTAGGAGACAGGGTGCTAGGAGACAGGGTGCTAGGAGACAGGGTGCTAGGAGACAGGGAGCTAGGAGACAGGGAGCTAGGAGACAGGGAGCTAGGAGACAGGGAGCTAGGAGACAGGGAGCTAGGAGACAGGGTGCTAGGAGACAGGGAGCTAGGAGACAGAGAGCTAGGAGGCAGGGTGCTAGGAGCTAGGAGACAGGGAGCTAGGAGACAGGGAGCTAGGAGGCAGGGAGCTAGGAGACAGGGTGCTAGGAGACAGGGAGCTAGGAGACAGGGAGCTAGGAGACAGGGAGCTAGGAGACAGGGAGCTAGGAGACAGGGAGCTAGGAGACAGGGAGCTAGGAGACAGGGAGCTAGGAGACAGGGAGCTAGGAGACAGGGTGCTAGGAGACAGGGAGCTAGGAGACAGGGAGCTAGGAGCTAGGAGACAGGGAGCTAGGAGACAGGGAGCTAGGAGACAGGGAGCTAGGAGACAGGGAGCTAGGAGACAGGGTGCTAGGAGACAGGGAGCTAGGAGACAGGGAGCTAGGAGCTAGGAGACAGGGAGCTAGGAGACAGGGAGCTAGGAGACAGGGAGCTAGGAGACAGGAGACAGGGAGCTAGGAGACAGGGAGCTAGGAGACAGGGTGCTAGGAGACAGGGAGCTAGGAGACAGGAGACAGGGAGCTAGGAGACAGGAGACAGGGAGCTAGGAGACAGGGAGCTAGGAGACAGGGAGCTAGGAGACAGGGAGCTAGGAGACAGGGTGCTAGGAGACAGGGTGCTAGGAGACAGGGAGCTAGGAGGCAGGGAGCTAGGAGACAGGAGACAGGGAGCTAGGAGGCAGGGAGCTAGGAGACAGGGAGCTAGGAGACAGGGAGCTAGGAGACAGGGAGCTAGGAGACAGGGAGCTAGGAGACAGGGAGCTAGGAGACAGGGTGCTAGGAGACAGGGAGCTAGGAGACAGGGAGCTAGGAGACAGGGAGCTAGGAGACAGGGTGCTAGGAGACAGGGAGCTAGGAGACAGGGTGCTAGGAGACAGGGAGCTAGGAGACAGGGAGCTAGGAGACAGGGAGCTAGGAGACAGGGTGCTAGGAGACAGGGAGCTAGGAGACAGGGAGCTAGGAGACAGGAGACAGGGTGCTAGGAGACAGGGAGCTAGGAGACAGGGAGCGAGGAGACAGGGAGCTAGGAGACAGAGTGCTAGGAGACAGGGAGCTAGGAGACAGGGTGCTAGGAGACAGGGTGCTAGGAGACAGGGAGCTAGGAGACAGGGTGCTAGGAGACAGGGTGCTAGGAGACAGGGAGCTAGGAGGCAGGGAGCTAGGAGACAGGAGACAGGGAGCTAGGAGGCAGGGAGCTAGGAGACAGGGAGCTAGGAGACAGGGAGCTAGGAGACAGGGAGCTAGGAGACAGGGAGCTAGGAGACAGGGAGCTAGGAGACAGGGTGCTAGGAGACAGGGACCTAGGAGACAGGGAGCTAGGAGACAGGGAGCTAGGAGACAGGGTGCTAGGAGACAGGGAGCTAGGAGACAGGGTGCTAGGAGACAGGGAGCTAGGAGACAGGGAGCTAGGAGCTAGGAGACAGGGAGCTAGGAGACAGGGTGAATCATACAACTGGCCACAGAATACATCCAACTCCCATATTATACTGAACAACAGATGCCAGTCAAGAGAAGAGTCCATGCCATGGCTGCTCTGCTCAACACCATCGGCGCAATTGACTGCATGCATGTGCGCATCGAGGCACCCCCCTCCTCATCGAGGCACCCCCCTCCTCATCGAGGCACCCCCCTCCTCATCGAGGCACCCCCCTCTGCAGATGCGTTTCCACATCTCAACAGAAAGCAATACCACTCCATCGACGTTCACGTCATCTGCGACGCCCAGAACCACCTGTGTTCGCGTTCCTCTTTGACATGATCTTAGCACTTAGTGTTGTATATACCATATACAGTATATATATAAATATTTATTTATTCTTACCGTATACAGTATATATATATATATATCCACATCTATCTGTACATGCAAATATTCCTTTTTACATATCTTTAGTTACTAATAAAACTGTACATATCCCTTTCCTACACTTACTAGTTAAGCCCTTCCCATAGTCGAGCGCACCGTACACGGAGCAGACTCCCGCGGGCTCAAAGCGGACCCAAAGGGTACTCAAAGCAGACCCAAAGCAGAGTCCAAGTGCAAAGCTCCTATTTTCTGACGCGCGGACGTCCGCGGCGCCCACTTGGTGTCACACAAAACGCTGCTCTGGGTTTTGGTTGACATCGAACTGCATTTAATGTGACGCCGATCTGCATTTTACTCTGACCACTCGCTCCGTGCCAAGAGAGTAGGGCTTGAGATGTTTGAATGGCTTTTCTAAATGAAGTGTGTAAAACTGCCCGTTTTATTATCGAAATATTGGAAAACGGAGATAACATATTCTTTATTTTGACATCGGATGACGACGACATGACAGAAGTTGAACAGCGTGGGGAAAATTGTGTAAACTGGCGCGAGACATGTAGGAAATTGGTCCGCGGAGGTCCGCTCGACTATGAAAGCTCAAAGAGTCCAGCAGACCTCCGCTGAGTCCAGTCCGTGTACAGTCCGCTCGACTATGGGAGCACCTTTACGCTGGTAGCCAGTATGACTTACTATCATAGGGTCTTTATACCTGTATCACAGTACATATTAATACTACAGTATATACTCAGTACATACATCTGATTAGCACTATTAGGCTACTCAGTAGTACTAATTTATATATTTTATACCCAGTTTAATCACCTGTGAATTGTATATTACTATTGCACTTTACAATTACATTTGCACTCTGGTTAGATGCCAAACCTCTTTTCGTTGTACTGTATACATTTGAATCTAATAAAAATTTTATCAGTCGCAAATTGCTTTTGCGTTGCCTGTGGATTCTGTGTGCACACGGTCTTGTGGTTGCATGCCCTTATAAGGAGCTGGCGGGGCGTTTATGTATGCAAATCCAGGTGTACGAGAACACACGTTCAATTTAAGAATCAGTGACATTCCTCACTCGGGGAGCGCAGCTGAGAACACTTTGTGGAACACATTTTCATGCGTTCATGAATCCGGCAGGGATCTTTCTTAGGTTTGGTCTCACAAGTTCATAAGAAGATATTTAAGAAGACACTTAAAGAAAAGTTTGAGAATGAGGTCCATTGAATCCAATGTGTTGTGTTAATTACAGCTCCATGAAATGATAAGGTAGCAGTCCCTATAAGACAGGTTATTGCTATTTTTTTTATAATTTCATGAAGTTGTAATTATTCAATGTCCCCGATGACATCAGCATTGTTTTTTGGTAAAGTGCATTATCCATTCTAAACATAGACATACATTCGTGTTACTTACCACGTATTCCCCATGTATTGGCCCTTGAAAGCAGTCGTCACTAGATCTCGCACTCGTGTCGTAATTTCTTGCTCCACTCATCTCTTCATGGTATCATATGGGAAAATTCATGGGTTCTTTTTTTATTTATTCTTTTTATCAAAAATATTAAATTTTCTTTTGACAACACAACATCACCATCAACAATAACAACAGTAATAATAATAATGACAAGATAATAAGAAATTATAAATACAGACCAAAACTTAACTAATAAATACAAAATACAAGATACGAAGTAGAAAATTAAAACACAGCAAACAACACAAAAGACATTAGACAATAGACACGGTCCTGTGGTTGCATGCCCTTATAAGGAGCTGGCGGGGCGTTTGTGTATGCAAATTCAGGTGTACGAGAATGCACGTTCAATTAAATAAATCAGCATTGTTTTTGGTAAAGTGCCCCTTTAACTCCACTCCTAACGTCACAATGACTACATCTATATCCATTCTAAATGTAGACATACATTCATAATGTTACTTACACATATTCCCCATGTATTGGCCCTTGAAAGCAGTCGTCAGTAGATCTCGCACTTGTGTCGTAATTATGGCTTCACTCATGGTCTCCTGTGGCTTTGGAAAAATTCATGGGGTTTTTATTACTTAAACTTTTAATTCATTTTTCCAACTAAATAAGTGAGAATTGAGCTGTAATTAACACAACACAAGGAGTTAATGTCCCCGATGACATCACTGGTGGCCACATTTAAACTAATTTAAATAAACTGTCAAATTAAATGAGATCATAATAATAATGAATTGCCATTGTCTTTTTTTGTAAAGTGCCACTTTGTTGTCTTACTGTTTTACCACCAAATAAGGCTATTTCAACGTTAGTTGCAGGTACAAATATAAATTCAGCTTGTTGTGGGGTTGTGAAATTGTTCTGGACAGAGAGTGCAATAAGAATTAATTTATTATGAGAATGAATTATGTAAAAACAAAAAACCTTTCTGTGTTAGGGGATTGCTGGACGGTAAAGAGTTAAAAATCCCTTCCAGATATAAGCTTATTTCAAACCAAACCCTTAAAAATATTCTATATTGTATTCTATATTTGTATAGAAATAGGGTCTTTCCACCAACAATGTTCAATAAACTACTAGAAACCTGTCTTAGCAGCATCTCTACACCTTTACCTTAAAATATGCACATTGGAAACTCCTCATGCCTCCCTTGAAAGATTAGCTGCCACCTTGGAATTCCTGCAAATATCAATGACATCGTAGTTACACAAAAAACATGTAGGAAAGAAATTATGGGGAAAATAAACTATACATATCGTGACCTTAGAATTAGAAGGTTCCATCTGCATTCAGGGTGATTCAGAGACATTGAGGATCAAAGTTTTCACATCCCAGCTCGCAAAAGTTTAATGTAGTAGATTAAACTTGTACAGCTCATTAAGACCACCATCCTACAGTTACCGTGTTAAGTACAGAATTATCTAAATAATCCAGAAAGATTTGGAAATTAGATTTTTGGAAGCGTAGATGGAAGCTTCTAATTCAGAGGGCTCACTCACTTCCAGCTCAGAATGATGAGGTTCCATCTGACCTTGAATGTTAGACCTAACTATATCCATATCCAATTCATCACATAGACAATGTTGTAACATATCAAATGCATGTGAATGAGTGTACATTTATTGATTAAGTAATCATATTCAAGCAACAACAAGCTGAATTGTGCAAAATGCTGTTTTTATTTCCAAAGATCTATTTCATCTACTTCTACGCGTTTATATGCATTACATTGTAATACATTAGATTCAATACATTCATTTACAGCTAGTGTAGTATAATAATGCTTATTAAAAATGTAAATGAGCGTAATTCTAAATGGACCAAGAGAGCGGTCAAAATATCTGTTAGCGCCATCTGACAGATAAAGCGATGATTTTATCCAGATAATTTGATTATTGCCACTTTCACAAAATGTATGAATCTAGCTAATAACTGGGGAGACTGATGAATTACAGATAAAGGAATATAGCAGGACGATCGGTTACAAAATACGACATTGAATGGGGATTCCCAGTTCATATAAATGTATGTTCTGGGCATGTGTCAACCCGTCCTGTCGGTCAATCTCCGAAAACGTTGTAACAAATGTCCAAACAGGCGTTATTTGGACCACATATTTGGAATCTATTGGACCATAGAACATGGCGCGGTGATACACATATGTCTGTCTCAAGACTTAGTCCTGCATGTATCAACAAATGTGTGTGCCATTATTACTATCAACTGTAATACTTGTGGAATATTACTAAAATGAGCTGTATGTGTATGAACCAAGCATCTCACTGTAATGTACCTGTACTTTATTCGTGACAATAAACTACTACTACTACATTGTTGTTAACTAGCCAAAACCACCCTCAAAGAGCACCTATGGGAGGCTGCAATTCGAAACTGGCCACCGTAAATGTCCAACCCCCCCCCCCCCCCACCCCCTCATAATAGACAGTCTCCTCTGTTAGGATCTCTGGGTAACAGTACTGTATATTTGCATATCGTATATGTCACAAATGTAACAGTACTATATACCCGTATGTCATGTATGTCCCTATGCCATAAATGTCATGATGTCATGTATGTTGTGTATGTCATAAATGTCACTATGAATTGAAAATGGGGAAGCCTGATGTAAACAAGACGAAAGTCTTTCTCTGGTCTGCATCCCCTTAATAACAATTGTGTGTATTGAGCCGTACTGTATTGTACCCATTCTGCAATCTGTTAAATAAAGTTTTCAATCAATCAATCAAAGTCAAGGCTGTACACTACAGAGAATATGTATTTAACCCAGATTGTCACATTTTCCAAGACACTAGCAAGTTAACAATGTATGATTGAATTGATTGAAAACTTTATTAACATGGTTCATGGTTTAAGGCTCTAGGCTGCTGGATTTGAACACTTATTACCGTCGTCAATAGACGTTTAAATTTACCGGCACGAGTGATGTCTACATGTGTTTCTTCTTCTTCCTGGGTCTCTAAATAATATCTAGGACGTAATCCCGTCCGTTATATCTTCTTCTTCTTCTTCTTCTTCTTCTGGACTCACAGTGCGTGTATATTTGATCGAAGAGAGAAAGAAGATATCTGTTAACTGTTATTAATAACGTATTGTGTTATTGTCTCTTCTTCTTCTTCTTCTTCTTCTTCTTCTTCTTCTTCTGTTTTGTTCAACAGCGTTTGCCAAGCAGCATTTTAAGGTGGATTACCGCCACCTAACGGCTGGAGTGTGAACCGCACCTATATATTCTTATATTTTATATGGTATATACAATCAATCAATCAGATTTATTTATATAGCACATTTAACATGACATGTGTCAACCAAAGTGCTGTACAGAGGGTAAATACACATAGATACATATTGACGACAATCACACTCCGTTTTATGGGAGGGCACACAGGCAAACACACAGGAAAACAGGGCATGAGTCAGTGAACGGGAAAGGCTAGTAGGTAGAAGTGGGTTTTGAGCCTAGATTTGAAGGCATCTATCGAGAGGGCAAGGAGCATGGAGGTGGGGATGCTGTTCCACAGTGCAGGGGCTGCGACAGCAAAGGCACGGCCCCCCCTGAGCTTGAGGTTAGACCTCCCGACTGTCAGGAGCCTCTGATCGGCTGACCTGAGGGACCTGGTGTTGGAATAGGGGGATAGGAGGTCTGAGATATAGGGGGGGGGGGTGACCATTAAGGGCTTTAAAAACAAATAGGAGAACCTTAAAATCTATCCTGTAGCGTACTGGAAGCCAATGAAGGGAGGCAAGGACAGGGGTGATGTGGTCTCTCTTACGGGTTCCGGTCAACAGTCTGGCAGCGGCGTTTTGTACCAGTTGTAAGCGGGACAGGGAAGACTGGTTAATGCCTATATAGAGAGAGTTGCAGTAGTCTAATCTAGATGAAATGAAGGTGTGGATAACTCTCTGAACATACAGCATTATATGGGTTATATGCAGGTGTTTAAGGTTATTGGCAAGTCCCGCTCTCTAAACGTGCCCAGGAGATTTGTGCTTTTATCACTCCTTCTGGTCTATACAAATACTCTGTTATGCCTTTTGGCCTTCGAAACGCGCCCACAACTTTCCAGCGCTTTATAAACAGGGTTGTGGCTGGTCTAGATGGGTGTGCAGGACGCAGTTGACCATTTAAATTTTAAACGGTAGTATGAAACGATAGGGTTGACTCCATTGGTTACGTGCAGGCACGTGCACACATAGAGGCCAAGGGGTGCTTGAGCACCTGCCTTTTTGAGCCTCGTCAAAAAAGTGCCCTTTTTAAATAATTTTTTTTTTCTTTTTCTTTTTTTTACGCATATAGACTGCCCTTCCAACTGAAAAATGTCAGGATAGAATCAAAATATTAGGTAAAGAGAGAGAGATGCCCCATATTCCATTGCAGTTTGCACGGCCTCCTCACCGTGCCTCTCCGCGGACCTATATATTTTATGCATAGCGTGGGTGGTGATGATGGTGGTGATGATGATAGAAACCGCTGTGGCGCATACAGTTGAATGCTGGTATTACACTCATTGAGGGACACGAAGAAGTCAAGTCCGATGGGATTTGGGAATCTCAAATACAAATCGGGATTGGAATAAAAAATGCATTTATATTAAACGATACAGAATATACAGCACTTCTTGGGGTCTGTAGGGTAAGCACTTATTCCCTCCCCCCTGAACATTTATGGAGATGTATGGGCCTTTTAAGTCAGTGATAAAAGTGTCTTTCAAGGATAAGTGAGCTCCTGCACTGATTATTATAGTTCAATATTCAATATTTGATCACCAAAACCCCCCAAAAAAGCATAAAAAGGGGGCCCCCGCCTGAAAAGGGCCCTTAAAAATCGTGCGCTCGGTTAATATATACACACAAGTGTAGTGCCCTTTTCAGCCTTTGAGCACCTGCCCCTCTAAAGTCCTGTGCACGTCCCTGGTTACGTGTACAGATCATAATCCTTTGACATCCTTTGTTTTGCCTGTCTTCTGTTCCCCAATCTCTACTGTCTCTTGCTCTCTTAAATGAATCCTAGGATCCACGGTTGCTGAGAGTGGATGCAGGAAGGTGAGGGGTATAGGTGAACGGCTAGCAAACATTCTTTAATTTGATTTGAATCTAGGGGGCAACAAAGATTATGTTACCTTGTTAATGTATTGATTTAGTTTATTTATGTATACCATGTGATTGGGTCATAGGGTGGAACCCCCTTCTTTAGGGGGAGGGTGTGACGGCCCCCACTCTGCCTGCTTATTGGTCAGTCTGCTGCCTCTCTAGGAGCAAGGTAGAGTGGCGGCTCGTCAGCCCAATTAGACTCACCTGGGCCGTGAGAGCTGCCTGTATAGATGTGTCCCTGGTTCTGTATCACACTAGCTCCCGCTCTGCGTCTCATTGCATATATCTCGCTTCAGCATATATACACTGAATAAATTTCAAAATGTACCTTTAAATGCCAGCATTTATCTGACCACACCCCCATCCACTTACCTATATAAGCAGGGGTGGTGCCACACACTCATCTCCTTCTCAAATTTCATCACAAGCAACGTGTTGCTATATGCCCACTTGACGTGGAGAAAAATATTACTCTGAGGAAAGGAAGAACAAGGAGATACGTTGACATCATATCTTTATTTTCTCTCTCACTATTTTCGAGAAAATACGGCAATATTGTCTTCGTACTGGAGTGTCTGGAAGATGATGATCATTCTAAAATCCTCCACCGGTTTTCGTATTGGGAGCACGCCGCTGCAGGCCTCTCAACTGCAGTTCCTTGCTGTGTTGGTTGGGGTGAAACCTTTCAGGGCACAGCTGAACTGTAGGACGCGCCGCTGTTGTGAGAAGCGGTGGGTTTCAGGTTGGGTGAGTACTGTTTGCTGGCAGGCTCCACTTGTCTGTTAGTGCTATGGGAGCTAATTGACAATGTTTATGAAAACCGGCCCCAGGCTAGGGTCCTTTGTTCAGCCTCTTAGGCGACAGAAGACCTTGGTCTGAAGTCCATTATAGTTTTAACTAGTGGGCCGCGACCATTAACACTGGTGATCCCTATGTTTTCTGGACGAGTGGATATCTCTTCTGTCACCGTGTAGCCCCTTCTTTCATATCCAAATGAGAGTATTCCTTCACGAGGAGATATGGGCATAGATGTTCAATAGTGGAAGATCTATGTTCAAGTCAGCTACACAGGCCAGTTTGGGTTTTGTGCTGGCTCCGTCGGGTGTTGGTAAAATCACCGTTGTAAAGCTGTGTTGACATCTTGTTTCTCTTTTCTCTTAAAAAGTGAGGAGGGTTTCAGAACGGCGGCCTGTCTGGGTGAGTGTTATATCATTGTGTACAAGTTCAGGTGATAGCTGCTTAGCTTACGGTTAGCCAGTCAGCTGTTAGCTGCGGCGTTAGCCTGCTGGGATCACTGCGTGGCCTACATATGTTGGGCCTACTGTTAGCCAGTCAGCTGTTAGCTGCGGCGCTAGCTTGCTGTGATCACTAGGAAACGTTAGCTTGCTGCTATCGGCCAAGGCCCAGCGCGGGGTAGCTCCGGCTCCTCGCGCGCCGCCGCGAGCTCCCCTCTGGTCGCGTGCGCCGTTCGCTCGGCGTCTCGCGGGCAGGGGCAGTAGCGACCGATGGTTGGAGCGGCCGTTAGCTTAATGCTACTCTGTTGAACGTGCTTTGATTATAACATGTTTTAAACACTCTTGACTACGACGTCATCTTTGACAGAGGATGTTCGTCGAACCTGCCCTGGGCCAGGACGGCAAAGCCTGCGTCAACAAAGGGGACCGTAGCGACGGGTTGGAGCGGCGACGCTGCCCAGGTCGAACAACACAGGACGGCTGTGTTTTCTACGGGGCCTTGAGACTGCACTTCGTTGATCTACGCTCCGGGTAGGACAAGGTTTGGCCAGACCTTATACACGTCTTCTGGCTTTACCTTCTAAATGTTTTGTAAATAACGATGTTTTCCAAAAACGTGTGTTGCTGCAATACATTTAGGATACGACGCGAGTTTTGTGTGAATTGTCTTGTCACTGGTAATTAGCTTCTCCGTGCAAATCGGGTTGTTGTTACAGATGTGAAAATGATCTGGTTGTTGTGTGAGAAACATCATGTGTGTTTATATGTACCGTGTACTCACAACTAAGGTGTAACTAACCTATGAAGCTATGCTTAGTGACAAATGAGTAAAGAATATTCTTTTCTCAGCCTGTGATGACAATGAACAGTGTGTTCACATATTAACAGGTTTTCCTGTTTTAACTGGCCGTATTAAGGGTAAAGTAGGAGGATTGTGTTTCCCCCTGGTTCCCTGGGGACTTTTTCATCGTCCTATCAGACATGTTGTTGCACTACTTTGTGTGGTAGGGATGCGATGTAACCCTTAGCTTGATTGCTGAGGTTGTGCTAAGACTGCTGGAGAAACTTTATTTTCCTAAAAGAAAAGATTGTTTGGTCGCTTTCGTGTGTGCTTAGCAAGGCCTGTGGTCGATACTAATAGAGAATTATGTATTCTCTCATTATGAAAAACGGCGTTCCTCTGTAGAGTGTTTTTGCCATTTTTTGTAGGTGATGATGGGTTGTGTGTGTCATGTGACCTACAACTGGGTTGGACTGGCCACAGAAGCACATGTGTAAGTTTGGACCGGGGCTCTTAGAGAGCCCTCTCTATTCTGTGTTTTTTCCTTAGTAAAAATCAGATAGCAGGTTAGCTCATGCGCTGTGTGAAGCTGTCAGACGCTTCATAGAGCTGACTATGACTGTGTCATACTCTCTTTTTGTCATTACATCGTATCGTGGGTGTGGGGTCGTAAAGGGGTGAACTGGTAACCTTTCCTCTCGTTGCGGTTCGGCACGTTACGGGGTGGGGGGGGGGGGGTTAGGGTCTTTGTTTTGTGAACATTTGATTTGGTAGGAAGCACAGACAAAGGGCGGATAGACTGAGACACAACGCAGGGATAGGTAAGGACATACACATAGATTAGGGAGTTAGACGCTAGAATGGATAGTGGAAAAAAAATTCTCCTTGATTGTTTGTGCTTTCCCTGCCCGACTGAAGCTGTGGGGGCCGAGGTGGTGAGATTGTATGACCAGGGATGGTCATAAGGGGGGAGGATAGATGAGAAGCGCAATTGATGAATTATGCAAATGTGATTGTACTATTTTAAGAAAAAATTAGCAGGAAGAAAATATTATTTCAGAGAACGAATGTAAAGTGAAAATATTGTGATACTAATGTATGTTTTCTCTCAACCAGATCATCTAAGAGGGTTGGAACAACTTTTCTGTAGATTAAGAAAACTGGGATTTTAATTTGTGATGTTTAGATTAAAATTGTTTTCAACATATTCAAAGTTTTAGTTTAAAAAAAAATAGTAGGCCTCTGGCTATGAGCCCTGAGGAGCAAAAGCCCATTGATGATATGTACCAAAGAATGATGAGAAAAAATTGAAATTGAGAAAAGAAAAAAAATTATGATTTTTGATATTATGGTAAATTGTATGGTTAGTATGTATAGAAATCAAGGCAATGTACTGGTTTATGACAATATTAATTGCCAAAGGGAGGAATGTGGTAACATTGACTGTGTATTTCATAACTAATATGTGTGTATAATTAGAAAAACCATAATGCAAAAATCTGGTGTGCCCTAAGGGGTGATACTAGCGTGACAGGAACTGTTTGAGACCTTATGAAACCCCTGCTGTTGTTGAACTGTATTGAGGAGACAGTCAACAAGCCCCCACTCTAAACAGATGTACTCAACACGAGAACAAAGGAACTGAAAAAGTCACACCCAGCTGAGAGCAGATTTCAGCAGCAGACAGCTGAGCAGATTACAGGCAGAGAAACAGAGGTCTGATTACAGACCTAAACTGCTTGAGAATAGCTTAAGCTATATGGAAACTAATTCACAAACAAGATCATATTAATTAAACTGACTTAGTAGATAAAATGTATTTGAATATAATTTAGAATGTCAAACTGGTTATTTAAGTAATAATGCTATTTCACTCTGGTTGTAAAGCTTGCTAGAAGCAGGCTTGTGATACTTTATATAGGAAATCTGGTATTAAAATATAGACAAACTCCACATTGGGTTAATGCTGAATATATATGTAACTTCTTACATTTAAGGTACAAATTAGAAAAAGTTTTAGTGTTAAACTGTCCATTCATCAAGAAGCCACAGACCAGCCCACACGAGGAGGAAGACAGGGGCGGACCAGCCCCCAGAAGACAAACCTGATTGGACCACTTTAAAATATTAGACTGCTATTATTGGCTGAGGCCAGAGTATAAATGAGAACGTATGGTTTGAGAGAGCAGGCCAGACCCCCTAGGGTCTGCGTCTCTACCACCACCCGATCCAGAGAATGCTGTCGTCTTGCATGTGAGTAAATCATGGAAAAAAACAATGTTGTTTAGGTTAGAGTAATGTACAATATTCCTCCGTATCTGTGACCAGGTTTACTCATGTGTAATGCTCAGACTACTCTCTATTTCATTTGATAACCATGACTACTGTTTATGTACATACTAGGTTTGATGTGCAAACCTTATTAAGCCTATGTACAATATATTTGATGTACTATGAAATAATCCTTGTATGTAAACAACAACCTTCTAATTCACTCTGAGCCCTTTGGCAAAATAAATCAAATGAGTTTTGAACTATAGCCCTATTGTCTGGGCTGCACAGTTTATTTCTCCACTCAGTAGAGAAGACCATTCTATCACTTATGATCTTCTTCCTTTCCAGATAGCAACCTCATTGTACTGTGATAACCTTGAGTTATGTATAGAATATACGACAGTTGGAAGACTGGATTTCTTCTTATGGGTAAAAACAACTGTATAGATTTCACAACAGGTGAGAGTAAATTAACTTGGGTCCAAGCTGTTCCTTAGCAATGCAATTCCACTGAAACCATCTATATAAAAAATAAAGCAGAATAGTAATACAGTATAGAATGACAACAATAAATTAAGGACAGATGCAGAATAAATCTCTGAAAAGAAATCTTTATTTACCATAAAGATTTTATTACAAATCACAGTTCACGAGGAAATCAACTTTTCATAGAATGAAATTAATGAAAGGTTTGTCAAAAGAAAATGTCTCAACAGAAAAGTAAATGTTGGTAGCAGGTTATTCGACTACTCGCTTTTGCCTTTTTTGGACATTATTCATTTCTGAAAGTTAAATGCATACAAGAGAAAACTGCTCACTATTATATTTCTAGATGTCTTAGGATAGACTTCACAGTTTTGCATTACACAGGTAAGATCACAAGTGTTATTAAGGGTCCAAACAAAGAAAAAGAAAGACAGAAAAAGTAACATTTCTATGTGGAATTGTTAAAAAATTAAAATAAAAAAACACATTAGAAATGCTAAAAACGAGGTGAGGACATACAAATTGTTTGACATAACGAGACAGCATCCAAATAAAGTTCTCAAATTCCAAAGTAGACAAATGTTTACGTTAAGTTTACAAAATAAACTTTATAAAAAAGTACTGTGTGTGAATAAAATGCTTTGTATATATAGATGCAAACAGAACAATATGAGAATTTAGACATGGTAAGTAAAATCTATGCCAAAAAAGGACATTGTGTGGCTTTTAGATCCTGAGTTCTGTTGCAATTTGCGTGACAAAAGCATTTACTGTAAATATATCAGTAATTTCACTCAAATGTATACATTTGTATCTAAAAATGAAATATTTATCAACAACATTATTCCCTTTGAAAATAGGTAGGCCTAAAGTTCCATATTTAACACAAAAAAAAGAAAACACATGATCATATTTGTTTTATTCTACACATTGTTTATGGCAGCACCTGCAGGTTGAGCCTGACACCAGATGAAAAAATAAAATCACTGCACATAATCATGTCGATCCTTTTTTACGAGTCCGTGTTTCCCATTATGCTTTATATATAAATGAATGAATAGAAATAGAAATTGGGAATATGCATAAACAAAACAAAAGCAATGAAGTTGAGAACATGCTTTTAGTCCCTATACATTTCAAAATGCAAACTGGATTCTAAACAATTAGATTTTGAATTGAAATATAAAAACAATATACAGTATAAAAATATCAAATATGCCACTAGTAAAATATATATATACACAAAAATGTGAACCACAACTCTCACAAACTAACAGTAATTAGAGGTTTTCGTGTGGTCCCCTTTAGAAGTTACGTATTATTGGCGGTGGTGTGTGTGTGTGTGTGTGTGTGTGTGTGTGTATGTATGTGTGTGTGTGCGTTTGGACATGCCTGTGTGTGCACTTTAATGTCCATAATATTATTCATAACATTCTAAATTATCCTGTGACGCTTAGATCCGCGGCCTGGACTGGGCTCTGTGCTTCTCCTCGTCCGCAGAACGGGCCCTGCGCTTCTCCTCGTCCGCAGAACGGGCCCTGCGCTTCTCCTCGTCCGCAGAACGGGCCCTGCGCTCTTTCTCTTCCCTAGACTTCTCCTTTGAGGGCTCTTCTCTTCGAGCTCTTCGTCTGATGAAGGCTCCTCGGGTTCGTCTGCCTCCTCTTTTCCTTTAGTACTGCGTCTTGTGGACGCACGCCTTGGTGTGATCTTGACTGTAGGAACTGGCCTCCCTCTTAGCACTCTCTTTCCAACCACTGGAGCATCCTGGTCTTCCTCTGAGGTGTTGAGGTCATCTTCCTCTTCCTCTGGTGTCTCCTCATCATCGTCCTCCAGTTCTAAACTCAGGGTTTCCCCTTCCTCACCGTGCCCTCCTTCACCATCAGACTTGGTGTCTTCTTCATCATTATTGATCCCTTTCTCTTCCTCCATGGGATCATCTGATGCCGCGACCTCATCTTCATTCTTATTTTCACTGTAATCCACATCAGGCCTTTGCCGTGTTGATCTGCGTTTTTTGCCGCCTTTCCTGCTCCTGAGAGATCTGGTTTCTGGAAGCTCCTCTTCTTCTGTGCTCTCGGCTGTGTCTTCCTCTGATGATGCTGCCTCTTCCTCTTCTTCATCTTCTTCTTCTTCGTTTTGTGCATCTTCCTCCTCGGTTCCATTCTCCTCCAGCTTCTCGGTCTCCAAATCTGCCGAACATTCAGCCACCTTATCTTTGGCCTTGTCTGATTTCCCTGTACCCTCTTCCACGGTGGAATCATCTGCTGCCTCTATCTCATCATCCTTCTTAATTTCACTGTAATCCACGTCGGGTCTTTGCCGCGTAGATCTCCGTTTTGGAGAATGCACGTCCTCTTCGTCGCTGTCTTCCTCCTCTTCAGCATGGTGCCGCTTTGACTGTCTTTTCGGACTGGCTGCAGTTGCTGTAGCTTTCGGCTCCTCCTCTTCCTCCTCTTGCTGAGGTTGTTTGCAGCCTCTTGTAGATTTACGTCTTGGTGGGACAGGGGCTGACTTCCTTCCCCCTCTGAGAACTCTCATTTCTACAGGTGGTTCCTCTTCATCATCTGAGCTCTTTGCCTCGTCTACCTTGGCTGGCTCTTCAGCATTTTCCTCAGCTGGAGTTTCTACCACTTTATCTGCAACAGTCTCTGCAGCAGCAGCCTCTGGCTCCTCCACCACCTTTCCCGACTCTTCTGTTGTGTCTGCTTCCTCTGCAACTATCTGCTCAACTACTGTGGCTGTTTCCTCTACTGTGTTTGCTTCATCTACTGTAGCTGCTTCATCTACTGTGGCTGTTTCCTCTACTGTATCTGCTTCATCTATTGTATCTGCTTCATCTACTGTATCTGCTTCCTCTACTGTATCTGCTTCATCTACTGTATCTGCTTCCTCTACTGTTGCTGCTTCCTCTACTGTAGCTGCTTCCTCTACTGTGGCTGTTTCCTCTACTGTTGCTGTTTCCTCTACTGTTGCTGTTTCCTCTACTGTAGCTGTTTCCTCTACTGTGGCTGTTTCCTCTACTGTGGCTGTTTCCTCTACTGTTGCTGCTTCATCTACTGTAGCTGTTTCCTCTACTGTAGCTGCTTCCTCTACTGTTGCTGCTTCCTCTACTGTAGCTGCCTCCTCTACTGTAGCTGCTTCCTCTACTGCAACTGTTTCCTCTGCCACTGTCTCCTTATCTTCAGCTTTTCCCTCCTTAACAGTCTCTTCTTCGACAGCTACAGGTGCAGATTCTTGGTCTTTATGTTCTGCTTCTTCCGTGGCCTCCTGTTCTGGATCCATACTTTCCTCTTTTTCTGTAGGTGAGGCCTCCTCCATCTTTTCTTCAGTAGTTAGCTCCTCTCCTGCCTTGTCTTGCTCCACTTCTCCTGTCTCCTCAACTGTTGCAACTTCCTGCTCTTCCTCTTCCTCCTCTTGCTGAGGTTGTTTGCGGGCTCTTTTGGATTTATGTCTGGGTGTAACAGGAGCTGACTTCCGTCCCCCTCTCAGGACTCTTGTTTCTACAGCTGGTTCCTCTTCATCAGAACTCTTTTCAACAGCTGCCTTCACCTCCTTTTCTTCCTCTTGCTGTTTGCCTCTTCGTGTGTATTTGCGTCTTGGTGTTACTGTAACTGTCTTTCTTGCCCCTCGTAAAGCTCTTGTTTCCACAACTGGTGCTTCTTCTTCATCATCTGAGCTCTTTGCCTCGTCTACCTTGGCTGGTGTGATCTCTTCAGCTGGGGTTTCTACCACTTCATCTGCAACAGTCTCAGCAGCAGCAGCCTCTGGCTCCTCCACCACCTTTCCTGACTCTTCTGTTGTGTCTGCTTCCTCTGCAACTATCTGCTCAACTACTGTAGCTGTTTCCTCTACTGTTGCTGCTTCCTCTACTGTTGCTGCTTCCTCTACTGTAGCTGTTTCCTCTACTGTATCTGCTTCCTCTACTGTATCTGCTTCCTCTACTGTTGCTGCTTCCTCTACTGTATCTGCTTCCTCTACTGTTGCTGCTTCCTCTACTGTTGCTGTTTCCTCTACTGTTGCTGTTTCCTCTACTGTTGCTGCTTCCTCTACTGTTGCTGCTTCCTCTACTGTTGCTGCTTCCTCTACTGCAACTGTTTCCTCTACTGTTGCTGCTTCCTCTACTGTTGCTGCTTCCTCTACTGCAACTGTTTCCTCTGCCACTGTCTCCTTATCTTCAGCTTTTCCCTCCTTAACAGTCTCTTCTTCGACAGCTACAGGTGCAGATTCTTGGTCTTTATGTTCTGCTTCTTCCGTGGCCTCCTGTCCTGGATCCATACTTTCCTCTTTTTCTGTAGGTGAGGCCTCCTCCATCTTTTCTTCAGTAGTTAGCTCCTCTCCTGCCTTGTCTTGCTCCACTTCTCCTGTCTCCTCAACTGTTGCAACTTCCTGCTCTTCCTCTTCCTCCTCTTGCTGAGGTTGTTTGCGGGCTCTTTTGGATTTATGTCTGGGTGTAACAGGAGCTGACTTCCGTCCCCCTCTCAGGACTCTTGTTTCTACAGCTGGTTCCTCTTCATCAGAACTCTTTTCAACAGCTGCCTTCACCTCCTTTTCTTCCCCTTGCTGTTTGCCTCTTCGTGTGGATCTGCGTCTTGGTGTTACTGTAACTGTCTTTCTTGCCCCTCGTAAAGGTCTTGTTTCCACAACTGGTGCTTCTTCTTCATCATCTGAGCTCTTTGCCTCGTCTACCTTGGCTGGTGTGATCTCTTCAGCTGGGGTTTCTACCACTTTATCTGCAACAGTCTCTGCAGCAGCAGCCTCTGGCTCCTCCACCACCTTTCCTGACTCTTCTGTTGTGGCTGCTTCCTCTGCAACTATCTGCTCAACTACTGTGACTGTTTCCTCTACTGTGGCTGTCTCCTCTACTGTAGCTGCTTCCTCTACTGTGGCTGTTTCCTCTACTGTTGCTGCTTCCTCTACTGTTGCTGCTTCCTCTGCAACTATCTGCTCAACTACTGTGACTGTTTCCTCTACTGTGGCTGTTTCCTCTACTGTGGCTGTTTCCTCTACTGTGGCTGTTTCCTCTACTGTGGCTGTTTCCTCTACTGTAGCTGCTTCCTCTACTGTAGCTGCCTCCTCTACTGTAGCTGTTTCCTCTGCCATTGTCTCCTTATCTTCAGCTTTTCCCTCCTTAACAGTCTCTTCTTCGACTGCTACAGGTGCAGATTCTTGGTCTTTATGGTCTGCTTCTTCCGTGGCTTGTTCCATCTCCACCTCCTGTTCTGGATCCATACTTTCCTCTTTTTCTGTAGGTGAGGCCTCCTCCATCTTTTCTTCAGTAGTTAGCTCCTCTCCTGCCTTGTCTTGCTCCACTTCTCCTGTCTCCTCAACTGTTGCAACTTCCTGCTCTTCCTCTTCCTCCTCTTGCTGAGGTTGTTTGCGGGCTCTTTTGGATTTATGTCTGGGTGTAACAGGAGCTGACTTCCGTCCCCCTCTCAGGACTCTTGTTTCTACAGCTGGTTCCTCTTCATCAGAACTCTTTTCAACAGCTGCCTTCACCTCCTTTTCTTCCCCTTGCTGTTTGCCTCTTCGTGTGGATTTGCGTCTTGGTGTTACTTTAACTGTCTTTCTTGCCCCTCGTAAAGCTCTTGTTTCCACAACTGGTGCTTCTTCTTCATCATCTGAGCTCTTTGCCTCGTCTACCTTGGCTGGTGTGATCTCTTCAGCTGGGGTTTCTACCACTTCATCTGCAACAGTCTCTGCAGCAGCAGCCTCTGGCTCCTCCACCACCTTTCCTGACTCTTCTGTTGTGGCTGCTTCCTCTGCAACTATCTGCTCAACTACTGTAGCTGTTTCCTCTACTGTTGCTGCTTCCTCTACTGTATCTGCTTCCTCTACTGTAGCTGCTTCCTCTACTGTTGCTGCTTCCTCTACTGTATCTGCTTCCTCTACTGTATCTGCTTCATCTACTGTTGCTGCTTCCTCTACTGTTGCTGTTTCCTCTACTGTTGCTGCTTCCTCTACTGTTGCTGTTTCCTCTACTGTTGCTGTTTCCTCTACTGTTGCTGCTTCCTCTACTGTTGCTGCTTCCTCTACTGCAACTGTTTCCTCTACTGTTGCTGCTTCCTCTACTGTTGCTGCTTCCTCTACTGCAACGGCTTCCTCTACTGCAACTGTTTCCTCTGCCACTGTCTCCTTATCTTCAGCTTTTCCCTCCTTAACAGTCTCTTCTTCGACAGCTACAGGTGCAGATTCTTGGTCTTTATGTTCTGCTTCTTCCGTGGACTCCTGTCCTGGATCCATACTTTCCTCTTTTTCTGTAGGTGAGGCCTCCTCCATCTTTTCTTCAGTAGTTAGCTCCTCTCCTGCCTTGTCTTGCTCCACTTCTCCTGTCTCCTCAACTGTTGCAACTTCCTGCTCTTCCGCTTCCTCCTCTTGCTGAGGTTGTTTGCGGGCTCTTTTGGATTTATGTCTGGGTGTAACAGGAGCTGACTTCCGTCCCCCTCTCAGGACTCTTGTTTCTACAGCTGGTTCCTCTTCATCAGAACTCTTTTCAACAGCTGCCTTCACCTCCTTTTCTTCCTCTTGCTGTTTGCCTCTTCGTGTGGATCTGCGTCTTGGTGTTACTGTAACTGTCTTTCTTCCCCCTCGTAAAGGTCTTGTTTCCACAACTGGTGCTTCTTCTTCATCATCTGAGCTCTTTGCCTCGTCTACCTTGGCTGGTGTGATCTCTTCAGCTGGGGTTTCTACCACTTCATCTGCAACAGTCTCAGCAGCAGCAGCCTCTGGCTCCTCCACCACCTTTCCTGACTCTTCTGTTGTGTCTGCTTCCTCTGCAACTATCTGCTCAACTACTGTAGCTGTTTCCTCTACTGTTGCTGCTTCCTCTACTGTATCTGCTTCCTCTACTGTAGCTGCTTCCTCTACTGTTGCTGCTTCCTCTACTGTATCTGCTTCCTCTACTGTTGCTGTTTCCTCTACTGTTGCTGCTTCCTCTACTGCAACTGTTTCCTCTACTGTTGCTGTTTCCTCTACTGTTGCTGCTTCCTCTACTGTTGCTGCTTCCTCTACTGCAACTGTTTCCTCTACTGTTGCTGCTTCCTCTACTGTTGCTGCTTCCTCTACTGCAACTGCTTCCTCTACTGCAACTGCTTCCTCTGCCACTGTCTCCTTATCTTCAGCTTTTCCCTCCTTAACAGTCTCTTCTTCGACAGCTACAGGTGCAGATTCTTGGTCTTTATGTTCTGCTTCTTCCGTGGCCTCCTGTCCTGGATCCATACTTTCCTCTTTTTCTGTAGGTGAGGCCTCCTCCATCTTTTCTTCAGTAGTTAGCTCCTCTCCTGCCTTGTCTTGCTCCACTTCTCCTGTCTCCTCAACTGTTGCAACTTCCTGCTCTACCTCTTCCTCCTCTTGCTGAGGTTGTTTGCGGGCTCTTTTGGATTTATGTCTGGGTGTAACAGGAGCTGACTTCCGTCCCCCTCTCAGGACTCTTGTTTCTACAGCTGGTTCCTCTTCATCAGAACTCTTTTCAACAGCTGCCTTCACCTCCTTTTCTTCCCCTTGCTGTTTGCCTCTTCGTGTGTATTTGCGTCTTGGTGTTACTGTAACTGTCTTTCTTGCCCCTCGTAAAGCTCTTGTTTCCACAACTGGTGCTTCTTCTTCATCATCTGAGCTCTTTGCCTCGTCTACCTTGGCTGGTGTGATCTCTTCAGCTGGGGTTTCTACCACTTTATCTGCAACAGTCTCTGCAGCAGCAGCCTCTGGCTCCTCCACCACCTTTCCAGACTCTTCTGTTGTGGCTGCTTCCTCTGCAACTATCTGCTCAACTACTGTGGCTGTTTCTTCTGCATCTGTCTCCTTATCTTCAGCTTTTTCCACTTCAATCTTCTCCTCATCAATAGTCTCTTCTTCTATAGCTACAGGTACAGTTTCTTCCTCTTTATGTTCTCCTTTCACTACGCCATCTTCCATGGCTTGTTCCATCTCCACCTCCTGTACTGGATCTGTAGATAAGGCTTCCTCTATATTTTCTTCAGTAGTTAGCTCCTCTCCTGCCTTGTCTTCCTCTAACTCTCCTGTCTCCTCAGTTGTTGCAGCCTCCTGCTCTACCACTGCCTCCTCTTGCTGAGGTTGTTTGTGGACTCTTCCAGATATACGTCTGGGTGTAACAGGAGCTGACTTCCTTCCCCCTCTCAGGACTCTTGTTTCTACAGCTGGTTCCTCTTCATCAGAACTCCTTTCAACAGCTGCCTCCTCCTCTTCTTCTTCATCGTCTTGCTGTTTGCCTCTTCGTGTGGACTTGCGTCTTGGTGTTACTGTAAATGTCTTTTTTCCCCCTCTCAGAGCTCTCTTTTCAACAGCTGCCTCCACCTCCTCTTTTTCTTCCTCTTGCTCTTGTTTGCCTTTTCTAGTAGATCTACGTCTTGTTGTTGCTTGGACTGTTTTTCTCCCACCTCTCAGTGCTTTTGTTTCAACAATTGATGCCTCATATTCTGCAGTTAAACTTTCCGCCTCATCTATTTGAACCACTGCCTCCACAGTTACTGCTTCCACTCCCCCCTCTTCCTCCACTAGCATTTCTTCTTCTACCGCCTGCTCCTTTTCTGCAGCAACGCTCTCTTCAACTGCCGTCTCTTTCTCCTCCACTCCTGTCTCCTCTGCAGCCTCAGTGCTTTCTTCAGTGGGAGTATCCACTACCTCCTCCGCCTCGAGTTGATGGCGGGTTTGTTTCAGGTCCACCAAGATGACAGTGGCTTTCTGGAGTTGAGTGACTTGAGATTCAACATCCTCTCCTTGAGGCTCTTCAACTGCAGGTGTTGGTGTAACCTCAGGTTCGGCCTCCTCTCTGCCCTCATCAGGTGTAATTGTAGCCGAGTCAGTGGTGGGTTTGGCTGCTGCTGCTTCGGGTTCTTCTTCTTGTACTTCATCTGCAACGCTCTCCTCCACAGCTGCCACGTTGTCTTTCTCCTTTTCAATGTCTTCTGTAGCTGCTTCCTCTGTCACTGCTTCTTCCTTATTTTCATCCACTGCAGTTACAAGTGCGGTTTCTTCAGCCTTTTCTCCTCCCAGTCCCTCCTCTTTATCAGCCTCTATTTCGTCTTCTTCTGTATCCTTCTTCTCGTCTGGCTCCTTGCTTTCCTCTACTGGAGCTAGAGTTTCTGCCTCAACCATATCTTCTCCTAACGTGTCTTCTGTCTTCTCCTCAGTTGCCTCCTCTTCTGCCTTTCCAACATCGGGTGTTGGTGTGACCTCAGGGTCGGCCTCTTCTTGGTCTTCATCAGGTGTACTTGTAGCTGAGACATTTGTGGGTTTGGCTGCTGCTGCTTCACATAATTTATCTTGTGCTTCATCTAAAACACTCTCCTCCTCGGGTGCCACACTGTCTTTCTCCTTTTCCATTTCTGTTGTAGCTGCTTCCCCTGTCGTTGCTTCTTCGTTCTCTTCCTCAGCCTTTTCTCCTTCTGCTATATCTTTGTCCTTTTCTGGTTCCTTGCCTTCCTCTACTGTAGCTGGAGTTTCTGCCTCAACCTTTTCGTCTAATGTCTCATTCATCTTTTCCTCAGTTGCCTCCTCTCCTGCCCTTCCTTCCTCTAACTCTCCTGTCTCCTCAGTTGTTGCAGCTTCCTGCTCTACCTCTTCCTCCTCTTGCTGAGGTTGTTTGCGGACTCTTCCAGATACACGTCTTGGTGTAACCGGAGCCGACTTCCTTCCCCTTCTCAGAACTCTGGCCTCTACAGCTGCCTCCTCCAGCTCTTCTTGCTGTTTGCCTATTCGTGTGGACTTGCGTCTTGGTGTCACTGTGACAGTCTGTCTTCCCCCTCTCAGAGCTCTCTTTTCTACAGCTGGTTCCTCTTCTTCATGATCCTCTTGTCTGAGTCTTGATCTCTGTCTGGTCTCCTTACGCTTGGCCTCGTCTTGGGTTTCATCAGTTGTAACTGTAGCTGAGACAGTGGTGGATTTATGGTCTTCCATTGACTTGTCATCTTCCTGCTGTCCATTTTCTTCTAATACAGCTGATTCTGCTGCACTCTGATCACCTTGCTGTACCTTTTGGCTTCGTCTGGTGTATTGGCGATTAACTCTGGGGGTCACCACTGCAGTTCGTACTCTCAGAACTATCTTTCCATCTTCATCAGTTTTTTCTTTTGTTGTATCTTCAACTGCCACATCAACAGAATCCTGTCAAACAAAAAAAAGGTCATAAGAGTTCAATTTGACAGCAGATGGAGACAAATATTATGAATGAATGTTATTATGAAACGTTTTTTACGCTTCCTTCTATTTTGGCTCATCTACCTGCTTCTTTGATTCTGCTTTTCTGGTGGATTTGCGTTGATCTCTCAGGGTCACCACCGGAGTTCGTTTATCATCAGAGGCTGGGGCCTCTTTGTGCACCGTGTCCATTTCTTCAGACGCCTCCTCCTTCTGAGACCCTTCCTGTGTTTCCACAATTCCTGACGCCACATTCTCCACCTCCATCCGAGCCTGACAGGAAGTTGTGTTCAGGTCCTGAGAGGTAGCACCCTCTCTCTGAGTGTCTTCAGCCAAAGGTGTTGGAGTAATCTCAGCCTTGGGCTCCTCTTGGTCTTGTCCCGGTGAAACCGTTGCTGGAACAGTAGCAGTGGTGTTGTCCGCGTGCACTTCTTGAGCCTTCTCATCAGGTCGCTCTTTAGTTGCGTCTTCAACAATCAAATCAACAGTATCCTGTAAAAAAAGAAAAAAAGTCATAAGAGATACAAGAGCGATATAGATGGAGACAAATTATATTAACCATTTCACTGCTGCACTACCAAACGGTTAACCCTTTCACTGTGACAATACACAGAAGGTTAACCCTTTCACTGCCACACAACAGCAGGTTAACCCTTTCACTGCCACACTACAGAAGGTTAACCCTTTACTATCACACTACCGACGGTTACCGACGGTTACCGACGGTAGTGTGGCAGTGAAATGGTTAATACTCGTTTGGGTACAAATGTGTGTTTGCATACCTCAGCCAGCCTCTTCTTGTTCAATTCAGAATCCGCTTGTGCTGCCCTCTTCTTCTGGCCATCAACAGCTCCCTCAGCGGTGGGCGTTTCGGCTTCAATGTCCTCAATCCTGATTATAATTTTTTTAAAGAGCATCGCTTGTTTAATGTAATTGATTCTCACCTTGTTCTTTCAAAAGTTACCACAATAAATTGATAAAGAATAATGTGATATGGTTCATGGATGTATTCTGTTACCTGATCTCCTCTGTAATCTCCTCTCTAATCTTCCTCCGCTTTAGTCCGCTACTTCTGGCCCGGGTGGTCACTGGCACCACGTCGTCGACTTCTAAATGATGATTGCAAATACAAAACATAAATCTAGTGTGGGAGAGTACTGTTAACAAATAACGAGAATGAAATGAAAGAAATGGCTTACCTTTTGCTGCTCTGACCACCGTTACCTCCTCCTAAAGATCACAGAGATGGTTTAACCCTCAGTTAGTTCTTAAGACAATGCAAGGATAAGCTAGCTTGTTGTTCAGACGACTTTAAATTGTTAAACAGTAATCCAGAACTATTTGATTGCACTGTACATTTTTATTTTATTTTATATGTCTGCACTTTATGTGCACTATTTTACTCTGTCTATTATATCTTACTCTTTTTATTATTATCTATTTAAAACTGAATCAAACCATAAACAAGGTGGCCTGTTGGGATGTTAAGGCCCTCCCATAGTCGAGCAGACTGTACACAGAGCAGACTCCGTGGAGGTCCGCGCGGACTCTTTGAGCTTTTGATCTCAGCGGACGTCCGCGCGTCAGAAAATAGGAGCTTGGCACTTTGCACTCTGCTGTGGGTCTGCTTTGACTCCCTTTGAGTCCGCGCGGACCTCCGCGGAGTCTGCTCTGTGTACAGTCTGCTCGACTATGGGAGGGCCTTAACATCCCAATGTGAAAAACTGTGATGTCTGATTTTATATACGCACCACAATTTCCACTGTGCACTCCATGGATCCGTGTTTCTCGAGGCGTGTGGTCATTTCCTCCATGGATCCGTGTTTCTCGAGGCGTGTGGTCATTTCCTCCACGGATCCGTGTTTCTCGAGGTATGTGGTCATTTCCTCCACGGATCCGTGTTTCTCGAGGCGTGTGGTCATTTCCTCCACGGATCCGTGTTTCTCGAGGCGTGTGGTCATTTCCTCCATGACCACAACGTTTTCTGTAACAAGTGATTTCTCAGAAAACGAGAAATTCCTGGATAATGCTGGAAAGGAAAGACATAAACAACATAATTTTTTTTTAAAAGGCTTGGATATAGATAATCACTTGGTAACCTGGTGGATATCCACATAATCTTATCTAATGGTTTGGGTGTTATTCTATCTACTCATCAACAGGGCAATATGTATGTAGTGTTACTTATTGTAGTTCCTTACAACTCAGAGCCATGGTCTGGATCTTATTGGCTATGTTGGTCCTCTGGCTGGGCCCGCCCACGCTCTCCACCTCCCACAGTAGGTCTCCGTCGTCTGGGTATTGACTGAGGTACTTTTCACACACTGGGGGTAAGAATAAAGCAGGGATTAGGAATCACTTAAAGGGATAGTTCAGATTTTTGGACATTAAGTGATATGATATACTTGCTAGTAAATCCGAACTATCCCTTACATTTGTACAATGTAAGGGTTCACGACGCCTGCCAGCGCAGGAACAATACAGTGTCTATTGCTGTCATTTGTCCCTAAGAATATCATTGGACTATGAATAGGCTTATATGAAATTCAAATACTAATGATAGAATGTACATATTATTACCACGTTAAAACAGGCGTAAAATGCTTACAATTAAAAAGTTCATTATGTGTTGTATTTGCTGTTATGGGTAGTCAGTCACGATAGCAGATATTGAGCTGTGCTTTGTAACACCCCTTTATTAGCTTAAGCTTAAAACTAGCTGGCATGTTTAAAAAAGAAAATCACAAAAAAGGGACAAGAACCAGTGACGCGTTTTCAAAATCACCTCATATCAATCAATAATGTTTTTTTTTACATTTTGAATTCACACCGACTGGTAGTTTGGCAGTAGTCTAATTAATATTTTCTCAAGATTCAAATGAAATTCCAGTATTGAAATTTGTTCCGACAGCCCTAACAGTGTCCCTAAGATTAAAGCAAGCCAGCGCACCCCCGGGAGTGTTCAAATTTACTGACATATATATAGCGAACGATGTGTTTGACATTACAGTGTGAGCTGTGTGAGAGCGGCATGGTGGATTTATTTACCTTTGTATAAAGCCTTTGAAACAGGGTACCTCAGCCCCAGGCAGTCATCTTTGAAACTGTCCACAAAGTCTTCCAGCATCTGGAGGCCGATGTCAGAACCGCGGTGGCACTTGCGGACAAATATGGAGTCCATCACCGGAAGCTGATAGCGTTGGGTTAAGAAGGAACTGCACAAGCTGCCTACAAGGAAGACAAAGGAAAGCATGTCTATTGAGATATTGGCAAAAATATGTTTGCCACAAATACTGAGAGTGTACATAACTGTCTGCTACTGGCCGGCCCCGTCAGGCTTGGCACCGGTCCTCTAGACGAGCCTCGAACTGCCAACCCTCCACTCACATACCTACCACAGTCTTATCCATTTCTCCAGTGGATTTAACTGAATGGGGGACAATAGACCTTTGGTCTAGGAATAAACTTACAGACGCAGCCATTAATTGTCTCCTGTCGACCGACGTTTTTGGGCACCGTATTGCTGGGTTAGCGGGCGTCTATACTTTCCGTAGCCGCATTTCTGCAGGACGCTCTCTGATTGGCCGACGCCTGTTTCTACACTGGTTAGGCGCTCTTTCGAAGTTGGTTAAGGTTAGAGTTTGTCTTAAGGCCTCTACATGCTACAGCAAATTCAACGCAACTTCAACACAACATCGGCGCGATTTCAGCGCGCTTGTTGCAGACAGTCTTGTAGACTGTGTTGCTTGGGTGTTGCGTACCTGTGTCCAAAATCTAATCTAAAGACCCGTTGCGTTGGTATTGCGTAGCAGTGATTGGTTGGTAGTGAATGGGGGCGGGGCTGTCATAGAATAATATTGGTCAGCGAGGAATACCACCCGCCATTGTTGTAGGCAGCAAGCTATGCTATCAATATTAGCTAAATAATTAGCGTCATAACTGGCCTTTTTCTGAAAACCCAAGCACATATTGTTCCATAGCATACGCATTCAGTTGATCATGACAAATCCTCTCTTACCTTGACGATTAAAAAGCCTCCATAATTGGGGTTCCGGTCTGACCGCGGAAGAACATGGCTGCTTAACTCGCGAGCTCCCCGACAGCAAAATGATGTAGCCCCGAGAAACATTTAGTAAAAACACCAGGGTATATATTTAATAGGGATGACAGAAGGGGCTATCACGAGACGTAGGGCGACCACGATTACAACTGGAAAGGACGACGGAATGGCAGAGAATGACGAAGTAACGGGAGGAAAAGATGGCGACGATGACTGTGAACAAGAAGCCACGCTGTTGAACATATACAACGAGCTCAAAGACTTCAGAAAAGACAATGAGCGTCAATTTCGGGAGATAAGAAATGACATGAACAAAATGAACGACAGGCTCGATGAAACTGAGGGGAGAATCGGAGAAAATGAAAATGTGCTTGGTGCGGCGACGGTTTTAATAAAAAAGCTAATGCAGAGGCAGGCCGACGTGGAGGCTAAACTACTCGACCAGGAGGGCAGGACGAGGAGAGAGAACCTGCGGGTGTATGGTATCCCGGAGGAGAAAGAGGGAAAAGACATGCATGGATTTCTAGACGGCTTGTTTAAAGACGCCCTCGGTCTGCCTCATGACATGGACCTTCGTATCGAAAGAGCACACCGGGCACTGGCCCCGAGGCCTAACAACCCACAGCTGAAGCCACGGTCAATCGTGGTTAAGTTTGGGAGTTACAAAATGAAGGAAGAGATAATACGCCGAACTTGGCAGAAGAAGAACGTCTCATGTGGCAACGATCGCTTCTATGTCGACCATGACTTCCCCACTGAAATACTGAAGAAGCGAGGAGAATATGCCGAGGCCAAGAGAATAATGAAGGAGAAGAATCTCAAGTTCCAGACACCGTATCCAGCGAAGATGAGGGTATTCTACGAGGATGGCACCCGCCTGTACCAGAGCGCGGCGGAGGCGACGGCGGATATGGCAAAGCGTGGATTCAAGATCACCGTGGTGAACCCGGCTACCGACCCGGACCGAGAGGAGATAATGCGGCTGTCTACCTGGCAGACAATGGGAGGAAAACGGGGACCGGGGGACGACATGCAGACGACGGGGAATGAACGCCCCACACAGCAGGGCAATGGTCATCACGGATACCGGGAGAAACTACAGGGATTCAGACGGGGACAGTCGGAGGCGGACAATTGAGATAAAGTTCATGAAGCGCATGAATACAGATAAGTCACGGGGGCATCGTCATAGAGTAAATAACATCAAAAAATGTCAATATGTATATAGAGGAAAAGACAAAAAAAAAAAAAAAAAAAAAAGTGAGTGGAAAAGAGAAAAAAAAAAAAAAAAAAAAAAAAGGTGAAATGAAAATAGAGGGCAATGGATAGAAGAATATAATAAAAGTATGGGAGGGGAAATATCCCGGATGGATACAGGAAAAATATAACGAAATGAACCACAGGCCATCGTGGCTATGTCATAGAAGTTACAATGTACCAAGATATATCTGAAAGATATACAAATGTTAATGGCTGGAAACGTTACCGTTTTGTCAAGTTCAGTTGAATTGATCGCACTGTATATAGATTACAGTGTGAGCCATACGTTACGTCAGGGTTTACAAGATAATAGGGGCACAGTTTTGGGCAATCTGCCTCGTGCCGTATGCACTCCTCTGTTAGTCGAGGGGGACCAAGGTGCATGGGTGAGTATCGATTTCACCCTCGGTACGACTGTTCTATCTGGGGTCATATCGAACGTAGCTTGGGTAAATGTGGGGGGGGGAAGTGTATTTATGTTTTTATATGTTCTTTTTTATTTCATTGTATGCTATACTATTGTATATATATCTTCACAGTCTCAGGCACTAGACTACGTCATGGATTGCACAGGGCAGATGCATTACGAGAAATATGGGGCTGATTAAAATAATATCGTGGAATATAGACGGATGTCATCATCCCATTAAGAGAAAGAAGATATTGACGTTCTTGAAACAAAAAAAGGCAGATATTGCACTAATTCAGGAGTCACACCTGGATGAGGAGGAGTCGGCCAAGCTTAAAAGGGATTGGGTGGGACAAATATACTATAGCACGTTCTCTTCTAGGAAGAGGGGGGTGGCAATATTGGTGAGAAAAAACTTAGACCTAAAGGTACACAATAGTTTCTCACATGATGAGGGAAGATGGGTTATACTGGATGCTGATTTAGAGGGACAGAGGACTACTTTAGCTAATATATATGCGCCCAACGGGTCGTCCTCAGACTTTTTCCATGAGGTATGTGAGGTGATCAGGAAAATAGGGAATAGCAACGTAATCATAGGGGGGGACTTCAACTTGGTTGGAAACACCTTGATAGACAGATCATACCAACCCAAAACCGCTGACAACACAGGGAGACTGGCGGTTGGTGTTCTGATAGAGGAGTTGGGTCTAGTGGATGTTTGGAGGGTTATGAACCCACAAGAAAGAGACTACACGTTTTACTCTCACCCACATTCCTCATACTCTAGAATAGATTATTTCCTGATCTCTAGCGCACTGGTAGAACAGGTTGCAAGTACTGGGATAGGGAACATTGTAATATCTGACCATGCTCCGGTTGATTTAGTGATCACATCCATGGAAGAAGGGCAACGATCTCGGAGATGGCGATTCAATAACCTGATGTTAAATGATGAAGGATCATGTACGTACATTAGAACTATATTTAAGGAATTTTGGGAACTTAATGAAGGGTCAATAGATGATAGTGGCATAATGTGGGACACATGTAAAGCTTACATGAGAGGACGACTCATACAATACGGTGCGATACTAAAAAGGGCGGAGAAACAAAAAATGACAGCGTTAGATGAGGAAATTAAAATACTTTCGAAACAGCACAGCCAAAGACCAGACCCAGAAACGTGGAGGAACCTAAGCAAATCCAAATACGAATTGAACAACATATATCAAAAGAAGGCTGAATATGCGTTATTTAGGACCAACCAAAGATATTATGAACAAGGGGAGAGAGCGGGTAAAATATTAGCGAATCGGGTTAAACAAATGCATAATCAGAATATTATATCCTCGATTCGTAATAAAGATGACAAGATTATTACGGACAAAAAGGAAATTAATAATGTCTTCAGGTGCTTCTACCAGGACTTATATACCCCACAGAAGGCGGTGGATCAGCTAAAAATGGACGCGTTCTTCGACAAAATCAAATTACCGTCATTATCGAAACAACAGGTAAAATCAATGGAGGGGGGGGTCTCGATAGAAGAAATACACGCAGCAATCAACAGCCTTAAATTGGGTAAAGCACCAGGAGACGACGGGTTTACTCCCGATTTCTACAAACAATTCAGTGATATAATCGCTCCGAGATTATTAAAAGTATATGAGGACTCACTGATAAAGGGGGGATTGCCCACTAGCTTGAGATCTGCCACTATTACATTACTACAGAAAAAGGGCAAAGACCCTCAATGCTGTGGAAGCTATAGACCTATATCCCTGAGCAATTTGGAAGAAAAAGTATTGGCAAAGATACTTGCAAATAGAATAGAAGATGTGCTACCAACTTTGGTGCATTCAGATCAAGTGGGCTTTGTGAAGGGGAGAAACTCAGCTGATAATATCCGCAGACTCCTACACATAATGTGGAAGGTAAGGAATGATATAGAACCTACAGTAGCCTTCTCATTGGATGCCGAAAAGGCCTTTGATAAGGTGGAATTTGCATTCTTATTTCACACGCTAGAGCGCTTCGGGTTCGGTCCATCGTTTACTGGGTGGGTAAAACTGTTATACACAAATCCGATGGCATCAGTATTGACCAACGGGATCGTATCCTCGCCCTTTAACCTAGGGCGGGGGACGAGGCAAGGTTCTCCGCTTTCTCCCCAAATGTTTGCGCTTTTCCTCGAACCACTTGCTATCGCACTGAGGACTAATCAGGACATCAAAGGGATAATAGCGGGGCAGGTAGAACATAAATTATTTTTATATGCGGACGATATCTTATTGGTATCCAGCAATCCCCGAACAGCAGTTGGGATCATTGGAAATGTTATCGAGTCCTTCTCCGAAATATCTGGGTACACAATCAACTGGAGCAAGTCAGAAGCAATGCCTCTCTCTAAATGTTGTCCCCCTGATATCAGAAGGGGGTGGCAATACAGATGGATGCCGTCAGGGTTGATATACCTAGGAATAAAGCTGATCCCAGGTCTGAAAGAGTTGATGCAAGCCAATATTGCCCCTATAATCGAACACATTAGTGCTCTGACCCAGAATTGGGCCAAAATGAATATGTCCCTCCTGGGAAAGATAAACCTAGTGAAAATGATACTAGCTCCCAAATTAAATTATATCCTATATATGTTGCCGCTGACTCTCCCGACCCAGTTACTCAGACAGTATGACAAAGTCATTAATGTATATCTGTGGGGGGGCAAAAGGCCGCTATTTGGACGGGCCAAAATGTATGCAGCAAAGGAAAATGGCGGTTTATCCCTGCCTAAACTAGACTGGTATCACTATGCATTCTCGCTCTCCCAGCTCTCCAAACTGAATCACTCGTCTGAGGAGGCACCTGCTTGGGTCAAGATGGAGGAGGAAATGATATATCCCTCATCTCTGGAATCCTTCCTGACACAATCAGACAGACCTATACCTCTTAAAAACCCTTTGATGGCATTTATCAGGGAAACTTGGAATCAATCGCACAAAATGACTGGTGATAGCCCATACTTAATGACGAGAGCCTCTATATGGTATAATAAGAAACTAAAGATTGGGAAGAAATCAGTCATATGGGACGATTGGGTTAAAAGGGGGATACATGTACTAGGTGATATAGCCGGGGAGGATGGGGTTTTGCCTTTTGAGGATATTAAGGAGGATTTTGATATAGATAATAAAAACTTTTATAAATTCCTACAGATTAGACATTGTATATCGTCATCAATAGGAGGACCAAAGTGCGGCCCAATTACTGCAATTCAAGAAATATTCTATAAAGGATGGCGCAGGAAAGGCGGTGCGTCAAGATTTTATGATGTTATAAGAGAATACAATGCACCCAAATTGGCGGGTTTGAGATTGAGCTGGGAGAACGATGTACATGAGGAGATTACTGAGGAAATGTGGGAGAAACTGGTATCCAAATGGAGTAAATTCTCTAGGGAGGCGCAATCACAACTTATTTTTTACAAAGTACTGAACAGAAGCTATTGGACGCCTAGTAAACTGGCCAGACTGAAATTAAGGGACAGTGACATCTGCTGGAGATGTGAGAAGGAGACAGGCACTTTACTGCACATGTTGTACGAATGTGAGAAGGTCCGGAAAATGTGGGATCAAATTGTGATATTCCTAAGTAAGGTCCTGAATGTGAAGATAAATAACGCCCCAATGGCATGTGTTTTGGGTATAGTACCGAAAGGGATTAAACTGCCTAAATACCGGGGAATGTGGTATAGAATGGCCATGATATCAGGATGTAGAATTGCATTACGACATTGGAAATCACCTGTTGATATTACTTTTAAAGAATGGATGGAACTAATGTTTCGGACAGCATCATATGAAAGGGTGACATATAGAGTCGCAGGGAGAGAGGATATTTTCGCTGAGATATGGGACAGTTTTCTACACCTGACTGAACGATCTGAGGACAAATGAGTAAGATGGGGTTACAATATTATCAAGGATGAATATGAAAAAGGGGATTTGATCTGATGGTACTTGTGCTCTATAATATATTATGTATATATGTACATATATTTTATGTCCGGATGGTGTGTCTATGGAACGGTCACTGTCTCTATCACACCCACATGTGCGCAGATATAGCCACATACAAGTATCTAGGATACACATATTCATATGTGTACATAATAGGTTTACACGCACTCATATACACAAGGATAAGGTATACACGTCAGGGGCACACATACATGCACATACTCATATATAGGAAATAGACATACATACACCTACATATACACATAGTTGAGATATAGGCTTTCACTGACACATAGGGGGATACACAAGTATATAGGAGACACACACAGACGTAGCTGAAACGTAAAAAAATTAAAAAAAAAAAAAGAAAAAAAAAAAAAAGAGAAAAGAAAAGAAAAGATGCAGCACATACCTGCTCGCAGGTAGATCGGTCTACATGTAACGTATGACGTATATATATATATATATCAGGGATGTATATGCACAATGTATAGTATGTTTTTTTTTTGTAAGTGCTTCTTTAATTTCCATGTCAGTTATTAGTGTATTTGTATGAGTCTCTTGCATGTTTTGTATGTTGTCACAAAAAATGAAAAAGGCGAATCTTGGATGTTGCATATTATGCTGTGAAAAGGTACTCTGTAAATAATGTAAAGATTTGTGCAAAAATATCAAAAAAAAAAAAAAAAAAAAAAAAAAAAGACTCCATAATTTAGTAAATAAAGCTGTAGCCAGCCAGCTAGCATTGGTGATATTCAAAATGCTATCCACATTAGCTACATAGCTAACCAACTAAATACAATGGTATCCTGAGGTAATGTTAAATACAACGTTTGCTAGTCGAAATGACTGGACACACACAGGGACAAGTTAAACATCAATCAATTAATTTATTCCAACAGGTAGTTTGAGCTGCATGTGAGCCGGTCTTTCTCTCCTCTCCATTGGAAACTAATGAAGTTACGTTGAAGCACAGAACCGGCTGACAAAAGTTAAGCTGCTAGCAACAGACACTATAATACTTCCGGTCGGGGGATTTCAAAATAAAAGAGCGACGACTAAAAGCACCGGAAATAAGTTTATTTTGTACATATCTAACGTTAACACGAACCTAAACTAACTTTAGATTAGTTTAGGTTCGTGTAACGTTAGATATTGTAAAAAATAAACGTATTTACGGTGCTTTTAGACTCGCTCTTTTATTTTGAAACCCCCCGCCCGGAAGTAAAAATGATGCTTATTTTTCTGCTTTTATCAATGGGTTGGTTGAGAAGGGAAGCGTCATCTATCTAGGGAACCTAGCTACGTACGGGGTACAATGTTACATAGGCTGCGCGTTGATTTTGCAGAAGCATAAAGGTAGAGTGTCTGCAACACCGTTGCTTTGTCGATGTTGTGGTGCAGTTGCTTTGAAGTTTCTGTAGCATGCAGAGGCCTTTAGAGCGCGGCGATAGAACGCCAGGTAGTTTGCAGGCTGTTCGACGCGGAAATGGGCAAAGACACAGCTCGTCACGTGATTGGGCAAACATGTCAGTGGCCAATCAGAGAGCGTCAGTCAGTGGCCAATCAGAGAGCGTTCGCCAGAAATGCGGCTACGGAAAGTATAGACGCGGTTAGCGGTACCGGTGACCAGTAGGGGGCGCACTCGAGTTACACCAGTAATTCAGCTCGATTACAGCTGGTGACTTCATTCGTAGGACGCTACAACGAGACCGCAAATGACATCACGCCATAATTATCACTATGTCTACAGACTGTATGGATTAATGTTGCTGAATTAAAGAATTAGTAATTAAAATCAATGTCAAGTCAAGTCTGTTAACTTCATTAGACGGCCCGACGCGCGGCTGTCTGTTCATTCATCAGGAATTGAAAATGGGGGACCCTGATGTAAACAAGACGAAAGTCTTTCTTTGGTCTGCATCCCCTTAACAATTGGCTGTACTGTATTGTACCCATTCTGCAATCTGTTAATACTATTTTCAATCAATCAATCAATCAGGAGCGATCACAATGCTGTTATTGTAATGCTTTGTGGTATGTAGTTTCTCTGTCCTGTTGATTGCCAGAGAGAGCGTGGTCATACATGACAGTGGAGGCAGCACGGGGGCACTGTCGCCTCACAGGTTCGAACCCTACTAGGGGGGCCTTTCTGTGTGGAGTTTGCATGTTCTCAACCGTGTTTGTCATCATCATGGACAACAATGCTCCCTGTGGCAATTTACTCAAGTGAGAGAAAAACTATACATAATGGAAAAGAATTGTCAAAACCTTCACTTTAATCCACAAGTGGAAAACCTTCCCATAGTGTTATTGTGTGTAAAATGTTCAGTTTCAGTTAAATTCAGTTATTCTTTTTAATAGAATGGATCGTTAAAATCAAAGGGTATTGCACATAAATAGGCACTTCAGACAATCCTTCAGAACGTCGATCGGCTCAGCTGACCGACCATAAATCAAAATGACACCATTCACCATCGTAGCCTATAATAATAACAGCATTGCATTGGCCTATCAACCGGTTTTAATAAACAAACTGAAACAGTAGCATGTGCATCTTTTAGATCAATTAGGCTATGAAACTTAGGCTGCCTCTAAATATAAAAATGTATAATAAAAATAAATTATTATATATATTTTCCGACTCGGACATGAAAATCGAATGTGGAGACTGGCACGACTATCCCCACGTCTTTATGGTGTGTTCCATAACTCATCCATAACTCATCCATAACTCATCCCCACGTCTGTGTCCGGTGTGTTACATAAGTTATCATCCCCACGTCTGTGTCCGGTGTGTTACATAAGTTATCATCCCCACGTCTGTGTCCGGTGTGTTACATAAGTTATCATCCCCACGTCTGTGTCCTGTGTGTTACATAAGTTATCATCCCCACGTCTGTGTCCGGTGTGTTCCATAAGTTATCATCCCCACGTCTGTGTCCGGTGTGTTCCATAAGTTATCATCCCCACGTCTGTGTCCGGTGTGTTCCATAAGTTATCATCCCCACGTCTGTGTCCTGTGTGTTCCATAAGTTATCATCCCCACGTCTGTGTCCGGTGTGTTCCATAAGTTATCATCCCCACGTCTGTGTCCGGTGTGTTCCATAAGTTATCATCCCCGCGTCTGTGTCCGGTGTGTTCCATAAGTTATCATCCCCACGTCTGTGTCCTGTGTGTTACATAAGTTATCATCCCCACGTCTGTGTCCTGTGTGTTCCATAAGTTATCATCCCCACGTCTGTGTCCGGTGTGTTACATAAGTTATCATCCCCGCGTCTGTGTCCGGTGTGTTCCATAAGTTATCATCCCCACGTCTGTGTCCGGTGTGTTCCATAAGTTATCATCCCCACGTCTGTGTCCGGTGTGTTCCATAAGTTATCATCCCCACGTCTGTGTCCGGTGTGTTCCATAAGTTATCATCCCCACGTCTGTGTCCGGTGTGTTCCATAAGTTATCATCCCCACGTCTGTGTCCGGTGTGTTCCATAAGTTATTATCCCCACGTCTGTGTCCGGTGTGTTCCATAAGTTATCATCCCCGCGTCTGTGTCCGGTGTGTTCCATAAGTTATCATCCCCACGTCTGTGTCCTGTGTGTTACATAAGTTATCATCCCCACGTCTGTGTCCTGTGTGTTCCATAAGTTCTCATCCCCACGTCTGTGTCCGGTGTGTTCCATAAGTTATCATCCCCACGTCTGTGTCCGGTGTGTTCCATAAGTTATCATCCCCACGTCTGTGTCCGGTGTGTTCCATAAGTTATCATCCCCACGTCTGTGTCCGGTGTGTTCCATAAGTTATCATCCCCACGTCTGTGTCCGGTGTGTTCCATAAGTTATCATCCCCACGTCTGTGTCCGGTGTGTTCCATAAGTTATCATCCCCACGTCTGTGTCCGGTGTGTTCCATAAGTTATCATCCCCACGTCTGTGTCCGGTGTGTTACATAAGTTATTATCCCCACGTCTGTGTCCTGTGTGTTCCATAAGTTATCATCCCCACGTCTGTGTCCGGTGTGTTACATAAGTTATTATCCCCACGTCTGTGTCCGGCAGGGTTAGAAATAAAAAAAAAATTCAAGGGCTTTTTTTGCCCCCCTTAATTGCTTTTCGGGGGCTTTTTTTGTATTTCGGGGGCACAACATTTTTATAATGAAAATTAACATAAAGATTATAAAACATTCTTGACACTTTTTTTTACAGTCTTCGTCCCTATGTTTGATAACGTAATGTTAATGTCTCCATATATAGGGCTCTACGCTAACCTTTTTCCCAAGGAGCACATGTGCTCCTAAATAAAATGTTAATAAATAAAATCTAAATACAAATTTAGGAGCACACAGAAATTTAGGAGCACAGTGACAATTGTTCAAGTAACACACACACACACGCACACGATGTGTGACATCATGGCTTGGTTTCATGTTTTGAGGTACCTTCAATTATCTGTAAATAATACATACATACTCTATCTAAATAGATTAAATATAATTGTCCCTGAGTGAGGGCAAGTTGTGTTGTTGTCTTGATATAATAACCGGTTGCCTCTGGATCAATGAATGTCTAATATTGAATAATATTATTAGATATTTTATTTTTAACATCCCTAATTCCAACAGTCAAGAGGCTTGTTTCAAATTGATGAAAAACCCCACACACGCAACGTTTGTGAGTATAGGCTCTGGCCAGATCGATCAATGAAATACGTTGCGCGCTCAGCGCTGTGGAATGAAGGAAATGCGCATCGGGATCGGATTTGGATGTTATTCTTTTGGAGTTGTGTTACAAATGGAATGGTCTTTCCCCGCCGAACACAAGTTACTTAACGTTACACAGGTCGCGCTATGCAGATGCTTAGCTTGCTAACGTTAAGATAGCAGTGTAATGCTTGATGAGAGCAGAGCGCTCTCTCTGTGTTCGCAGCACCTCTCAAGTGCCTGTAACACGCAGCGGGCCCCGCCTCCCTCCTCCTTGGAACAAACATTCCACCCAAAAACTGAATTTCAGTCCAGTTTCAATCTGAACTATTAACAGCGGAGCTGTTTTGTAATCTTCACAATCACTCGTCTGTCTCGCACACTGCAAGTAAATGATTTTTCCGGTTTGCACACATATTATTAGGGGCAATACGAGGGAAATGCTCGCACTGTAGAGCATATATATAATTATATATATAATTAGTAAACTGTCGGGGGCTTTTTTTGCCCCCCTTAACTGATTTTCGAGGGCATTTGGTCAATTTTCGAGGGCATTTTGCCCCAAGCCCCCGTTAATTTCGAACCCTGGTGTCCGGTGTGTTCCATAAGTTACCTGACAGTTTGACCGAATAGAAGCCGGCCGCCTCTCCGTGTCTCCAGAGGATCTTGGCGTGATCCCTCTCGCCGTGGCAGAGGAAGGGCAGGTCCTCGCTGCTCATCTCTCTGGTTCTGTAGATCACACGGTTGAGAATGTACAGAACAATTCTCTCGCCAACTGTCTCCACCTAGAGGACATGCCGGCGCCCGCGCACACACACACACACACGCACATACGCACGCACACACACACACATGCAAAAAGATTCAGATTCAGAAACAGAGCTTTAGCTTTGGAGTTTATTTTTATTTTTTTTCTCCTTTTTCCTCCGTTTTTCTCCCATCCCAATGTTAGTCGTTATGCCAATTCCCAATCCCCTTCCTGGTCACTGCGCACCTACCCCCTACGGTCGGTCTGGGAGAGTGGAGGCTATCACATGCTTCCTCCGACACACGTCCAGCCAATCAACCGCTTCTTTTCACCTGGCAGCGCGGACTCTCACTGACAGGGTGTAACGTGTGGAAGGATCACACTACCCCCCTTAGATCCTTTCCTCGCTGAGCAGGCGCCCCAATTTTTAAAAGCCCAAATGACTAACCCTACTGTAAATGACCGGATGTTAATCCCCTGCCTTATCAGAGAGAGAGATGTATATTAGAAGGCCTGGTTCAGGGGGAACACAGCCTGCATGAACCACAGACGAAGCTAGGAGCCATCTGTTAACCCTTTCACTACCACACTACAGAAGGTTAACCCTTTCACAACCACACAACAGAAGGTTAACATTTCACTACCACACTACAGAAGGTTAACCTTTCACTACCACACGACAGAAGGTTAACCTTTCACTACCACACTACAGAAGGTTAACCCTTTCACTGCCACACTACAGAAGGTTAACCTTTCACTACCACACGACAGAAGGTTAACCTTTCACTACCACACTACAGAAGGTTAACCCTTTCACTGCCACACTACAGAAGGTTAACCTTTCACTACCACACTACAGAAGGTTAACCTTTCACTACCACACTACAGACGGTTAACCTTTCACTACCACACTACAGACGGTTAACCTTTCACTACCACACTACAGAAGGTTAACCTTTCACTACCACACTACAGACATTTAACCCTTCACTACCACACTACAGAAGGTTAACCTTTCACTACCACACTACAGAAGGTTAACCTTTCACTACCACACTACAGAAGGTTAACCCTTTCACAACCACACAACAGAAGGTTAACCCTTTCACTACCACACTACAGAAGGTTAACCTTTCACTACCACCCGACAGAAGGTTAACCTTTCACTACCACACTACAGAAGGTTAACCTTTCACTATCACACTACAGAAGGTTAACCTTTATATATATATATATCTCTGATATATATATGATATTTTCCGATATCACATTTTAATGCCGATATCGGCCGATAATATCGGACATCCCTAGTCTGAATATACCTGCATATAATCCTTATATATACCTACTTATACATCTGCACATAACCCATATAACTCTGTATGATAGCATGTACAATAATGCTGTATATACCGTATATAATATATATATATATATTTTTTTACCGCATATATATCTGTACATCTGTCTGTACATACCTGCATATAATCCTATTTACATATTTGTAAATACTATATCTGTACATATCCTTTACCTACTCTTACTAGTCACGCTGTTGGCCAGTATGACTTACTTTACCATAATGTATTTATACCTGTATCACTGTACATAATAATATGACAACTCTGTACATACATCTGATTAGCACTATTACTCAGTAGTACTGATTTATATATTTAATATCCAGTTTAATCACCTGTACAGTGTATGTTACTATTGCACTTTACTTTAACATTTGCACTCTGGTTGGATGCCAAACTTATTTTCGTTGTACTTGTGCTGTATAATTGACAATAAATCTAACCAAAAATGTATGTAAAAAAAGATTTATATAATCAAAAAAATGTAACAAGTCAGAACCAGAATCTAAACATTTGCGTGGATGAGATCAAATAAACATGTCATGGCTCCACACAGCAACTTTTTTTTAACCCTTTTACTGCCACACAACAGAAGGTTAACCCTTTACTATCACACAACCGACGGCGATGCTCCATCATTAGCATCATTAGCTCCGCATCCGCGGAGCTAATGATGCTAATGATGGAGCATCGCTGTCGGTTGTGTGCTAGTAAAGGGCTAACCTTCTGTATTGACACAGTGGAAGGGTTAACCGGCTGTCGTGTGGCAGTGAAAGGGTGGTGCCGCCCTAGATTTGACATCCAGGTGACGTGATACATTCTAGGGTTCTCCCTCTGATCTCAAGCTTTTGGAGCGAGTGGTACAGTATCGGGAATGCTTTGCTAGCTGCATATCACTGATTAATGTAGACCAGGCGTCTCAAACTCAATTTACCTGGGTGCCACCTGGGTGAGGCTGGGCCGCATCAAATATTATATATATATATGATTTTTTTTATTTATTTTTTGCTAAATCAACTCTGCCTCTCTTTGTTAACTACAACAAGCAATGCCGTTTGTTATTTAAGATGAGGTCGGACTCGGCACCGACAGATTTGTGTTCATTGTGCTGCTTTTATAAAGCCTCAAATGACGGCTTACAATATTTCATGGAAGCAAAGTGTTTTGTTTGTCTAAGATTTAAAAAGGTTTAAACTTTACAGCACTGACAAAGTTGAACAAAGTGCTGTACAAGTCCCACAACATTAAAAATTAAAAAAATTAAAAATATATATTAATAAAAATATATATATATATTTTTTACTTTGATGTCAAGTAGGGGGCCGCAAAATATCATCCAGCGGGCCGCGAGTTTGAGACCCCTGATGTAGACTGACATCACAGCCAGATTAATGTAGACTGACATCACAGCCAGATTAAAGTAGACAGAAATGTACTTCTTTTTTTTAAAGATTTATTTTAGTGCTTTTCTGGTCAGACATGACCGACAGAGGAGAGGGTGAACGGGAGAGGAAGTGGGGAAGACATGCGACAAGTTATCCCCCGGGAGCGCGAAGCGAACCCGGGGTGGCCGCGTAGGTGTGCAAGGCACTATGGTATGCGCCACGAGGGCGCCCCAGAAATGTACTTCTGACTTCCCGGGCCGACGGTATGTCATGTAATACTTACTCAGAAGCATTTTATATCACCTAAACACAATATAAACATATTTAAACACTCATCCTGAAGTTGTTGAAATGGTCCAACTTCTCAAAATTGTAATACATATTTTTTTTTTATCCACATTTTCTCCCCGTTTTCTATTTTTCTCCCATCCCAATTTCGTATTTTATCCAATTCTCCCCTCCCCTGTCTTGAACGTTGCTAGACTATGCCTCCCACTGGTCGGCTGTAGTGAGGATAGAAGCCTTGCATCACGTGTCACCTCCGGTACACGAGGAGGCAGCCTGTCGCATCTTTTCACCTGTACAGCGCAATCTCTCAGTGGCGAGGAGTAACGCGTGGGAGGGACACGCCGCCCTCGATACTTCCTGCTTCCGCCGCACCGGCGTCACCAAACCGACCTGTAGGAGTCGCTGTCCACAACGTCCGATCCCCACCCACCGGCTTTCCCACCCTCTAACACTGCCAATTGTGTTAGTATGAATGACCGGCCAGCCAGTAGCAACGCCGAGAGCTGGGCTCGAACCCAGCGTCTCCTGCGTTAGTGGCGAGCGCCTTGCCCACTGCGCCAATCAGCCGCCCAAATTGTAATACATTTGAATTAAATTACATATCGCCGGCCGGGAGTTGTTAAATTAATTTCAGTCTATGTTCATTGGCTGTGATGTGAAGCTAGCAAAGCGTAGCGGTACATATATACTAGCAAAGGGATAACATAGTCAATTCTTAAAATGGGTGGGATTCCCATTAAATTCCTCCTTAAGCAGCACTTTATGTTTCAAACCGTTTAAAAGTTGTCAGTACAATTAATGATCTTACCTCCACTGTCCCCTCTCTCGCAGGGTCTGCCGTCTTGATGATGTCTTCCACTGTCCACCATCGGTCTAACAGGTAGAGCCCCACAGCGGTGAAGGGGTCCCCCGGGGCGAACAGAGCCAGGACCTTCTGTTGGTCACTGGCTCCATAGAGTGGCACAAAGCCCACGTTGGGAAGACCTATGTGCACCTGAGATGGAAGGAGGAGACAGAAAGACTGTCTTTATAGCGCTCTACTGTACAGCTGAAGACCTATGTGCACCTGAGATGGAGGAGGGGACAGAAAGACTGTCTTTATAGCGCTCTACTGTACAGCTGAAGACCTATGTGCACCTGAGACGGAGGCGGAGACAGAAAGACTGTCTTTATAGCGCTCTACTGTACAGCTGAAGACCTATGTGCACCTGAGAGATGGAGGAGGAGACAGAAAGACTGTCTTTATAGCGCTCTACTGTACGGCTGAAGACCTATGTGCACCTGAGACGGAGGGGGAGACAGAAAGACTGTCTTTATAGCGCTCTACTGTACAGCTGAAGACCTATGTGCACCTGAGATGGAGGGAGGAGACAGAAAGACTGTCTTTATAGCGCTCTACTGTACAGCTGAAGACCTATGTGCACCTGAGATGGAGGAGGAGACAGAAAGACTGTCTTTATAGCGCTCTACTGTACAGCTGAAGACCTATGTGCACCTGAGACGGAGGCGGAGACAGAAAGACTGTCTTTATAGCGCTCTACTGTACAGCTGAAGACCTATGTGCACCTGAGATGGAGGGAGGAGACAGAAAGACTGTCTTTATAGCGCTCTACTGTACAGCTGAAGACCTATGTGCACCTGAGATGGTGGAGGAGACAGAAAGACTGTCTTTATAGCGCTCTACTGTACAGCTGAAGACCTATGTGCACCTGAGATGGAGGCGGAGACAGAAAGACTGTCTTTATAGCGCTCTACTGTACAGCTGAAGACCTATGTGCACCTGAGACGGAGGAGGAGACAGAAAGACTGTCTTTATAGCACTCTACTGTACAGCTGAAGACCTATGTGCACCTGAGATGGGGGAGGAGACAGAAAGACTGTCTTTATAGCGCCCTCTAATGTACAGCTGAAGTAGGGCTGGGAGCGATATGGCCTAAAAATTAAATCGCTGATTTTTTCACACCACATCCGATTTACGATTTTAATCGATTTGTTTCTCTTAAAAACTAGAAACACCAAGGAAATCATTCAAATAAGCTTTGTTTTTATTTGACACAAAAGAATGATCAAACCAAGATGAATTTCCCTATTGGGATTGAAGTGCAAACCTAACTTTCACCAATCTTCACAAAAGAAATTTAATATTATATATATTAGGGCTGTCAGTTTATCGCGTTAATTCGATTAATTAATTACACAGCAAATTATCGCGTTATGAAAATTAACTCAACATTTTTTAAACAGAAGGTTTTGTATACAGTACTGAATTCTGCCATAAAGTGTATACTTCTTCCTACTCCTTTTTCGAACAGGGTAAACTATGATTTGTTTATCTGTTTCTCTTTTTGTTGTCTTTTTTTATTATCTTTTGTATATGTCAAACGAACAGATATATCTTTGTTTTTATAAAATTATTATTTATAGAAAATAAAAATCTTTCATTCATTGTTTTTGATGCCGATCTTCTGTTTGTCCTACACCTGATTACCAGAGTTAACCCTTTCACTACCACACTACAGAAGGTTAACCCTTTACTATCACAGTAAACTGTCTCACCCGGGTGGAGTCAGCTAAGGTGAACTGTCTCACCCGGGTGGAGTCAGCTAAGGTGAACTGTCTCACCCGGGTGGAGTCAGCTAAGGTGAACTGTCTCACCCGGGTGGAGTCAGCTAAGGTGAACTGTCTCACCCGGGTGGAGTCAGCTAAGGTGAACTGTCTCACCCGGGTGGAGTCAGCTAAGGTGAACTGTCTCACCCGGGTGGAGTCAGCTAAGGTGAACTGTCTCACCCGGGTGGAGTCAGCTAAGGTGAACTGTCTCACCCGGGTGGAGTCAGCTAAAGGTGAACTGTCTCACCCGGGTGGAGTCAGCTAAGGTGAACTGTCTCACCCGGGTGGAGTCAGCTAAGGTGAACTGTCTCACCCGGGTGGAGTCAGCTAAGGTGAACTGTCTCACCTGGGAGGAGTCAGCTAAGGTGAACTGCTCAGAGGAGTCCGGCGTGACGTGGAGGAGGCTGTCCATGTAGGCTTGGGCTGAGCGCTCCAGCTGGCCGTGGCCCACCCCCTGGAGGACATCCACAGGGAAGGACATCCCTGTCGACCACAAGAGGGAGAGTTAATGAATGAATGAATGAATGAATCAATGAATGAATGAATGAATGAATGAATGAACGAATGAATGAATGAATGAACGAATGCATTTTATTTGTATAGCGCTTTTCCAAACAAAGTTACAAAGTGCTTTACAGACATGTTAAAAACAGCAAACAGCAAACATCAGGAAAAGGCGAAAAAAATCGAAATAGAAAATAAAACAATCAAAACGGCTCATGCAATCAGAGCGGACCTAGACCCATAACCTTAGGAAAAACATTTAAAAAAAACAGATGCATCTTTAAAAGTGACTTAAAAGAGGACAAGGGTAAAGCGTTCCAGAGCATGGGTGCCCGGGCCGCAAGAGCAGCTTTAACCGGCCTTTAACCAGCAGGGCATAAAAAAAATATCGTTTGTTTCCTGTTGGTTGTCAGTTAGGCCATGGGTAGGTAGGGAATTTATTTAATTTGTTTATTTTATTCTTTCCCACGGCGACTATGGATAGGGAATTTCTTTATTTAATTAAAATGTTCACAACAACATGGATGCATGTACTGTTTAATATACATAATACTAATGGTTTGACTAAGATTTCTATGAAACTTTATTCTAAAAAAAAAAAAAAAAAAAAGGGATTTTTTTTTATATACTTTTTTTTAAAAACTCATAAAATATATTGGGTCGCACCTAAATCGGCAGGGTCGGTCAGCAACCGGAAACAAGCCATTATTTTTGTTAGGCCCAGTTAAAGGTGCTATAGATAACGTTCAACCACTAGATGTAACACAAGAGGACCAGCATGTCATTTATCCAATCAGGTGCGTTCCATGTGGAGAAATGGGAAGTAGGTAGGGGGATACATGCACGTGACGTGACAGATTAACATAGATTAACATGGAATCAATCATTTGTTTAGGGGGAAAAAGCAGTACATTTATTCCGCACCTTTCTAAAAGCTCTGTGGATGTATTATAATAAAGATTGTATCTATAGCACCTTTAATGTTAGACATTGTGCCGGTTGCTTATTTCACTCTGTATGGAATACCATTGACCCTTATTTCTTGGAGACAATAGGCTACATCATAGTAGGGCTAGATCTTTCTTCTTTGGCACCCCCACACTAATACAGGTTGTGGTATTTGGGACCTTAAATTTCCAATAACCAATATCTCCAAATATAACTTTTTAAAGACCGTATGAAATATAGACATTTTCACTCCAATTATCCCAAATGTCTTAATTTAGAAAAATCCATACTACTGAACTGAAAGTGAATTTTCATTTGAGCAAAACAAGCCTTATGCTTACAATAACTGACACACAGGGCTAGATCCACAAAGAATGGATTGCACGGTGCTTATTGCACCCTTACTTACAATTCATGATTAATTGAAAATGGGGGTCCCTGATGTAAACAAGATGAAAGTTCACCAAATTTGTAAATGATTTCCCCTTTTTCTTTCGTTTTCTTTCTTTTCTTTCCTTTTGATTCATATTTTGTTGTTACATTGTTCCCTGTCCCCCTCCCTTAGCTGTTAAGCGCCTTGGGTCTTGGGAAAGGCGCTATATAAATTTAAGATATTATTATTATTATTATAAAGTCTTTCTCTGGTCTGCATCCCCTTAACAATTGTGTGTATTGAGCCGTACTGTATTGTACCCATTCTGCAATCTGTTAAAGGGGAACTATCTTATAAATGGCCTTTTTGAGTGTTTAGCATTGTTTCCTAGCTATGTGAACTTATATTAATATGATCTATGTCTCAAAATTCTCATATTGGCGCATTCTTCCAATTCTCCTCTCACAATATTCACCCTCACTGAACTGAGTCGTTTGAAAATGTGCCTATATGTGATGTCATATAGTCACTGCTGCATGTTAATGTTCAGGCGAACACGACGCTGCACAGTGGTTGGAGCCCAGGCTCAAAACAGCTCGAGATCTTGAGGTAGAAAAATGCTGTTTTTGAGGACTTGATTAGAAATACAAAACAATGAATAAAAAATATATATATATTACAGAGGTGTTCCATAGACTCACAGGAATTGTGTAAAAGTGCCCAAATAGTGAAAGAAATAGTAAAATTGTTCCCCTTTAAATAAAGTTTTCATTCAATCAATCACTGCGCAGGTCGCCCAGGCAGCAGAGAGAGAGAGAGAGAGAGAGAGAGAGAGAGAGAGAGAGAGAGAGAGAGAGAGAGAGAGAGAGTTGCCCAGTGCCTTTACCAGGCAGCAGAGAGAGAGAGAGAGAGAGAGAGATAGAGAGAGAGAGAGAGAGAGAGAGAGAGAGAGAGAGAGAGAGAGAGAGAGAGAGAGAGAGAGAGAGTTGCCCAGTGCCTTTACCAGGCAGCAGAGAGAGAGAGAGAGAGAGAGAGAGAGAGAGACTGTTCTAAGAGGTTCAGCTAAGTTCAGCTAAGATGAACCCCTAAAGAATATTCAACTGTTAATGGAATAACTAAACAGAAGGAAGAGATAACTTCACAAAGGCAACATGAATATATATAGATCCAATAGGACAAAGACCAACATTTAAATCCAAAGAGAAGAGCAAGTAGCAAGGAGACAAGGAGACAACGGCATACAGCAGCTAAGGAGGCTAACAGAGTAGTCAGGTATACTGATACCGTTGGCTACGAGAGCTAGCGGGTCCGTTGGGTTCAATAAAACGTTGCTACAAGAGCTAACGGGACCGTGTGGTTCAATAAAACGTTGCTACAAGAGCTAACGGAACCGTTTGGCTCATTATAACGTTACTGGTTCAATATAACATTGCTACAAGAGCTAACGGGACCGTTTGGCTCATTATAACGCTAGTTAGCTGCGTTAGCTAACGGCACCGTTTGGCTCCTTATAACGTCACTACGAGAGCTAGCGGGACCGTTTGGCTGCATATAACTATAGTTAGCTGCGTTAACTAGCGGGACCGTTTGGCTGTAAATAACGATAGTTAGCTGCGTTAGCTAGCGGGACAGTTTGGCTGTATATAACGACAGTTAGCTGCGTTAGCTGCCGACCTGCCTGGCTGCATATAACGCCAGTTAGCTGCGTAGCTACACAACGTTAGATAACGACAACTAGCCAGCCAGCTAAATCCAAAATAACATCTGTACAAAAAGCTAATAACAACAGTCTCAGTCAGTTAAGTTTGTGTATTACCTGGTGTGTTGCCATGGAAAATAACCAAAACAGGATGTGCAGTGTTGCCATGGAAACTAACCAAAACAGGATGTGCAGCAAAGAAGTTGAGTACCCTCCTAGTTGTAGAAGTAATAAAAACAAGAAAAAACACAAGGAGGAGACACTTTTGGCCCACCCAGAAGAGCTGTATGCTGACTACACTGTCTATAAGGACAAGATGGTGATGAATGACCTCATCTTCCACACAGAACATGTTAACTCCTGGAAACAGGTGATCTGTAACCACTATGACCATGTTGTGAAAGAAGGCATCGGTCGAGGAGGACGCCACACGATATGCCATGATGAGACCCTGGACACTGATAACCCAGTTCTAACAATCTCTTACTATGTTAAAGGGACTGTATTAGTACAGGGAAATGAAGCAAACCTCAACATATTTCAAGAGCTTTTCCCAAAAATAAAAACGGAAGTGGAGAGAGTTGTGCCCAACACCAACAAGGCTGCGGACACACAGACAGAAGAGGACAAGGTGAACACAGACACAGAAATATCAGAGTCAAAACCAGCAACTAGCCCTTCTGACTGTGCCACTCCAACTCCCTCCAACCACACAGTGAACCCAGTGATGCCACTGCCAGCACAAAGAGCACCAGTCAGCCCATCCATTCACACTCCTTCAACACCCTCCAAACTGGTCCAGCAGCTGAGAGAAAGCGTATCTCTCCTGGAGCTGGAGTTCACTGAATTTAAAGAGAGGACTCTGGCCAGGCTGACTGAGCCCTGCACCATTCAGCAGCTGGGAGAAGAGCTCCGTCATCTGAAGAGGAACGGGGAGGAGACCGCTTCAGAGCTGAGGGAGACCCAGAGGACGGTCATGGAGCTCACCGAAACCATGCGGGAGCTAGAGCAGGACAACAACACCCTACAGGCCCGGATGAAAGCCATGAAGGAAGATACAAACAGCCGGGAGGAGTCTCTACGCAGTGAGATAGAGGAAGTAAAGCTACAACGACAAGAAGAAAGAATACATACATTCCCCCCCGATCAAAAGCAGTCCTCTGCTCCAACACTCACCACCCCACCCCCCCCTACTGCCAAACCAGAATATACCCCCCCCCCCCTGACCCCACTTACCCCTCCCAGCCTGACACCCAATGACATACCTTTGGACTCAGACCCCCTTCCAGCAGCCCAACCTCCACCCGAGCCACGGCCCCAGTCCACCAGACCAGCCCAGCCCGAAGCCCAGGTAGTCCTCCTCATGGACTCCAATGGCAAATACCTGGACACAGCACGCCTCTTCCCAGGCCTCAAGGTGACAGCCAAGCGCTGTCGGAACACAGGCCACGCCATGGAGCTGCTCAGACAGGACACTCTAGGGAGCCCCCAGTACATGGTGGTGCACACGGGTACAAATGACCTCCACTATCTACAGCGTGGAACTGCTGAAGCAATGACCAGGGTGGCTGAGAAGGCCTCCAGGGAGTTCCCACACACCAGAGTAATCATCTCCACCCTCCTCCCCAGGATGGACACCCCTCCATACATCATTCACGAAATCAACATGGAGACCTCAAGAAAACTGTGCTGCCCTCAAAAATGTCCACCTGGCCCACCACACAAACATCGGCAGATGGGACTTTAATAATGATGGGCTACACCTAAACAACGCGGGAGTGAGGACATTTGCAAAAACATTAAAGGATGCTGCCCTCGGACGCAACCCCAACAGACCCAGTCACACACCGGCCTCTCCGAGAAAGCACAGGACCATGAGATACCCACGAGGAGTCACCCCACAAACCTATGCCCCACCTATACCCCACCTTTCCACCACACCCAGTGAGAGGAGACATCCCCCCAGCCGACCCCTCAACCGCCCCCAGCCCACACCCCACCCTTCCAACCCACCCAGTGAGAGGAGACGTCCCCCCAGCCGACCCCCTCACCGTCCGCCGCAGGAGATGACCTATGCATCCGCCCTGACCAGGCCCCCCCCCCCCCCCACCCACATCAGAGCTGAATGAGATCAAACAAATGTTATACACGCTATGCAGTAAACTTCTCACTACAAGCTAGCAATCGACCAAAAGAAAAGCAGGCCAACCGCCTGCTGTCGCCTTTGTTGTTGTTGAATTTATTCTGTGATGTTCGTCCATTGACTGAATACCTTTATACCCCTATAACCTTTATACCTTTGAACACCTTTATATATATTTTTCATTGACTGAATACCCTTATACCTTAGTTATAACCTTTTATACCTTTATATAATTTTTGTACAAAATGCAATCATTCGCCATTAGTTGCTGGAACATACAGGGTCTTTGCTCTTCAACATACGGCCTTAAGAGTAGAGACTCAGATTTTTTACAGGCTATAACAAACAATGACCTCTTAATCCTAACTGAGACATGGTGCAGAGAAGATGTAGACACACACTGCCCTCCTCACTATAGAGAAGTCATTTTGCCATCGAATAAAACGAAACATATTAGTCAGGGCAGAGACTCAGGGGGATTGATAATTTGGTACAAATCACAACTCCACCAGTCAATACAGATTCTAAAAACTGGGAACAATCATATTTGGTTAAAACTAAATAAAGAAGTAATCCCCTCTCAGAGAGACCTATTTATCTGTGGAATTTACGTACCACCCACTGGGTCTCCATATTACTCAGACGACATCTTCTCCAACCTTGAATCAGAAATAAGTCTTTACCAAAGTCAAGGTCATGTGCTTGTTTGCGGTGACTTCAACGCCCGAACGGGAACCCACCCTGATTTCACCAGTACACATGGAGACAATTTCATATCTGACCACACCATATGCAACCATGTAAACCAGTCCCCTAGAAATAACCATGACACTTCCATAAACAAAAATGGAAAGGATTTATTACAGCTGTGTAGAGGACTGAGTCTCTACCTTGTCAATGGGCGTGTGAGAGGGGACTCACAAGGAAGGTACACTTACTGCTCACCCCTTGGCAGCAGCACAGTAGATTACATGATAACAGATCTGGATCCAGTATCCTTCAGTTCATTCACAGTCAAACCCCTGACCCCACTCTCCGACCACAGTCAGATCACGGCATACATGAAAAGAACTGAGTCTCTCAAAAATCCCCCTACACAGCCCAGTAAACTATACAACATCCCCAAATACTACAGATGGTCCCAGAACAGCATGCAGGACTACCAGAGAGCCATCGCCAGTGATGAGACACAATCACTGTTAGATACGTTCCTAGCCATGCCATACTCTAACAGTGTTGAAGGAGTAAACCTAGCTGTAGAACACATCAATTATATATTTGAAAGAACTGCAACAAAGTCCAAATTAAAACTATCAGGTAACAAACAGAGAAAAACTAAAAAGGACCAATGGTTTGACAAAGAATGTAAAGCTCTTAGAACACAGCTAAGAAAAATATCAAACCAGAAACACATAAACCCACAAAATGACACCCTACGCCTCCAATACTGTGAATCATTGAAACACTACAAAAAGACCATCAGAATTAAAAGGAACAATCACGTAAATAAACAATTGTGCAAAATAGAGGACTCTCTAAGCTCTAACTCCTTCTGGGACCACTGGAACTCATTGAATAAAGATAAGCCGGAAGAAATGGCTATCCAAGATGGGGATGTTTGGACAAACCACTTCACATCACTCTTTACAACTGTACCCCTAAATACAAAAACGGAAACCAGCCAGATATGTGAAAAATTACAAAAATGGGAAAATATCATTAAGGATAATCAAAACCCTTTAGACTTCCCAATCACAGAACAAGAGCTGAAATCAAAACTCCAGTGCCTTAAAGCTAGAAAGGCCTGTGGTACAGATGGCATATTAAATGAAATGATTAAACACAGCTCTGAAAAATTCCAATTGGCTATTTTAAAATTATTCAATTTGACACTAAATCTAGGCTATTTTCCTGATATCTGGAATGAAGGACTCATAACCCCAATTTTCAAGAGTGGAGATAAACATGACCCAAAAAACTATAGGGGTATCTGTGTGACGAGTAATTTGGGCAAACTTCTATGTAGTATCATCAACACCAGACTCATAGAATTCCTTACAGAACACAGCGTTCTAAGTAAAAGCCAAATCGGATTCTTACCAAATTATCGTACCTCTGACCATATATACACTCTTAAAACCCTAATTGACATTCACGTAAAACAGAACAAAAACAAAATATATTCCTGCTTTGTCGATTTTGAAAAAGCCTTTGACTCAATTTGGCACAAAGGTCTTTTCTTCAAAATTCTAGAAAGTGGTGTTGGAGGAAATACATATGACTTGATCAAATCCATGTACACAAAAAACAGATGTGCTGTTAGAATTGGAAATAAAAGAACAAATTTCTTCACCCAGGGTCGCGGAGTCCGCCAGGGGTGCAATTTAAGTCCAACATTGTTCAATATATATATAAATGAATTAGCAAAGTTATTAGAACTTTCTACTGCACCCGGTCTGACTCTGCACGATACCAATGTAAAATTACTGATGTACGCAGATGATCTGGTTCTGCTGTCAGCCACTAAAGAGGGTCTACAACAGAACCTAGACATCCTCCACCAGTTCTGTCAGACATGGTCTCTGAACGTAAACATGAAGAAGACTAAAGTCATGATCTTTCAAAGGAGACACGAGTCTCAGAGTTCACATAATACATTTAAATTAGGCACACACATATTAGAAAACACAAAAAGCTACCCATATTTGGGATTGAAAATAAATCATAATGGAAACTTCAATATGGCTGTGAATGAATTGAAGGAGAAGGGAAGAAGGGCTTTTTATGCCATCAAAAGGAAAATTCCAATTGACATCCCAATTAGGACCTGGCTCAAAATTCTAAATTCCGTAATAAATCCAATAATATTATATGGCAGTGAAGTGTGGGGTCCATTAACTAACCAAGATTTCCCAAAATGGGAAAAACACCCATTAGAAGTACTGCATGCAGAATTGTGCAAAAAACCTACTTAAGGTCCACAGACACACTGCCAATAATGCATGCAGGGCAGAACTCGGCCAATACCCCCTAATCATTCAAATTCAAAAGCGAGCCATAAAATTTTACACACACCTCCAATCAAGTGACCCCCACTCCTACCACTACAAAGCCCTTCAGAGCCAAGAGATGAACCCAGATAAGAGTCCCCTCTGCCAGCTAGTCAGAAATCTCTGCCCACAAATGCCTCAGGACAGATACCAAAAAATCTGGCCCAACCAAATAACCTCAAAACAAAAAGAAAACTATATAGAATATTGGAACAAATCAACCAAATCTCAAAGTAAATTAGAATTCTATTTGACCCTAACAGAGAGTACACGGTGGCAGAATACCTGACTACTGTGAATGATATAAAATTAAGAAAGACATTGACACGGTACAGACTGAGTGGACATAGTCTAGCCATAGAAACAGGCCGTCACAGCAGAACTGGCTGCCCAGAGAGGCCAGGCTGTGTTCACTTTGTCATCAGGGGGATGTTGAGACAGAACCTCACTTCCTACTATACTGTGAAAAATACAAGGATTTAAGAGAAGTTTTCTTTT
>NC_140165.1:122085946-122129416 GCF_963971535.1 Notolepis coatsorum | reverse complement strand
TAACGTCATGTTACAGTATATGCAGGACGGACCGGCAGACATGTTATATTGTGTTTTTCTTCGGTCATGACGTGCTTTATCAGGGGGGGGGTGTCTTGGATGGGGATGTGGTGGGGGTTGATGTGTGGGGTGTTTGGGGACTGGCTGTTCCCGGGGGGGGGTTCACATGCTTTCGAGCAACACTATACTTATTGTACTTATTTTATGCCTATTCTTATGTCTGTACTTTCTACATTGCACTACTTGTATTGTCTTTTAAGATAACATAAGATAAGATAAGATGATCCTTTATTAATCCCCTTGGGCAGGCCCCGACTGGCCATCGGGAGAACAGGGAGCTGCACAGATTTGTTTTTGTTTATGTTTTGCCCGCAGTCAGGCCTCTGAACTTGCACGCCAGGCCAGTGTCTCTAGTTGCGGCGGCGTGATGGTTAGAAAACCTATAGGTGGGGAGTCCAATCAGGAGATCACTGTGACAGAGGGTAACGCAGTCAAACAAGTTGGATAACTATCTCTCTCTCTCTCTCTCTCTCTCTCTCTCTCTCTCTCTCTCTCTCTCTCTCTCTCTCTCTCTCTCTCTCTAAACTAAAAATCCATCAAAATCAGTGTTGTTGCTAATCATTGACACATGCTAGCCTGTAATAATCCCTCCCAGAAAAATCTACTTTGCATTTGATATATTGAAAATGTTTCACTTTTTATGTGTTTTCTTTTTTTTACAATAATTTGTGATGCCATCACACACACTGGCATTTAAATGGTTAAAATGTATTGCATATGTGGTGGTTATGATCAGGACTGAAGTTGAATAAAAGATTTATGAAAGAAAAAGTGGTAAATTATTTCAACATATAATATTTGTATGGTTTTTTTGAAAAGGACAATAGTCCCCTAATAGATCATGATATTACTGTACAGTAGAGCAGGTTAAACACTATAGAGCATGATATTACTGTACAGTAGAGCAGGTTAAACACTATAGATCATGATATTACTGTACAGTAGAGCAGGTTAAACACTACAGAGCATGATATTACTGTACATTTGATGCATCATAAATACAAATAAATTTTTTTTTAAGGAATTGTCTCAGTCTGCAATAACTCAATGTATACAATTAAAGCCCCACACCACTGCATTTGTGCACAAAATGTAACATTTATAGATGAATATATCAGATAATACACATTATGATGCAGCTTAATAACTTTCCCCGTTGGTTATTGGCCCAACAGAGGCCTTGCGTGGAACGCTTGTGTGTGGCTCTCTTTCTTCCAACATGGCTACTTGTAACCATTGGTGACCACTTTGAAAAGAAAAGGCCTAATTTCTATGCATTTAGTCGTTTGCATTCACCACTATGCTGTGGTAGAGCCGGTACAACACTGGGAACACATGATGTTACTGTTCCAACATGACTTGTTTATAAGATCCAAATATAAAATAGTTGATCATTCTCATACAGTATATGATTGTTTTGCACATAGCGACCGCCGTTTCTTCCAACATGGAAGCATTGTGAAATCATGCAAGAGTTATTTCGGCTTGCGAGGCTATATAGGTAAAAATGGGCAGCATTGTAAACATTCTCCACAAGGCCTCTATTCCATTACACCTCGAGCTCTAGGTTCGTCTCAGTTAGGGCTAGAACCCTCAACCATGTTACTTCAACCTATCCAGTTTGCTCAGATCTAAGGCCTCATGGGAGAAGGCGAACGCCATGGAACCCATCAGGGACTGTAAATGTATAGACAGTTTCTCTAAATGTACTCAAGTATATTTCCTGTTGCTGTGCAAGCATTATGTACGCCTCGACAGGAAATAAACTTGGGTCCAAGCCACTTCCCATCATCAACGCAATTCCACTTAACGTTTCCATTTTCAGAAACGTCACGTGCCAATCTCATTCTCAATCTCAACCTATCAGGACGGACCATTATGCTGCATTTACTAGGCTTAAGACTCAAGATACAACCATTTGTTACTCTGTGGGAGAAACATGTATCCATCACCCCCTGGTGGCCCGTGATGACACCTGCAAGTGAATTAGTGTCTTCACAGCAGTGCAGAGATACTGATAATCAGGATTCAATTACTCACTGATTATTAATTATTATTATTATAATTATAAAGTGTAACCTATATTGCCAAAGCGTTATTAAATCAATCGATAATAAATCAATAGCATAAACAAAATGAAATAAAGACAATAGTGATAGAAGTGATTATACAGTACATTCACAACAACAAAGAATCCATGTAAAATAATAACAAAATAAAAATGTCCAGCAGCCTCAGAGCCAGGTCCAGGTCAAGCCATCAGACTCATGAACACTATTTAGTCATTCAGATTTTATTGTATATTATTTATGTATTTAGTATTTTAAGTACTTTACGTAGATTTTATCCTACTTGTTGTGAAGGATCAGATTAAACCGAATATATATATTTATTTATGGATATATATTTAATAGTATTTGTATATCGTTTGATATCCCTTGTATATTCCTTGTACATATACACTGAATATCCCTTTATTCTACTACAGCCCATAATAGTTCATTCTCTTATTGGACAAAAGGACCAGGCGCCAGGGACAAGCCCCTGGCGTTCAAGTTCAAAGGTACCGACGAGACATGCCTTTACTAGCCTCAGCTCCGTGCAGGAATACGGCTACCGAAAGCAGAGCGGCACTACTTGTCCACTGTGCATATAAATATGGCGCAAGAAATGTAGAATTCCTCTTAGTCCTTTACCCTTCTACCCAACTAAGTAACAAGACGTGAAGCCTCACCCCACGATACCGCGTGCGGTGTAGTACGGCCTGTTTGGCCTTAGAATAGCAGTGAGACCTCGTGCGAATTAATAGCTGAATTGCCAGAGTTTGGCACCGTATTTCTATTAAGTAATAATAGTCTATTATGTATGGTGCATCGTTCGGTTAGAGTTCTAAAGTGAGCAGCACCCCCATCGTTTCCTCGCGTTATCTAGAGTCTTAACCAGGCTGGGCAGACCACGCGTGGTGCTTTCATCCGAGGAGTTCTGGGCGAGGACGAGTGGACCTGCACATTGGATTACCTACCCCGACGACTGCTGAGCCCTATACGGCATGGAATATCTATTTGCTTTGGTGCTTTGATTTGTGGAGCGGATAATCGCCAACACCGGTGAGTGTTGGATTTACCCCGAGAGGAGCCAAGGTGAGACGGCGCGCAGACCAGACTGAGGTCGCCTCGCTTCTTCTTCGTTGTGGACCGACAGCTACAGCTATCGTCTACAAGAGAGCCCAAGTGTATTCATCTGTGGATCAAGGTTCCACGGGCACTGTTTTCTGTACCTGAATTCTCCCTGGAAATCGTTGACCAGACGGGATACAGCCGACGGCTCTCCTACCCCCCCTACTGGCTTACAACCGGCGGGACCCCTTCAGTATATTATCCAGCTATAATCATTAAGTGACCATCGCTATAATTCCCTAAAAGCCAGGTTGTATACTTGCTTCCTGTGTAACCAGAGATTGGACATTCAGTGTTGATTTGCATACGAGTACTCATTTGCCTTACAAGAGCATTCAATTCAAATCATAAATGTAATAAGTAATTATTATATGTACCTTTTGCTATATATTAAATATTTGACTATTACCTTTGTGTGGACCTGATTTCATATGTGGGAAAGTGTTCATCATACTTAGATATCGTGTACTGTATGGCCAGTAATTAAAGTACATAAAGCGGTAGTGGTTTAATGATACCATACTTATCAATACAGTCAGGGAATTGTACCCCTCAGTTACAATTGGTCCTTCGAGCCGGATGGTAATCAGTGTAATATTAATATAGTGGTATTAATATTGAAATGGCCTATGATGAACACTCCACGAAACGGTCCTCCTAAAGTAGAACGCCCGCAACGTAGACGACAGCCACCTCAGTACTTAGAGGATTACGCTGTCAGTAAACTACCTAGCCTTCTACAAACAGTAAACGCAGTAAAAGTAGAAAGTAAAATTATGTCTAACAACCCTATCAACCAGGATACCCCGACCACAGAGGCCCTAGTGGGTTCTAATGTAACTGACCAAGCTCACGGTGGGGACCAGGAGGGAACTGACACGACTTTACCCCCCGCCAATACCGAAGAAGTAGTCCCCCCAGAGCTCCGGGAGGAAGACAACCCTCCAGAGGTGGAACTCTGCACGGAACAAGATGAGGAGAGCGCCGAGGAGATAGAGCTCCAGGACTCCCCAACGAGTACAGCCAGGAGCGGCTCACCTCTACAAGCGTCTTCCCCCAGCGAGGCGGAGAGGATGCTGTCACAGGCGTTCCTCGTCAGCCTGACAGCCTCTACCGAACGCGATCGACTCCAGGGTGAACGCGATCGACTTCAGGGTGAACGCGATCGACTCCAAACACAGCAACGGAGCGAAGAAGAGCACATACGCCTGGAGATGAGACGCCTTCAGACGGAAGAGAATATGGCAAGAGACCGGTCCGACACCCAGCGTGCCGCTGACGGTGCCCAAAGAGAAGCAGAGCGCGACATCGCTCTCATCCAGCGCGAAGCCGAGCGCGACAGACTACAGGGCGAGCGCGACAGACTACAAGCCGAGCGCGACAGACTACAAGCGCAGCTAATGGAGCAGCTGATCACCAGGGCAACACCCCCTCCCTCCACAAGGGGTTCCAGAGCCTCGTCAAGACACACGTCAAGGGCACCCTCCCCTAACCGATTAGGCGACCTTGAACTCGACCACCAGAGAGAGTCTACACCCCCCTCCGAACTCCTTCCCCGACCGGTCCAAGTGAGACCCAGCTACAAGGAAGGAACGGCGGACACGGCGGAGAGGCTAAATAAACGACTACAGGATCTAGATGACCTGGCAGAAGAAGAAGAGGGAGAAGAGGAGAGTCAAGCCCGACAGCAGCACATTACTCCACAGGACCAGGAGGTCCAGTACAGCCCAGGCTATACCCCGCGGCTCTGCGCTACAGACCCCCGACTCGACTCACGGGTGAGCATGACGCACGACCAGTCCCGAGGAATAGCACCTGGACCCGCGGGCCATGGTACCCTGCCATGGCGTCATACATTGGCACACCGACGTTTCCAGACTTCACCCATGAGAATCGAGCACAGTACACGGAGCTCCGGATGTGCTTAGAGACAATGATGGTGGATGTCGCTGATGAACGCCACAAGTATGCAATATTATTGAAGCACCTGAAAGTGCCCCGAGCGCACAACATAGCGCTGGCCTATGCCACCTCTACGACCCCATACACCGCGGCTCTAGCAGCGCTGGACCAGAGATATGGACGTATATGGGATTACGTAATACAGGAGATAAGGCATATTGATCGCCTACCCCCAGCAACAGACAATCGCTCACTAGACGACCTGTCTATAAAAGTACAATCCCTGGTAGGGATGCTGGGGGCGCAACGAGAAAAGGGTATGCACGAACTATACGCAAACTCGAACGTCGAGAGGAGCTGCCGCCCGCCCGACAGGAGCGCTTCAGGCGGCAAAGAGACCACCGTGATCCTAACGGTCCCGAGCCATCCCTCCTAGATTTAGCCGACTTCCTGGCGAGAGAAGTCAGCAGCCTACGGCTGGATACGTTCGTGCGGAGCACGCCAAGCTCCAGAGAGGGACCTAGGAGAGTAAACGATGGCCGAAGATCGGTGACTGTCATGCACCAATCAGAATCAGTACCGAGCAGCAAGAACCACAGTACCCCCTCGACGAAAGAGAAGTGGAAGATGGTGTGCCCGTACTGCGAGAAGGAACACTGGTTGTCACAATGTGACCAGTTCAAGAAGATGACCGCTGAAGAAGTAAGTCACTGGATAAAGTCCAACAGGCGCTGTTACCGATGTGCGCGCAGTCACATGGCAGCCGAGTGCCGCCTAAAGAAGAAGTGTAGTCGGTGTGACGGAGCCCATCTGGATGTCCTACACGACAGTAACAAAAGAAAGCCTGCACCATCCAACAGCACAAAGGCAAGTGTTATGTACATTGACCCCCCGCTAGCAGCAGCGGCGCCCAGGTGCTCTTAAAGGTGGTCCGTGTAACCCTGAGTTACCAAGACAAGATCATGGACACTTACGCCGTCCTTGATGACGGGTCAGAGAAGACCCTTCTCCTCGCGTCCGCTGCGGCCCAGCTGGGGCTACGGGGGAGCGAGAACCAGATGACTATTCGGACAATAAGACGAGATCTAAAGACGATAAAGGGCGAGAATGTCTCCTTCACTATCGCAGCAAGCGGGCAGCCAGAGAGACGGTACAGGATTACTAATGCTTTCACCAGCCAAGAAATAGGACTATCGCAGTACACCTACCCCATCGCCAACCTGATGGAGAAATATGTGCACCTGCGTCAACTTCCTATCCCGCTCATAGACGGCGCCACCCCGACCCTGCTGATAGGCTCCGACCATGCAGACCTCATAGTCCCGATAGACCGGGTCCATACAGGACCCAGAGGTTGTCCTGCAGCAGTCGAGACCCGCCTAGGATGGACGTTACAAGGCCCCCTCGCCAAGTCTCTTAACCGAACAGCAGCCACTGGCTGCCTCCACTCCAGAACGACAGAAGGAGACACCACACTCCTGCAGCATGTAGAGAGGCTATGGACACTAGAGACAATGCCCTTTAAGAACGAAAAGAAAGACATTCGTTCTAAGGAAGATATCTACGCTATAGCCCTCCTCGAGCACGGGACAAAGAGAGTCAACGTCAGCGGAGTGATGAGATACGCAACTCCACTCCTGAGGCGAGAGGGAATGCCCACCTTTCGTGCTACAAAAGAGGCGACGGAGCGGTATCTATTGAACACAGAGCTGCGCCTAGCCAAAGACCCCGCTCAAGAAGCTGTGTACCGCGCTGAGATTAACAAATTAATCACAGCGGGACACATAAAGAAAATTGACATTAAAGAGGCCGATCAGACGACCGAATCATGGTATGTGCCGCACCACAAGGTCCACCACAACGGCAAGGATCGCATTGTGTTTAACTACAGCTACCAGATCGGATCACAAAATCTGAATAAAGAACTCTTGGCCGGCCCAACACTCGGCCCCTCCCTACTAGGCGTGCTACTACGCTTCCGCCAGGACAAGGTGGCTATCAGCGGCGACATCAAAGGGATGTTCCTGCAGGTGAGGCTAGTGGAGGAGGACAAGCCCCTGCTGCGGTTCCTATGGAGAGAGAGGATCGGAGATGAGCACCCAACCATCTATCAATGGGAAGTCCTCCCTTTCGGAACCACATGCAGCCCATGCTGTGCTACGTTTGCACTGCAAAAGCACGTCGCAGAGGACCCAGCAGCAGATGAAGAGGTCCAACAAAGTGTGACAAATAGTTTCTACGTGGACAACTGTTTACAAAGCGTCTCGACGCCAGAAGAAGCCGAGGCTCTCCTACTCAAGCTCCGCGCCTCCCTGATCAAAGGCGGCTTTGATCTCAGGCAGTGGGCCAGCAGCGACCCGCAAGTACTGCGCCACCTCTCCCCCGAGGACAAGGCCGCGAGCAGCGATACTTGGATGGCGACCATCCCAGGAGAAGCCCAAGAAATGACACTAGGACTAGTCTGGCGCTTCAAAACAGACTCGCTCCATTATAGACACAAACCCCTGATCAAGGAGCAGGGAAGGTCGACGGCAATACCGACCACCAGACGGAGTGTATACAGAACACTCGCCAGACAATATGACCCGTTGGGATGTATTCTACCTTACACCACCCGGGCAAAGATGATTGTAAGAGCGCTATGGGACAAAGACCAGGGCTGGGACGATCCCATACCCGAACACCTTGCATCCACATGGAGAGAGTGGGAGACGGAACTCCGCTCACTCCCCGGTGTTAATATACGCCGCAGCTACTTCCCACCCACAGTGAGGCCAGAGACATGCAAGATCGACCTGCACGTATTCAGCGACGCCTCCGAAGTAGCCTACGGTTCGGTGGCTTACTTGCGTGCCCAAGAGGAGGGAGGAGAAATACATACTGCTTTCATCCTGGCTCGCTCAAGAATAGCCCCACGCAAGCAACAATCTATCCCGCGCCTAGAGCTCTGCGCAGCCCTAGCAGGAGCGCAGCTCGCCACGTTAATCCAACGTGAACTCACCATCCCGGTGCAAAGAACAATCTTGTGGTCAGACTCCACGACCGTACTCACATGGATCCGGTCTGATTCGTGCAGATACAAGGTCTTCGTGGGAGTCAGAGTCACCGAGATTCAAGAGTTAACAGAAGTAACCAGCTGGCGGTATGTGGACACCAAACACAACCCAGCTGACGTCATCACCCAGGGAATGTCCCTGGATGACCTCACCCGTCCCAACCTCTACAGTGACGGGCCAGAGTTCCTCAAGCTCCCCGAAGAAGAGTGGCCTACACCCACCCCACGGGAGGCGAGCAAAGAGGAGGCAGAGAACAAGAAACCTATGTTCTGTGGGTTGACACACACACTCGTCCCCACAGACCCGGTTCTAGACGATTGCCTCACCCTAGAAGGTGCGCAGCTAAAGACATTTCTGTGGCACCACCCAGAGGTTCAGCCCACAACTGACATTTCAGCAGCTGACTACGAAGAAGCAGAACTCCTTCTACTACAACGAGCCCAGAGAGACTCGTTCCCCGATGAGCTAGCTTGTCTACAGGGAGCAAAGCCCGTCCCATCAGACAGCAGACTGCTTCACCTGGCCCCCGAGAGCGACGCCCATAATCTCATCAGAGTGGGTGGTCGTCTGCGGAGAGCCCCAGACCTACCGGATGACGTTAAGTACCCGATAGTCTTGAACAGCCGACACAAGGTCACAGAGCTGATCATAAAGAAATACGACGAGGATGTGCACCACGCAGGGGCAGAGAGAGTCTTCGCGGAGATCAGACGTCGTTATTGGATACTGCAAGGGAGAGAAGCAGTGCGGCGCTTCCAGCGAACCTGTCTAGACTGCCGTAAGTGGCGCGCGCAGCCCAGTATACCCCGGATGGCTGACCTACCTCCCTGTCGCCTCCGACTCGGCGACAAGCCCTTTCACTCCACCGGTATGGACTGTTTTGGCCCGCTGTATATAAAGAGAGGAAGAGGAACCGAGAAGCGGTGGGGTATTGTATTCAAATGCATGACCACCAGAGCGATACATATCGAACTCCTTCCAACCATGAGCACAGACTCATTCCTTATGGCCTTCCGAAGATTCACATCACGGAAAGGAAAACCGTCTACATTGTTGTCCGATCACGGGACAAACTTCAAAGGCGGAGAAAGAGAGCTGAGAGAGAGCTTCCAAGCTATGGGCCCAGAACTTAAGACCCACCTCGCTCCATCCCAGATTGACTTCCAGTTTAATCCCCCGAACGCACCTCACTTCGGTGGAACCTGGGAACGAGAAGTACGTTCCATAAAGACAGCCCTGTACGCCGTGCTTGGGGCCCAGACTGTGGCGGAAGAAGTCCTAATGACAGTCCTCACGGAGATCGAGGGAGTATTGAACTCAAAGCCCCTCGGTTACGTCTCAAGTGATGTAGCAGATGTCGACCCAGTCACCCCCAACACCCTCTTGATGGGGCGGCTGGACCCCGCGCTACCACAGACAATGTACAGGCCTGAAGAAGCGAACGGCCGAAGAATGTGGAGGTACAGTCAAGTACTGGCTGATAAGTTTTGGAACAGCTTCTTACTCCACTACCTACCGTCTCTACAGACCCGCCAGAAGTGGGTAAAAGAGAGAGACAATTTGACAGAAGGAACAGTCGTCATGATCATCGACCAGTCACTACCCAGAGCTACGTGGCCGGCTGGCCGCGTAAGCAAAGTGATCACCGGTGCCGATGGAAAGGTCCGAGCAGCTGAAGTGCTCGTCCAAGGACGGACTTACACCCGACCCGTAGCGAGGCTAATAGAACTGCCAAGGCTCCCTGATACTATTGATGACGACCATGACCCTATGACTTTGTGAGTTGACTGACCCTTACAGCGGACATTGAGTAGTGGACAGTGCGGTTAATATGTCTCTGCTCAGCTAATTAGGTGGGACTAATTAGGGGGCGGCTGTTGTGAAGGATCAGATTAAACCGAATATATATATTTATTTATGGATATATATTTAATAGTATTTGTATATCGTTTGATATCCCTTGTATATTCCTTGTACATATACACTGAATATCCCTTTATTCTACTACAGCCCATAATAGTTCATTCTCTTATTGGACAAAAGGACCAGGCGCCAGGGACAAGCCCCTGGCGTTCAAGTTCAAAGGTACCGACGAGACATGCCTTTACTAGCCTCAGCTCCGCGCAGGAATACGGCTACCGAAAGCAGAGCGGCACTACTTGTCCACTGTGCATATAAATATGGCGCAAGAAATGTAGAATTCCTCTTAGTCCTTTACCCTTCTACCCAACTAAGTAACAAGACGTGAAGCCTCACCCCACGATACCGCGTGCGGTGTAGTACGGCCTGTTTGGCCTTAGAATAGCAGTGAGACCTCGTGCGAATTAATAGCTGAATTGCCAGAGTTTGGCACCGTATTTCTATTAAGTAATAATAGTCTATTATGTATGGTGCATCGTTCGGTTAGAGTTCTAAAGTGAGCAGCACCCCCATCGTTTCCTCGCGTTATCTAGAGTCTTAACCAGGCTGGGCAGACCACGCGTGGTGCTTTCATCCGAGGAGTTCTGGGCGAGGACGAGTGGACCTGCACATTGGATTACCTACCCCGACGACTGCTGAGCCCTATACGGCATGGAATATCTATTTGCTTTGGTGCTTTGATTTGTGGAGCGGATAATCGCCAACACCGGTGAGTGTTGGATTTACCCCGAGAGGAGCCAAGGTGAGACGGCGCTCAGACCAGACTGAGGTCGCCTCGCTTCTTCTTCGTTGTGGACCGACAGCGACAGCTACAGCTATCGTCTACAAGAGAGCCCAAGTGTATTCATCTGTGGATCAAGGTTCCACGGGCACTGTTTTCTGTACCTGAATTCTCCCTGGAAATCGTTGACCAGACGGGATACAGCCGACGGCTCTCCTACCCCCCCTACTGGCTTACAACCGGCGGGACCCCTTCAGTATATTATCCAGCTATAATCATTAAGTGACCATCGCTATAATTCCCTAAAAGCCAGGTTGTATACTTGCTTCCTGTGTAACCAGAGATTGGACATTCAGTGTTGATTTGCATACGAGGGGTCCTACTAATCACCCCAAAGTACCAGAAAATACCAGAAAATACCAGAAACTACCCCAAAATACCCCAAAGTATACCCCAAAATACCAGAAACTACCCCAAAATACCCCAAAGTATACCCCAAAATACCAGAAACTACCCCAAAATACCCCAAAATACCAGAAAATACTAGAAACTACCCCAAAATACCCCAAAGTATACCAGAAACTACCCCAAAATACCCCAAAATACCAGAAAATACCAGAAAATACCAGAAACTACCCCAAAGTATACCCCAAAATACCAGAAACTACCCCAAAATACCCCAAAATACCAGAAAATACCAGAAAATACCAGAAACTACCCCAAAATACCCCAAAGTATACCCCAAAATACCAGAAACTACCCCAAAATACCCCAAAGTATACCCCAAAATACCAGAAACTACCCCAAAATACCAGAAAATACCAGAAACTACCCCAAAATACCCCAAAGTATACCCCAAAATACCAGAAACTACCCCAAAGTATACCCCAAAATACCAGAAACTACCCCAAAATACCCCAAAGTATACCCCAAAATACCAGAAACTACCCCAAAATACCCCAAAATACCAGAAAATACCAGAAACTACCCCAAAATACCCCAAAGTATACCCCAAAATACCAGAAACTACCCCAAAATACCCCAAAGTATACCCCAAAATACCAGAAACTACCCCAAAATACCCCAAAATACTAGAAACTACCCCAAAATACCCCAAAGTATACCAGAAACTACCCCAAAATACCCCAAAATACCAGAAAATACCAGAAAATACCAGAAACTACCCCAAAGTATACCCCAAAATACCAGAAACTACCCCAAAATACCAGAAAATACCAGAAACTTCCCCAAAGTATACCCCAAAATACCAGAAAATACCAGAAACTACCCCAAAATACCCCAAAGTATACCCCAAAGTACCAGAAAATACCCGAAAATACCCCAAAATACCCTAAAATACCCCAAAGTATACCACAAAGTATACCCTAAAATACCAAAGTATCACGAAATACCCCAAAGAACCTCAAAGTTCCCCAAAGTATACCTCAATGTACCAGAAAATACTGGCTCAGAGGTAGAGCAGGTCAACTAATGATCATTATGGTCAATGGTTTGGTCAGTGGTTTGAATCCCAGCTCCTTCTGTTCACATGCCGAAGTGTCCTTCAAGACACTGAACCCCAAATGACTCCAATAAGCAGGCTAGCACCATCTGGCTGCCATTGCTCTGTGAGTGCATGTGTGAATTGGTGAAGGAGAGGCAATTATAAAGCTATTTGTGCAGGTAGGAAAGTGCTATATATGTGGAGTCCATTTCCCATTCCCAAAGTACCACATATTTTCAAAACAAATGTTTATTTTAATATATTATAATCTCCAAATGTAATAACATCTGTATTGAACACTGAACAAACAGTATACATCAACAACAATAATAACAGAACAGTATAACATTTTTGAACCAAATTCCAGTAAGGACGGAAGAAAAGAGACAACTATAGGCTATACATGACAACATAACAGGACATTCTAACTGTGTCATTACATTACATTCAGGTCCACAAGATGGCTACTTAAAAAACTAGAATACACACTGAACTAGGAAGAACAGCTTTTTCAAGCTTCACACCTTGGTCATGGAATGGGCTACAAGACCATATCCACTTAGATACCCTGGTCTCTCTCAACAAATTTAAATCTGTATTACATAACTTCCTACAAAAAGAATTTCGCTGCTTTCTGTAGTCGGGTCCCAACTGCAAAACTGCTAAATTACTGTATTACCCTGTATTTTACTGTCATACACCTTTACTATTATGTAGACTATTCTGTTTTGTGTTTTTGTGTTTACATGTATTGTATATTGTATACATCACACAAGAACATAATAAAAGTGCATATATACAATATACAATACATGTAAACACAAAAACATTGCTGTCTGATATATTGCAAATGTTATTGCTGTCATCTTGGCCAGGTCTCCCTTGCAAAAGAGATCTTGTATCTCAATGGGACTTCCTGGTTAAATACAAAATAAATAAAAAATTCTGTGTCATCTAAAAAAAAACATATATAAAAAAATATAAAAAACGAAATCAAATCTCTTATGAGCATGCATGAAGTGAACATACTTATGTCTTCACTTTTCTTCTTTTTGAAGTTGTTCGCTCATTTTTTGCCGTTCTTTTTTGGCCAGGCTTTTTGGCTAGCTGGGGTACCACTGGAATGCTCAACTGACCATCATTTGATTCTATTGTTTTAGCCTTAGGTACCATCTTAACTTTCAAGAACTTTAAATATAGCTCATTCTGCTCATCTTTAGTTATAGTGTCCCATATGACATTGGGGACCTCATATCTTTTAAATTCTGGCTTTAAAGTATAATTACCTTGGCCATGAAGGCATCTGCGCACATCTATATTTTGAAGTTGAGAAATTTGTTGGAGTTTTAATATCAGATCTGGTAACTTTTGTGGTTTCCAATTAGTAGCCAGCTTAATTACATGATTCATTGCTTCACAATTATTATTTGTCCAATTATCAGGAATCCATTTCTTTCTGTTCTTTGTCTCCATTATTTTCTTTTTCAATGTAGGTATTAACTTAGAGAAATATGTAGTGAACTCTGGGCAATTTGATTCTATATATGTTTCAAGTTCAAGTACCTTTTCACAAAAGTCATACTCGTTTTTACAGTAGGTAAGAGAATTAGCATTATGGAACAGCTTATTCTCAAGTACTGCTCTCTTTTTTGCGTCCATTCCCACTTTATGTGTTAGATAATGTTTCACATTATCCCGAATATGTTTTGAACACAAAATATGACTTGCTTCAGGAAACAAAGACTCTATGGCCTTTAAAATAACCCGTTCCTGATCGGATCCAATAACTATGTCCTCACTGATATTTATTTCTGTTGCTAAATATGCCACCGACAACTTTGATTTCAAATGGGCAAAGAAATCATGGTAAGTCTCAAAGCTGCCGTCCCAGTGCCGGCCCAATGAATAATGGTGGCTCTCCAGTCTCTTTCTTAAAAAGTTTTGGGTTTTTGAACACAGTCACTGTTAAGAAGCAAGCCCCCAAATTAAATGTGCGATCCACTCCTAAAACAGATGTAGCATCCTGCCCACAACAAAATCTTCTAACATCTTCTAATTGTTCATCAAAGTAAAGGATGACACAAGGTGGTTTTCCCTTCCTAGACATTATTTGCTGAACATAATGATTTTCCTGCAACATATTCAGAACTGTCTGAAGCTCATCAGCAGTATTGGTTCGATTACCAGAAGGCCTCTGGTCTTTTGATACTTGATGTTTTATATTCCTGACTTGTTTTAAATCTCGAGGTGCATTTTCCTCATCTTCCATAACTAACTGTGCGTATACATCACGGGGTGTCTGGGTTTGTACCGCCTGAGCCACTCTTTCAGTCACCTCTGTTTGTGTTCTGATAAACTGAGATGGATTTTTCTTAGCATTTGCATGATAACTGAGTGTTATGGGGAATGTGCCTAGATATTCCCACACTGCAATGTCGGCCCTGTTCACTGGAAAATATCCTGGAGGCCTCTCAATCCATGTTATCCTCCTCATGAAATTAGTATCCCTCTTAAGTTTAGTGTAATAACGGCCCATTATTACAATATATGTTGCCTCTGGTTGTGGGTCTAATTTCTGCCAGACCTTGTTTCTTATCTTGCCATATACCCCCTGTCTAAAATGTACATGTGTCAGTTGACCATTTTTTAGCACATAGTGTGTTTTTGAGGTGTTACCTGAGGTGCTCTTCCAGACTCCACAGTCATCAACAAAAATGCTGTGTTGATTGTTCTCTCTTCTCATTCTATTGAGGGAATTGTTTATAAAGAAACATTCGTTTTGTTTCATTCCTTTAGGGACATGCCTCAACACATTATCTTCTGGTACACCTGAGATCAAGGCGAAGATTCTGTTTATTTCCATAAAACGGCCTTGAAGACAAGTTGATTCAGACTCTGTTGGGTCAAAGCTGTTTATGGTGTCAACCATAACAGCAGACTGAAACTGATGAACTAGTTCAGACTTAATTGAACCATCATTTTGCCTGAATAAGTTTATGTTGACCATGTTGTCTTGGAGGTCAGGGTCACACTTCCTTTTGTCATTGACTTTAATTGTTGTCTTAGTTGTGTCATGGTTGTCTTCAGTGTTTGCATGTTTTCTGGTTGGAAGCCTTGAAAAGTCTTCTTCACTGAATAGTGATTCACAGTTGTCCTCCTCTTGGCTGAAATTGTTTATGTTAACCATGTTGTCTTGGAGGTCAGGGTCACACTTAATTTTATCATTGACTTTAATTGTTGTCTTGGTTGTGTCATGGTTGTCTTCAGTGTCTGCATAATTTGTCTTTGGAAGCCTGGAAAGGTCTTCAGAGAATAGTGAATCATAGCTGTTGTCATCATCTTGTCTGAAATAGTTTACGTTAACCATGTTGTCTTGGAGGTCAGGGTCACACTTCCTTTTGTCATTGACTTTAATTGTTGTCTTAGTTGTGTCATGGTTGTCTTCAGTGTTTGCACGTTTTCTGGTTGGAAGCCTGGGAAAGTCTTCAGAGAATAGTGAATCATAGCGGTTGTCATCATCTTGTCTGAAATTGTTTACGTTAACCATGTTGTCTTGGAGGTCAGGGTCACACTTCCTTTTGTCATTGACTTTAATTGTTGTCTTGGTTGTGTCAAGTTCAAGTTCAAGTTCTTTAAGTTCAAGTTCAAGTTCTTTAATAGTTGTCATACAGAAGTACAGAATACTTTCATACAAAATGCTTCTTACTGTTACGCTCCAGAGACTGTGCTAGACAAGATAGTATCAAATAACATAATAACATAATATAGCATGAATTTAGAAGAAGAAAATGAGGTCACAGTGTTCGGTATAGACATATGTACAATGTTCTGAGTTACCATATAATATACAATACACAATACTATGCAGTGTACTAATGTACAGTACTATCTAGTGCAAAGCAGAAATGGGATGAGGTACAATTTTAGGTACAATTTACAGTAAGGTGTACGAGTTGTAGTGCAATCCTTCATCCATAAATATAAAGTGTGGGGAGTGGGTGCTACAGTGTGTTTGTTTAAAGTGGGTGTGTGCTATAAGTGTGTGGAGTGGGTGCTACAGTGTGTTTGTTTAAAGTGAGTGTGTGCGTGTGGATGTGTGTGCTATGTGCGTTTGGTGGTTGTTGTTGTGTAGTGTTCATTCATTGTTCGTTTAGCAGCCTGATGGCCTGGGGATAGAAGCTTCTTCTGAGTCTTTCTGTGCTCGCCTTGAGACTCCTGTATCGCTTGCCTGACCGCAGCAGTTCAAAGAGGCAGTTGTTCGGGTGACTGGAGTCTTTAATGATTCTCTTAGCCTTGCCCTTGCAACGCTTGTAGTAAATGTTCTGGAGGGTGGGGAGCCCCCCTCCAATTGTGCGTTCGGCTGAACGTGTCACTCTTTGTAGTCTGCTTTGGTCTTGTGCAGTGCTATTCCCAAACCAGGAGGTGATGTTGCCGGTCAAGATGCTCTCTATTGTACATGAGTAGAAGTTCTTAAGGATCTTATGGCTGACTTGGAACTTCCTTAGGCGCCTGAGGAAGTAGAGGCGTTGTCGTGCCTTCTTCACAACACTGTTAATGTGTGTGGTCCATGTCAAGTCCTCGGATATGTAGGCTCCGAGGTACTTAAAGCTGTTGACTCTCTCAACCGGTGCCCCGTCGATGCTGAGGGGTCTGTAGTCCTTGACCCCCGACCTCCTGAAGTCCACAATCATCTCCTTTGTTTTGCTGACGTTCAGGGAGAGGCTGTTTTCCTGGCACCATCCCGCCAGGACCTTGACCTCTTCCAGGTAGGCCCTCTCGTTGTTGGCAGAGATCAGGCCCACCACCACTGTGTCGTCAGCAAATTTGACGATTGTATTGCTACTCCGCTGAGCCACACAGTCGTGTGTGTACAGGGAGTAGAGGAGGGGACTCAGAACACAGCCCTGGGGGGCCCCTATGTTGAGGGTGATGGATGAGGAGGTGCAGTTGCCTGCTCTCACCACCTGGGGTCTGCCAGTCAGGAAGTCCAAGACCCACTGGCAGAGGTCATAGCCCAAGCCCAGGTCCCTGAGCTTGGCTATGAGTATGGAGGGGACTATGGTATTGAATGCCGAGCTGTAGTCGATGAATAGCATTCTCACATAGTTCCCCTGCCTCTTGTCCAGGTGTGATGCTGCTGTGTGCAGCACATGGGATATGGCGTCCTCCGTGGACCTGTTGGGGCGGTATGCAAATTGCAGGGGGTCCATGTTGATGGGGAGGGAGGAGCAGATGTAGCCCTTTACTAGCTTCTCAAAGCACTTCATGGCTATGGAGGTGAGAGCTACAGGGCGGTAGTCGTTGAGGCAAGCAGGCTTGGATTTTTTGGGTACAGGGATAATAGTGGACTTCTTCAGGCAGGTGGGGATGACAGCCTGTTCTGAGGACAGGTTAAATATGTCAGTGAATACTGGGGCCAGTTGGTCGGCACAGACTTTTAAGACGCGGCCGGGGATGCCGTCTGGACCTGCTGCCTTCCTGATATTCACTTTTTTAAAGGTCCGCCTCACCTCATGCTCTGTTACCCTGAACACTGCGCCTCCATCAGCAGCCGACCCCCCCCCCCCCCCCCCCATTGCCGAGGCTTGTGAGCTGGTGTTGTTATTACCAGCATCAAACCTCGCATAGAAGGTATTGAGGTCATTTGCTAAGGAGATGTCACTGTTCAGTTTGAGGGAGGCGCCTTTGTAGTCTGTCATCGTTTTGAGCCCCTGCCACATAGCTCTAGAGTCAGCTTGTTCAAACTGGAGTTCAATTTTATCCCTGTAGCGTCGTTTGGCCTCTGACACTGTCCTCCTTACGTTGTATCGCGCCACCTTGTGGTCATTCATGTTGCCTGCCTCTAGGCCGTCGTTGTATGCTTTGGTGCGCTCTCTCAGAGCTTCACGGACGGATTTGTCTACCCAGGGTTTTTGATTTGGGTAAACTTTCATTTTGGTAGTGGGGATTGTTTCTTTCACCCTAGTACAAACATAGTCCAGCACTGTCTCCGTGTAGACATTAATGTTATCTGTGTCGCGGTACGTTCCAGTCTGTGTGGTGAAACACTGACCGGATCGTCTCCTCTGACGTCACATCCCATTTCTGTACCTCTCGCGAGACTACGGGAGTACTTTTAATTCTCTGTCTGTACTTTGGTGAAAGAAAGATGGATGCGTGATCTGACTTACCAAAGCCACTATCAGAATGAGCCTTGTAGCCACCTTTAAATTGCGTGTAACAGTGATCTAGGATGTTACCGCCTCTGGTGTTGCAAGTCACATGCTGATAGAAGTCAGGCAATACCTTTCTCAGATTGGCGCTATTGAAATCTCCCAGAACTAAAATGGCGGCGTTAACATTCGCCACTTGGATTCTATTTACCTCGTCGTGTAGTCTGGAGAGCGCAACCTTGTTGCTGGCTTGCGGTGGAATATACACTCCGACCAGGACGATCGCCGTTAACTCCCTCGGGAGGAAGAAAGGACGACACTTGATGGTTATATATTCCAGTTCTGGGGAGCAGTGGTTGGATAATTCCTTCACGTTAGTTGTATCGCTCCAATTTTTGTTAAACATGAAGGCAATACCTCCTCCACGTTGTTTACCGGACTCTGCTGATGTCCGATCCTTGCGATGGATAAAGAAGTGATCAGCCGGTTGAATTGCGTGGTCTGGGACGTCCGGCGTCAACCACGTCTCGGTGAAGCAGAGGACGTTGCAGTCCCTAACGTCTCTTTGATATTGAATCCTTGCTCGGATGTCATCCAGTTTATTGTCAATTGATTGTACATTGGCTAGCAATATACTGGGCAGTGGTGTACGGTGGTGTCTGGATCTCAGCCTGTTACGGATCCCAGCCCTCTTCCCTCGCCGTCTGGTTCCTCTGTTCCTGGGGTCTAGGAACAAAGGATCTGGTCCTGATCTCCGGAGAATTTCTTCAGGCCATTGATGCGGTTCGGAAAGCTGATCCAGTGAGTAATCCAGTTGGTAAGTTTCCCGTAATCCAATGTCTATGAGTGACTGACGGTCATATACATTAAATGCACCAACAGTTGGTACGAACAAAACTCTAAAAACTATAAATATTAACAAAAGTAAACACAGTCTCGACGGAGCGAACAGAGAGGCAGCCGGTCGGAGCAGCGCCATCATCACGGGTCATGGTTGTCTTCAGTGTCTGCATAATTTGTCTTTGGAAGCCTGGAAAGGTCTTCAGAGAATAGTGAATCATAGCTGTTGTCATCATCTTGTCTGAAATAGTTTACGTTAACCATGTTGTCTTGGAGGTCAGGGTCACACTTCCTTTTGTCATTGACTTTAATTGTTGTCTTAGTTGTGTCATGGTTGTCTTCAGTGTTTGCACGTTTTCTGGTTGGAAGCCTGGGAAAGTCTTCAGAGAATAGTGAATCATAGCGGTTGTCATCATCTTGTCTGAAATTGTTTACGTTAACCATGTTGTCTTGGAGGTCAGGGTCACACTTCCTTTTGTCATTGACTTTAATTGTTGTCTTAGTTGTGTCGTGGTTGTCTTCAGTGTTTGCACGTTTTCTGGTTCGAAGCCTGGGAAAGTCTTCTTCACTGAATAGTGATTCACACTTGTCCTCCTCTTGGCTGATGATGATCACATTCTCTTTTGGAGGAGCTGAAAATGGAACTAGAGGCACAAAATGATTGACATCAAAAAATTCGTTGTATGGCTTCCAAGACACTGATGTCCACATGATGGTAACATTCGTGCGATTTGCTCGGATCCCTCTTCCTTTGACCAACTGTGTCAATGGAGGCTGTGAAAAACTTCTGGAAACTATAAAAACATAAAAGAAAGAAAATGTGTTATTATTAATTTCTTATTATTAATTATATGCAAAACAATGATTTTGATCATCTTTTACAGTAACATTCTGGTATATTGTGTGCATTGTCTGTTCATTTTCAGGTACATGACACACACACACACACATATATATATATATATATATATATATATATATATATATATATATATATATATATATATATATATATATATATATATATATATATATATATATATATATATATATATATTGTAGAAGCAGAAACCGACTTGGTGGATTTATATTGTTAGAATATTAGAACTTACATTGTTTAGACTAGAGGTCACTAGAGGTTGTATTTATGTTTAAACACTAGGGGGCAAACCACCTCCATTATAGCCCCACCTCTATAAGTAACCTAGCTAATTACTGTGACAGGTGCACCTGTTATGCACCTGTTATGAAGAATAATTTTTCCTACCTGTTTCACCGTTTGGAACTGACAAATAGAGCAATTGACAACTGTTCTGATTTACCCATTAATTTACTATCATTAATTTTTGGACAATAAAACCTTGCAAACTGTACCAGCCGCAACTTGGACTTTCTTCCATATTTACATCACAAACTTTGTTACTGAGTAGAGAACTAAATACGGGTGCATCGTGACGCCTGTCAGCACATCGAGGAATGACAGGCGGCCACTACATATATATCCATCCATCCATCGTCTTCCGCTTATCCGTGGTCGGGTCGCGGAGGCAGCAGTTCCATATACACACACACACACACACACACACACACACACACACACACACACACACACACACACACACACACATACATACATACATACATACATACATACATACATACATACATACATACATACATACATACATACATACATACATACATACATACATACATACATACATACATACATACATACATACATACATACATACATACATACATACATACATACATACATACATACATACATACATATAGTATTGCTTAATTATATACTCACCAGGTGGGAAATAGCTCTGTATTGGAATTCCCAGCACTGCTGTGAGGGCAATGATATGGTTCATATCCGAGTAGGTGCCCAGCAAGGGTGTTGTTTCTAGATAGTGTTGGTAATCACAGATAATGACATAGTCATTATCCCGGTATGGAGAGCAATAATTCTTATGTTGTTGATCATACCAGCATGGATGCTCCGCCATTTCAATGGTCACTAGAACTCTTAAGAGCTTGTGGTACTCTTCTGTCCCAAAACAAGCTGCAGAGGTAGCCCTATACAAACAGTTCCCATCAGCACCCGTCTTCAGGGGTCTGTACTCCAATGTTAGAGGAGGCTGATATTTGGTCAAGATGTCGAGTGAGACAGTATCTGTAGGGGCCATGATGGTGTCATTACTGAATGCAGGAAAGTTAATCCCATAATGCTTAAACAAAGCCTTTTCATTTTTACATTTCCTTTGAATGTCTTCCACTCCTGTTGCACCTTGAATTCTTTTAAGACTTTTGTCTAAACTAAATGGGCTTCTTGTGCATTGCTGGCAGAAAAAGTCCATCTTGTTCCAGGTGTGGATCTGTCTTTCAGTCATGGACACACAGGGGGCATGAAAGATTGACTTGCATTCATGACATTCAATAAATGGTTTTTCACACAAATCTTTGCATATCTGACATCTTTTCTTCTTTTGTCCCCGTGTGTATGCCATGGTTTTTTTTTTCCAGAAAGGATGACTGTGATGGTGGTAGATGAAGTTAGAGGAAAAGGGAAAAGGAGGAGCAAGAGAAGAAGTAGCTAGCTCTAGAAAATAGCAGAAGTTTCTTTTGCTGCCCTCTACTGGACAGGTTTTTTTATTGATTGAATTGATTGATTGATTGATTGATTGATTGATTGAAAACTTTAATTAACAGATTGCAGAATGGGTACAGTACAGTACAACTCAATACACACAATTGTTAAGGGGATGCAGACCAGAGAAAGACTTTCGTCTTGTTTACATCAGGATCCCCCATTTTCAATTCATTAATGACATTTATGACATACACAACATACAGATACATATATAAAAATCTAATCTAATCATCTAATCTAATCTAATCATGACATTTATGACATACATGACATACAGATATACAGTACTGTTACATTTGTGACATACAAGATATGCAAATATACAATACTGTATTTTGGGGTATTTTCTGGTATTTTGGGGTATTTTGGGGTAGTTTCTGGTATTTTGGGGTATACTTTGGGGTAGTTTCTGGTATTTTGGGGTATTTTGGGGTAGTTTCTGGTATTTTGGGGTATACTTTGGGGTATTTTGGGGTAGTTTCTGGTATTTTCTGGTATTTTCTGGTATTTTGGGGTATTTTGGGGTAGTTTCTGGTATTTTGGGGTATACTTTGGGGTAGTTTCTGGTATTTTCTGGTATTTTCTGGTATTTTGGGGTATTTTGGGGTAGTTTCTGGTATACTTTGGGGTATTTTGGGGTAGTTTCTAGTATTTTCTGGTATTTTGGGGTATTTTGGGGTAGTTTCTGGTATTTTGGGGTATACTTTGGGGTATTTTGGGGTAGTTTCTGGTATTCTGGGGTATACTTTGGGGTATTTTGGGGTAGTTTCTGGTATTTTCTGGTATTTTCTGGTATTTTGGGGTATTTTGGGGTAGTTTCTGGTATTTTGGGGTATACTTTGGGGTATTTTGGGGTAGTTTCTGGTATTTTCTGGTATTTTGGGGTAGTTTCTGGTATTTTGGGGTATACTTTGGGGTATTTTGGGGTAGTTTCTGGTATTTTGGGGTATACTTTGGGGTATTTTGGGGTAGTTTCTGGTATTTTCTGGTATACTTTGGGGTAGTTTCTGGTATTTTCTGGTATTTTCTGGTATTTTGGGGTAGTTTCTGGTATTTTGGGGTATACTTTGGGGTAGTTTCTGGTATTTTCTGGTATTTTGGTGTATTTTGGGGTAGTTTCTGGTATTTTAGGGTATACTTTGGGGTATTTTCTGGTATTTTCTGGTATTTTCTGGTATTTTGGGGTATTTTGGGGTAGTTTCTGGTATTTTGGCGTATACTTTGGGGTAGTTTCTGGTATTTTCTGGTATTTTGGGGTATTTTGGGGTAGTTTCTGGTATTTTGGGGTATACTTTGGGGTAGTTTCTGGTATCTTCTGGTATTTTGGGGTAGTTTCTGGTATTTTCTGGTATTTTCTGGTATTCTGGGGTATTTTGGGGTAGTTTCTGGTATTTTGGGGTATACTTTGGGGTAGTTTCTGGTATTTTCTGGTATTTTGGGGTATTTTGGGGTCGTTTCTGGTATTTTGGGGTATACTTTGGGGTATTTTGGGGTAGTTTCTGGTATTTTCTGGTATTTTGGGGTAGTTTCTGGTATTTTGGGGTATACTTTGGGGTATTTTGGGGTAGTTTCTGGTATTTTGGGGTATACTTTGGGGTATTTTGGGGTAGTTTCTGGTATTTTCTGGTATTTTGGGGTATTTTGGGGTAGTTTCTGGTATTTTGGGGTATACTTTGGGGTATTTTGGGGTAGTTTCTGGTATTTTGGGGTATACTTTGGGGTATTTTGGGGTAGTTTCTGGTATTTTCTGGTATTTTCTGGTATTTTGGGGTAGTTTCTGGTATTTTGGGGTATACTTTGGGGTAGTTTCTGGTATTTTCTGGTATTTTCTGGTATTTTCTGGTACTTTGGGGTGATTAGTAGGACCCCATACGAGTACTCATTTGCCTTACAAGAGCATTCAATTCAAATCATAAATGTAATAAGTAATTATTATATGTACCTTTTGCTATATATTAAATATTTGACTATTACCTTTGTGTGGACCTGATTTCATATGTGGGAAAGTGTTCATCATACTTAGATATCGTGTACTGTATGGCCAGTAATTAAAGTACATAAAGCGGTAGTGGTTTAATGATACCATACTTATCAATACAGTCAGGGAATTGTACCCCTCAGTTACACTACTGTTGCACTTTTTAATATGAACCACTCTCAGCACTGTCACCTTTTTCATACATCACTATTATGCTGGTTTCTATTGTGTTTTTGTGTCTTGTATTGTTCCAGAATCTTGCTCTTTTTAGTTTGAGAAATATGACAAAGATGCAACAATAAAGCTGAATCATATAGTAGTATATATACTGTATATAGTACATGTTGCAAAAAAAACCAAACGTTGATTTCTGCAAAGTGGACGAGGTACCAACAGCTAGCTGTGTTGTCGAGTGCAGTTTGAGTGACAGCCAGGCACTCCCAGCCCCCCCGACCTCTGACCTCTCAGACATTGGATTGGTCTGCCATGTAAACTGGAAGGGACTATGAGAGTGAAGATGGGATTTGGTTTGATCTTTATTTATCTCAAACAACCATGAACAAACTTGAAATAACAAAAAACAACAAAAACTAAATAAATGTTTTTATAAAAAAAAAATATATATATATATATATATATCTTCCTAGACAGAGATGCTTCCAGCTGCAGACCTTCAGACCAGCGCTTACAAGCCCCGCACATACAAGCACCGCACATAGCAACCCCTCGCTTCCATTGGCTGATTTTGGTGACGTAATTTGGGTCCCACCCAATGGCTGAGGTTCTGCAGACGCCTCTCTGATTGGTTGGGCTCCATTTCTGCAGCCCCCTCTTTGATTGGTTGAGCGAAGCCCCTCTCTGATTGGTTTAGCTCGTGTTGTAAAATCCAAACATAAGATCATCAATGATCCAATCAAACTAAGGTATTATATTTAGGGATAACAGCTGCCTGAGTGAATCAACACAAGAATCCTCCCAACAGAGGGCCGTCTGCCATGGCCTGGGACAATGGGCTCTGTAAGATCAAAGACCAAAAGGTCACATAAACATGTTATCTCGCTGGAGTTTCCTGTCACACACATAGTCACACACACAGACACACACACACTCACACACTCACACACACATAGTCACACACACACACACACACTCACACACACACATTTTCAAATACACATTCAGACACACACACACACTCACACACACACATTTTCAAATACACATTCAGACACACACACACAGACACACACACACACACACACAGACACACACACACACACACACGCACAGACACATAGACACACATATATATATATATACACACACACAGATCAGAGATATGAGCATTTTGTATTTATCTGAACTACAGTTTGCAGAAATTCAATGTCTACAATTAGTTAAATGTGCCTGTTCTGTTCTCTTCTATCCAGTTCATTTAATCTGTTATTCAGTTATATTCAGTTAGATATTTTCTGAAAGTCAACAGACTTAGTGATAAAGAAATATATCTGTGTTTATGTGGGCAATTGTAATTCAAATAAATGAAAATAATGCAATGTTTAATGTAGATAGTTAGCATTCTAAACAAAGGACAGTATATTGTTGACTGTGTAAGGACAGCCTATGTTAGTATTATGTGAAGGGGGTTGGGCTATTAAGCCAAACCCCTATTTTTCAAATACAAGCTTAGCAGGCTTGTGATTGGAGCAAATAATGTGATGATGTCATCAACTCCGAGACACTGGGCCTTGGCTATAAGATGGGGGTGATGGGGGGAAAGAAGGACTCTGAAACAACCAACCCACAAGGACAGACCTCTCCACCATCAACACCAAGGAGGCCAAGGCAGCAGGCAAGGAGAACAAAGGACTTTTTGGAGGGAAAACCAACTGCTTTGTTTTGTCAGCCAGACGACAAAGACCATCAACAACTTATCAACTATCATTCTTTATACTGTAATATTAGTCTGGTTGTATCACTTACGGCATAGTGTTTGTGATTACAACTATAAGCATTTTCTTATTGTAATTTGTATACACTCTTAAACTTTGATTAAACAACTGTTATACTACTTTCCTCCTAAATTCCTTCTGCCTGCACTGCTCAGTTTGAACAGAAGTGATTCCCAGAGCTTTAAGGTATTGAATCACAACGCAGAGTACCAGCAACCCGGTTCTGAAGCAGAGCAGAACCGAAACAGCTTGGGAATCCACTTCATTTTGGTGCCGTACTTCAGTGAATCAGAGCGCTCGTGTTATCAACACAACAAAAGAAATTTTTTTTCTCTACACGCCGGTCGACGAGAGGAACAACTGATCGATCGATCGTCTTCAAGTAACTAGGGAGTTACTGAGAGGTGAGTGTGATAATGTTTGGGTGCTCTATTCGAACCACGGAGGGGGTTGCTAAGAATTTGTAAGCATGATGTAAGGGAAAATTGAAATTGAATGTTCTGACTAAAGGATGGCGGCTCTAGGTTCTGTGTGCGTTGTACGTCCTGAAAGCAGGATTTTAAGCACACCGTGCGTCCTATGCCTTAGAGACACATCGTGCGTAGTACGTTCTAAAGTAGAATTTTAGCACAATAAACGGGACGCCGCACAGCGTGCGTAGTATATTTTAAAGTAAAATTTTAGCACAATAAACGGGGCGCCGCTGCCAGTCGGAACATTCGAGCAAGTAAGGAGTTTAGACGGCGTTAGGCTGTAGCATATACTAGTACTTAATGAAAGGTTTACCGGTCGCGCCGCTGTGCGGCGTTCGGGAGACGGTAATGTGCGTGAATGCTGATTTTGTACTTTTTAATTGTGTTAGGAAGCGTGTATGAATGTATAGTTGGCGAATGTTTATGGTTAGGAGTGATTGGCGGGGATGTGTGAGAGTATAGTTATGTTATTATGTAATTTAAGTCACCGGTTGGCCATGGGGAAATGTAATGGTGAACGCCGGTTTTCCGAGGCCCGTGGAACGCAGCAGCCGTTAGCTGTTGTATTAGCCTCTGAGGCACCGGAGCATACGGGGGGAAAAGTAGACGTAACTCAAATGTATAAGGTCGATCGATAGTGTCTTGAGGTTACGGGGATGTGAAAGGCACTTAAAAGTTTTCATATTCGTGGCGGATAAAATAGATATGTAATGTTTAAGGTGATTGGGATTATCTAGAACCCGACCCGGAAGTCGTTCTAAGCTCGCCGGTAGTGACGACGGAGGGGTCAAACTAGTGTTTTGCTATTATGTTTTTATATTTCTATTTAGATCACTACACTGGCGTTTTGAGGGAAATAGGATTCTGTTGTGGGGTATGTGGTGTTATATTAACGTTGCGAGGAGACGGCCCGCGCGGCGGAACGGGTCGTTGGGGAACGTTTTTATGGGATCATGGGAGAAGCTAAGCTAATGCTACCTAGCCGCGCTAACGGCTAAAGCGGTCGCCGGTTGTGACGTCATAAGGGTGCGCGGTCTGACGGCCTACGCGCGCTGGGTTGAAGCTAACGAAGCTAATATGCTAAGCTAACTGTGCTGACGTCATGGCATGACGGGGCTCTCGGGATGTCTCGCGAGGGGGCGTCCATCTTGGGAGGGGCGCCGGCATCCATCTTGGGAGGGCACCGAGCGTCCATTGTTAAGGGGAAGGTGGAGTTTATTTAGGAATACAGTAGGGGGCAGAGGTGGACAGGATGAATATGTTTGGATTCTGCTCACAGAACGTTTTCATTGTACACTCTCTCTCCCCCTCTCTTCTCTTTCTCCCCCTCTCTCTCTCCCCTTCTCTCTCTCTCTCTCTCTCTTTCTCTCTCTCTCTTTCTCTCTCTCTCTCTCTCTCCCTCTCACCTCCCCTCCCTCTCTCTCTCTTTCTCTTTCACCCCCCCTCTTTCTTTCCCTCTCACCTCTCCTCCCTCCCTCTCCCTTTCCGCCTCTCTCCCTCTCCCTCTCGCCTCTCTCTCTTTCTCTTTCACCCCCCCCCTCTCTTTCTTTCCTTCTCTCACCCTCCTCCCTCCCTCTCCCTTTCACCTCTCTCCCTCTCCCTCTCACCTCCCCCCCTCTTCCCCTCCTCTCCCTCTCTCTCTTTCTCTTTCACCCCCCCCTCTCTTTCTTTCCTTCTCTCACCCCCCTCTCTCCCTCTCCCTCTCACCTCCCCCCCTCTTCCCCTCCTCTCCCTCTCTCTCTTTCTCTTTCACCCCCCCTCTCTTTCTTTCCTTCTCTCGCCCTCCTCCCTCCCTCTCCCTTTCACCTCTCTCCCTCTCCCTCTCACCTCCCCCCCTCTTTCCCTCTCCCTCCCTCTCTCTCTCTCTCTCTTACCCCCCCCTCTCGCTCACTCCCCTCATTCCCACACCGCCTCTCTTCCATATGTTTCCCCCCCCCTCGGCCCCCCCCGAAACGCTTTCTCTTTCTCTCCTCGTTTAGGGCCTGTATATAGAGTTTTTTTATGGGTTTCAAACGCAGGTGTAGTGCTAGGTATATTGTTTATGGCTGTTTACTGTAGGGTTTCAAAGGCGGTAGGTTGAGTTTGGGACTTATTATGCGTATGTTGTTGTTCCATATTCAGTTTTATTGTTATTTTTAGGGAATTTCTAGTGCTGGCAGTGGTATTGCCTGCGTTGGCGCTACGCTTTGTTCGACAAGGCGCTCGTACTTCTTTCCTTACATTTGGACAAGCCCCGGCTGGTAAGACGGGGGCTCCGTGTCAGTTCATGTTGGTGGGCCGTAAGTCGGAGCATAATTACTCTACTCGGCTGCGCCTGCGATGGGGGTGTGGGTAGACAGTTCGTCGTGGCTCACTGTCTGCCTCCACGCTTTGTGCGCTGTGTGCGACTCGTCGGTGCTCGCTGTCACACTGCGCACATTTTTCATTTTACCAGGGGTACGGGGACTGCTAAACGTCGTGGCGGGGGTGGGCTCGCTGTCTGCCACCGCGCATTAACGGGGGTGCGCTATGCGTGCACTCGTCAAAGGCTCGCTGCCACACTACGCGCGTCGAATTATATTGTGTGTGGGTATTTGGGTGACTGGTTACAGTGGTGTCAGAGGTGCTGTATGTGTGTGGCAGTGGTTGTGAGTGGAATGATCTTTGGATATCCTTGAGTAGGGGGCCCGGGGTTTCGCATTCCAGGTTCGAAACTGGGGGTGATGCCGTGGGCCACTGGACGAGTTGGCCAGTGGAATGTCATTGGTCGGCAGGATTTTCAATGTGGGGATGGTGTCGCCGCCTGTGGTTATGAACGGGTTGTGTGGCACTGTTCTAAATGCACGGGGACTTCAGTGACATAAGGCACTGAAAATTGATTTCTGTTCCCGTGAGAAGCGCGTTATTTTAACACCTAAGGGGTTAGGTGTTACGGGGGATATATAGTAACTGTGTGAGAGATTATGAATGGAAAATATGTGTGTTACTGATATGTAAAATGTAATATGAGCAAGATACATACTAGGCTTTCACGGACAGAAATAGATGTAGTTACACATACACATAGTCATTGGCAAATAACAATTAGAGTAAAAGTGAGATTATTCACCTAAATTACCATGTCCGATACAGATGTTTAGAAATGATAGGCTGTAAATAACATTTCTGATTGACCAACAGAAGGAAACAGCTGATGCGAGATAAGTTCCCCGGAGTTGTGTTAAGGAGGATCAGGACAACAGGATTGAGAGTCTGAGTCTCCAATGGAGACAACTGGAAAAAGATTAAGGCTGTGTCATTGATAAATCAAAAACGAAAATTGCACAAATGCTCTCAAGTGATCTTAGTATAGGAGATGCCCGACATTCCATGCTTAAAGACAAATGATGGATTGTGAATGGGAAATATCACTGATAATTAAGTGTATTTTTTGCTTCTCTTTTCACAGCTGCTCCAGGACGGATGGCCAGCGCTGACAATTCCGAACCCCAACAGGGAAATCAAAGAGACTGTTGACAGTCAGGGGGTATAGTATCACAAGACCGAGATTATCAATTCCTGTTTACACCAATATAGAAGTGTGAGTGAAATTAACTCAAGTTTGGTAAAAATAGTTTGAATACAGAGAAACTTGCTTTCCAAACGGTGACGTTACGAGTGATTGAAGAAAAGGTGAGAATGGAAAATACACAGATAGGAGCAACCGGAGGGTTAGATGCACTGACCATAGGAAGGGTAGACAATCTGTCTATTTCAACGACTGGAGATGTCACAATAAAAGTGACGAAAAGATGGCCAAAGATATTCAGGCCATTACAGAACCTTGTAGTTAAAGGAGGCCGGTGTAGAATGCGTACCCAAATCAAGATAATGCCGATGACCTCTGCAGACATTACATTGACCGAATTGGACGTTGACTTGATTGACTGGAATTTGATCGACTCCCCTCTAGTGTCCAGTGAGACGGAGGGACTGGAAATAATGTCTTTTACTCCGCCACAGGGAGTCGTTGCAGCAAGCGACCCAGAGACAGCTGTATTACCCGAGTCAATCCACGCTGAAGTGTCCGTTGCAGATGACTGCCAGTTACAGACGTGCCTCCCTCTCGAAGAACAGCTAGCCGAGGCTAGACGGGTAGTGGACTATCTCCAAGGCCTACTCCAGTCCACACAGCCCGGAGGGGAGACAGGTTCCAATCGCCTCTCTCCCTCTCCCTCTGGAGAACCAGATGGCCAGAGACGGGCCCAGTTGGGGCCACAAGGGGGTCCCGTGCCGGAACAACAACCAACCCCAATAAGACCACCCACGAGGTGGCAACCACGAGGAAAGGGTCAAAGCGGCAGAGGCAGGAATCCGAATGGCTACCGTGTGCGGCAGGTGCACTGTTGGACGTGTGGGACCCTCGGACACATTGCTCGGGACTGTGCAGAGCGGGACCATCTATCCACAACAGGGCGTGTTTGTACGGAAACAGGTGGCGGGCCCCTCCCAACCACGGGCCCCTCTCAAGGAACTGTGACTGGACCAAATAGGTACGTGGCTTTCTCCTCCGAACAGGCTCCAGGGAACCATGGCGATGATGGCATACCACCAGGACATGTTCTGGGCCCGATGACCCCAGGGTCATCCGGTCACAGGCAACTGACCCACCGGGTCCCACAACCCGGGGGAGACCGCCAATGTTGTTGGATCTGTGGAGTGAACGGTCATTTTCAAAGATCATGTCTGCAGAGGCCACCGGCAGAATAAAAATATATGCAACTGACTAGGGTAGAGGTGGGATATATTGAATGATAAAATATGCTCCTAATTAGATTAGGATAAAAAAAAAAAAAAAAAAAGAGGTGTTAGGTGATTAGATTATGAATGAAAGTTACTAAAAACGGATGTATGGGTGACTGACAAATGCATGAACTAATCAGACTAACAAGAGGATCAAATTATGTTAAACAGTTAATCGATATTAGACAGTGTGATGATGTGACACTGCGGCAGCTAGTGATCAGTAAATTATCCATGCTTGGTCAACATTCAGATTGATCAAGGGGTGGACTGCATGATTAGGAAATTAAAAAGACTTATAGTTGTTTCTAGTATTTTATAGTATTGATAGAAGCGTATTAACAGTTATGAGCAATAGGATAGGTGTTTATTTACTTTTATTTTTACTTCTCTTTTCTAGGGTGTTACGAGCAATTCCTGACTTAGGCCGGGAGCGTACATTTTGTTTATTCATTTGATTTCCCTTTTTGTTTCTTAGTTAAAAATGAGCTCAGAAGAAAAAAGAAAAAGCTCACAAGTTTGGTTTATTTTTTCATTTATTGGTTTGGCAGCGTTTTCTTTGTGTTTTGTTTTCTGTTTTCTTTCTTTCTGTGTGTTTTTTCTTAGGGTACCTGGCAAGCTGGGAGTGATCTCGACACATCAGGACGGGGTAGTATATGTCTGTAAAATGGACTGGGAACAAAGTGAAGGAACATGAGCTAGTTATGGATTTTTGTTCTCCGCCCATTGAATACCCAGTTTTAGGGGCTGGGGGTGTGTCGTGGTTGGTGATAGTGTTGGGAAGCATGATTCTCTGTACATTAATGAAGCTCAATAGATTTGGTCGCTATTGGCCAAATTAGTCTTGTGTAGGGTGTGAACATGTGCAATTGATAATTGGCTTGTGATGTGGAAGATGTGTGTTTAAGGCGGACTGTGATTTGTTGCCATACACACAGGTTACTGGGAGAATGGATGTGTCAGTGCTGACCGTCCGGTCCGGGGTGCAGCTGTCCAAAACCAGAGGAAGACGGTAACGATGTTTGAATGTGTATTCCACATCGAGAGGTGGAGGAGTATACTGTTTTGACAGCATAATATAATGAGAGCCATGTGAATTTTTCAGAATTTTGAAAATTAATGATCTAAAAACCATGAAATATATAGATAAATGATTTGGAAAAGAAAGTTGTCAAAGCTCAGACCAGTAAAGAGAGTCTGAGGGAGGAAAATTATGGAAATTATGGATTCTCAATCAATTGTTGTGGTAGAAGTGATCCCCACTGTGCCCCGAAGCGATATATATTCACTGCAGGATACGGATGGGAGAGGACACTGGCTAGTGTCTACCCAGCGGTTCCATGGGGAGCCACAACACTGCGGAGAACCAGGAGACGCCTACCTCTCGGGCCGGGAGAGTCTTGGCCAACGCAGTGACCGAGTCTTGAGGCTTCAGAGGGAAACGACAGACAACTAACGAGGAGACAGGCGGCTAGGCCTCAGCAACAACTCCGGCTGTCAACAGAAGCAAGGCCTCAACCATTGACCAGGGGGTCAACCAGTGAAAGGGTCGAGCAGCCAGCAACGACCTCCCCACCGCTGTGACAGCAATAGAAGATACAGCAGGGGGCTCTACCCCCTAATAGAGGTCAACACGATGACAGCAATAGAAGATACAGCAGGGGGCTCTACCCCCTAATAGAGGTCAACACGAGTCAAGATGTTCTTGACAGAAGATGGAGTGTGATGGGAAAGGCAATTTGCTTTCTAAATTCCACCTCCAAAAATGGGAGCAGTTGCACCCAGCAGTCGTGATACTGCACCAGCTCTGAGCAACAAAGAGGAGGCCGGGTCAAATCTAGAAAACATAGACCCCTCCTCCTCAAATGCTCCAAGTCAGAATTTGACAACTCACAGTTGAGACCAATGGAAATTGATCTTGGTACGAGAACAAGTTGTTAAAGACTTTGTGCACATGATATATTTTATCCTAATATGATTTAAAATGTCTTAAGTGTTATCTAGATAGTAGTGTGTAGAGATTGATATCTATGTTTGACATATTAAGGATAGGTAAACTATCCAAGTGGGGAACCGTTGTAAAATCCAAACATAAGATCATCAATGATCCAATCAAACTAAGGTATTATATTTAGGGATAACAGCTGCCTGAGTGAATCAACACAAGAATCCTCCCAACAGAGGGCCGTCTGCCATGGCCTGGGACAATGGGCTCTGTAAGATCAAAGACCAAAAGGTCACATAAACATGTTATCTCGCTGGAGTTTCCTGTCACACACATAGTCACACACACAGACACACACACACTCACACACTCACACACACATAGTCACACACACACACACACACTCACACACACACATTTTCAAATACACATTCAGACACACACACACACTCACACACACACATTTTCAAATACACATTCAGACACACACACACAGACACACACACACACACACACACAGACACACACACACACACACGCACAGACACATAGACACACATATATATATATATACACACACACAGATCAGAGATATGAGCATTTTGTATTTATCTGAACTACAGTTTGCAGAAATTCAATGTCTACAATTAGTTAAATGTGCCTGTTCTGTTCTCTTCTATCCAGTTCATTTAATCTGTTATTCAGTTATATTCTGTTAGATATTTTCTGAAAGTCAACAGACTTAGTGATAAAGAAATATATCTGTGTTTATGTGGGCAATTGTAATTCAAATAAATGAAAATAATGCAATGTTTAAGGTAGATTGTTAGCATTCTAAACAAAGGACAGTATATTGTTGACTGTGTAAGGACAGCCTCTGTTAGTATTATGTGAAGGGGGTTGGGCTATTAAGCCAAACCCCTATTTTTCAAATACAAGCTTAGCAGGCTTGTGATTGGAGCAAATAATGTGATGATGTCATCAACTCCGAGACACTGGGCCTTGGCTATAAGATGGGGGTGATGGGGGGAAAGAAGGACTCTGAAACAACCAACCCACAGGACAGACCTCTCCACCATCAACACCAAGGAGGCCAAGGCAGCAGGAGAACAAAGGACTTTTTGGAGGGAAAACAGACTGCTTTGTTTTGTCAGCCAGACAAACAAAGACCATCAACAACTTATCAACTATCATTCTTTACACTGTAATATTAGTCTAGTTGTATCACTCACGGCATAGTGTTTGTGATTACAACTATAGCATTTTCTTATTGTAATTTGTATACACTCTTAAACTTTGATTAAACAACTGTTAAACTACCTTTCCTCCTACTTTCCTTCTGCCTGCACTGCTCAGTTTGAACAGAAGTGATTCCCAGAGCTTTAAGGTATTGAATCACAACGCAGAGTACCAGCAACCCGGTTCTGAAGCAGAGCAGAACCGAGACAGCTTGGAAATCCACTTCACTCGCCATGCGGTAAAATGCGGATGTAATGTTATCATCTCAAGAAGATACAAATAAATATACTACCAGATTCGCGTTTATAACGTTATTTCGCGTGACTTCGCGGTTTATTCATAACGTTATGCACATTTCACAACACAGCCAGCTGTCAGAAACTGTACATTGTAACGTTATATGTTTATTCACGTAACGTTATTTCACGTGACGCGTTCAACTTGTTTACACTCCCCACTTACTGAAACTGTACCATGACGCACTCCCCACTTAACCCAGTTAATGCCTTAACTAGACAGTTAACAATATAACATTTAGATTAATTAACCCAGTTAATGCCTTAACTAGACAGTTAACAATATAACATTTAGATTAACACAGTTAATGCCTAACTAGACAGTTAACAATATAACATTTAGATAGAGAGGCTGGTGGTCAAGTCAAGAGTTTTATTTGTCACAAGTTGTTTATTTGCATACACGTTTATGGGACAGTTTTCTACACCTGACTGAACGGTCTGGGGACAAATGATTAAGGTGGGGTTACAATGATATCAAGGATGAATATGAAAAAGGGGATCTGATCTGATGGTACTTGTACTTTATAATGTGTTATATATGTATGTACATGGATTTTATGTCCGGATGGTATATCTATGGAATGGTCACTGTCTCTATCACACTCTCATATGCGCATGTTTAGCCGCATACAAGTATCTAGGATACACATATTCGTATGTGTACATAATAGGTTTACACACACTCATATGCACAAGGCTAAGTTATACATGTCAGGGGCACACATACATGCACATACTCACTTATAGGAAATAGGCATACACACACCTACATATACACATAGTTGAGGTATAGGCTCTCACTGACACATATGGGGGATATACATGTACATAGGAGACACACACATACGTAGCTGAGACGCACATATATATGCACACCTGAGATATACACTCACATAGGGGGCGGAGGCACACATGGATACGAGACACACACAAGAGATAGGAGTACAGTCGCATACCTGGAAGATGCACACACACACACATGTGAGGCATGTACACATGCTTACGTGATACACGTACCCACATACATATGTTGGAGACACACATGCATGCATGCTATCATGCACACCTACATGTGTCTGGGACGCTTTCTCTCACATGCAATATGGAGAAGGGTGGCATCCCGATAGAGGATGCAGCACATACCTGCTCGCAGGTAGATCGGTCTACATGCAAAGTATATATATCAGGGATGTATACGCACAATGTATAGTATAGTATTTTTCTTTTTTTCGTAAGTCTTTTTTATTTTCCATGTCAGTTGTTAATGTATTTGTATGAGTCCTTTACATGTTTTGTATGTTCTTACAAAAAAGAAAAAGGCAAATCTTGGAAGTTGCATATGGTGATGTGGAAAGAGATGTTTTGAATATTGGAGAGATTTGTGCAAAAAATATCAAAAAAAAAAAAAAAAATTAAATGCGGGTGGTCGTGCCCGCAAAGATGTGCATAATACAATAGTAATAACATATAATAGAATCCAATAGAACGACATTGTGCAATAAAACAAGTAAACAGAGTAGGGCATATCGGTATATGTACATAAGTTATTTACAGAGCATGGTAGGACATGCTAGGTCCTGTGGTAGTGCAATATTAGCTACGGATGAGGCACTGGGTCTTTATGTACATGCTATATTGGTGGTCAATGTCACTTCGGATTGCTACGACACATCTCTACTGCTTGTGACAGGCTGTGGTGCGTTCCAGACTTTACTCCTGTTGGGAAACTATAGCGATGGTCTGTGCTCACCACACTTTTCTTCGGCCTCCCCGCAGCGAGCCGTCGTCGTTGACCCCCGAGCTTCATTTTACGACGGGCAACAGAGGTGGGTTGAGCCGCTATACTTGGCCCAGCACGGTTAGCGACTCGCCTGAGTGCGTGTGCACGTTTTGATGCATGGCTGATACCAGAGCGGCCGAAGGTGTGTAGCGCTGACAGCAGCTTGGAGGGATTCCCCTTCAGCTGATTGAAGGTCTTTATCATGGCTTTATCATCACCACCCTCTGTAGAGCCTCTTGCTCTGCCTTTGTGCAGCTGGATAACCACACAGACTTCACACAGACTGTCTGTACAATACTGCTGTAGGCCTATAATACTTATGTAAATAAGTAAGGCAATTGAAATATATCTGCAGTACAGCTCAATACACACAATTGTTAAGGGGATGCAGACCAGAGAAAGACTTCCGTCTTGTTTACATCAGGGTCCCCCATTTTCAATTCATCATAAATGTACAGTTCCCTCCCCCTTGTATATATTTACTGTATGTCACAAATGTAACAGTACTGCATGGTCTGCATCCCCTTAACAATTGTGTGTATTGAGCTGTACTGCATTCTGCAATCTGTTAATAAAGTTTTCAATCAATCAATCAATAAATCAATCAATCAATCAATCAATCAATCAATCAATCAATCGGTCACTGTACCCATTCTGCAATCTGTTAATAAAGTGTTCAATCAATCAATCAATCAATCAATCAATCGGTCAGGTCACGTGTACCCATTCTACAATCTGTTAATAAAGTTTTCAATCAATCAATCAGGGCCTGTGGTCACGTGTACCCATTCGGCAATCTGTTAATAAAGTTTTCAATCAATCAATCAATCTGTTAATAAAGTTTTCAATCAATCAATCAATCAATCAATCAATGAATCAATGAATCAATCAATCAATCAATCAATCAATCAATCCCGCAGTGCAACGTGACCCAAATCATACGGCAATCTGTTAATAAAGTTTTCAATCAATCAATCAATCAATCCCGCAGTGCAACGTGCAACGTGACCCAAAATCACGTGACCAAAATCAGCCAATGGAAGCGAGGGGTTGCTATGTGCGGGCTTGTATGTGCGGGGCTTGTAAGCGCTGGTCTGAACGGCTGCAGCTGGGTACTATTGCCTAGACATGGAAGCAATTGTCAACATAGCTCAAGAGACAAATGGTTTTGTTCCAGAAGGGACAGAATGAAGCAAAGCAGCTTATCTGGTCCTCCTGCCCCTTCCTTACAATATCATATTAATATGTAATAGGTTATCTATCAATATCAAAAATAATATACCTATCCACACTACAGCAAAAGATACAGAAATAATTACAGAAATACTAGTTCACGTTATTTTCAAGCTCCTCTAACGTATACTTACAAGAATTCCTGTTTATATCGGCATGTAAACATTTCAATAGTACTTGTTTTTATTGCTACATCAAGGCCATTCCAAATGGATACCCCACAAACTGAGATGCACTTGCTTTTGAGAGTATTACGGACAATAGGTTGTTTTAAATTCAATTCCCCTCTTAGATTATAACCCCCATCTCTGCCCATGAACATGTTTTGTATGTTGCCCGGGACTATATTTTGTGTTACTTTAAACATGAATTGTGCAGGATCATGAAGGATATAGAGCAGGGGTTCTCAACCTTTCTGCTGCCAAGGCACCCCCGTGTTCAATAAAATATTCCAGGGCACCCCTACATACGATAAAGACTTTTCCGGTCCTGTCTTTTTTGCTACAATGATGACAAAAGTGCTTGCTTTCAAAATAATGTTTATTTAAGAAACCGGGAAACACATTTGTGTGTATATGCAGGCTATATAATGCATTATTAACAGGTGTTTCAGGTCTAAATGGCTTAGTACTGTTGACATTACACTGCTTGTAGTATTAAATCAAATAGCTTTTTTAGTTAACTGCTGCATCATGAGATACTTGGTACTCAGCACCACACTCTGAAACTAGCTCTCCAGGTGGTATCAGATGAGATTTCAATGAGTTCTTCCAAGAGTTTGGATGGAGATGTGTCAGGAAGCTTTGTCTCAATGTTGTCTGTAAAGTTTTTTTTTTTTATCCAGAGTAACTTGGTGATCCTTTTCTGGGTTTTATTAAATTATGATTTTCAGATTTTGAGAAATGCTCAAACTTATCCAAATATGGTATTTTCATGGAAAACAGTGCAGCTGCAACAGATAGCACTTTAGTGATAATTGTCTGTAATCCAAAAAGAATAAAAAAATAAAAATAAAAATAAAAACTTCTCAAGGCACCCCTGGCAAGCTCTCTGCGGCACCCTAGGGTGCCGAGGCACCCCTGTTGAGAACCGTTGATATAGAGCCTCCGTGTCAGAAGGCCTCTGCTCTCGTGACCGTGAACTGACCAGAGACATCGACGCAGCGTGGAGCTCGTGAAGAGTGAGATTCAAATCAAAGCCAATTTCACATTATATTAGATGAATTACATGACAATTATTATTACCACCAAATTCCTCTTTTGGTCATCAATATACAGTACGTGCCACGGGCACGGTTTAGAAATCATCTCACTGTCATGGTCGTCGTCATCATCATCTGAAAAATCTGTGTGAAGAAAATGACAAACTGAAATTGATGAAGACATCTGTATTTGGTCCGCTAAACACTGTATTCCAAACAGGTTGGGATGACATTCAAATACAAAAAAAAATCATTCAAATCGATAATTATATTTTTTGGTGTACCCATGCTAAACAGAACATAATCATAATTGAGAGCCGAAAAAGTATTTTATTCCCATCGGGTTGAGGGGGACAATATGGAACACGGACATCAGATAGGGAGGGGGTAGGTTGAGAACCACTGGTCTAAATCCATCATTCTCTCGTCAATAGCCTAAGATGCCCTCAGGGTGTGTGTGACACATGGGCAAGAGGAGCGAGTGTGTGTATTTTTTTTTATACACTTTTTTCTCCTCCTTTTTCTATTTTTCTCCCATCGCAATTTAGAAGTGCCAATTCCCCCCTCCCCTGTCTTGAACGTTGCTTGCATGTGCCCCCCACTGGCCGATTGTAGGGAGGATAGAAGCCTGTCACATGTCCCCTCCGATACATGTGGAGGCAGCCAGTCCCATCTTTTCACCTGCTGCCAGGCTAGCGCGGACTCTCATTTGGCGAGGAGTAACGTGTGGGAGGGGTCGACGAAGCCTTACTTGGTTCTAAGAAGAGGGTCTCGTGTATTATTGGGTTAGGACATTTTTTACTGTACATTGGAGGGGGTTGGGTTAGGACATTTACAGGGGCCAGTTTAGAATTGCAGTCTCCCGTAGGTGCTCTTTGAGAGTGGTTTTGAAAGTGGGTAGTGATTCACATTCCTTTACAGCTTTAGGTAGGGCGTTCCACATTGATGTGGCATAATTGCGAAACGTGTTTAGTCCCTTGTTTGAGCCGAATCCGGGTTTAACATGACTTGTGGAGCTCCCTCTGGTGTCGTGGTCGTGGTATTCACTGACCTTTGGGAAGTATTTTGACATGTACATGGGTACCTTTGTACCATGTCCTTGTGGTTAATGGCCCTACCCAAAGCTGTAAAGGAATGTGGATCACTACCCACTTTCAAAACCTCTCTCAAGGGACACCTACGGGAGACTGCAATTCAACACTGGCCCCTGTAAATATCCTAACCCAACCCCCTCCAATGTACAGTCATTTACCTAGTATGGTTTTGTCAATAGTCCAATGTACAATTTTGTTTGTTTGTACAGTGTCTCCTCCCCCCCCCCCCCTCAATGTACAGTTTTGCTTGTTTATACAGTGTGCCCCCCCCCCCCCCCCCCCCAACCACCTCCAATGTAAATTACCCAGTATGGTTGTCAATATCCCAATGTACCCAACCCCCCCCACCCAACCTCCTCCAATGTACAGTTTCTACGTCAAATGTATATACTCCCTTTTCTTGACTCCTTCTGTATCACAAACAGTACTGTATTTGCAAATCTGGTATGTCATAAATGTATAGATGTAGCAGTACTGACTATCTGTATGTCATGTATGTCATATATGTCCTGATAAATTGAAAATGGGGGACCCTGATGTAAACAAGACGAAAGTCTTTCTCTGGTCTGCATCCCCTTAACAATTGTGTGTATTGAGCCGTACTGTATTGTACCCATTCTGCAATCTGTTAATAAAGTTTTCAATCAATCAATCAATCATGTGCTGGCTTTTCTCCGACGGCCTGCGGAAGCCCTTGGGGCAGTGGTCGCAGCGGTGCGGGAAGTCCTTGGTGTGGACGGAGATGACGTGGCGTTTAAACCCAGACACGTCCATACTGCTGTACGGGCAATACTGGCACTGGTAGACCTTTCTGCGCCCGGTGGTGTTGTGAACAGAGGGAGTGTGGTGACTCAGTGTGCTCCTACTACTACTATTAGTACTACTACTATTAGTACTGTCTACTGCTATTACTACTACTACTATTAGTACTGCTGCTGCTGCTGCTGCTGCTACAACTCTCCATGTGCTTCTTCAGCTCGGCGGGCTGCTCGGACCGCCACGGCTGGCACTTAAAGCGGAGGTCGTGAACAGACAGGATGTGGCGACTCAGGGTGAAGTGGTCCGAGGTGTTGAAGCTACAGTGGCCGCACAAGTATCCGGCGCTGCTCCCGCGCGTCTCCGTGTGTCTCCTCAGCGCCGTCGACCCCTGGAAGCCCGTCTCACACGGCTCCCACTGGAGGGGGAGGTCCTTGGTGACGCCCCGGCCTACAGGGGAACCGAGACACAGCGTCAAAGAAAAGGACCCTGTTGTCCTCCCAGTCTCCTTAAAACCAATGCTTTTGTCACAAATACAACAATATGTATTGTGTACAAAGTGTAAAATATATATAAATCTATCGATCCGTCCGTCTATTGTAAAATAACTATAAAACGTGTCTGCAATGCACTGCATCTACCGTTTTAAAGCCGTCGAGTTTCCATGGGGGGGGGGGGGGGGGGGGGGGGGTAAAGGCTATGCACAACTGGTGAGACGTAGGCTCTTTTAGGCAAGCTGCTGGACAGTGTGACGCTCAGACAGCTCACTGACTGGAGAGTATACTCTGCAGAGCACACAGGCAGAGGGCTGCTGGGCCTCTGGAGGGAAGGACGGGATATAGTGTTATAGTAATAACTCAGAGAAATATAACACATTCATTTATACAATAAACATAACCCACAACGGTATGGGATATTGTTTAGCAATAATTAAGAGCGTTATTGAATGTCACGTTTTGATTAGGGATGTCCGATATTATCGGCCGACCAATATTATCGGCCGATATCGGCAGTAAAATGTGATATCGGAAAATATCGGTATCGGTTTAAAAAAAGAAAAAAACAATAACAATATTTGTTATATATATATCCAGTGAAATTATTAGTTACCTGAAATTATTCAGTTTTTTGGGGGGGGGAAACCCTGCATATATCGGTATCGGTTGATATCGGTTGATATCGGTATCGGAAATTAAGAGTTGGACAATATCGGAATATCGGTATCGGTAAAAAAGCCAATATCGAGCATCCCTAGTTTTGATTGATATTGATATCATTACCTTGAATTGGGGTGCTGGCTAGAGGGTGTCCCTCTCCTCTCTCCTGGTTCTGACAGAGGGCCCGGCTGGCTAGAGGGTGTCCCTCTCCGCTCCCCTGGTTCTGACAGAGGGCCCGGCTGGCTAGAGGGTGTCCCTCTCCGCTCTCCTGGTTCTGACAGAGGGCCCGGCTGGCTAGAGGGTGTCCCTCTCCGCTCTCCTGGTTCTGACAGAGGGCCCGGCTGGCTAGAGGGTGTCCCTCTCCGCTCTCCTGGTTCTGACAGAGGGCCCGGCTGGCTAGAGTGTCCCTCTCCGCTCTCCTGGTTCTGACAGAGGGCCCGGCTGGCTAGAGGGTGTCCCTCTCCTCTCTCCTGGTTCTGACAGAGGGCCCGGCTGGCTAGAGGGTGTCCCTCTCCGCTCCCCTGGTTCTGACAGAGGGCCCGGCTGGCTAGAGGGTGTCCCTCTCCGCTCTCCTGGTTCTGACAGAGGGCCCGGCTGGCTAGAGGGTGTCCCTCTCCGCTCTCCTGGTTCTGACAGAGGGCCCGGCTGGCTAGAGGGTGTCCCTCTCCTCTCTCCTGGTTCTGACAGAGGGGCCCGGCTGGCTAGAGGGTGTCCCTCTCCTCTCTCCTGGTTCTGACAGAGGGCCCGGCTGGCTAGAGGGTGTCCCTCTCCGCTCTCCTGGTTCTGACAGAGGGCCCGGCTGGCTAGAGGGTGTCCCTCTCCACTCTCCTGGTTCTGACAGAGGGCCCGGCTGGCTAGAGGGAATAATAGTGTGTACAGGCAAGAAAAATATAACATCTATAGTGGAATTGACGTATACGGCTATAACTCAGCATTTCAGGAATTACCCTAGACCACTCTAAAACCATACTTATATTCACCACTAAATATAAAAATGAATTAAATAAGAATGGTTTGCTTCACTTAAAAAAAAATAATAATAATAATAATAATTTATTAGATATACATTTTTCGACTCTGACATGAATGAATGAATGAAGTTTATTTAATTTTTCGGCCTTGTTTACAGACAAATCAAAAGAAAAGAAAAAATAATCACAAATGTACAAGGCAAGCTCACACACAAAATCCAAAATCAACGACAGAAAAAAAGGAATAGGCTGAAGCACATGCTTATTTTTGCCTATCCTTTACAAATTCTTAAAAACTAAATATATATTAATATAAGAAAAGAAAAACTTAAAATATGCTGCAAGATATACTTTTTTTTAAAGAAAAAAACAATGTTTGATGTTTTACTCAAAACTGTACTCCTGAAATTATTTGATCATTTAAGGCTTTTTTAAATCTCCCCTGAGAATTACACAACTTCAACCCGTCATTTTAAATGACATGGAAATCGAATGTGGAGACTGGCAGGACTATTCCAAAATTCGAAACGAAAATACGACTATTGATCCCTACTTTGATGATACAAGTGCAACAATTGTATCATTATAGTCCCTGTGTCTCCCTGAATCGGAACAAAGCAAACGAACTACAGGTG
>NC_140165.1:121845170-122085746 GCF_963971535.1 Notolepis coatsorum | reverse complement strand
AGGGTGGTGTCTAGATAACCCCCCCCTTCACCTCTCTGTTAGGGTGGTGTCTAGAGAACATACCCCCCCCCCCCTTCACCTCTCTGTTAGGTGGTGTCTAGATAACCCCCCCCCCTTCACCTCTCTGTTAGGGTGGTGTCTAGATAACACCCCCCCCCCCCCTTCATATATATAGTCACTTTTTAGCTCTTAACTAACTAATACATACCGTTTATGTTTTCAACATCAGCTGTATTATTGTATGCATTACAATGCAGACTATTCTGTGTCAACAATGTCCCCTTCTGGTGATATTGTAAACTACAACTTTACAAAACCACGAGGGTAAATATTGAGGCTAATTTAGGCCCAGGTGGTTCCATGGGGTGGCTAGGTGGCTTCCATACTGTCACAGTAGAGAGGAGAGGAGAGGAGAGGAGAGGAGAGGAGAGGAGAGGAGAGGAGAGGAGAGGAGAGGAGAGGAGAGGAGAGGAGAGGAGAGGAGAGGAGAGGAGAGGACAGGGAGGACAGGAGAGAACAGGAGAGGAGAGGAGAGGAGAGGAGAGGAGAGGAGAGGAGAGGAGAGGACATGGAGGACAGGAGAGAACAGGAGAGGAGGGGAGAGGAGAGGAGGGGAGAGGAGAGGAGAGGAGAGGAGAGGAGAGGAGAGGAGAGGAGAGGAGAGGAGAGGAGAGGAGAGGAGCGGAGAGGAGAGGAGAGGGAGGAGAGGAGGGGAGATGAGAGGAGAGGAGAGGAGGGGAGAGGAAGGAGGGGAGGGGAGAGGAGAGGAGAGGAGAGGAGAGGAGAGGAGAGGAGAGGAGAGGAGAGGAGAGGAGAGGAGAGGAGAGGAGAGGAGAGGAGAGGAGAGGGTCAAGTCAAGTCAAGTCAAGTCAAGAGGTTTTATTTGTCACGGCATGCAAGTATACAATGAAATACGGGGGTCTAGAGAGAGAGAGAGAGAGAGAGAGAGAGAGAGAGAGACTGGCATCAAGAGACTTTTTTTGTAAGGGCTGTCATCATCGAATGACCAAGAGGTGGCAGTAATGCCCTAAAAGTGGCCAGCCGCCGTTAAACCTCAATAATAATATAATAATAATAATAAGAAAATTCCTCGTCATTTCCGGAGGCGGGCTGCGGGAGGGACGCTGTTGAACTGAGGAGGAGGACTGCTGCTCGCCTCGAGTCGAACCTGACATACTACTGTCTGCTTGGACTTCAACCGGCATTTTGTACAAACTACTACTACTACTACTACTGCTACTACTACTACTACTACTACTACTACTTACTACTACTACTACTACTACTACTACGGGTAAACAGTCCCGTGTCCTCAATTGCATTGTTGCAGTATGTCCCGATATGGGTATTGGTCATAAAGGCGACCTGCCTTGGCATCCGATAAGACTCAGGTAAGTGGTTCTTCTACCTAAATAAATATTATTAGTATTAACGTTATTATATAACAACGCTGTGAAAGCAGCAGCAGTTTTTAACCCTTTCAACTGCCACACTACCGAAGGTAGTAGTGTAGTGTGGCAGTGAAGGGTTAACCTTCTGTAGTGTGGTAGTGAAAGGGTTAACCTTCTGTAGTGTGGTAGTGAAAGGGTTAACCTTCTGTAGTGTGGTAGTGAAAGGGTTAACCTTCTGTAGTGTGGTAGTGAAAGGTTAACCTTCTGTAGTTTGGTAGTGAAAGGGTTAACCTTCTGTCGTGTGGTAGTGAAAGGTTAACCTTCTGTAGTGTGGTAGTGAAAGGGTAACCTTCTGTTGTGTGGTAGTGAAAGGTTAACCTTCTGTAGTGTGTAGTGAAAGGGTTAACCTTCTGTAGTGTGGTAGTGAAAGGTTAACCTTCTGTAGTTTGGTAGTGAAAAGGGTTAACCTTCTGTAGTGTGGTAGTGAAAGGGTTAACCTTATGTAGTGTGGTAGTGAAAGGTTAACCTTCTGTAGTGTGGTAGCGAAAGGGTTAACCTTCTGTAGTGTGGTAGTGAAAGGTTAACCTTCTGTCGTGTGGTAGTGAAAGGTTAACCTTCTGTAGTGTGGTAGTGAAAGCGTTAACCTTATGTAGTGTGATAGTAAAGGGTTAACCTTCTGTAGTGTGCCAGTGAAAGGGTTAACCTTCTGTAGTGTGGCAGTGAAAGGGTTAACCGTTAACGAGTGTAGTTGTTGTGCCCAGAGTCCATAGTCCAGACTTATTGGACTGGCGTTGTCAACAACACACGCCCGGTGCAGGCCATGTCTCGTAGACCTTAATTAAGTCTTGATTTATTTGTCTGTGTTTGTTTTTTTACAGTAATGAATTCAAACATTTCCGGAAGATGACATCGACTCCATCTGTTGAGGGTAAGTAAATTAAATTAATTAAAGTAAATTAATGCACGTCAATGTTGTTGCCACACTGTCTCTTCACGTGCTGCACACCTCTGCTACACACCTCTGCCTATAATATGAATGAATGAATGAATGAATGCATGAATGAATGTATTCTCACACACACACACACACACACACACACACACACACACACACACACACACACGATATATTACATAATACATATCTTCATGTGATACAACAACATTGCAATTGTGTGCCAGGACTCCCAAGAAGCTATTTTAAATCTTTTGGAGGGAGAGCCTGAACACAAACAAAAACATACAACATGGTTTATATACCTACCTACCTACTAACATACATACAACATGGATACATAAATAAATACAGACAATTAATATTCCTAAGTATGGATTCTATATTTAGAGATATGATTTGAGCAGTTCCTCTTTCAGTGATTTTTTTGAAGGTTGAGATGGATTTTGACAGTTTCAGACTCTCGTAATAATAATAAAAAAAATGGTTGCCCTTATAATATAACTTTTTGGAAAGACTTTTAGAATTATATTATATTGTGCGAAACATCACATACGATTATCACCGAAAAAAATGATCACTTATTTTGAATGTAATGATAACAGTATAATAATATATGCTGCCCCTCGGCTCTGGAACAGTAAACGTGCTATAATATAAATAAAGTTATTATTATATAAATAAAGCTGACATGCAGACGTTACGTGTTGACTATTCTTCCTGTGATATACAGATATACACATACAAATATGAAACATTCAGCATAAATCAGTCATATATCACATACATAATCAATACAAAATAAAACAAAAGGTCCTATCTCTGTAATGTAAAGTGTCTGAGCATTTGGAAAAGCGCTATACAAAATTGATGTATTATTTATTATTATATCCATTTCACCTTTAAAAACACACAAAGTAGGGGAGCTCCAGTAGCTCACCACGTACCACGAGTGCTATTTCAGCGCCGTGGACAACCGTGCTCGTCACGGATCTGGGGCTGAGCGAGTTCGAATCCCGGACTGCAGCCATGCCTTTCCCAGAGTGTCTTCCCCCCCATCTGAACCCTTTCAGCCTGCTTCTGTCGGTCGAACTTGACCAAGTATAAATGCGATAAACATATAAAAGAGCCAGGGAAATGGCCAAAGTTTAAAAAAGAAAAAAAAAAGCGTTCAGCTAAATGACTAAATGTAAATGTAGTGTGTGCAGTGTACTGTGATGTCTTTTGTCAGGGTATGTTCTGTAGGGCCGCGCCGAATAGTTAGAAGCTTCATCCATAACGTTGACATTCAAATTATTAATCAACATTCAAATAGATTTATTAAAAATAAATGTATGTGTGTTCATTCTGTTTAAACCAATGGGGGTTTTCTTCACAGTTGCAGATAAAGATTAGGCTACACTAATATTATAGTATTATACTATTATAGTATATGACTCGTCATAAACATTTAAATAAAACATTTATCATAAATGATGTAGCCTGTCTGCATCCGCTCGGCGCTCCATCAAGACGTCACCATCACTTTTGTACCAACCGTGAGCCCTGATTGGATTATTTATGTTGACGAAACTGACTAGTTATATTCATTAAAGAAAGTTGATTTAATAAAAGAAAAATACTTATTTAATCAGATTAATCACTTTATTCAAATTGAGGATTTTTTTTTGTCGAAAAATCAAATTTTAATGATTACGTCATAAAATATGACGAAGCTTCATTCGAAAACTTCAATAGAAGCTTCGAATGTAAAAAAAAAAGAAAAAGAAAATTACATTCGGTACAGCCCTAGTATGTTGTTGTAATTATTCCCATATCACATGGGAATCCTCTTCACTGATCAACTGTACTGTGTCTGAGACCACCTTGATCCTAAAGTCTGCCCTGCACTCTGATTGGCCGGCAGGTAAACGGAACGCTGTCATCATGGGCAGGAAGACGTGGTTCTCCATTCCAGAGAAGAACAGACCGCTGAGCGACAGGATCAACATCGTCCTGAGCAGGGAGCTAAAGTACGACAAACCAAGCCACGCCTCTTCTGCTTTAAAGGGATAGTTCAGATTATTTTGGAACCAGGCCCTATTTCTTACTTAGATGATGATGATGATGATCGGTGGAGTGTCCATGCTGTTTCTCACACTAGCTCCGGCCAGTTGGCCACACGCCAATGCTAAGTCGATGGGGACAAGCTCCGGTCTGTACAAGCTGACTGAAGGTCACTGAAATCTACTCGGTGTGCCCTCCCTGTGTGGAGTAGACCTTTAGCGAGCTTCAGTCAGCTTGTGTAGACTGGTGCTTGACCCCATTGACTTTGCATTCATTCGTGGCTAACTAGCCGGAGCTAGTGTGAGGAACAGCATGGCTTCTGCTGAAAACGCCACTGGTACAGTAAGTAGCAAATAGGGCTAGGGTTCCAAAACTCTGAACTATCCCTTTAACTGGAGATGCATCGTTTACAGTTTTTCTCAATTGCTTTGGTGCATTTCTCTGATCAGAATTAAAGTTATCATAACTGTTAGTGCATTTCTCAAAACAATTAGTACAAACTGCAAAACCTAGTTGATAACCTGCAGAAGCGTGTCACTTGCTCAAAATGGATAGTTCATTCCTCAAAAGCAAGTATCCATGTCAATGAAAGTGTCACTGTCATCAAAATGAAAAGTCCTGACACCATTGTTTATGAACAAGATAGTCAAATGGCTTTGTCATGTTTTCATTATGACAGATCACTCTGTAAGTGTTTTCCAATGCAAAAAAGTCAGATATTGGTGACACTACCTGAAAATGCTCAAGACAGCACTATACACTATTTGCACAGCCATTTGAAATCTACAGTTACACATTACTGTACACACTGTACACATTGTAATATTCCCTCCTTGTTGGTCTGGGACATCAATGGTTGCTCTCTGTCTAATGGGATTTCTTCCACGCGGTCTACCTTTTGCCAGATTGAAACCCGCCTCATCAACGTATAATGTGTGCAGTGGTTCCCTGGTACACGCTTTATCCCAGAAGAGAGAGAGATAAAAACTATAAACTTTTCCTGTGTAACATAATGCATTTTGGACAACATATTGTACAGTATGAACTGTCATGTAAGTGTACTGCATGGCACTACACAAAGTAACCAGTTTACAGCACTGAACATTTATGCATAGAACACATAAATGTTTTACTTGTGCATACTGGTGGCGGATCTCCTTCACTCTGTTCCAGTCAAATGGCTACTCATTTGTCAATTGTACTACAATTGTTTCATGCGCATTTAATTTCCACTGAGCACTCTGTCAATTGTAGCGATTGAAACGGATTCAATATTCCCAAAGATATTGTCATCCTCTATAACAGCGCTTTGTATCTCTGTCAACCTTATGGCATTGTTTGCAATCACCATTGCACAAATGGCTTCCTCTTGTTGCGGAGTAAAAAGGGGCCCTCTTCCACCTCTGCGAGGTTGTCTTGCAATCCTATGTGGTGCAGAGTAAAATTACAGTAATGTACAGCAAACATGAGATATACTGCTTTACAGTAACTCATATTACTGTAGTGTACAATAACAGTGCTTCCCACTTGTAAAATAATGCAGTACAGTACCATACTGTAAATATGGCAAATATTTACTGTAACACTACTGTACACTACAATACAGTAAATCTGTGCTGCAGTAAAGCTGTCTAAATGTAAAATGTAAAAGTGACAAGTTCTTGTCCCACTGCAAGCTTCATGTATGACACAATGGCAGTAGTGCAGTGCAGATTGTTTAGTGCTGAATTACTGTCCAGTATACACACCTGCTCTCCCGAAGAAATGTTTGAATACAGTAATTTAATTTACAGTGGTTCTCTCAACATTTGGCTGCACCCTTTGACCAGCCTCAGCCATTGTGAGGCCGTGATTGATAGATTTTGACAACTAGTTCAACATTTTTGTATGTAATGACTCAATCAATGAAATGAGGACTATTAGTTTTATAGGGAATGATTATTCAGCAGTCATAAGTATAGTTAATTTTGACTGACATGACATAAGCAAATGATAATGTTATAAAACAGCAGAGAATTGTATGAAAGCAATTGATGCATGTCCAAAAGCATTTGCAATTTGTTCGGAGGAATGAGAAACTGCTACTAAATTGTGCACAAATGACAATGTTGTGGAGGTTGAACTAACAGTTATGAGAACTTTAATTCTGATCAGAGAAATGCACCAAAGCAATTGAGAAAAACTGTAACACGATACACAGCTACAAATGTAGCCTAGCAGGTTACCCACCTTGTTATTTGTGAAATAGAGTGAATTCACCTTAATAAGCACAGCATTCATAGTAGTATCAGATTGAGTTACATAGAAATATAATAATAATACATTTATTTTATATAGCGCCTTACATAAGTTATCTCAAAGCACTTTACAGACATTGAATTATAATACATGGACAGTAGACCCAAACAAAAACAAACAAACTCCGATATGGTATAAAATATGGTATTTTTTTTTAGGAAATCAAATGATACTATTCAAATCATATCTATAATAGTATCTTGGTGATTATTGGTGTTACTATGATCACCGACTGCAGTTCATAGTTTATCCACCTTTTAAACTAACCGTGACATATCTCGCATAACTCCTGTAATTGCACATAACTCCCAGTAAGCATCCTCTCACACCCAGACATACTCCAGCTGAATGTTCATTACAGTTTTGAATCAAAGTTTACCCATGCATCCCTATTATTTGTTTTATTTGACAGGCAGAATGTACAATAAATACATTGCACCAGATAATAGCTATAAGCTCATTTTGGAGCGGTATAGAAATAAACGGTTGGCTACGGTTGCATTACATTACAATACCAATACATCATCAAGTGAATGAAGCTAAACCTTACTGAGATATACTGGTACAACCTTAGTACCACATTCACACGTCTTCATACGTTTGCCTGATGTGACTTTGTGAGCGGTCATTAGTTGAAACCTGAGTATGCATTAATGACTAGCGTTGAGGCTTTGGGGGGCCCTGACTCCATAATGACTGCAAATAGGCAAAATATTATACAGAAAGCCCTGAGAAAATGTAGGTATATTATTGACATTACAGCAGGGGTTTCAAACTCGCGGCCTGAGGGATGATATTTTGCGGCCCCCTACTTGACATCAAAGTGTAGTGTTAATGCGGCCCGCGCGCTACTGTTTGCCGAGTCGTTGCGTGAGAGTTGGACGTTTTATTTATTTGATCACTTGTAGGCTACCATAGCGCTCATGACAGCAACGTTATGTTAGTGACTTGGTTGAAACGTGATTCCGGAGTGATATCAAGTAAAGTGGAAGCAAATGCATCCTCGCTATCTCCTAGTGCTCTGCATAAGCGGCTGGCTGCACTGCCACACTGTCTGTGTCTGTGTCTGTGTACGGGTCTGGTCCAATCACATTCAGCATCCCGTCAGCGTTCCCCCCTCTCACCCACAGTCTGCGAATCAGATGCAGAGTAGGGGAGTAGGGCGGGTCTTCACGGAATGCAAGTCGTCTCTGTCTTTCAGTCCGAGTCAGTTGGCAGCGCATCTACAGTAAACTTGCTCCCAGTTTTATCTCTGTGAGATAAATGTAGCTACTAGCCTAGTTTCTAGACATTTTCAAAGATGGTCAGTAAAAGAAAAGTCGACTGCAATTCAAAGGTGAATGGACTGAAAAATATGCATTCATCCTGAGTCCCAGCACCAAACCAATGTGACTATATGCCAAGAAACGGTAGCTCTTGTGAAGGGTGGCAATTTGAAAATAAGTGACTGAGTGATGGAGACCATGTTTGAAGGCAAAAAAAAGCAAAGCCCCCTCAGATCGCACAGCAACCAGAATAACTGAAATACTGGCTGGTGATTTGATTAAAGGGGAACTATTTTACTATTTCTTTCACTATTTGGGCACTTTTACACAATTCCTGTGAGTCTATGGAACACCTCTGTAATATATATATTTTTTTTATTCATTGTTTTGTATTTCTAAGCAAGTCCTCAAAAACAGCATTTTTCTACCTCAAGATCTCGAGCTGTTTTGAGCCTGGGCTCCTAAACCACTGTGCGCGTTCTGGTTCACCTGAACATTAACATGCAGCGGTGTCTCTCTGACATCACATATAGGGCACATTTTCAAATGACTCAGTTCAGTGAGGGTGAATATTGTGAGAGGAGAATCGGAAGAATGCGCCAATATGAGAATTTTGAGACATAGATCATATTAATATAAGTTCACATAGCTAGGAAACAATGCTAAACACTCAAAAAGGCCATTTATAAGATAGTTCCCATTTAAACAGCTTTGTGATAGAATAAAAAAAAATGCACAGTGCATTTCCATAGTAATAATAATAATAATAATAATAATAATAATAATAATAATGGATTCAATTTGTACCGCACTCTCCATTCGTGAGAATCTCAGAGTGCTACAGGAGATATAGACAAAAGTTAAATGAATAAAACAATTTAAAATGAATAAAAACAATTAAAAAGACTAACAACCAGTGAAATGGAAGAACCTAAGAGTAAAATAAAATAAAAATAATAGTAAAATGAATAGAAGTAAAAATAAAAGTAAAAGAAAATTCAGGCAAAAGCCTTGTTAAAAAGAAATGTTTTTAGGCCCCTTTTAAAAACCTCGACGGATTGTGGTGCTCTCAGGTGGATGGGGAGAGCATTCCAAAGTCTGGGTGCGGCAGAGCAGAAGTCGCGATCGCCCATGGAGTGCAGCTTAGTCCTGGGGGCTTTGAGGAGGTAGGCTGTGCCGGAGCGGAGGGAACGTGAGGAGGACTGGGGGGTGAGTGGATGAGTCCACTGACACCACTGAGAAGCCTATGTTCTGAAGAACCGTTCATGTTCTGAAGAACTGTTCATGTTCTGAAATGTTATTGCTAAAGATTGAGAAGATTGGATCAGTTGTACTTTTTTTTTGAATGCTTGAAACCCTTTTTTTGTGGAATATTTGATGCAGCCCAGCCTCACCCAGACTCTACCTCCAGCGGCCCCCAGGTAAATTGAGTTTGAGACCCCTGCATTACAGTATGTGGAAGAGGTAAATAGAAGAATGATGATAGTTCACATACTTCTCATTGGCTTTAAAAACGACATGAAGCATCTTCCTTTACGTCAGCGTTGGCCAGCGAACACATTGACCTGAATCCAGACGTGACCCTTAACCTTCCCTGTGTGTCCTCTCTCCCCCAGAGAGCCCCCTGCAGGGGCCCACTACCTGGCCCCAGACGTGACCCTTAACCTTCCCTGTGTGTCCTCTCTCCCCCAGAGAGCCCCCCCCCTGCAGGGCCCCACTACCTGGCCCCAGACGTGACCCTTAACCTTCCCTGTGTGTCCTCTCTCCTCCAGAGAGCCCCCCCCCCCTGCAGGGTCCCACTACCTGGCCCCAGAAGTGACCCTTAACCTTCCCTGTGTGTCCTCTCTCCCCCAGAGAGCCCCCCCCCCTGCAGGGCCCCACTACCTGGCCCCAGACGTGACCCTTAACCTTCCCTGTGTGTCCTCTCTCCCCCAGAGAGCCCCCCCCCCTGCAGGGGCCCCACTACCTGGCCCCAGACGTGACCCTTAACCTTCCCTGTGTGTCCTCTCTCCTCCAGAGAGCCCCCCCCCCCTGCAGGGCCCCACTACCTGGCCCCAGACGTGACCCTTAACCTTCCCTGTGTGTCCTCTCTCCTCCAGAGAGCCCCCCCCCCCTGCAGGGGCCCCACTACCTGGCCCCAGACGTGACCCTTAACCTTCCCTGTGTGTCCTCTCTCCCCCAGAGAGCCCCCCCCCCTGCAGGGGCCCCACTACCTGGCCCCAGACGTGACCCTTAACCTTCCCTGTGTGTCCTCTCTCCTCCAGAGAGCCCCCCCCCCCTGCAGGGGCCCCACTACCTGGCCCCAGACGTGACCCTTAACCTTCCCTGTGTGTCCTCTCTCCTCCAGAGAGCCCCCTGCAGGGGCCCCACTACCTGGCCCCAGACGTGACCCTTAACCTTCCCTGTGTGTCCTCTCTCCCCCAGAGAGCCCCCTGCAGGGGCCCACTACCTGGCCCCAGACGTGACCCTTAACCTTCCCTGTGTGTCCTCTCTCCCCCAGAGAGCCCCCTGCAGGGGCCCACTACCTGGCCCCAGACGTGACCTTTAACCTTCCCTGTGTGTCCTCTCTCCTCCAGAGAGCCCCCTGCAGGGGCCCACTACCTGGCCCCAGACTTCAGCTCCGCCCTCAGGCTGCTGGACACGGCTGAGATGGCAGACAAGGCCGACCAGGTCTGGGTCATAGGAGGCAGCTCACTATACAAGGTGAGTCACCAATTAGCACAATGAGTGGAGGCAGATAGAAACCAGCTGTTGGCCAAAAACAGCTCTCCCGGAGTTTTAAGCTAGGCTAGTGGTCCGTGTTGTGTACAGTTTTAAGCTAGGCTAGTGGTCCGTGTTGTGTACAGTTTTAAGCTAGGCTAGTGGTCCGTGTCGTGTACAGTTTTAAGCTAGGCTAGTGGTCCGTGTCGTGTACAGTTTTAAGCTAGGCTAGTGGTCCGTGTCGTGTACAGTTTTAAGCTAGGCTAGTGGTCCGTGTCGTGTACAGTTTTAAGCTAGGCTAGTGGTCCGTGTCGTGTACAGTTTTAAGCTAGGCTAGTGGTCCGTGTCGTGTACAGTTTTAAGCTAGGCTAGTGGTCCGTGTCGTGTACAGTTTTAAGCTAGGCTAGTGCTCCGTGTTGTGTACTGTTTTAAACTAGGCTAGTGGTCCGTGTCGTGTACAGTTTTAAGCTAGGCTAGTGGTCCGTGTCGTGTACAGTTTTAAGCTAGGCTAGTGCTCCGTGTTGTGTACAGTTTTAAGCTAGGCTAGTGCTCCGTGTTGTGTACTGTTTTAAACTAGGCTAGTGGTCCGTGTCGTGTACAGTTTTAAGCTAGGCTAGTGCTCCGTGTCGTGTACAGTTTTAAGCTAGGCTAGTGCTCCGTGTTGTGTACAGTTTTAAGCTAGGCTAGTGGTCCGTGTTGTGTACAGTTTTAAGCTAGGCTAGTGGTCCGTGTTGTGTACAGTTTTAAGCTAGGCTAGTGCTCCGTGTTGTGTACAGTTTTAAGCTAGGCTAGTGCTCCGTGTTGTGTACAGTTTTAAGCTAGGCTATTGCTCCGTGTCGTGTACAGTTTTAAGCTAGGCTAGTGGTCCGTGTCGTGTACAGTTTTAAGCTAGGCTAGTGGTCCGTGTTGTGTACAGTTTTAAGCTAGGCTAGTGCTCCGTGTTGTGTACAGTTTTAAGCTAGGCTAGTGCTCCGTGTTGTGTACAGTTTTAAACTAGGCTAGTGGTCCGTGTTGTGTACAGTTTTAAGCTAGGCTAGTGGTCCGTGTTGTGTACAGGAATGAGCTAGGCTAGTGGTCCGTGTTGTGTACAGTTTTAAGCTAGGCTAGTGCTCCGTGTTGTGTACAGTTTTAAGCTAGGCTAGTGGTCCGTGTTGTGTACAGTTTTAAGCTAGGTTAGTGGTCCGTGTTGTGTACAGTTTTAAGCTAGGCTAGTGGTCCGTGTTGTGTACAGGAATGAGCTAGGCTAGTGGTCCGTGTTGTGTACAGTTTTAAGCTAGGCTAGTGCTCCGTGTTGTGTACAGTTTTAAGCTAGGCTAGTGGTCCGTGTTGTGTACAGTTTTAAGCTAGGCTAGTGGTCCGTGTTGTGTACAGTTTTAAGCTAGGCTAGTGGTCCGTGTTGTGTACAGTTTTAAGCTAGGCTAGTGGTCCGTGTTGTGTACAGTTTTAAGCTAGGCTAGTGGTCCGTGTTGTGTACAGTTTTAAGTAGGGATGTCTGATATTATCGGCCTACCGATATTATCGGCCGATATCGGCATTAAAATGTAATATCGGAAAATATCTGTATCGGTTTAAAAAAAAAAAACTATTATTGTTTTTTTTTAACATTTCTATAGAAATGATGTCCGATATTATCGGCTTACCGATATTATCGGCCGATATCGGCATTAAAATGTGATATCGATTGATATCGGTATCGGAAATTAAGAGTTGGACAATATCGGTATATCGGTATCGGTAAAAAAGCCAATATCGAGCATCCCTAGTTTTAAGCTAGGCTAGTGGTCCGTGTTGTGTACTGTTTTAAGTAGGGATGTCCCGATCAAATTTTTTTGCTCCCGATCCGATCATGTGATTTTGAGTATCTACTAGAGCTGCAGCGGTATTGATATTTTCCTTACCGCACAAATTTGCGAAATATTTCCTATCGCCGCGGTTATTACCGCACAGTGCGCCCAAAAAAATAAAGTTTGAATGCATTTTTTTTTTTTTTTAGTAGTCTACCCTTATAGCCTGCCTCTAGTCTAATGGCGCTTTTCCACTGCATAGTACCTACTAGGCTTGGGCGGTATCCTTATTTTCAAACCGGCAAACCTTTATGTTATAATACCCCGGTGCACGATATTTGACGGTATGACTTTCATTTTCATCCGCAGGGGGGGGGGTTACGTGTTACCAAGTAAACAAATCATCGTCAGCTCTCAGAACGGTAGTCCCGCACCGGTAGAAGCCCGCACCGTTTTAGCGTTAGCATCTAGCCTATAGCCATGGCAGACTATTTGATTCCTTAAGGGCTAGAAATTGCCTGGGTTTTGGTCATATGCTCCCGAAATGCTCCCGTTGTTTGGCTACTTCTATGTGCAGTGAAAACTACTCTAATGCTTTATAACCTAGTCATTGATTTAGTTCAGGGTAATCTAAGATTAGCCCCAGAGCTAACGCTACTTAACGTGAGCTAACGCTAGTTATTCAAGCTCAGTAGCTCACCGAGAGATAAACAGCTGACAGCGGATAGTACAGGACGGTACAAATACAATAAAAAGGCGGGTGGGGGCTGTTGTGTAAACCTTGTACTCTTTAGTTCACATATAATAATTTAGTTCACATATAATAAGAGACTGATTGCGCCACAACAACACTGCTCTCGTCACAACGCTTTACGGTATTTTCACAGCACTGTCGCAACATTACCGTAAAACGTGAACACCGTTGTGACCCACTCGCTCCACTAGAGCGGTCTCGCCCTCTGCTGGCGCGTGTGTGCACTACACTCAGTGTGTGCACTACACTCAAAACTCTGTTTCACTGTTATAGAAACTGAAGCGCATCTGTGATTTTGACGGTGACGGACGGTATTGAAAATCAATACCGTAGGTATTTCTAAATACCCTGGTATACCGTCATACCGCCCAAGCCTAGTGCTAATGAACTGTATGTGCTAGGACTGGGTGCTAATGAACTGTATGTGCTAGGACTGGGTGCTAATGAACTGTATGTGCTAGGACTGGGTGCTAATGAACTGTATGTGCTAGGACTGGGTGCTAATGAACTGTATGTGCTAGGACTGGGTGCTAATGAACTGTGTGTGCTAGGACTGGGTGCTAATGAACTGTATGTGCTAGGACTGGGTGCTAATGAACTGTATGTGCTAGGACTGGGTGCTAATGAACTGTATGTGCTAGGACTGGGTGCTAATGAACTGTATGTGCTAGGACTGGGTGCTAATGAACTATGTGCTAGGACTGGGTGCTAATGAACTGTATGTGCTAGGACTGGGTGCTAATGAACTGTATGTGCTAGGACTGGGTGCTAATGAACTGTATGTGCTAGGACTGGGTGCTAATGAACTGTATGTGCTAGGACTGGGTGCTAATGAACTGTATGTGCTAGGACTGGGTGCTAATGAACTGTGTGTGCTAGGACTGGGTGCTAATGAACTGTATGTGCTAGGACTGGGTGCTAATGAACTATGTGCTAGGACTGGGTACTAATGAACTGTGTGTGCTAGGACTGGGTGCTAATGAATTGTATGTGCTAGGACTGGGTGCTAATGAACTGTATGTGCTAGGACTGGGTGCTAATGAACTGTATGTGCTAGGACTGGGTGCTAATGAACTGTATGTGCTAGGACTGGGTGCTAATGAACTGTATGTGCTAGGACTGGGTGCTAATGAACTGTATGTGCTAGGACTGGGTGCTAATGAACTGTATGTGCTAGGACTGGGTGCTAATGAACTGTATGTGCTAGGACTGGGTGCTAATGAACTGTATGTGCTAGGACTGGGTGCTAATGAACTGTATGTGCTAGGACTGGGTGCTAATGAACTGTATGTGCTAGGACTGGGTGCTAATGAACTGTATGTGCTAGGACTGGGTGCTAATGAACTGTATGTGCTAGGACTGGGTGCTAATGAACTGAAATACATATCATGGTATACTATCACATTAACTATGTAACGATAAAGTAAGCAATAATTAATATTGTTTTAAATACAAATGCCACATTCTCCATAATGTTGGCCCTCTGTCAACGTGTCTGTAACGTTTTATCTGTTTATCTACACTAATTTGAGAATCTTGTTTAATCTCTCAGATACGAGGCGTTTGTGTTAAAAGGTCCAACTGATGAACACAGGCGCTCGGTCCCTCATACCTCCCTCGCTCTCTCTCTCTTGTCATTGGTTGTCATGGCGACCTGCTCAAGGATGAGTTGAAAATGAAGCGCCCAGCTCTTGACATATTCTGTTCCATCTGCATTGACATACGTGAACGCACACACTAGGGCTGACCTCTATTAGTCGAATAGTCGACTAATCGATCGAAAGGAGCCGTAGTCGACTGCCAACCTCTTAGTCGAATACAAAAAAATATATATAAATATTTAATAAAAATATATATATATATATATATATATATATATATATATATATATTAAAAAAATTATCATTCTTTACAAAAGAAAAGAGGCATAGAAGCGTGGCTAACGCTAATGGCACGCATACCAGAGGCTAACTGCCTAAGAAAACAGGCACAGAGGCACTGAAAGAGGATTTCACCCATCTAATGAACACACTAGACTAAACAAATATCAAGATGTATCCATCAGTGGACCAATTGCATGCTTTTGCAGAGGACAAGAAGCCTTCAGTCGACTCCTTCAGACATTAAGCACCCCCACAGCCCAAATGGAATGATACAAAAATATATATATATTTAACTTTTTTTTTCACATTTTCTTTTTCATAGTCGACTAATAGTCGACTATCTGCAAATTTCGGCCAATCATAGTCGACTATCCAAATCCTTAGTCGGGGACAGCCCTAGCACACACACACAAGACGTTGCCACATGTATTGATTATTGTCGTCACTCCGTTGATTGGGCTCCCCAGGAGATGATGGAGAGCCGGGCCACCAGGAGACTCTTCGTCACCCGCATCCTGCAGCAGTTCCAGAGCGACACCTTCCTCCCAGAGATCAACCCAGACGAGTACAGCTTACTGTCCGGGTGAGTTCAACAGGCAGGCAGGCAGACAGACAGACAGACAGACAGACAGACAGACAGACAGACAGACAGACAGACAGGTTTTTCTCCAATGATTCCAAACCAATAGTTTGCTCTTCAGTCAAAGTAATGGATCGGATTGGTAATGTATCGGCAATGAAAACTCATTATCGGTGCATCCAGAGTGTGTATGAATAGAACTCTTTTAACACCAGCACAGCCATGGAGGAAATGCCACTAATTCCCGCCAGGAACAGGTCAGATGACCCGACAGCTTGTATGAGAAAAATAAACAGTGTAAACTATATAATTACCTCTGAATATAAAAATATGAGGTTTACCACAATGAAATGTAGGTTTGAGTGACATTAAAAAAAAATTAAAATAATAATAATAAAAAATAGATATTAAAATAAAAATTTGGATGGAAGAGCCACGGGTTGGCCACCCCTGCGCTAGACGCTCGCAAAGTGCTGTGACTTTCGTCTGTTCCAACGGCCCATATGTGGAATAACGTTCTAATTACATTTTCCTGAAGTCATTTTGAAATTTCAGAAACCGTGCTGCAGATAAAACGGGTACTTTTAGGAAAAGTCATTGAGTGACAGAGCTGGAGCTCGACCGAGTGACGAGGATACATTTATTGAAAATGCCTAGGGGTCATGTGACCCCTTGTCGGCTGTGCTAGTGTTAACTCTGTTAAAACAGACCATTTATTATCAAAGCCTCATTTGACTCGGAGATGCTGTCTTTTTATGGACTGAATTTATGTAGCTCTTTTATCCAAAGTGCTTTACAACATCGGCCTCGCGTTCACACGCACGCATGGCGGCGGAGGCAACTGTTTTTTGCACAACACACCAATGTCCTGTCGTCTCCCTGCAGGTTTCCGGGGGTACCAGAGGGCACACACGAGGAGAACGGCATCCAGTACACCTTCCAAGTGTACGAGAGCATCCACTCTGAACTGTAACAGGGACGAGACTTTCTGTTTCAAGGAAAACATGCTATAGTGTGAATAATTTATAATGATTTGTGAATAAAGTGATTTGTACAGTATTAACCATGTCCAGGAGTCATTCAAACTCAACGGTGGGACCCGTACTGTTGTCAAAACAGCGACCTCTATGAATGAATGAATGACTTTTATTTATATAGCACCCTTCACAGCACGAATGCACAGGGTGCTTTACATTACAGCTTAATATAAAAACACAATAAAACAAAGTCAGAAATAAATGACCGCAACAACAGACGGTAGTTAAAAAAGACAGTGAAACCAGATAGAAAAAGTAGAATAAAAGAATTTGGATAAAATCATGAGTCACTAATTAAAACAACACTATAGAACAGTGAGGACAAGAAAAAGAAAAGGTGCCTATGTATGACCAAAGGCCTGTCTGAACAAATGTGTTTTTAGTTGTTTTTTAAAAGAGTTTTCAGAGGGGGCAGTTCGCAGGTCCAGGGGGAGAGTGTTCCAGAGCCTTGGTGCCGTCACCTCGAAGGCTCGATCACCCCTTGTTTTCAGCCTGGACCTGGGGACCACCAGGGGGTGCTGATCGGCAGATCTGAGTGAGCGGGTGTTGGTGTAGGGATGGATGAGTTCAGTGATGTAGATAGGGGCCTGACCGTGGAGTGCTCTGAAAGTGAAAGTGAGGACTTTGAAGTGAATTCTATAGTGTACCGGGAGCCAGTGCAGGGATACCAGAATGGGAGTGATGTGACATGATTTTTTTGACCTTGTGACCTCTAGGCAAAATAGTCCTGCTTGGCATTGCACTTTGTTACTAGGTCCTCAAGAGGTTGAATAATAAATGATGAGACATTCCTTAACTCATTCTGCGCTATCGCTTAATGCGCGAGAGGGCGCTAGAACGCCTCTGCTTTAATCAATGGGGGGACTGCGAGATTTGCGAGTGCTTAAAAAAAGATATCTTATATTATAGCTATGGGTCTAATACACCCATTGATTATCAGTGAGTTGCTTCCAGTCAACATGTACAAAACGGATAGTTTTTTCATCCGTACATTTCCGTTTTATACCGTTTTGAATATGAATATAGTTTTGGTGATTCTTAGTAATCCCAGGAAAAGACGTGATAATAGCCCTTTAGTGGAATACACTAAACACGTTGTCATTTTTCGCCTGATTATCTAATCATCCTGAAATCAACGCTAGATCATCGTTATTATCCTTCCTCGTGCAAGAATGAAAAGGGCCTTGTAGCGCGAGGCTCCCCAGTCCCCTCCTGCACCCAACGGCACACAGACAGCCGCGATCGCGGTAGAAAGAAATATCAGATCAACGCAAGATTTTATATATAGAGTCCTTACCTGGTATCTGATGTAATGCAAAAGAAATAATCCAATTATCTGATCGCCATTCCAAATACTGCTCGTGGAGGTCCGTACCACATTACCGAGCGTTACACCTGAACGGGCGGGGTTAGTGGCATGGTACATCGTTGTAAAGGCCTGCCTCGTCTGAGTATTTAAACCCCGCCCGCACGCTATTATTCCGAAATCAAATCTATATCATAGGTATTATTTTCCATCATGAATGCATGAAAGGGGGGGGGGTCGTTTCTGAATATATATAACGGCATTCATATTGAACACAAAACGCTTATCAGCCCGATTGGTATAAAAGCATTGCAGGATCAAGCAAAAATGTACATCAGATCGTCCTTACCTGTGATCGGGAGTATTCCAAAAATATTATTCCAATTGTTTGATTGCCATCTGGTACATCCAGTGATGCAGTGGTGGTCCCACGGGGTACCACGCCGTCCTAGCAGTTTTCTGAGCATTAGTATGCGCACTCGCGCACGGATGTGTACGCGCGCGCACACAAACATGCGCTCCACTAATTCGTTGTGCGCTAAGTACCCACCGTCTTATAACAATAGCGCAGGTCGTCAGGTGTCTTCAACTACACTACCCGGCACTTATCTATCACCTAAACTTTGCATAATAATAGGATACCAATACTAACATAACAAAGAAAGAGAAGTGCAAAATCAAAATACAAGCCCTGTGGGGGTTTGCCTGATCTGTGGAGCTCTTTGTGACAAATGGTCCCGACTGGAAGGATGAGGCATTAAGTTGTGCTTCAGAAGGAAACTGTCCTTCTATAAACTGTAAGTTACATTGTTAATTTAGTTTGTATTTACTTTTCTAGTTTAAGTTAATTCAATTAAATAAATTGTAACTACAATATTGTATACAATTACATTTAAAACATTGTTTGTTTTTCAACCATATCTGTTGACAATATAATTTCTTTATATATTGAAGGCTACATCCTGCTACCTTTTTCAGCTTCTCTATTTCAAGGCAATATTTACAAAAACGAAACTAAAACTAGTAATTTCCTATACAAACATGTTTCCTATTTATGCATAATAATCATCTGTTCTGTGCGATCGCGAGGGAATATGTATGCGCGTGCACGTGGCGTCCAGGCAGTTCTGATATTACGACTGCATCCCTGGGTACATCCAATGTCCATTTGGTCCACGGCATAATCCACCACAACATATGGATCGGGGATATTTGACGCGCTTCAATGGAACCGGGAGAACCGCTCCCCTCGCCCGACAAGGAAGAGTGAAACCGGAGACATTTGGCCGTTCCAAGATACAAGGTTACAAAGGGTGCTCGATAACGCCGTCTAGCTGTATGCGGCCGGTATTGCACTTTGGCGACTCATTCCCTATGGTAACACAAGGTGCCTGGATGAATAATGAATAAAAATATCGAATAAAAGGAAAAACAATCAAATAACGAGTATACTCGTTGTTGGCGTTCAACGATTGGCGCCCAATAACGAGTAAACTCGCTGTTGGCGGGGAATGAGTTAGTGGTCTATTCCACTAGCTATATCCGCGGCGATCGGTTTAGTTCTTATTTATTTTATTTTCGGACATGGTTTGTTGAGTCATGACTATAAATGTAAAACATAATTGTTAATAATTGTCGTATTTATTACCATTATAATTATTTAATTCCACGGATGTCTGTCATATCGAAGTGATATTAGCATGACATCTCATTGTCAAGAGCCAATCGTGCAGTCGTTCAGTATTGACATTACTAAATGAGATGTCAAGCTAATATGTCATGTTCTACAGTAGGACTATTACTACTATAATACCTAATAAAACAAGTCATTAGAATAATAGAAGCCTACTTTGCTGGAACGTATACAGTACGCGTGTGTGCTTGTGTGCTGAGGCTGCCTCACTAAGCCGCAAACTTAGCAATAGGTGTTGTAACTTAATAGGCCAGGTTAATGATTATGAGTTATATTTCATATATGTTAATATCGATTATTGTTTACCTTTTGAAAGAAGTGGAAGTGGAAGAGTGTTTGTTTATTCTAGTCAGAGATACTATTATTTACATTAGTCGCCACGTTAGTAGAAATACAAGTCCCAGGATGCCTTGCACCTGCTACCAGCTGCGTCCTTTTAGGGTGATTGAGTTGCCGACGGCAGGGAGCGTTTTGTGAATGAAACTGATGAGAACTCAACTGTAATGTAACGTGCGCTGAAGGTTCTATATAAAGTACAGCCTATTGGAATCCGACGTATTGGACAATCTATTATTTTGGAAAGTAGTTATCCTACATTTAGTTACATTTTTTTTTTTAAACATCACTACTTAACTTTATTTATTTTTTTTTTTTTTATCCACTTTTTCTCCCATTTTTCTATATTTTCTCCCATCCCAATTTCATATCATCCAATTCAACCCTCCCCTGTCACGAACGCTGTTTCTTGCCTCCCACAAGCCGGCTGCAATGTGGACTAAGTCATACATAGCACAAGTCCCCTCCAGTACTTGAGGTAACAGCAGTCGCATCTTTTCACCTGCGCAGCTCGATCTCTGTGTCGAGGAGTAACGCGTGGGAGGCTCACGCTGCCTCCGACACTTCCTGATTCTACTGCGCAGGCGCACCAACCGACTTGTAGGAGTCGCTTGTTCACAACGCCCGATCCCCACCCTTCAGTTTCCCTCCCCGTAATACGGCCAATGTGTATTACTGCGGACGACCAGCTAAACTGAAAACAATGTGGAGAGCTGGATTCGAACACGCGAATCCTAGCGTCTCCACACTGGTGGCGAGTGCCTTGCCCACTACACCACCTAGCCGCCCTAACTTTATTTATTTGTATACATTTTTCAAAAAAGAAACGGTTGCAATTTTACAAAAATCCATTGTTAAAATGTGCCCCCCCCCCCCCCCCCCCCGAGTCAATAAGTCATAAAACACTCATCCTCCTCTGCGCCAAGTATGATAAAACTGATTCATGGTGATTAGTATTAGAGAAGATAATTATATACATTTCTTTTTAATGAGTTTACTGAGTAGTATCTTAATCAACAGCTACAGTACATACATTTATTTCAGGTACAAACAATGTTAAGACCTAACCTAGCCATGGTCCCTTTAAAAGGTTATTCCACAATGGCAGAGAAGAAACTGTTAAGACAACTGGAGAGGATTAGTTTCTTCTTCAACAAGCTGTCTGCTTTTTTCTTCATCCTCCTCCTCCAACTCCTCCTCTTCCTCCGGGACGATGGGCTTCTCTGAATATTTTAGGTCCGCAATAGGGCTGACCTTTGAAGCTTTTTTTGGCAATCGAAGCTTCGGGGCCGAGCTTCGATTTTAATTCGAAGCTTTGAGAAAAAAAAATGGATTAATTATTATTTTAGATTTTTTTATCTTATGTTGTGGGACTTGTACAGCACTTTGGTAAACTTTGTTGTTTTTAAATGTGCTCTATAAATAAAGTGGATTGGATTCATTAAGTAGCCCCTTTCGTGACTGTGACGCAGCCAACAAGGTTTCACTCGGCTGCGCTGTCTGGGTGCAGTGGGGCTGCTCTCACAGCCAACGACATGACATTACATAATTATGTTGCAACCTTCGTCTATCAAGCAAACAATTATATTATATTTAATTTATAATTATATCAGACAATGCACCTACAAAAGCAGATGATTACAATTAAATTAGCCAACACATTAGTCATAGCAGCATAGGCATAGCCTTATTAATGTTGTGTGGCGTCGCCGTCGTGTACAACGATACTTACGTTTTTTAGGTGATTTGACAAAGTTGTTGTAGAGTTGTGATATGCCATTTTCTTCTGGCATATCTGGCACTCTGCTTTTTGGGTATTGTCTTTGCATATTTTAAAGTGTAACCACACGTCTGATGACTTCTTCGTCGACATGTCTGCTGCACATGTCCTTGTTGTTTTCAACACAGATAATCTCCACATGCTTGTTGTAGAGAGGTGGAGTCGAGGCACCGCTTACTTTCGTTTCATTGGAATGGAGGCGGGAAGGCGCCGCTTACTTTCGTTTCATTGGAATGGAGGCGGGAAGGCGCCGCTTACTTTCGTTTCATTGGAATGGAGGCGCAAGATTTTGGAGGCAAAAAAAAATATTTTTTAATGTTCGAAGCTCGTGCCATCGAACGAAGCTTCAAAGTATTTAAGACAGCCCTAGTCCGCAATGTGTCCCATGTTACCGACTTCCTTGAGCACCATGGGAGACGCAATGGCGTCCTGGTTACGACACTTGTCGTGGTCACACTGGCACTGACTGTTTGATTTACGGCATTTGCACAGCTTGTTGTGGTGTCAGAAGTGGGATGCTAGTTTCATCCTAGACCTCTAAACAATATAATAACTGAATAGGTCTCCTCAACAAAGTTCCTGAGGTAGTGCGAACTGTGCATGACCTCACAAGTCCATCTCGACCTGGGAACAGTTCCTTGATTCTTCCCAGCTTCCAGGTTTGTCTGAGAGTGTTATCTTCTCCGATGAGTACAATGTCACCCTCTTTCAGAGGGGTGGGTGACGGCGTGTCACAGCGATGTGCTGATTTCAGATCCAGCAAGTAATCCTTACGCCAGCTATTCCAGAAGCTGGTTGCGAGTCTCTGCCTGTACTTCCATCTTCGGTTGATCTCTTTACACTTAGGATTTGAGCGTTGTGCGTCAACTGGGAATGTCTTGGGCGGCAGAGACGTGAGTCTTTTACCCACCAGGAAGTGGGCTGGGGTCAACGGCTGTGGTTCATCCACTTCATTGTGCACAAAGGTCAGAGGCCTAGAGTTCAGGATAGCCTCAACCTCCGTTAGGACTGTGCACATCTCTTCAAAGTTGAGTGAAGCTCTTCCAAGCACCTTCCTTAGGCATGTTTTTACGGATCTGACGAGCCTCTCCCAGAATCCGCCCCACCATGCAGCTCGCTCGACTATGAACTTCCAGGTGATGCCCTTTTCTGAGAAGAACTCTAACAGCTGTGGGTCTTTGATGGCCTTCCACAGCTCCTTCAAGTCCTGCTCAGCTCTCTTGAATGTTCTTGCGTTGTCCGAGTAGATAACTTTACATATTCCTCTTCTGGCAATGAATCTTTTCAGAGCTAACAGGAATTTCTGTCGACTGATCTGAGACCAGTTCCAGGTGTACCGCCCTGGTCACAGCACAGGTGAACAGTGCAATGTATGACTTCGTCACCGATCCATTTGCACACCTGTGACTTCGAAGGGTGGGGATTCAGTTATTCTGTCTCTTGGTAAAGGTGCAGTGATCTGACGTCCAGCCTTTGCCTTGAATCTCTTGCAGACAGTGCATCTTGCTAAAACACGCTTGACTAGCTGTCTAGCATGCAGGATCCAGTATCTCTCTTAGTTGTACTAAGGTGTCCCTCACTCCTGAATGCATTATCTTTTCATGACATCAGCATCAGCATTTCTGAGTATCTTTGTTTTCCGGGCAGAATCCACGGGTGCTGCTCTCGGAAGGTGAAGTTGGACTGTTGCAGTCTTCCTCCCACGCTGAGCAGTTCATATTCATCCAGGAATGGTTGGAGTTCCTTTATTTTCATTCATCAGATTCATCAGATTCAGATTCATCAGATTCTTTCCTGTTTTCAGTAATTTGATCTCCTGACTGAAACTTTGTTGTTGTATTGTCTTGATCCAGTACCTTTCTGCCTCAAAGAGCTAGTCAGCAGTCAGCTCTCCTTGTGTCTTTGTCTTCCTTTGAGCATTGGTTATGAATCTCTTGATCCAGGCAGTCACTCTTAAGACCCTTCTCAGTTTGCTATATCTTGCCAGCTCCAATACTGGTTCAGAGAGATCTGCGTCATTTGCAGTAAGCTGTACTGTGACCTGGTGATGGCACTTGAGTTCTGTGTGAACTTCTTCTGGAACCTGGCCCTCATCAGTCTCCTCTGACTGATCAGGTGTTGTCAGAACTTCAGGTCCGTACCACCATAGCTTGTTCTGTATCAGGTTTTCCACAGTCTGTCCTCTGGTAGGGAGGTCAGCTGGATTTACCTTCCCTTTTATGTGTGACCATGACTCTGGGTTGGTCAAGGACTGGATCTCTGTCACTCTGTTTGAGACAAACTGTTTCCACTTGTGAGCGGAGCTGCAAATCCAGTGCAGCGTAATCATAGTCTGTCCACATTGTGATCTGTTTGTGTTCCATTTTCAAAGTCTTCATCAAGTGGCTGGCTAGTCTTGCCCCAATCACAGCTCCCATGAGCTCCAGGCAGTGTCATTTACATTTACATTTAGTATTTTTTTTTTTTTTTACTTTATTTTTTAGCGTTTATCGCTTTCCTGGTCAAGCATGACCGACAGTTGCAGGGTGAAACGGGAGAGAGAGCAGGGGGAGACATTCGGCAAATGACGGCGGGTCCGGGAATCGAACTCGGAGTCAACCAGATCCGTGACGCAGCACGGAGTCCCGCGCGAGCGCGGTAACATGGTGTGCTACTGGAGCACCCCTACATTTAGTCATTTAGCTGACGCTTTTATCCAAAGCGACTTACAAGTTCTGTACGACAAGACAGCAAGAAGGGTACAACTCTATCAGCTGAGTAACAATGTTCATCAAGTGTTGCGTGTTACAGTGTAGGTTAGTTTATTAGGACAAGTGCATGACAGTAAGGTTAGTCAGGGTTTTTTCTTTGTCATTTTCTTGAGATGGGCTACCCTGGACTTGGATGCCACTAAGCTTGTTCTAAGTTCTCCATCTCGGTTTTCGTTCTGCAGGTAGGCCACAGCACTGTAAGCCCTTTCACTGGCGTCACAGAACACATGTAGTTTCAGGAGGTGGCTGTTCTCTGTCTGCAGGTCTATTCTGTACCATCTTGGGATAGCGAGCTGGTGTAGCTGGGGGAGCTCCGAACACCACTGTTGCCATTCTCGAGTCAGATCAGGTGGTAGCTCCTCATCCCAGGAGAGTCCTCTCTCCCACATTTCTTGAAACATGCACTTGACTCGGACTGTGATAGGAGTCAAGGACCCAATGGGGTCATAAATGCGTGCAGACGATTGCAGGACACTTCTCTTTGTGTTCTCCTTCTGTTTTAGAATGCTCACCAGTGTCCTTAAGTCAAATGTGAAGTCATCAGTTTCTGGCCTCCATACCAAGCCGAGCACTTTCAGTACTGCTCCGTGTGTCTCTGGCGCCACCGTGAGGGCAGTTTTGCTCTTCTCCCATTTTTCCATAAATTCAGGAGAGTTTGTCATCCACTTGCAGAGGTCCATGCCTGCGGTCAACAGCATTTGTTTAGCAGTTGTCGTCACAGTGTAAGCTTCTTCAATGTTGTGTGAACTTGCAATAAAATCATCGACATAAAGTGATTCTCTCAATGTCTCTACAACGGATGGATGTTCTGTCTCATACTGTTTCAGGTGTTTCCTGATTGTAGCAGCGAGTAAGAATGGACTTGGGGAAGCGCCAAAGACCACTCTGGTCATCCTTAACACTCGTGGCTCTTCCTCCTCTTCTCCCTTTGGTGGGCCAGTGAGCCACAAGAACCTCACGGCATCTCTGTCCCTTTCTGCGAGGGATATTTGCAGGAAGGCCTTCTTGATGTCTGCCATGAAGGCGATCGCATGTTGCCTGAACTTAATCAGGACGTTGAGGAGGTCTGGGTTCAGGTTGGGTCCTGTGAATAAGCATTCATTGAGGGATGGATGGCCATGTTCATGAGATGAAGCATCAAACACTACTCGCAGTTTCGTTGTCACCTTGTCTTCTCGGAGTACTGCGTGGTGAGGTAAGTAGTATTTCACACTGTCTGTCCTTGCATCATCCTTCGGCACGTCCTCTGCTATGTTCTGCTGTAAATAGTCCTTCACTACTTCATGATACCTGCTGTAAAAGGTAACATCTTTCTTTAGTCTTTTCTTCAGACCATCAAACCTTTTCTTAGCGATTCTGTAGTTGTCTTGGAGTTCTGTTCTTTCTGCCTTCCATGGCAACTCCACTTGGTATCGCCCATCTTTAAAGGTTGTTGTTCTCTCGAACATCTGTTGAGCTTCTTCTTCTGCTGGGTTCTGTGTTTTCTCGCCTGTTATACCCAGAGACTCAATTTCCCAGAATGCCTTTAGTTGCTTGGAGACAAGTGTGTCTTCATCAATGGGGATGAGCATGCATGCTGCCTCAGCTACACTTGACATGGACACCGGCCCCTGCACAGACCATCCAAAGGTGCTCTCCACTGCAACCAAAGTCTCTGTCAGCCTCTCCACTTTGCCTGATACTATTTGCCAATAATAGTCTGCTCCTATCAGGATGGAGAGCTCTGGATCTGGATCACTTTCATTTCCTGGGAAGTCTGCCAGTTTCAGCCCCTTTTTCTTGAGCTCATGTTGAACCTGGTCACCAGGCACCTTCATCACTGTTGAGCACACCTGTGGGGTCTCTATAGCCTCTATCTCCATGTGTTGCTGGATGTCCCAGACATTCCTCAAGGTGACCTTCACTGTGTTGTACTGTGACATTGTAGGGACAGAGGATCCAAACGTGCGAAGAGTGAGTTTCTCTTGTCGCATTACTGGTAACTTCAGGCCAGTGGAGGCTGCTGACCACACTTGTGCAGTTTTTTTAGGTGAAGCACAAATTATTATATTATATTAAATTATATTTTTAAAACATCCCCCACTGTGTGTCAGTGGACACAGATGAAAACATATTAACATTAAGTGACAGCGGACCTGACCAGATGAAAACATATTAGGTGACAGCGCACCTGACCAGATGAAATCATATTAGGTGACAGCGGACCTGACCAGATGAAAACATATTAGGTGACAGCGCACCTGACCAGATGAAATCATATTAGGTGACAGCGCACCTGACCAGATCAAAACATATTAGGTGACAGCGCACCTGATCAGATCAAAACATTTTAGGTGACAGCGCACCTGACCAGATCAAAACATATTAGGTGAAGGTGACAAGGAAGCCACATACTCATACCCCCCCGACACTCAACTAACCGCCTCGGACAGTCCTTCATACCAGTGGCCATCAGGCTCCACAACAGTGGGCAGCGACTGCTGCCAGACATCGACCTAGAACTAATAGGAACCCAAGTAGGACAATAACACTACCTTATGCATACTGCACCTTATGTGGATACTGTGATACTGTGAATAATGAATAATGTATATTTCAGTTAGTTAGATAGTAAATTATATTGACATTTGTTTACACTGCTTGTAGTGAAAGGTTAACCGTCTGTAGTGTGGTAGTGAAAGGGTTAACCTTCTGTAGTGTGGTAGTGAAAGGTTAACAGTCTGTAGTGTGGTAGTGAAAGGTTAACAGTCTGTAGTGTGGTAGTGAAAGGGTTAACCTTCTGTAGTGTGGTAGTGAAAGGTGAACCTTCTGTAGTGTGGTAGTGAAAGGGTTAACCTTCTGTAGTGGTAGTGAAAGGTGAACCTTCTGTAGTGTGGTAGTGAAAGGTTAACCTTCTGTAGTGTGGTAGTGAAAGGGTTAACCATCTGTAGTGTGGTAGTGAAAGGGTTATCCTTCTCTATCGTCTCAGTGAAAGGGTTAACCGTTTGGTGGTAAAAGGGTTAATAGTTATAAAACTGGCCGGTATGACTTACTATGGTATAGAATAGTAAGGCGGCACGGGGTGCAGTGGTTAACACTGTCGCCTCATTGGCTAGAGGGTCCTGGGTTCGATTCCCGCTTTGGGAACCAGGTTGCCATGTACCCAGGTGGGGGATCTCCCGGGCCTTTCTGTGTGGAGTTTGCATGTTCTCCCACAGGGGATAAGAGAAACCCAATGGAAAAACATGCAGAACAGATCGCTAACGCTGTCGTGTCCCTTGGGGGGGGGAAGGATGGGAAAAGTGCAGACATTTCATCAGTGCATGTGTGTTCATCTGCATGACAAATAAAGACTTCTTCTATTCATACCTGTATCACTGTACATAATTACACGGTACATCAGTTTAGCATTTATTACCCAGTACCTTGTTATGTATCACATTTAATCACTTTTACATTGTATATTGTTATTGCACTTTACTGTTACATTTGCACTCTGGTCAGATGCCAACTTCTTTTCGCTGTACTGTAATTGTACATTGAATCTAATACATGAAACTCTCAATATTAGATACATTTAATCTAATCAAATGCCAAGATATGTGCATCATAAAAAAAGGAATTTGTTATGGTACGTTGTTGCATAAAATAAACAAAGAAAAGGGTAGAATTGTAAACAAGTCCGGCAAGTCAAGCACATACTACAGTCAAAACATGTAAAAATTATAAATAGGAAATAAGTATTTATAGGATCCTTAGTAGAGTCAAATGCCAAGATATTTGCAGAGACGTTGGAAGGGGGTGTGGCAGTACCCCCTAGTGGCAGATTCAGTTACTGCACAAAACGGTATTTTTATATACTGTAACATAAGTTTCTCCTGCTCAAAGAGTTGACTGTGTTTCTCTTCAGTCAATCGCTGACAATAGCCTAAGCCTAGCATACAGTTTTTGAAAATGTAGCTAATGTAGGCTTGAAAAGTCTAAAAACAATTATTATGTTCTTCTCGTTTGCCTAAATGTCTAGATGTAGCAGTACTGTCTATCTGTACGTCATGTACGTCATGTATGTTATGATGAATTGAAAATGGGGGACCCTGATGTAAACAAGACCAAAGTCTCTCTCTGGTCTGCATCCCCTTAACAATTGTGTATTGAGCTGTACTGTATTGTACCCATTCTGCAACCTGTTAATAAAGTTTTCAATCAATCAAAGCCTCATGCCTCATTTCCAGTTAAAGGGTCATTAGAAATAACTTATGTCAAAGCCATTCTAAACAACGAACGTTCCTCTCACTCGCCTCCCTGCCACGTTGTCATTTTGATAAAAAAAAAAAAAAGACATTATAGAATTCACATAGTATGCTATTTCAAAGCAGTCCTGAACAATGTACGTCTCACTCCCTCTCACGTAATTTTCATTTTAAAAGGACATTAGAAATCACGTTAATTAATGGCGTTCTGAAAACAATTATTATAATCTCAGAAAGGCCGCACCCCCTGCCGATTTAAAGTCACAACGTCCCTGGATAGTTGTATCCTGAAACGTAATATTAGATCCATTTAGTCGAGTCAAATGCCAAGATATTAGTATCATGTAACTGTCAATACTAGATCCATTAACAGTGGAAATGACCAGACCAAAGGTTAGGTGTCTGAGTCACTGTATGACTTCTCAAATGTCCAGATTGTGTAGCCAAAAATGTTGTTAACAGTGTGCAACTAATAATAGGGATTTCCCCCAGTATGAGTTAGCATATGTGTATTCAGGCTTTGTTTGTGACAAAATCTTTTGTGACATACTGTGCAACTAAAGGGCTTTTCCCCCGTATGAATTCTCATATGCGTGTTCAGGTTTTGTTTGAGACCAAATCTTTTGTGACACACCGTACAACTGTAGGGCTTCTCCCCAGTGTGACTGATCATGTGTGAATCCAGATGGTGTTTGTGGCCAAATCTTTTGTGACACAGTGTGCAACTGTAGGGCCTTTCCCCGGTGTGGCTTCTCATGTGCCGTTCAGCCTTAATGAACGTCTTGCCACAAATGGTACATGTCCTGTGAGCCTGAAGGTGAAGTTTCATGCTCTCTGCGGGTTCCAAATGTTTCCCACACAAACCACAGTCACTGGGATGGGCTTTAAGATGGCACACTAGAGAATTCTTACTCTGAAAACATTTCCCACACACTCTACAGCTCCAGGTTTCAGATAAAACTTGGTTTAATAATTTCACCTCGTGGGACGATCCCACAGAACTCCTAAATGTGTTACTGTTAGACAAACTTGATCTCAGTGTGTTTAACCCCGACTGGGGTTCTTCCCCAGTATCCTCCCAGTCATCCCTGTAATGAGTCTGGGTTCCAGAACAGTCTGGATAAAAGAGCTGGCCACCTCTAGTTGGTTCTAAATCACCAGATGGATCCAAGTTACTGGCTGGTTCTGATACTACACAGTCCTCTCCATCAGGTTCTGTTTTCATCTGTTCAGTTGAGGTGCTGGCTAGAGGCTCAGTCTGGGTTTGGTTAAACCATGAGGACTGAGGTTTCTCTTCATCATGTTCACTCTTCACAGGGACAGGAGTGGATAAGAACGTTATGATATCAGCCTCCTCCAGACCTTGAAGCTGCTCTCCCTCCTCACTGCTCCAGAGTTCCTCCTGTTCCTCTTTAATCTGTAGGGGCTCTGCCTCCTTCTGGATCCGACTGAGTGTCCTCCTCTCCTGCTGCTCAGGGGGAACCTCCTCTTCACGGGCGGGGAGATGTGGGGGGTCTAGAGAGAGGAGTAAAATAATATGAATAGTTAACATAAAGATACAGTAGATAACTTTCCACCATTAAGTGACTCTGCAGCTGAGAGAATAAACACCCTAAAACTGGCTAATATTTTGGCAGGAAACAAAACCTGATGGCCATTGTAATCCCTTCTATTGTGTACCTCTTGTAACATTTGACCAGTCTGAGTGATTGACAGTTACAGTACAAGAGGTACACAATAGATGACAGGAGCAAGGAGTTACAACTTTGAACTGCTGCGGTCAGGCAAGCGATACCGGAGTCTTAAGGCGAGCACAGAAAGACTCAGAAGAAGCTTCTATCCCCAGGCCATCAGGCTGCTCAACGAACAATAAACACTATGCAACAACCATCAAATGCACACAGCACACACACCCACACGCACACACTCACTTAAACAAACAACACACTGCAGCACCCACTCTCCACACTTTAGATCACCTAAACACACTTTACACTTTATATTTATTGGTAAAGGATTTGCACTACAACTCGTACACCTTACTGTAAATTGTACCTAAATTGTACCTCATCCCATTTCTGCTCTGCACTATATAGTATTGTATATTAGTACATTGCATAGTATATTGTATGGTAACTCAGTTACTTCTATTCTGCATCGAACATTGTACATATGTCTATACTGAACACTGTGACCTTTTTTTTTTACTTCTATTTTACATGCTATACTATTTTATTTCATACTTATCTTGTCTTGCACAGTCTCTGGAGCGTAACAGTAAGAAGCATTTTGTATAAAAGTATTCTGTACTTCTGTATGACAACTATTAAAGAAACTAGAAACTAGAAACAAACAGCCATCAGGCTTCGCTTCCTGACTTTAAGACTAAATTGAGGACTATAATAACATTTATAATTAAAATATATTAAAAAAAAATATTAAAATATATTATTATCAATACAAGTGTGGTCGGCTAATATAACAGTTTCTAAGCATATATTATGTTCAGAAACCAGACACAAACTATATATTTGACATAATCTAATGGTTTCTCTTCAAGTTCAGATTTTCCAACTGGGAACTTCCAACCTCCGACTTTTAATAGAATGAGCCAATAATCCCTACTTGTTGACTACTGTACATGTTGTTACGGTTTATGTAACTACTGCACGTGTTGTTATGGTTTATGTAACTACTGCACTTGTTGTTATGGTTTATGTAACTACTGCATGTGTTGTTATGGTTTATGTAACTACTGCACTTGTTATGATTTATATAACTACTGCACGTGTTATGGTTTATGTAACTACTGCATGTGTTGTTATGGTTTATGTAACTACTGCATGTGTTGTTATGATTTATATAATACTAGCTGAAGCTCTGTTTAGGCCTAAATTGATTAATAGTCAACAGCAACACAATATAGCCGAATCAAAATACTGTTTTTAGCTCGTATACAACCATGGTGAAACCGGCAAGACCCCCCGCATTTCATTGTATACTTGTATGCCGTGACAAATACAACTCTTGACTTGAAATGGTGAAACCAAAGGCCCATTTCCAAAAGTAGACAATAACCTTTTCTAATTGTAATGAATTGGAGTCGTTTCATTCTTGTTGTATTAACTGTCGTCACCTGGTCATGGTCATGCTGGACCTACAAAAGGCCTTCAACACTGTCAATCACTCCATTCTGATTGACAAGCTAAAAGCAATTGGTTTTGATAGTCTATCAGTGAGCTGGATGCAATCCTACCTTGAGGGGAGAGAACAGATGGTGGAGGTAAACGGTACTCTATCCCCCCCCCTCACAGTGAGCTGTGGTGTTCCACAGGGAAGCATACTAGGACCGCTACTGTTCCTAATTTATGCAAATGACATGTCGTCAGCTTGTGACTGCAACTTGTTCTTGTTCGCGGACGACTCAGCCCTGCTGGTCTCTGACAAGAACAAGTTACAGGTTGAAAAAACCCTCAGCTCGGAACTCGGCAGAATCTGCACCTGGCTCGCTGATAACAAACTATTGTGTAAAACGGAGTCCATTCTCTTCGGATCAAATAACAAACTCAGCAAGGCCGACGGCTTCTCAGTTACAGGGTGACAATATTGTCACAAGGAAAGATGAAATTACATACCTAGGGTCCATCCTAGAGGCAAATCTTTCCTGTGACAAAATGGCATCCAAGGTAATAAAAAAAGTCAACCAACAAACTAGATTCTTGTACCGGATCTATTCTCTGGTGAACAAGAATACCCTGAAGACTCTGGCACGAGCACTCATTCAAGGGTACTACGACTATGCTTGCACCTCATGGTACCAAAGCACCTCAAAGGCGCTAAAAACAAGATTACAAACATCACAAAACAAACTGGTCAGACTACTACTTGACCTTACTCCTAGAACCCACCTCACCCCTGCCCACTTTGACTACCTAGGATGGCTTAGAGTAGACGACAGAGTACAGCAACTTGCAATGGGCCTGGTCTACAAGATACACTACTATACGACTAAGTCAGTGAATACCACGACCACAACACCAGAAGCTCAACAAATCATGTTAAACCCAGATTCGGCTCAAACAAGGGACTAAACATGTTTAGCAATTATGCCACATCAATGTGAAACGCCCTACCCACAGCTGTAAAGGAATGTGAATCCCTACCCACATTCAAAACCGCTCTCAAAGAGCACCTACGGGAGGCTGCAATTCTAAACTGGCCACCGTAAATGTCCAAACCCCCCCACCCCCTCCTAATAGACAGTCTCCTCCCCACCGTATGTATATTCTCTCCCTTCCGTATGTATATTTCTCTCCCACCCACCCACCCCAAATGTAGTCTCCTCCCCACCGTATGTATATTTCTCTCCCACCCACCCCCTCCTAATGTACAGTCCCCTCCCCATCATATGATCTATGGGTAACAGTACTGTATATTTGAATATCATATAACAGTACTAAATACCTGTATGTCATGTATGTGCCTATGCCATAAATGTTATGATGTCATGTATGTTGTGTGTCATAAATGTCTATATGAATTGAAAATGGGGGACCCTGATGTAAACAAGACGAAAGTCTTTCTCTGGTCTGCATCCCCTTAACATGTGTGTATTGAGCCGTACTGTACTGTACCCATTCTGCAATATGTTAAATAAAGTTTTCATTCATTCATTCACACCTTGTGATTTGACAAACCTGTCTTGTTCTTGTTGATCTCAGCCTCCAGGGAGTCCAACAGCTGACGCTGGCGACAGACCTCTCCTTCATAATCTTCGATGGTTCTTTCAAAAAACCCAAATATCTCTTCAGCGGCTGCAGTCAGTCTCTCGTTGACTAGCGACCTCAGTTTTATTATTACAGACATGTTTAAAGGATCAGAAACAGCTAGCTAACACTATCTAAGTTATTATTACAGACATGTTTAAAGGATCAGAAACAGCTAGCTAACACTATCTAAGTTATTGACATGTTTAAAGGATCAGAAACAGCTCGGTGTTGTTGTTCTTCTACCTCTTGGCTTTAGTTTCCACGGCGGTCGGCATCCAATAATGTCGCATTACCGCCATCTTCTGTCGGAACGGAACACTGCACTTCATTAAATCCTATCCCACAAACCGGTTTCCTTTATGAAGTTAAAGATTGTGTTTCTCGCCATTTCTCTGCTGCCTTGAATATCTTTTTAAATGTTATGTCTTAAATGTCCACTTTCTCTCAGCTCCTCGGTGTTTATCTCACAGGGGCGTCCATTTGGTATGGCAAGGTATGGCACTCGCCATACCTTGGCAAATAAAAATGTAAAAAAAAAAAAAAAAAATTACAATTTTTTATGTTGATTTAGAATTCGAATGTCAACATTATGAACGAAGCTTCGAACTATTCGGTACAGACCTAGCATGTTTTGATATTGTCAATTATCTCACTTTTACTAGGTGACTTTTACTGTGACTAACTGAAATATGCCCCAAAAAAAAAGGAAAATGGACATAGGGAAGTTTTTTTTATCAAAGGGCAGCAGAGACAAGTGATACAGGGACACAGGTAAGGTCTGGCTTAGTGATTATAATAGTGCAGTTCAGCATTCAGTAACCCATACTTTTTGTGAATGTGTTTTTGATACTACATTCTGTTGAACACACACCTCAAAACCGTACCTAAGGAAAATTGGCTCAATTGCAAGAAAAGTAATGGACAGTTATGATATTACATTCTGCATAATTCGTATGCAAAATATTGTGGTTCCCTGCTTTAGTCTGTCGACACATTTCTATACTAAAAATGCTTGTGTAGTCCTGTGTCATACCTAAATGTCATATAACTGAATTGTATAGAAACAACTCACCAAAAGTGACTATTGCACAACTGATTTGACAAAAAAAATCTATCAGGGGGGGGAAACCACCCCTTCACCCCCCCCCCCCTCCGCGCCATACCTTGCCTTCTACTGAAAGGACGCCACTGTTATCTCAGCAGTGCACTCTCTGTGGTACGCGCTGCTGCGTTATGTTTTTCCGTAGCCGCATTTTGCGGAGACGCTCTTTGATTGGCCGCGTGACGAGCTGTGTCTTTGCCCATTTCCGGGTCTAACAGCCTGCAAACGACCTAACGCCTAGTTTATCACTGGTTAAGCTTAGGCGACTCTTTCAAAGTTGGTTACGGTTAGAGTTTGGATTCAGGGCTGGTGTTCTATCGCCCTGCTCTAAGACAAACTCTAACCTTAACCAACTTCGAAAGAGTGCCTAAGCTTAACGGTTAGCCAGTGATAGAAACAGGCGTCACACGATTGGGCGGCAATGGGCGCACATGTCACATGAAGTGGCCAATCAGAGAGCGTCTCCGCAAAATGCGGCTACGGAAAAAAATAGATATAGATAGATAGATAGATAGATAGATAGATAGATAGATAGATAGATAGATAGATAGATAGATAGATAGATAGATAGATAGATAGATAGATAGATAGATAGATAGATAGATACTTTATTAATCCCCTTGGGGAAATTCAGGGTATCTCGCAGCTCACATAGTATACAGACATTGACCGTTCCCATACAGTTATTGCACGTTATGTCTGCATCATGAATTAAAAATAAGTACATGATAAAATTCAATTAAATCATACCCATCAATATTAAATATGAGCGTGATTAGATAAAAGCAGGTGTATAAAAAACAGGTGTAAAAACAGGTGTGTGTGGGTCAGAGGTCAGGCGCATAAATAACGCGCTGCTGTGATGGGAGTTGGTTGCTGCAGGGGGTAATGAGCAGCAATGCAATTCAGGTGTGTGAATGCCATCTTGGAGTGTTCTGTGCAGGGGAAGGATTGGGCTCCCCTTCAGTGGGTAAAAAATTCCCATTAGACCAGTAAAAGAGGGTTCAGTGAGGGAATCACTACAGAGACGCCATTGGTATGTGTAACTGAGGGGTACAATTCCCTGACTGTATTGTTAGATATGATACTTACTACCACTACCTCTTGTACTTTAGACTCTGGCCACCCAGTACTAGGTATAAATAATTATGATAAACACTCCCACCTGATGAAACGGATCCAACACAAATGTACCAAGTCGAAAGTCTGCGTTTAATAATAATACATAGCAAAAGGTATGTACAACGATCACTTAATTACATTTATGATTTGAAATAGTATGCACTTTTATGGCAAATGAGTATTCGTAGGTAGATCAATATCGAATGTCCAATCTCTGATTGCGCAGGAAGCAAATATACAACCTGGAATATTTAGGGAACAATAGCAATGATACTTGAATGATTATATAGCTGGATACACTAGGGGGAGGTTCCGACTGCTTGTAGGACAGCTGGAGGGGGGGGGGTAGAGTCTGGCTGTATCCCGTCTGGCCGAGGGTATCCTGGGAGAGCCCACAGTCGTGCGACCCGGTGCCCAGCGATCCTCGATCCACAGATGAAAGCAGTTGGACTCTCTGTGGCCGGCGTCCTCCGGTCCACGATGGAGAGACGTGAGGCGACCTCGTCGTGTAGAGCGTCTTCTCACCTGTCGTCCTCTCCGGGGGGGGTATTTCCAACACACCGCAGTGTTGGCCTTTATCCATAGAATAATCAAAGTACTCAAAGCATAATCCAAGCCGGGGAAGGCTAGCCGTCGTCGGTAGAATAATCCAATATACAGGTCCACTCGCTCTTTGGCCTGGAGCTCCTCGGGTGCAGCTTCACGTGGGGTCAACCACCCTGGATAAGCGTCCAGCTGATGCCCGAAACGATGGGGGTGCTGATTACTATAGAACTCTTACCGCACGAGGCACTACATATGAATAGACTATTATTAGCTTAATAGAATACGTCCAACTCGACGATATAGTGCCAAATATGACTATTCAAATATTAATATACACGATGTCTCAATGCCGATACTGGGCCGAATTGGCCTTACTGCCCACACGTGGTTCGCGGGGAGGCTTTTGCGTCTGTCACTCTGTTGGAGGGTAAGGAACTGGACTAAAAGAAAGCTCTACTTTAATAGCGCAGTATATATACGCACTATGAACAAATAGTACCATTAGTGGTGCGGTAGACATATTCCTACGCGGAACTAGGACTTGTCCATACATGTTGAGCGGTACGATTGAACCTGGTCTGAGGGGTATGGCCACCTGGCACCAAGGTCTCGTCCAATGGTAGAATGGAGACTATTATGGGATGTTCAGTAGACTAGAAGGGATATTCAATGCATATTGTACAAGGAATATACAAGGGATATCAGGGGATATACAAATACAATTAAATATATATATATAAATAAATATATATATTCGGTTTAATCTGATCCTTCAGAACAGCCGCCCCCTAATTGGTCCCAACCCAATTAGTTAAGCAGAGACAGATTAACCGCACTGTCTACCACTCAAGGGTTCGCTGTAAGGGTCAGTCAACTCACAAAGTCATAGGGTCATGGTCATCATCGATTGTGTCTGGGAGTCGGGGCAGTTCTATGAGCCTCGCCACAGGACGGGTGTAAATGCGCCCCTGGACGAGTACTTCAGCTGCTCGGACCTTGCCATCGGCACCGGTGATCACTTTGCTTACGCGGCCAGCCGGCCACATAGCTCTGGGTAGTGACTGGTCAATAATCATGACGACTGTTCCTTCCGTCAAATTGTCTCTCTCTTTTACCCACTTCTGGCGGGTCTGTAGAGACGGTAGGTAGTGCAGTAGGAAACTGCTCCAAAACTTGTCGGCTAATACTTGGCTGTACCTCCACATTCGTCGGCCGTTCGCTTCTTCAGGCCGGTACATTGTCTGGGGTAACGCGGGATCTAGCCGCCCCATCAGGAGGGTGTTGGGGGTGACTGGGTCGACAACTGCTACATCACTGGAGACGTAACCGAGGGGCTTTGAGTTCAATACTCCCTCAATCTCCGTGAGGACTGTCATTAGGACTTCTTCCGCCACAGTCTGGGCCCCAAGTACTGCGTACAGGGCTGTCTTTATAGAACGTACTTCTCGTTCCCAAGTTCCACCGAAGTGGGGTGCGTTTGGGGGGTTGAATTGGAAGTCAATCTGGGCTGGAGCGAGGTGGGTCTTAAGTTCTGGGCCCATAGCTTGGAAGCTCTCCCTCAGCTCTCTTTCTCCGCCTTTGAAGTTTGTCCCGTGATCGGACAATAATGTAGACGGTTTTCCTTTCCGTGATGTGAATCTTCGGAAGGCCATAAGGAATGAGTCTGCGCTCATGGTCGGAAGGAGCTCGATATGTATCGCTCTGGTGGTCATGCATTTGAATACAATACCCCACCGCTTCTCGGTGCCTCTTCCTTTCTTTATGTGCAGCGGGCCAAAACAGTCCATGCCTGTTGAGTGGAATGGCTTGTCGCCGAGTCGGAGGCGACATGGAGGTAGGTCAGCCATCCGTGGTATGCTGGGCTGCGCGCGCCACTTTCGGCAGTCTAGACAGGTTCGCTGGAAGCGTCGCACCGCCTCTCTTCCTTGAAGTATCCAGTAACGACGTCTGATTTCCGCGAAGACTCTCTCTGCTCCTGCGTGGTGTACATCCTCGTCGTATTTCTTTATAATCAGCTCTGTGACCTTGTGTCGGCTGTTCAATACGATCGGGTACTTAATGTCATCCGGTAAATTGGGGGCTCTCCGCAGGCGACCACCCACTCTGATGAGGGTATGTGTGTCACTCTTGGGGGCCAGACGAATCAATCTGCTGTCTGATGGGACGGGCTTTCCTCCCTGTAGACAGTCTAGTTCATCGGGGAACGAGTCTCTCTGGGCTCGTTGCAGCAGAAGCAGTTCTGCTTCCTCGTAGTCAGCTGCTGACATATCAGCGGGGGACTTAATCTCTGGGTGGTGCCGCAGGAATGTCCGTTGCTGCGCACTCTCTATGGTAATGCAATCGTCTATGTTGGGGTCTGCGGAGACAACAGTGCTCAATCCACAGAACATGGGTTTCTTATTCTCAGCCTCCTCGTCACTTGCTTCCCTCGGGGTGGGCGTGGGCCAATCTCCTTCCGGGAGCTTGAGGAATGCTGGTCCGTCACTGTAGATGTTATGACGGGTTAAGTCATCTAGGGACATTCCCCGGGTGATGACGTCAGCTGGGTTGTGTTTTGTATCAACATAGCGCCAGTTTGCTTCTCCGGTTAACTCTTGAATCTCAGTGACTCTGACTCCCACGAAGACTTTGTATTGGCATGAATCCGATTTGATCCAGGCGAGTACTGTCGTGGAATCTGACCACAGGATCGTTCCATGCACCGGAATGGTGAGCCCACGCTGGACAAGCGCGGCTAGATGCGCTCCTGCGAGGGCTGCGCAGAGCTCCAGACGCGGGACAGACCGCTGCCTGCGTGGGGCTATTCTCGAGCGGGCGAGGATGAATGCCGTGTAGATCTCTCCCCCCTCCTCTCGGGCCCGCAAGCAGGCCACCGATCCGTAGGCGACCCCGGAGGCGTCACTGAAGACGCGCAAATCCATCCTACATGTCCCCGGCCTCACCGCGGGTGGGAAGCAGCCTCGGCGCACATTAACGCCTGGGAGCGAGCGGAGCTCCATCTCCCACTCTCTCCAGGTGGACGCAAGGTGTGCGGGAATGGGGTCGTCCCAGCCCTGGTCCCCGTCCCACAATGCTCGCACAATCATCTTTGCCCTGGTGGTGTACGGTAGTATACATCCTAACGGGTCATATTGTCGGGCGAGTGTTCTGTACACACTCCGTCTGGTGGTCGGTATTGCCGTCGACCTTCCCTGCTCCGTGGTCAGGGGTTTGTGTCTATAGTGGAGCGAATCTGTTTTGAAGCGCCACACTAGTCCTAGTGTCATCTCTTGGGCTTCTCCTGGGATTGTGGCCATCCAGGTCTCGCTGCTCGCTGCCTTGTCCTCGGAGGAGAGGCTGCGCAGTACGTGCGGATCGCTGCTGGCCCACTGCCTGAGATCAAAGCCGCCTTTGATCAGAGAGGCGCGGAGTTTAAGTAGGAGAGCCTCGGCTTCTTTCTGGGTCGAAACGCTTTGTAGACAGTTATCTACGTAGAAGCTGTTCTTCACACTGTGTCGGACCTCTTCGTCCGCTGCTGGGTCCTCTGCGACATGTCTCTGTAGTGCAAATGTAGCACAGCATGGGCTGCATGTAGTTCCGAAAGGGAGGACTTCCCATTGGTAGATGGCTGAGTGCTCATCTCCTGGCCTCTCTCTCCATAGGAACCGCAACAGGGGCTTGTCCTCCTCTACTAATCTCACCTGCAGGAACATCCCTTTGATATCCCCGCTGATAGCCACCTTGTCCTGGCGGAAGCGGAGTAGTACGCCTAGTAGGGAGGGGCCGAGTGTAGGACCGGGCAATAGCTCTTTATTCAGATTTTGGGATCCGATCTGGTAGCTGCAGTTAAACACGATGCGGTCTTTGCCGTTGTGATGAACCTTGTGGTGGGGCACGTACCACGATTCAGTCGTCTGGTCGGCCTCTTTAATGTCAATCTTTGTGACGTGTCCCGCTGTGATGAGCTTCTCAATCTCAGCGCGGTATACACTTTCTTGGGCGGGGTCCTTGGCTAAGCGCCGCTCTGTGTTTAGTAGGTACCGCTCTGTGGCGTCTTTCTTTGCGTGAAAGGTAGGCATCCCTTCCCGCCGCAGGAGTGGCGTGGCGTATCTCAACACGCCGCTGACTGGGACTCTCTTTGTTCCCGTCTCGAGGAGGTTAATGGCGTAGATGTCGTCTTTAGAGCGAATGTCTTTCTTTTCGTTCTTAAAGGGCATTTGTTCTAAGGTCCATAGCCTCTCTACATGCTGCAGGAGTGCGGTGTCTCCCTCTGTGACTCGGGAGTGGAGACAGCTAGTGGCTGTGGTTCGGTTGAGAGATTTGGCGAGTGGGCCTTGGAGAGTCCATCCTAGGCGGGTCTCGACTGCTGCAGGACAGCCTCTGGGTCCGGTATGAACCCGGTCTATCGGGACAATGAGGTCTGCATGGTCGGAGCCTATCAACAGTGTCGGGGTAGCACCGTCTATGAGTGGGATCGGTAGCTTGCGTAGATGTACATATTTCTCCATCAGCTTGGCTACGGGGTATGTGTACCGCGAGAGTCCTATTTCTTGGCTGGTGAAAGCGTCTGTAATCCTGTACCGTCGCTCGGGCTGGCCGCTTGCTGCGATAGAGAATGAGACATTCTCGCCCTTTATCGTTTTCAAATCTCTTCTTATTGTCCGAATTGTCATTTGGTTTTCGCTCCCCCGCAGCCCTAGCTGGGCCGCAGCGGACGCGAGCAGAAGGGTCTTCTCTGACCCGTCATCAAGGACGGCGTAAGTGTCCATGACTTTATTCTGGTAGCTCAATGTCACACGGACTACCTTTAGGAGCACTCTGGCTCCGCTGCTGCTGGCGGGGTCGATGTACATGACGCTTGCTTTGCTGCTTGATGGTGCGGGTGGAGGCCGCCGTCTGTTACTGTCGTGGAGTATGTCCAGATGGGCTCCATCGCACCGACTGCACTTTTTCTTTAAGCGGCATTCGGCTGCCATGTGTGATCGCGCACAGCGAAAACAGCGTCTGTTGGACTTTATCCATTGACTCGCTTCCTCCGCATTCATCTTGGGGAATGAGTCACATTGTGACAGCCAGTGTTCTTTCTCACAGTAGGGGCACACTATCTTCCACTTCTCCTTTCTTGAGGGGGTACTGTGGCTCCTACTGCTTGGCACTGACTCCGATAGGTGCATGACAGTCACCGATCTTCTTCCATCATTTAGTCTCCTGGTTCCTTCTCTGGAGCCAGGGGTGCTCCGTCCGAATGTATCTAGCCGTAAGCTGCTGACTTCTCTCGCCAGGAAGTCGGCTAGATCGAGGAGGTTCGGTTCGGGGCCATTAGGGTCTCGGTGGTCTCTCTGCCGCCTAAAGCGCTCCTGTCGGGCGGGCGGTAGCTTCTCCAAGATCCTCTCTACATTTGAGTTGGCGTATAGTTCATGCCTACCCTTTTCCCTCTGCGCTCCCAGCATCCCTACCAGGGACTGCACTCTGATGGACAGGTCGTCCAGTGCTCGATTGTCTGTTGCTGGGGGTAGGCGGTCGATGTGCCTGATCTCCTGGATCACGTAATCCCATATACGTCCATATCTCTGGTCCAACGCTACCAGCGCTGCGGTGTATGGGGTCGTGGAAGTGGCGTGGGCGAGCGCTATGTTGTGCGCGCGGGGTACCTTTAAATGCTTCAGTAGTATCGCGTATTTATGGCGTTCATCAATGACATCCACCAACATTGTCTCCAGACACATGCGGAGCTCCGTATACTGGGCCCGGTTCTCCTGGGTGAAGTCTGGTACCATAGGTGTGCCAATGTATGACGCGGATTGTTGATACATCGGCGAGCGTTGGGGGAGAGGCCTCCTAGGCGAGTCTCCTCCTGCTCCTTGGCGTGGGCTGGTACCGGCTGTGTACCATGGCCCGCTGGTCCAGGTGCTGTTCCTCGGTGCGGGTCGTGCGTCGTGCTCACCCGTGAATAGCGTCGGGGGTCTGTAGCGCAGCTCCGCGGGGGTATAGCCTGGGCTGTACTGGACCTCCTGGTCCGGTAGAGTACTGTGCTGTCGTCGGGCGTGGTTCTCCTCCTCTTCCTCTTCGTCTTCCGTTAGGTCATCCAGGGCTTGTAGTCTCTGATTTAGCCTCTCCGCAGTGTATGCTGCTCCTTCCCGGTGGCTGGGTCTCGCTTGGACCGGTTGGGGAAGGGGGTCTGCGGGGGGTATAAACCTCGTCTGTTGGTCAAGTTCAGGGTCGCTTACTCGGCTAGGGGATGCCGCCCTGGAGTGATGTCTAGACGAGTTCCTGGAGCCTCTGGTGGAGGGAGGGGGTGTTGTCCTTCTGATCAGCTGTTCTATTAGTTGCGCTTGTGCTCTGTCGCGCTCGGCTTCGCGCTTGGTGAGATCCGATTCTCTCTGGGCACCGGTGGCGGCGCGCTGGGCGTCGGCCCGGTCTCTTGCCATATTCTCTTCCATCTGAATGCGTCTTATTTCCAGGCGTATGTGCTCTTCTTCGCTCCGTTGCTGTATCTGCAATCGATCGCGTTCACCCTGGAGTCTATCGCGTTCAGTAGAGGCTTTCAGGCTGACGAGGAATGCCTGCTGTAGTGTCCTCTCTGCCTCGCTGGGAGAAGACGGTTGTATAGGGGAGCCGTCCCTTGGGGTACTCCGTGCGGAGTCTTGGAGCTCTATATCCACGGTGCTCTCCTCATCTTCTTCCGTGCCGAGTTCTCTCTCTGTAGTGTTGTCTTCCTCCCGGGACTCGTCGGGGACTACTTCTTTGGTATTGGCGGGGTGTAAAGTCATGTCTGGTTCCCCCTGGTCCCCACCGTGAGCTGGGTCAGTTACGTTAGAACCCATAGGGGCCTCTATGGTCGGGGTAGCCTGGTCGTTAGGGTTAGACATAATTTTACTTTCTAGTTTTACCGCGTTTACTGTTGGTAGAAGACTAGGTTGTTGACTGACAGCGTAAGCCTCTAGGTACTGAGGGAGCTGTCGTTTGCGCCGCGGGCGTTGTTGGTTAGGAGGATCGTTTTGTGGAGTGTTCATCATAGGCCATTTTAATATTAATAACACTATATTAATATTACACTGATTACCCTCCGGCTCGAAGGACCAATTGTAACTGAGGGGTACAATTCCCTGACTGTATTGTTAGATATGATACTTACTACCACTACCTCTTGTACTTTAGACTCTGGCCACCCAGTACTAGGTATAAATAATTATGATAAACACTCCCACCTGATGAAACGGATCCAACACAAATGTACCAAGTCGAAAGTCTGCGTTTAATAATAATACATAGCAAAAGGTATGTACAACGATCACTTAATTACATTTATGATTTGAAATAGTATGCACTTTTATGGCAAATGAGTATTCGTAGGTAGATCAATATCGAATGTCCAATCTCTGATTGCGCAGGAAGCAAATATACAACCTGGAATATTTAGGGAACAATAGCAATGATACTTGAATGATTATATAGCTGGATACACTAGGGGGAGGTTCCGACTGCTTGTAGGACAGCTGGAGGGGGGGGGGGTAGAGTCTGGCTGTATCCCGTCTGGCCGAGGGTATCCTGGGAGAGCCCACAGTCGTGCGACCCGGTGCCCAGCGATCCTCGATCCACAGATGAAAGCAGTTGGACTCTCTGTGGCCGGCGTCCTCCGGTCCACGATGGAGAGACGTGAGGCGACCTCGTCGTGTAGAGCGTCTTCTCACCTGTCGTCCTCTCCGGGGGGGGTATTTCCAACACACCGCAGTGTTGGCCTTTATCCATAGAATAATCAAAGTACTCAAAGCATAATCCAAGCCGGGGAAGGCTAGCCGTCGTCGGTAGAATAATCCAATATACAGGTCCACTCGCTCTTTGGCCTGGAGCTCCTCGGGTGCAGCTTCACGTGGGGTCAACCACCCTGGATAAGCGTCCAGCTGATGCCCGAAACGATGGGGGTGCTGATTACTATAGAACTCTTACCGCACGAGGCACTACATATGAATAGACTATTATTAGCTTAATAGAATACGTTCAACTCGACGATATAGTGCCAAATATGACTATTCAAATATTAATATACACGATGTCTCAATGCCGATACTGGGCCGAATTGGCCTTACTGCCCACACGTGGTTCGCGGGGAGGCTGTTGCGTCTGTCACTCTGTTGGAGGGTAAGGAACTGGACTAAAAGAAAGCTCTACTTTAATAGCGCAGTATATATACGCACTATGAACAAATAGTACCATTAGTGGTGCGGTAGACATATTCCTACGCGGAACTAGGACTTGTCCATACATGTTGAGCGGTACGATTGAACCTGGTCTGAGGGGTATGGCGACCTGGCACCAAGGTCTCGTCCAATGGTAGAATGGAGACTATTATGGGATGTTCAGTAGACTAGAAGGGATATTCAATGCATATTGTACAAGGAATATACAAGGGATATCAGGGGATATACAAATACAATTAAATATATATATATAAATAAATATATATATTCGGTTTAATCTGATCCTTCAGAACAGTATGTATATGTTTGTAGTTGTCAATTTAAATCACTATAATTTTTTACCTGTTGAGGGCTGGGCCTGGGTTGGTGGCAATTTTGTGGGAATCATTCCAATTAATGAATGTTTGGGTGTACTGTGTAACTAGATAGGAGGGGATGCCAATTGGCAAGTTGTTTTGTGTACTTTGGGTTGGATCTGGTCCATTGTGATCAAGTAACAATTGTTTGGTTAAATGAAATTCAAACATAATTGATTTGGTCTGTTTTAAATTTAAAGTAAAGCGGCACGGTGGTGTAGTGGTTAACACTGTCGCCTCACAGCAAGAAGGTCCAGGGTTCGAATCCCGCTTGGGGACCAGGTTTCCATGATGCCAGTTACCCAGGTGGGGTATCTCCCAGGCCTTTCTGTATGGAGTTTGCATGTTCTCCCCGTGCTCGCAAGGGTTTCCCCCCCGATAAGATAAACCCAATGGAAAAACATGCACAACAACAAGATCGCTAACGCTGTGGCGTCCTTGACGAAGACGGGACAGGAGCACTTGGATTGGTCCCCTGGCGCGGCTCACGTTGCGCCTGTCTGCTCCCGGCTGCCCTTGGGGGGGAAGGACGACGGGATGGGTTAATCGCAGATACGAATTGCATGCATGCATCGCATGTGTGCCAATTGATGACCTCGGAGCAGGTCCTAAATTATAAATTATAATTATTATTTGGAAGGTTGGTAAATTAATTTGGTTAAATTGAAATTCAAACATAATTGATTTTGCCTGTAATGAATGGAAATATCGAATAAAAGAAATAATGATAAACCCGGCTAATCTAATGTTGCTATTATCGCAGCACGCCCAGATTCCACAGTTAAAACAAGATCATTGTTCATCAGAGAGTGCAGCGGGCTGACGATATGAACCACTAGGGCAGCGAAGGCTTGTGTTTCATTAGCCGTGTTTCAGTCATCTTTAAGAATCCTTTTTCCTGTGATGGTCTTCTATCTAGGCTGAAGGAGCACCTAAGAAACACAAGCCAGGAGTTGCCAAGAAAGGCGAGGCAGCAGCGGCAGTAGGGGAGACCAAGAAAGCAGCAGACGCCAAGGAGGCAGTGGAGACGGAACCTTCTGTGAGTGACGATGAGCTGAAGAGAAACGCCTGCAGGCTAAATCAAACGGAGACTCAGAAGAAGCTTCTATCCTCAGGCCAACAGAATGCTTAATGACAATAACACCATGTAACAACCATCAAATTCACGCACAGCACACACATCCACACACTCACTTTAAACAAACAACCCACTGCAGCACCCACTTTACACACTTTAGAACACCTGACTTACTGACTTAAGCCTTTGCACTCCCTGCGGAGCATAGGCCACTGACGATTTCTTTCCATGTTGCGCGGTTTTTGGCCTCCCGAACGATGTTGTGCCATCCCAGTCCAGCCTCTTTCATTTCCCCTTCCCAAGAACGGCGCCAGGTGTTTCGAGGCCTGCCACGTTTCCTCTTTCCAGGTGGGTTCCATCGTAGGGCTTGCCGGGTGATGTTTGTGTCTTCCTTTCTCAGGGTATGGCCTATCCACATCCACTTTCTCTTCTTTATTTCTTCTGGCGGGGGTAGTTGTTTTGTGCGCTCCCACAGGTCCAGATTTGTAATGACATTTGGCCATCTCACTCTTAGAATGCGGCGGAGGCAGGAATTTATGAAGGACTGTACTTTCTGATTCAGCCCTACAGTTGTCTTCCAGGTCTCGGCGCCATACAGGAGGACTGATTTAACATTGGAGTTAAAGATCCTCAGCTTTGTGTTGGTTTTTATTTCACGAGACCTCCATACTCGACCAAGTAGGTTGTATGCCGTTCTTGCTTTTCCGATTCGCACTCTGATGTCTTCTTCTGTGCCACCCGCTGTATCTACTATGCTCCCAAGGTAGGTAAAGGAGTTAGTTTCTTCGATGGCCTCTCCCTCTAGTTCAATGTTTTGCTGGCACTTTGTGTTGATCTTCATAATCTTGGTTTTTACCCTATTGATCTTCATTCCTAGAGTTGAGGCTGTTTCCTTTAGTTTGTTGGTCTTTTGTTGCATTTGCTGGTGACTGTGTGATAAGAGAGCTAGGTCATCTGCAAAATCGAGGTCTTCAAGCTGGTGCATCAGTGTCCACTGGATGCCGTTTCTGGCTCCTTCTGTTGTCTTCTTCATGGTCCAATCAATGGCCAGCAGGAACAAGAAGGGTGACAGCAGGCAGCCTTGTCTCACTCCGGTCTTTATCTCAAACGGGTTTGAGGGCTCCCCTCTGTGCAGTACCCTACTTGTCATCCCGTCATATGATCCTCTGATGATGTTGATGTACTTCGGTGGGATTCCATAGTGCTCCATCAGGTGCCACAGACTGTTCCTATCTAGACTGTCAAAGGCCTGTTCGAAATCGATGAAGTTGATGTATAAGGAGCTGTTCCATTCCAGGGACTGTTCGATGATGATCCTCAGTGTGGCGATCTGGTCTATGCATGACCTTTCTTTCCGGAATCCTGCTTGATGGTCTCTGAGGAGCATGTCAACGGCAGTCTTCATCCTATCTAGAATTATCCGGTTGAAGACTTTGCTGGCAGTTGAAAGTAGCGTGATCCCCCGGTAGTTCTTGCATAGTGCAAGGTCCCCTTTCTTTGGTATCTTCACTATGTAGCCTTCTTTCCAATCTTTGGGTATCCTTTCTTCTTGCCAAATTTTCCTCATGAGGGGATGGAGTGCTTTGATGCTTGTAATGATGTCGGTCTTGAATGCTTCACTCGGAATGGTGTCTGGTCCTGCTGCTTTCCCATCTCTCAATTGTGATATTGCTTTCCTAGTTTCTTCTTTTGTTGGGGGGATCATTTTCAGTGGGAGTGTGTCTGTTGCTGCTTGTATATCTGCTGGGATGCTTGCTGGTGCTCTGTTGAGCAGCTCTGTGAAATGTTCTACCCATCTCCTTGTTTGTTCTTCCTTTGTGGATAGTGTGTTTCCTGCCTTGTCTTTTATGGGCTTCTCTGATTTCATCCTTCTCCCCGAGAGCTTCCTGGTGATGTTGTATACCTCTCTCATGTTTCTCTGTCCCGCTGCTTCTTCTGCTTGTGTAGCAAGCTCTTCATAGTAGCATCTCTTGTCCGCCCTGACCTTTTTCTTTATTTCTTTATGTATCCTGTTGTATTCCTTTGTGTGCTTCTCCTTGGCTGCTCTCGTCCTGGCATTGTTGAGGTGGTCCTTTGCCTTTTTCCTCTCCTCCATGCTGTCCAATGTTCTTTGGGTGATCCACATTTTGTTTTCTTTCTTTCTTCTTCCCAGACTTTCCTCGCAGGTTGTTTGCCACACGTTTTTGATCTTCTCCCAGCTTTCGTCGATTTCTTCTTCCCCACTGCTCATTTCAGCCAGGGCCTGGAACTTGTTCCTCAGTGTGATCTGGAAGTGCTTCTGGTGTAGTTTTTCTTCCAGTTTCTTGGTGTCATACTTTGTTATTCTGTTTCCTGGGGTCCCCCTTTTCAGCTTCAGTTGTACCTTTGCTATGACTAAGTGGTGGTCTGATCCCACATCTGCACCTCTCTTTGTTCGCACATCGAGCAGAGATCGTCTGAACTGCTTCCTGATGCATATGTGATCGATTTGGTTGCATGTTTTCTGATCAGGGGACACCCATGTGGTCTTGTGAGTTTCTTTATGTGGGAAAAAAGTTCCGCCAATTACCAGGCTGTTGTCTGCACAGAAGTCCAAAAACATCTGCCCATTTTCGTTTCTGCAGCCCACTCCTTGCTGTCCCATGACTGGTACGTATCCGTTGTTTTCTTTTCCCACTTTGGCGTTCATGTCGCCCATCAGTATAACCACCTCCCTTTCCGTTGCTTTGAGTAGTGTGTTCTGTAGTTTTCCATAGAACTCCTCCTTTGACTCTTCTGTGGCATCGTTGGTTGGTGCGTATGCCACAATGATCCCGAGTGTGATTCTTGGATGAGACGTTCTGAACTTTGCTGTGATGAGTCTAGAGGAGACTGGTTCCCATCCAATGAGAGCCTTCTCCGCCTGTGTTGAGAGCATGATGCCTACCCCCTGCGTGTGTGGGGCGCCTTCTTCTTCATGTCCAGAGTACAGTATCTGTTTTCCAGATGCTAATCTGCTCTCTCTTGAACCTATCCATCTTGTTTCATTTAAACCTAGTATGTGTAAGTCGTAACTTTGCATCTCCTTTGCGATGTTGTCAGCTTTCCCTGCTTCGTACATGGTGCGCACGTTCCATGTTCCTATCTTTGTAGGTTTCCTGGTTGGGAGGACATTCGATCTCCTAGCTTCCCAGAGGCTTTGGCTAGCAGACGTCATATTTTCCATTTCGGATCCACCACCGGGAAACCTTGCGCTCAAGTTATCAGTCAGTGTTTTCGTAATCAAAAGTTAACCTCTGAGCGGGGGATTGGTCTACCCAGAGGTGCTTTTTTGTCAGGGTAGTGCTCCCTTAGCCCTTTGCCCTCTCAGGCCCACCGGGCAGTGGTTGAACCATTCTTCGTCTGTTCCCTCACCTGAGACCAGTTTGCCATGGGTGACCCTACCGGGAGCACTAGGCTCCAGACAACATAGCTCTCAGGATCCTAAGGACACGCAAACCTCTCCACCGCGATAAGGTGATGGTTCCAGAAAAGTGTGTTTAGAACACCTAAACACACTTTATATTTATTGGTAAAGAATTTGCACTACAACCCATACCTCATTACATCTTACTGTAAATTCTAATTTACATGCTATACTATGTTATTTGATTTGTTATTTGATACTATCTTGTCTAGCACAGTCTCTGGAGCGTAACAGTAAGCATTTTGTATGAAAGTATTCTGTACTTCTGTATGACAACTATTAAAGAAACTTGAAACTTGTACCTAAATTGTACCTCATCCCATTTCTGCTTTGCACTGTATAGTATATTGTAACTCAGTTACTTCTACTCTGCATTGTACATTGTATATATGTATATACTGAACACTTTTGTCCACGTACTTGACTTCTATTTTATACTTATTTTATACTTATCTATTTTTTGTCTAGCACAGTCTCTGGAGCGTAACAGAAAGAAGCATTTTGTATAAAAGTATTCTGTACTTCTGTATGACAACTAAAAAAAAATCATTCACATCCCTAGTCTTTATATTTTGCTCACGTTACCCTTTCGCAGAGCGTCTCTTTGCTATTGCTTTGCCTCCCATGTGTATGAAAGTGTTTTTGTGATCCTCTTGTCTGGTCCAGGCTGTGGAGGCAATGGAGAGCAGTGAGATGCCCCGTCAGGCTCTGGTCCGCATGCTGGCCAAGAAACCAGGCTGGGAGGAGACTCACTTCCAGGTCCTTGCCCACAATACAGTATTTATACCAATGGATGATAAGGCCATGCAAAATAAATGGTTTGATTCCGGTTGCCGACCGACCCTTTATGAGTTTTCAAAAAAAAAAAAAACTTTTTGAACTAAAGTTTAGTTACATCTTTTTAATACCACTACCTTTGTACATTGTACTTTTGTAGTACAGTGTCTTTGTATTTTAACCTTTAGTATTATGGATATTAAACATGCTGGCACTGGCAGAGTACATGCATACATGTTGTCGTGAACATTTTAAATAAAGAAATTCCCTATCCATAGTCGCCGTGGGAAAACATTTAATTAAATAAATTCCCTACCTACCCACGGCCTTAACTGACAACAACCAACAGGAACCACACAATTTATTTTGTCAGGCCTAACCCTTATCCATTGGATAAGGCTACCCGTATTCCATTAGACACGGAGCAATATGTTGTATTTGCTTAAAATGTTTGTCCTATTCTTCATTGTTTTAGGTGATGCAGCTGAAGCTGCAGGTGGTAGCAGCAGTAGCCAGAGGGGTCGTTTCTCCAAGATGTCTGCCTCTGTGCTGCTGGATGCTCTGGTTGACAAGGTGGGAGATGCCAAGTGTGGAGAGAAGGCCAAGGAAGCCCTGACTGCCATCGGGGAGGCCTGCTCTTCACCTTGGACTGCTGATCAGGTAACTAGTAGAGATGGGCACGTTATTCTATTCTAAATTATGTATTTATTCTACTATAGCTGATGGGGTTCATTTGTCAACTGCACTGATTCAGCCTACTTATTGATCGAGTTTATTTTTTCCATATTTATTCAACTAATAAAGGGAAAAACGGTTCTGATTTATTTGTTTAGTAAAGGCAAGGATCTGAGAAGCCCTTCTGGCTATGAGTGCACTGCACTCTTTTTCTTTATTTTAATTTGGGGTAGTTTGATTGAACACTTTGAGTGCTGCACTGTTTTCGGGGCCCCATCTATTCAATGCCACGCTTTAAATGATAAGAGTCCGTCACCTTGTTTGTAGAGCTATAACTATATTCTATATTATAGCTATGGATACAATACTATGGTCATTTGACAGTGACTTTCTTCCGCTCAAGATGCAAAAAAGAGAATTTTTCAATGCATACATTCGAGCGTTATACCGTGTCGATTAACAATGTTGTGTGTTTACGTTTGCAGTTGTATTAAATCTAGCGCCTCCCTTCTCCTTCCAGAATAAACGTGAAGGCTTTTATCAACCATATCAAGACTGCTTTGGGAGCCAACAATCCTGTGAGTGTTTCAGCCTTAGTTAATTCAGCACAGCGTATGTCTGCTGCTATTGTGAGTGTCTGAGCTTTCCTGGTTCAAAGCTCTGCTGTAGGTAGGAAGGCGTACCTATTTGGAGTTGCAGGGCTTTATCTAATTTTGTTGTTACAAAAGACACATCGCATAGTTCTTCCTGCGGCAGAAATGTTAGATGGCATCTTGGTGTGTTTGTCAGGGTTCGCACAAGGTTCTTAAAGTGCTTGATTTGTTTTACCAAAAAAAAGCCATGGCCTGGAATTCCTTATACAGCCATTTTTTTTACGAGGTGCTTAAAAAGTCCCTGAAATCAACCATTCGCATTGAGAGTTTGTTCATCCATGATAAGAAATGTCTGAATCAAGAGATTAAATTTTTTTTATTTAAAAGTAACTGTCAGAAAATGGTTTTAAGCCATACATATTGGATCCGATCTTTCTTCTATAAAAAACGGCATTTAAAAGTGAATTGTATCCTTTTAAATGCCCTTTTAAAATGAAAGATGGTGCTTGGAAAAGTACTTGCATTTCATTTAGCAATGTCTGGGAACCCTGGTTTGTGTTGCAGCAGCTGTGCGAGCAGCAACCAGCTCCCTGATGGGGGTCCTGTTTCTGTATATGGGCGCTCCTCTGCGGATGTTCTTTGAGGATGAGAAGGCTATCTCCGCGATAGATGCAGCGTTCCAGAAGGTAACTGTACACAACAAATGCTACGTTTTTATAAGTCCTGTGTGATGTTACTTGGAGGTCCAAACAATGTTTGTTTAAGCTCCCGTCTGTACAAATCTACTTTGTGTGCACTGTGGGGTAGATTTCAGTGAGCCTCACCCATTTACTTTGCATTGCTTTGTGGCTAACTAACTAGCCGGAGCTAGTATTGGGGAACAGCTTTGATTGTACTTCAGTATTGGTAGGTAAGACATTTTAATGGGGCTAGGGTTCCAAAAATCTGTTCACATCCATGTGACGACACAAATTCAAGCATTCTCTCCCGTTTTCGATTAACGAATGTTGACTGAACTGTCCCGGAGCACAGGAATAACGACCATTTTGAAATGGTTCCACGCCGTCAGGCCTACTTGAAGTATGACCGTATATGTTCACTGACTGACGTTGAATGTGCTGTGTTTTAGATGCAGGGCCAGAAGCCTCCTGCTCCACTGAGGGGCCTGGGGGCCAGAAGGAGGATGACGACACTGCTGAGGAGCAGGAGGAAGAGGGAGGACCAGCAGCTGTTATGGACCTGCTTCCCCGCACAGACATCAGGTCAGTGTCTACTCCAGCTCTACTCTGACTGAGCGTTACAGTGATCTTTCTGCTTTATTTATCATTTAATAAAATGTGTAAAGGTGCAGAATGAAGTATTGCTTTCCCCCAAAACATTATTATGGATTTTATGATTTATTTATCTTTGGGTGTCCAAAATGAGTTGTATGCATGTATCCCCTACCCTACTTCCCATTTCCACATGTGGAATGCACCTCATTGGATAAATATGCTGCTAGTTGTTGAGAGGTCCCTGTTTCGCTGCTGTTTTCAAAAAGAAAATGGCGGCTGGCTTGCTCATCAACTTTCTCTTTTGCAACCAAAAATGTTAATGTTTCTGACGACTATAGTATAAACTAATAGTAGACGGATTGATCTGCACTTAGTTTGATACGGTGTACAATTATTGTAATTATCTACGCATCCCGCATAATTTTTTTCCGTAGCCTCTGTTTGCGAAGACGCTCTCTGATTGGCTAGCCCGCGTACAGCGAAGACCCTCTCTGATTGGTTTAGCTCCAAAGGGCTCTGGGATATATAATATTCTCTGCTTCGAAGTGGTTATGCTTTGGCCCTCTTTCGAAGTGGGTTATGTTTAGGGTTAGCCCTAACCCTAACCATAACTCTAAGCATAACCCACTTCGAAAGAGGGCCAAAGCATACAGTGGCGTCGCGTGGGTAAAATAACAGGGGAAGCCAAAAAAAATCATTAAAAAAAAATTATTAAATATTTTTATTTTTTTTTAAGTCAAGCAGTCACCATGTACACTACAGTATGGCTCGGCGGCCAGTCAAACTTTCTTAACAGATTGCAGAATGGGTACAATACAGTACGGCTCAATACACACAATTGTATAAGGGGATGCAGACCAGAGAAAGACGTTTGTCTTGTTTACATCAGGGTCCCCCATTTTCAATTCATAGTGACATTTATGACATACAAGACATCATGACATCAAATATACAGTACTGTTACCCATAGATCCTGACAGAGTATATACATATGATGGGGAGGGGACTGTACATTAGGAGGGGGTGGGTGGGTGGGAGAGAAATATACATATGGCCGGGAGAGAATATGACTGTCTATTAGACAAACGTGACAAGACAAACGTATTTCTCTGGTCTGCATCCCCTTAACAATTGTGTGTATTGAGCCGTACTGTATTGTACCCATTCTGCAATCTGTTAAATAAAGTTCTCATTAATTCATTCATTCATTCACGTGTCTGTTGCGCGGCGCGCCCAGCCATCAGAGCGATCCTACTGTAAAATGCGGAAGCAGCCATTTCAGCCTCAGCTCGTTTATAAAAATGATTTAAAATGTTTATTAGCAACGCCGAGCTTTCAAACCCCGCCGCATCTGTGTGTGAAACCCTAATGGAACGCTGGGTACCTTTGACATTTATATCCGATATATTTTGGACCCACCGCTAGCTTTTAAGCAGTGCTTGATGGTGCACATTAACCTGGCTACTACGGAGGAATAAGTGACTGCGTATTCCAGCCCCTGGCTTGCATTGCAGTCATGAAAGGGTATACAAGCTTGCCTGATAACGTTAGTTAGTCAGTCAGGCTGCTCAGTGCTTACCTGGTCAATAATGTGGTCCTCCTCTTGCCAGATAGATTTGTTAAATCATAATATCCACAGTGGTGTGCTCTGCTGGTCCTCAGTAAATGTCCCGCCGGCAAAAATAAGTTGCTATTAAAGTGCTAAATGTTAGATACACTAATAGAGGATTCGAACGTGCCCGCTCTGTTAATAACATTTTCAATCAATTCCGCGAGGGGATGATGTTCAGACATGTTTGTAGTAGACTACTAGACTGAGTGACAGTTTTATACTACTAATGGGATGTCACGTTAGGTAGTCAGGTGGAAACGTGAACTTCTGACCTGCCCCGCCTCCAGGGGGGAAAATATGCTGAGTGTTTTCCTCCCAGCTCCGTTTTAAACTTTTAGGGTGTGGCAGTCAGCTCGAATCTGATTGGCTAGGATCGGATTTGGACTCTATAATGCTGGAAGCCTGGAGAAAGAGACCTACCCACTGCCTCTCTCCTATACTAGCTGCAGTGAGCACAGTCTGACAGTGTGTTAGAGGGAGTGAGAAGGAGAAGAGGGAGACATAAAAAAAAAAAAAAAAAAAAAAAAACACAGATGCACAGATGAGAGAGAATGTAAACTATATTACATTTTTTTTTTTTTTTTTTTCATATTTCATATTTGATATGAATTTATAGGGAGGCATGGCTTCCGTTGGCTTCCATAAGGATTCGCCACTGAAAGCATAACTACTTCGAAGCAGAGAATATATGTACAAGGCGGAAGAGACCCTTCGGAGCTAAACCAATCAGAGAGGGTATTTTCTTCTATGCTGTACGCGGGCTAGCCAATCAGAGAGCGTCTTCGCAAACGGAGGCGATGGAAAAAATCACACAGGCACGCCATTGTTTGTGGCTGTGCTGGTGCTCTAGTGCAGCATCTAGTGGCTGAATTATATATAGCACATTTTAGACGGTTATATGGTTTTCAGCTGAACTTTGTCCATATTTCTTCTTGCAGTGATAAAATCACAGGGGAGTTGCTGGCTAAGATTGGGGATAAAAACTGGACGATCCGGAAGGAAGGACTAGATGAGGTGGCTGCCGTCATCTCGGAGGCTAAGCTCATTAAGCCCTCTGTGGGAGATCTTCCCGTTGCTCTCAAGGCACGCCTTGGCGACTCCAACAAGATCCTGGTGGGTAGGAAGTCCATTGCTGCCACAAACGTTGGCCATGATGCTTGATGTGGCACTAGTGTGTGTGATACCATCCTGTTGGTGTGTTTCAGGTCCAGCAGACCCTGTCTATCCTTCAGCAGATGGCCACGGCCATGGGCCCTGCCCTCAAACAGCATGTCAAAACGCTTGGCGTGCCAGTTATCACTGCTCTGGGAGACAGTAAGGTACAGGGTTGGAAAATGGTGCAGTTTGAATACCAGGCCTGTCAACCAAAGAGCATTGGCTAACAGTATTTACACTATGTGAAAATTCATCAACCAATATTCTGACCACCCCTGCTGCTCACTGCCGTGTCCCTCTAATGGTTGTTTGTGTGCGTTCACCTTAGAACACTGTTCGTGCCACATGTCCAGTTTGTTTTGTGATGTTTGTAATTTTGTTTTAAGCGCCTTTGAGGTGCTTTGGTACCATGAGGTGCACGCATAGTCGTAGTACCCTTGAATGAGTGCTCCTGCCAGAGTCTTCAGGGTATTCTTGTTTACCAGAGAGGAGATCCGGTACAAGAATCTAGTTCGTTGGTTGACTTTTTTTATTACATTGGATGCCATTTTGTCACAGGAAAGATTTGCCTCTAGGATGGAACCCAGGTAGGTAATTTCGTCTTTCCTTGTGACAATATTGTCACCCACTGTAACTGAGAAGCCGTCGGTCTTGATGAGTTTGTTATTTGAACTGAAGAGAATGGACTCTGTTTTGCCCATGTGTAATGATAGTTTGTTATCAGCGAGCCATATGCAGATTTTGCCTAGTTCTGTGCTGAGGGTTTTTTCAACCTGCAACTTGTTCTTGTCAGAGACCAGCAGGGCTGAGTCGTCCGCAAACAGGAACAAGTTGCAGTCACAGGCTGACGACATGTCATTTGCATAAACTACTGCGCATGAATGGGTACAATACAGTACAGTACAGCTCAATACATTATTGTTAAGGGGATGCAGACCAGAGAAAGACTTTCGTCTTGTTTAAATCAGGGTCCCCCATTTTCAATGCATCATATAACATATATGACATAGATGACATACAGATAGATAGTACTGTTACATCTAGACATTTATGACATACATACCAGATCTACAAATATACAGCACTGTTTGTGATACGAAAATAGTCTAAAAAGAGTATATACATTTGAGGGGGAAGAAACTGTACATTGGAAGAGGTTGGGTAGGTGGGGTGGGGGGTGGGGTTGGGTAGGTGGGGAAAACTGTACATTGGAGGTGGTTGGGTGGGGGGGGACTGTGAATTGGAGGGGGTTGGGTTTGGACATTTAAGTTAGTGACATACAAGATATGCAAATATGGTTAGAGTTACATCAGAATCAGTAAATAAGAGGTTGAATAAAATTATATGGGATATAAACTAAATTAAATATAGCACATGTAAAAATAAAATGGGAATAGGCCAGGGCTGTACAACTGGGCAGATGTGGTCAATCATATACACTAATTAGAATGAGTAACAATGCAGTGGGCAAGTATATAGTCCAGTAGGGTGTATTAAAATTTGTAACACGGTGGGGGGTGTCAGTGAGGGTCCCGAGCCTTGTTGATGAGGCTCACTGCAGAGGGGAAGAAACTGCTCTTGTGGCGTGAGGTTTTGGCCCTGGTGGACCACAGCCTCCTTCCAGAGGGGAGTGACTCAAACAGGTTGTGACCGGGGTGGTAGGGGTCGGCCACAATCTTACCTGCACGCTTCAGGGTCCTGGAGGCGTACAGGTCCTGGAGAGATGGCAGATTGCAGCCGATCACCTTCTCAGCAGAGTGGATGACACGCTGCAGCCTGCCTTTGACCCCACACAATTTGTATTACAGCATTGTCTGATTCATTGAGTAAATGAGGAGAAATACATAGTACATACATAGTGAAAGTAAAAATATCATACAAATTCACCTCAGGCAGCAAGACTCCAAGGATATAGGCTACATTATCCAGGATGGGTACAGATGAGACTGTGCTGGCCAGGATGTTTGACAAGAAGTCAAACACTGTGTTTTGATGCCTGTCGTCCTGAAAATAGACTGGGGCACACGTTGACCATGACTGCTTCTTGCTTAGTGACCTCTGGACGTACTTCTGCAACCACTTTGACGGTTCTCTGCCACTTACGACGGCCTGCGAGTACAGAAAAGCAATGCGAGAGAATCGTCCAGGATCAAATCAATGTAGACAGTCAGATAGGCTTGGTAAACACAGATTTGGCAACAGGTTCCAACATACTGTACCTTTAGGTGTTCTTTAGTCCGATGTGCTGTGATGATGATGTCCACCAGCTTTTTTTGTTCAGCACTGCGGTCCATGGCAGCGTGGAGGTGTTGTGGGATACTGGTAGTAATCCTTGAAGTCCGAGGCACCCTGTAAACAGGTTGTAGCCGTCCTTGGAGCAGACACCTCGACTCCCTGGTCCTGAATCATTCTTAATGGAGATCTAAACATTCATATCAACAAAAAGGATGACCCCAGGGGTTGCGAGTTTCTGAACCTACTGGACAGTTTTGGACTGATGCAACATGTTCACGAGGCCACCCACCAACATGGCAACACTCTGGACCTACTAATAACAACAGGGCTAAACATTGAGAATGTATCGGTAAAACAAATTCCAATTTCTGACCATTACTGTGTGTTCTACGGTACAAGTCTAATATTACATAAGACCAGAAGCGAATTCCTAGTTCACAGAAGGCTTCTGGACGCTAGAGCTGAAGCAAAATTCTCTAGTATGATGAAATCATATGACCAATGCAGTGAATCCTCCTCCTTAAATCAGATAGTGCAAAACTTCCACAGCACCTTGTCAACAGTGTTAGATACTGTCGCCCCTCTGAAGTTTAAAAAGGTAAAAACTGATAGAATCTCTCCATGGTTAAATAAAACCAATGTTAAAGATAACAAGAGAAAATGTAGGATAGCCAAGCGAAAATGGAGGAAATTCAAACTCACAGCTCACTTTAATTTATACAAAGACGCCATGGGCGCATACAATAAGGCAATACAACTTGCGAGAAAGGAATATTTCTCCAAAATGATCTCAGAAAATATGGGTAACTCCAGGGTACTTCTTTCCACCATCGACCGGCTGATTAACATGCCACCCCCCCATATACCGCAGCAATCAGCCACAAAATGTGAAGAGTTTGCAGTTTTCTTTAATGAAAAAATATCATTGATTAGAGCAAGCATTGCCTCTGATATAGATCTGTCTGTGAGTGGCAACCCACCTGAGATAACTATGGGGGAATTCACATGTATTACATTACCTGACCTCTGTAAGATTGTCTCCGAGTGTAATTCCGCCACCTCCTGCCTTGATCCTATACCAACAGCATTTCTCAAGCGGGTGTCTCAAATCATGTCCTTGAAATCATAAATATGTCTCTTCAAACAGGCACTTTTCCAGATGCATTTAAAATGGCTGTAGTAAAACCACTACTAAAGAAAACAAACTTAGATGTAAACGAACTAAAAAGCTATAGGCCAATATCGAACCTTCCATTTATCAGCAAGATATTAGAAAAGATAGTCTCAGTACAAATAAACTCATTTCTCAAAGATAATAACATCATGGAGGAATTACAATCAGGTTTCAGAACAAATCACAGCACTGAAACTGCCCTTACTAAAATAGTTAGCGACCTCAGGCTAAACTCCGATGCTGGCAAAGTCTCAATTCTTGTCCTATTGGACCTTAGTGCAGCGTTCGATACGATTGACCATCCTGATCAGTCGTCTTGAAAGACTGGTTGGCTTTTCCGATCATGTACTAAATTGGCTCATAACATACATTAAGGGGAGAAGGTTCTATGTTAAGCTTGGAGACAATGTATCCGAGAAACATGACCGCAACTTTGGAGTTGCACAAGGAAGCTGCCTTGGTCCATTACTCTTCTCACTATATATGCTGCCCCTCGGGGACATCATTCGAGACCACAATGTATGCTTCCATAGTTATGCTGATGATACACAACTATATATCTCCGCAGAACCAAATAACACTACAGCCATACAGTCCATTACAAACTGTCTGTTAGCAATAAACAAGTGGATGAACAATAACTTCCTAAAATTAAACGAAAGCAAGACCGAAATCCTATTGATCGGCCCAAAAGCGAAAAGGGAAGTGCTGTGTGAAAATCTGGGGAGTCTGTCATCCTATGTAAAAACTGAGGTTACAAGCCTAGGTGTCATCTTGGACTCAGACCTGACCTTTAAGTCTCATATTAATAAGGCCATGAAAACGTCATTCTTCCACCTAAGAAACATAGCGAAAGTAAGACCTTTCGTAAATAAAAAGGATGCAGAGACACTGATTCATGCTTTTGTCTCAAGCCGGCTTGACTATTGTAATGCACTGTTCACTGGTCTTCCCAAAGCAACCATTGGGAAGCTTCAGCTTATCCAAAACTCTGCAGCTCGATTACTAACTCATACAAAGAGAAGAGAACATATCACTCCAGTCCTAGCCACTCTGCACTGGCTTCCAATAACTCATAGAATTGATTTTAAGGTCCTTTTCCTGACATATAAAGCTCTTAATGAGCAAGGCCCAAAATACATAGCAAATTCCCTAGTTAGTTATCTGCCCTCAAGAACGCTACGGCCATCCACTACAGGTTTACTAGACACACCCAGAAACCAAAAGAGGATAGGAAGTATGGCATTTGCCAACTATGCCCCAAAGCTATGGAACACACTACCAACACACATCAGAAACGCCAGCTCCATACACATTTTTAAAGGAAAATTAAAAACGTACCTATACAGTCTAGCCTAGCTTACAAATAGTGTACCATGCCTTAGGGAAAGCGAGTATCTTATTGAAATGTTTTTATTATTATGTTTATATTTTTTATGTATTGATCTTTTACTGAAATGTTATTTTACTGTACTTTGCCTATTGCCGTACTTTTATTACTGTTGTCTTATTAATGTGATGCTTTATTTTTAGTACCCGGAGCTGCTAACTGGCTAACGTTATGAGAGCTAACGTTGCTACCTGCTGTACCCGGAGCTGCTGGCTAACTGACGTTATGAGAGCCAACGCTGCTACGTACTGTACAAGTGCATTGGTTTAGTGCACTTCCTACTTCCGGTTGCTGCTAAACAAGTACAAGTGCATTGGTTTAGTGCACGTTATGAGAGCTAACGTTGCTACCTACTAGATATTGGTTTAGCATTGGTTTAGTGCACGTTATGAGAGCTAACGTTGCTACCTACTAGTTATTGGTCTAGTGCACTTCCTACTTCCAGTTGCTGCTAAACAAGTACAAGTGCATTGGTTTAGTGCACGTTATGAGAGCTAACGTTGCTACCTACTAGATATTGGTTTAGCATTGGTTTAGTGCACGTTATGAGAGCTAACGTTGCTACCTACTAGTTATTGGTCTAGTGCACTTCCTACTTCCAGTTGCTGCTAAACAAGTACAAGTGCATTGGTTTAGTGCACGTTATGAGAGCTAACGTTGCTACCTACTAGATATTGGTTTAGCATTGGTTTAGTGCACGTTATGAGAGCTAACGTTGCTACCTACTAGTTATTGGTCTAGTGCACTTCCTACTTCCAGTTGCTGCTAAACAAGTACAAGTGCATTGGTTTAGTGCACGTTATGAGAGCTAACGTTGCTACCTACTAGATATTGGTTTAGCATTGGTTTAGTGCACGTTATGAGAGCTAACGTTGCTACCTACTAGTTATTGGTCTAGTGCACTTCCTACTTCCAGTTGCTGCTAAACAAGTACAAGTGCATTGGTTTAGTGCATTTCCTACTTCCTAACTGGCTAACGTTATGAGACATAACACAAAGACACTATGGCTTGGAAAAGCCTGATGGATCCATGAGGCTTGGATAAGCCTTGTGGACCCAACTCTTTAGATGAGGGAACGGGTACATACGCACACAATACGCGACCACTGATGGATCCGTAAGGCTTGGATAAGCCTTATGGACCCAACTCTTTAGATGAGGGAACGGGTACATACGCATACAATACGCGACCACTGATGGATCCATGGGGCTTGGATAAGCCTTATGGACCCAACTCTGACCACTAATAAAAACGTAACTACACTAACGTTATAAGAGCTAACATTGCTACCTACTGTACAAGTGCATTGGTTTAGTGCATTTCCTACTTCCGGTTGCTACTGAACGGACATGTTTGTGCGGACCTGTTCTCCCAAACTGGTCAGCAAATGACTGTTTCATTTTTACGTTATTATTATTATTATTATTATTATTTATTATTATTATTATTATTTTTTTAAACATTGATCTTAACTGATCACTGTGACTTTATTGCTTTTATCGTTATATATGCCTATGTTTGTGTACAGCACTTTGAGCTACATGACATGTATGAAAGGTGCTTTATAAATACTTACTTACTTACTTACTTACTTACTGTGGGCAAACCTCTTGACGTGCCTTTCAAATTAAGAAGTAACAATTATCAGTGGAATTACCGACGCAAAGCAAAATTCTGACTCAAAACAAATGACAGCTGATGTGTAACGAAGGTTTCATATCATTGATTCAACACAAACCAGCATTTCAAAAGTGACTACAATTCATTTCCTGTCACCTGTCTACAGCCAAGGAATACTGGCAATGAATGTTGACTAATTATACTCCAAGATATAACAAAGCAACAAAGAAAAAAAGTAAAGTCACTGTATTAATCCAATTGCTGGCAAATTGGGCGACCACTTTACCAACTCCAGCCGCCCTGGATCAGGAAATGACCTGTAGTTGTACGTGTTTTCTAGCAACATACCAAAGACTAAACTGTAACGTACCCCTCTGTTTGGAAGCGCTCCATTAGTAGGGTACACCACCACTCACGAATGAGAGAGAGAGAGCGAGAGAGCCCCCCCCCCTCATCCGCATGCGCAGTAGTGCAAAACAAGGTACAAGCCCCGACGCCCCGCCCACGCACAGTCAAACGGAGTACAAGCCCCGAAGTCCCGCCTCAAACAGAGTACAAGCCCCGAAGCCCCGCCCAGACGTTGGGCTTGCGGCTCTGCAGATAATACCCTAGAGACTCGCGCTATGAACAATCACTAGCGCAGTGTTGCACATTCACCACAAGGTGGTAGCATTGGATCACTTATCAGATTGGTAGCGAGTTTGAGTTTTCCCTCTTGTAGCAGTAGGCAGTAGCGCACACACGCCACAAGGTGGCAATGTTGATTTATTTATCAGAACGAACACATGATTGATTGATTGATTGAAAACTTTATTAACAGATTGCAGAATGGGTACAATACAGTACGTAAACCACTGCTAAGAGGATGCAGACCAGAAAAATACTTTCGTCCTGTTTACATCAGGGTCCTCCATTTTCAATTCATCAAGACATTTATGACATACAAGACATACAAATATACAGTACTGTTTCATCAAGACATTTATGACATACAAGACATACACATCATTGTGTTTTCACTCGTTTTGAATTGAGTTGAGCATGGATTAAGAACATTACTCAACTACTCCAGTTGTAGGTGCTGTACTGTGGTTTTTGGTAATTCCTAATACACTAGGGTGGTTTCTGAAATATAAACTTTTTTTTTTATTACCGGTATGTGATTTTTACATATCATTCGGTTTTCTTTTAATGACATTGTGATCAGCTTGCTGATTTTTATTTAAATTTTTTAATTATGGTATGGTGTCTGTTTGACTATTTGGTGGACAAGAATACTGGTAAAGTATGATTATTATTAGAATCTTTTTATTTTTTTTAAATATACAGTGTTACTGTGAGGGCTGGCCCAGCACGGCGCGCCTCTCGGCGCCAATTACCATCACGCACCTGAGAGGAGTTTCCAATCAGCGCCTCGGGAGGACTCCCCCAGAGTCGCCCCCGGCACACCCAACGCGATTCAACACGGACGGACAGACGGACGGACGGACGGGCGACTGCCGCTTCACTTCCGCTCCCATGTTAACGGACGCTACTGTGCACACTGGCCGCAAGCAGGTGCGCGCCTCGCGGGCGGCAAGCTATCTTTTCCGCTTTGGTTGGATTCGAAGCGGCGCGGGAGGCATGCGCCACGCGCATTCTCACAGAAATACACTCAATATCTGCATTATTACCACACATATAGATGTTGTTCAACCAGCTAATGTGTCTGTATATTTCCCAATGCAAATAAACCATATTACTATAATTAGTACCCCGCCCAACCCCCCCTGTATGTCTGTCTGTTTGTTTGTCTATCTGTCATATCTGGTTGCCTCTCTGTCTGTCTGTCTGTTTGTCTGTTTGTTTGTTTGTTTGTTTGTTTGTTGTTTGTTTGTCTATCTGTCTATATATCTGGTTGCCTGTCTGTCTGTTTGTTTGTTTGTTTGTTTGTTTGGCTATCTGTCTATATATCTGGTTGCCTGTCTGTTTGTTTGTCTATCTGTCTATATATCTGGTTGCCTGTCTGTCTGTTTGTTTGTTTGTCTATCTGTCTATATATCTGGTTGTCTGTCTGTGTGGTGGATTTCTCTGTCCAAACTGTCCAACCATTATGGAAATATGGGTATGTTGGTTGAATCTTGAGTCCCACAGGTCAACAGCTACGGGGAGATTGTTCAGGGTATGATCAGTACAACCACACGTGGTCTAGTCTCATAGTAGTCTGAACAACATTACAATACTAGGGGGTTTGGCTGTTACGAGTGGCCCTGGGGGAGAAATGGATTAGCATTTAACCTCTCTTCCCCCTGGGGGAAGTAGGCCAACTCACCAGTTCAAAGGCCGGTGATATTTACACAAGCCGATGGAGACACTATTTAAAATAGGGTAACAGCTGAAGACAGTTGGTTTCACCAAGAGTCCATTGATAACATCTCTCTGAACGAATTTACATACAAGTGTCACAAAGCAGTTGGGGCGCCTGTTAGATCCTGCAGGCATCCTGTAAGGCCCCAGTAGAGACGAGATGTCTAGGGAGGAGTTAAGCTTCACTATTCAAGTAATTAAAGTACGTTTATAGTCATTAAAGAAACTCCAAATTAAACTACAAATATTACAGTTATGTTGTGCTAATGAGGCTGGACGTAATGATATGAAACATGCATTGTTCATACCCAAAGTGAGCACTAAAGTTGCCATGAAACGCTTTCTGAATCAAGCTTTAGAATATCCATAAATACTGACAACTAGCTTATAAGGGATAATGATTAAAATACAACAGGACTGTCTCAAAACCAAGAGGGACAACAATAGCTAAACAGTTGAAACTTCTATATTTAACTAAGAAATATAGACTTCTTTGTTCTTATCACAGAACTAGCACTAAGGTTAAACTTAGTTATAACGTTCCAAATTTCAATCAGAAAACGACAACATTCACGATCAAGTATAGTCCTTGCTAAAATCTTACATTATTAAACTATAAAAATAGATACTGGGGTATAAAACGTTAAACTATAATGAAATAGAGAAATATCTTTTTAGAGACATTAAAGCCGGCTTCTTCTAGGGTCAGAGGGGACGACAGGCCTGCTCAAAATGGCCGCTTTAGGGTTTCAACCAATCAACAGCTCTCTCTTCTAAAAAAGTCCTCCCCTTCTGACGTAAGAATAGCATGGTCAGTGGGGGAGGAGTAAAAGCTTTAAAGCTAGCGGTCTAGTGAGAGAGAGCAGAACAAGACGGAACGAAACACACACACGCTTTCTTGAGCCCAAAACAGAGACCCACAAAAGGACGGCAGCAGGAACACAGGAGGAGCGACGAGAGACCAGATTCCTTTGTGGTCACCAGGCCACCGAGGCCTACATTGACCATTCCTTTAGTAACTTTCTTTTGATTAGTCTGGAACAAGGAGCTTGAGGGCATAGTCTCAATTGGTATCTTTGTTTCATTGCTCGTTTTGAATTCAAGCCTTTTGTTATTTCACTTTTGAAATAAAGCTGCATCTGAGAACAAGCAAACTCTCATCGTCTTGATTTCACTCTCCTGCTCCGCCGTCATCTCAAGACCATGCCTGGTCTTTTTTAAGTACAAGGGAATTAGTAACGGACAGACACAACGCAGAGTAGGACGATCTGGTTCTTTATATAAGAACCATAGACCCTTGTTACTTCAAATGTCTGTTTGTTTGTTTGTTTGGCTATCTGTCTATATATCTGGTTGCCTGTCTGTCTGTTTGTAAATGACCAAGTATGGTTTTGTCAATATTCCAATGTACAGTTTTGCTTGTACAGTTGTACAGTGTGCCAGGCCAGGCGTGCCAGTAGGTGTGCCAGGCCAGGCGTGTGATCTCGCACGGAACCCGCGCGTGAACTTCGTGCGCGGCTGGTCTGCCCGGGGCGTTACACCCCCAGAGGACACCCCCAGTGGAAGGTTAGCCGGCTCATGGACTTCCGACGCCGAGGAAGGGGGTTCCAGTATCTGGTGGACTGGGAGGGATACGGTCCCGAGGAACGGAGCTGGGTCTCCCGCCAGCTCATCATGGACCCCGCCCTGATCACCGACTTCCATCGTTCCCATCCGGACGCCATCTGGACAAGCCGAGGCCTGGCAGGTCGCCAGGTGGCTCCCGTGGAGGGGGGGGTACTGTGAGGGCTGGCCCAGCACGGTGCGCCAATTACCATCACGCACCTGAGAGGAGTTTCCAATCAGCGCATCGGGAGGACTCTTATACACGGTTTGAACATTCAGTGTCGGGTCGTTTTGTCACCACCAATGCTACTGCTGTTCCCTCTCGTGTTCCTTCAGTGCGAGACGTTTCGCTTTTCCGCCGCCCCTTGGAGGTTGTTGCTGTTTTCTCTCTCTGCCTCCGTGGACCCGTGCCTCGTTTTCCACTTCGACCTTGCTCCTGGTGAGTCTTTTGGAGGACTATTTTTCTATGAACTGATATCCTTGTTGTTGTCCTGGACTCACTGCCTTCGTCCGTTTTTGTGTGTTTCCTTAAACACTGAAGAATTGTTGATTTGTTTTGTTTCTGGACTCTGCCTCGTAATTTCTACGTTTTGGGACTAATGACATTCTCCATTTCTTTTTTCCTTGCGAGTGGGATAGCATAGAGCTGCAGAGTCAACGTTGCTAGAGGCAGAGCTGCAGAGCTGGTGTGTCTACTCTGCTAAGGGCAGTGCTGCAGAGCCGCAGAGCCCAACTTGGCTAAAGGACATTCCCCTCAAATGGATTAATATTATTGTTGCACATTTCTGTTTTGTGAAAATAAATACGCCCTTCGTTTTTGGCTAACTCTGAACTACCTGTCTGTGTCGTGCTGTTGGGGTTGTTTACAAACCATAACAGTTACACTGCATACCTTTGCATGATGGAGGGTGTTAAATATTCTGCAGGTGGGAGGGGTGCATTGATGTACACTCCGATACCATCAGTTGGGAGGGGTAGCACCAGATTTCAGCATTCACCTCTCACATCTACACCTATGCCTGATCTTGAAAGGTTATCAGACGCCAATGATAGTTACTCTGTTCCGCCACAATTGAGTGCAGTTAAATCAGGGGTACCTGACACAAATATTGATGATCCTTCAGTCACGAGTCTCTCTCCGTGCGCAACACGCACACAGCGAAACCTTTCTGTGTGTGTGTGGCACACTTTTGAAAGAAGTTATACTGTGATAGAGCGCCGAGAATGAACGTGTTCACAATTACGTTCATCCAGCAGAAATACAGTACGTTCCAAAATATTAACGAGTTCATTGAACGCATTCAGGTACATTACTGCTGACATCAATCATCAGGTTCATTTAAGCTGGCTAATAGGACATTTGATCGACTTAGTTGAACCACATACGAGGAACGGGGGCCCAGGTCGATTTAGGTCAAAATACACCAGCCAATCCATATGGAAAAGATCTAGCCTGAAGCCTCCCCCCAATTAGTCTAAGTTCCTGTCTGATACTGCATGTTAACTGTAGTGTGATTGTACATGTATACTGATGTATTGTGTGTATATGGATCTGTGTGATATTGCATTGTGGTAATATTGACGTTGTATTTCATAAATAATATGTGTGAATAATTAGAGAGTCATAATGTAGGAGAGACAGACATTTCACACCAACCCCCTCGCATGAGAAGGCTGCATACCCAAATGGTATATAGGGGAATAGTTACAAGTCACAAAGCCCTCACTCAAACTGACTGTATGTAAATGCTGATTACATGCTGAAGAGTCATGGATCTATTAATCAACTGTTTAGTATCAAAAGAGTAAACCATAATATTAGAAATAAGGTTTGAAGGGTGATTACACTCGTGTTAAAGAAGTCATCACAGCTACTCTGCCAACTAGCAGGGGTGACGAGAGCTACTCTCCACCCCCACTCTGTGATCAGATTAGTACTATATGGTAATTTGGCCCAAAGTGTATTCACACCCCCCACCAGAAGGACATCAGGCCAGCCCCCCCCGTGAGAAGACACACAGAGAAACCCAGAGGGAGGGGCTGCCAGCGCCCACCGGACACCGCTCACAGAAGGCGCCCACAGGAGATGCATGATTGGATCAACTGTAATAGTGAACTGGATTCTATTTTGGCTAGAAGTTGGGTATATAAGGAAGAGACAAATTGTAATTCGAGAGCTCTCAGACCGGACCCAACCCAGGGGGTCTGGGGGCTCCACCACCCCTTCAACCAGAGAGAGACTGCTGTGCTGTTTGCATTTTATGTGAGTAAATCATGGGAAAACACCATTTGTTGTTTAAAGTTTAGTGTAAATCCTTAATATCTGAAACCAGATTTACTCATGTATAAATGTGTGCAGCATGGTCAATGTATGTTCAGATTATGTTACAGACTGTTTTATGTACATTATTGAGGTTGGAGATGCAAACCTGATTGTGATATTTCTGTACAACAGACAGCCCTGTTAATGTTTTCTGATAATCTTTTGTATGTGAAAGGCAACCTTTTATTCACTCTTGGCCCTGGTTCAAATAAATCAGCTGAGTTGAACTACAGTTCTGGTTTGTCTGGCGTACACGTTTTATTCCTCATCTGCTAAGTCAGATGAGGAGACCAACAACTCTATCAGTATGAATCCTTCCTCCTCCTTCCAGATAGTCAATCTCATTGTGTTGTACTACAATAACCTCACATTATTGTAGAAAGTCTGTGGGAATTTACCACAGAAATGGTGCCGTTCTTCCCATCCTTTGTGTCTCCCCCTGAAAAGGTGCGGTAGGGTCTTGTCATATGTATCATATCTGGACCTTGCTGTGTGTTGGGGACACGGGGCAAAGAGCTGGGGTGTTGCTACATTTGGAGTGATAGACGAGGGGCTTGTTGTCTGAAGGGAGGAGAGAGAGGGACAGGATGAAGGTTGGTTGTGTACGCCACTGTTTGGGGCCCACGGTGAATATGGCTTCTGCATGCAGGGTTGGGGGTGCAGTGTCTTAGGTTAGGATGTCCGGAGGTATGAAGATCGCGCTTGTTGTGCAGTGAACATGCAAACGTGGGCTTTTTATGTTTGTATGTTTATTCAGACACAGGAGGCCGGTCTCGGCCCAGCGGGCCACGGGGGTTGGGTTGGTTAACTCGTATGGAATATACTTTATGAACTGTACGGGGGAGTTGAAGTAATTACAAGGCCTCATGTTATAGTAATGTGATTGCGTATTGGTGGTGCACAGACTATCTGGTCATGATATAACGGGGGTGGCGTCGCATGACGGCAGGTAAAAGGCTTTTCTTGCTAGGAAGCACGGTTATTCTGGTGTATACGACAGGAGCGCGTTCTGAGTATGTAATTGCCCTAAAATTATTCTCAGGAAGAGGGCGCGGGTAAGTTGGGGAGATTTGATTGTTCTGAAATGGAATGGGAGCTGTGTCCAATGTGCATTATGACCCTGCTTGTAGCCACAGAATAGGCGGGACGGGGACCGTGAGTGGGTCAGTATGGGCATAAATGCGTCGGGCTAAGGGCTCTGTTACTATTTCAGAACATGCAAGTCAAGTATGGTGAAAGATTGTTAGACCCTGGCATGATCAGCGCAGGGGTCTGTGCGATTACAGGATAAAAACGTAGTAATTAATAGAAGTGTAGGGTGCCGGCGTGTTCAGGACAAGGCTTGATAATGGACGGACTGAAGTCTGGGGGACCAACCGGCCTGTTTTAAATGTAGATATATTTGCCGTCCTTAGGCATAGTATCCTTTTTAATCTTGAGCGAAACCGGCCTGTTGATTAATTACGTTCGCTGTGATACAAAAACAATTCGGTCGAAATGGCTGATAAGTACTTAGTGGGAATTCAACGGAGCTATGGTAGGCTTAAACATTCAGTAATGGTTGTATGGAGAGTATGGCTATGGTTAAGAAATGCATGAATGAGTTATGGCTGTGGTTGGGAATGATTGGCGTAACGTAGGAGCTTATTGTTATTTTGTTATGATATTTTAATAACCAGCGAACATAGGTCGGATGCGAGTCCTGCTGGTGGTTGGGGCTAGCTAGCTTAGCTCTGTGGAAGAGTCCGCGGTGAAACTGGGGACGTTACAATGGCGTTATGGGAGAATTGTTTAAACACTGTGGCGGCGATTGCAGGTAAGAAGCGGATCAAGACGTGGGGTGGAGAGATTGTGGCCGTTTTGAGGGTTATTATTGATGCGGTAACGATGGTATATGATATTGAGGATTCGCTGCTTGGTGACGTCATGGTGTTGTGGAGAGTATGTAACGTTCGCGGTGCTATGAAGTGAGGCGGAGTAGGTAGGAGAAAGGATTCGTGTTGAACTATATGTGCGGCGCTGGTTGGTGAGAAGGTTTTAAAAATTATTTTCTGTTAGAGTGGTTGGCTATTTTAAGCTTGTGTGAGTTGTTAATGCTTTGGTTGGTACTGAGCGAATTGCGTGGATGAACGGATCATGAAAGGCACGGCTCCCGTGAGGGCCTTGAACGTCGCATTAGGGCTGGCTAAGCTAGTTAGCTTGCATGCCGTTGTTTTGTGGCGTTTGCGGGCGGCAGATGTTACGTTTCGAGTTTTGAGAATGATGTTGGGGAAGGGGTAGGGAACGTGATGAATGTCGTGGCAGATTATGAATATCGGGGCATGTTATGAATGTCGTGGCAGATTTTGGTTGTCGTAAGCGACGTTATAACAGTCGCTTCGGTTGCCACTGCGCATGCGCGGTACAACGTGGATAGTGTCTAGTGCATTCGGAGTAGTTCGCTCGGGGGACAGAAATAACGGGTAAGAGAATATTCTGCATTATGTAATATGGTTATATTTGTAATATTGTGCATTGTATTTTTGTGTAAGCAGGGGAAGAGATGTAACATGTATGGTGGTTAGATTAGGGGAGATAGTCAGTAAGGGTTTACTTAGGCTGCAAACAATACAGTGAGCCTATTGAGGAGAAATGAAATAATGGATACATTGCCTATGATAAATCTGGGGTTCACGAACCGGCTATACTGGGTAGATTGTATTATTGTCTTTGATGCACAGGGGTATATTTTTAACCAGGGGGGAATGAGTAGGGATTGATTAAAAATAAGTACAGCTCAATACACACAATTGTTAAGGGGATGCAGACCAAAGGAAGACTTTTGTCTTGTTTACATCAGGGTCCCCCATTTTCAATTCATCAGATAGTCAGTACTGCTACAACTATACATTTATGACATACCAGATTTGCAAATTCAGTACAACATAACTTTTATTGCATACAGGATACACAGATAAACGGTAGTTTGAGAGTAGCTATAGGCTGAATTTGGGAAAATGCTCTACACTAGAGTTACATGTTGCTTGCAGTAAAATCAATTTATCACTCGTGTATGGAGAAAGGAGCATTTGGACCTAACCACTAATAATGTTTTTCTAAATGAAAGATGCTTGTGTTGGTAGTATGCATTGCTTGTGTTGGTAGTATGCATAAATATTGTTTGGTGAAGATGTGATTTTTAAAATCTGTTTAGAGTGCAATTGTTTATGTTTGTTTTAGATTGTTAAATCTTTAATACACTGTTAATATGGTTAGGACATGTGTTTATGCTTGGTTTAGATTGTTAAATCTTTAATACACTGTTAAAATGTTGACACAAGCCTCCGACTTGTAGGATAATTTATTGATGGAGGCTTGCTGCAATGACAAATTTTGATATGGTTGTGTTTACAGTGATCGAAATGATTGTTTTTATTAATCCTTAATAAGTTTCATTGCTATGTTGAAGTATGGTTAAGAATGTTATGTCTTTAAATGCCATTTGCAAATCCTTGGGTCACAGTGGGATAATTTAGTGACAGGGGGTTGTTTAGAAGCTGCTATGATGTGAGATTGTGTTTTAGCAGTTATTATGAATGTTTGATAGATGATTTGTGTATGAAATGATTAATCCTTCTGTTGAGTTACAGGGAGGTCACGGAAACTCACAGGAGTGACTCAGGCTATCTTTACTAAGCAGTAAACGGCCCAAGGGGGGTCGTGTATACAGCTGCTTACGATGGCGGTTCTTTTATGACAGGATGGCGTGAGATTAGATGCAACAGGAAAGAGGCCACAGGTGGAGATAGGAGGGAACAGTCAAAGTAAGATAACAGATGGCGTTATTTTTAGAGCAGAGGACAGGAAGTGGGGGTAATGGGCCAGGGGGCCAGGAAGTGACAGGAAGGTGAGACAGCTGAGAGGTTTGTCAGGGAACAGCTGGGTGAGTGAGTGAGACAATCAAGGAAGTAGGCATTCATTTGGGGTTATGACTTATGAATGTGAAACTATTTTGATAAGGGAATATTTGGATCTGTCTGTGCACTGGAGGGCATGGGTAGGTCTGGATGAAGGATGGACTCCAGTCCGTCTTTGAAGTGAGAGTAGAGGAGCTGATGTGAGGAGGGGCTGTAGAGCCTGAGATCAGAGTAACCTGAAATCAGAGCAGAGGAATTGAGTGCAGAAGAACTAACCTTTTGTTTGTCAGAGATGTGAGGTGATTAACGAGTGGGGTGAAAGGATATATGTTTATGATATGAATGAAGCGACAGATGATATTTTTTATTTAAATTTAATTTTTGTATGTATGTGTGAGATTGGGATGTCCTTTTGATTTCAGTGAATGATTGAGCGGGGGATGGTGGCCAGGAAGCCTTAATTACCCATTCACACACAGGCACACACACACACACACACACGCACACAGACACACACACGCACACACACAGACACACACAGACACACACACACACAGACACACACAGACACACATTCACACGATCTGATTTCACATACATACACGCACACAACTTAGCTTTCACTTAAGGTGAAACTAGTCTTAAAAATAACAAAATGTGTTTAAGTAAGGAGTGTATCGAACCACTTGGGTTATACCATTATCATTTGTTTCATATCATTTGTTTTACTGAAGGAGTTTGTCTTTATTACTTTCATTTGATTTGATTTCTGTTGAATGTTTTGTAGGGATGAGGTATTGAAGTTAAATTTTTAGATTTCTTTTCTATTTTTAATTTATGATTGTGTGGCCTGAATGGGTGTGGATGGAGCCTGTAGAGAGATAATGTGCTGGCTTAAGAGGTGTCAAAGTCACTGACATGTGTGAATGGTACGGTTGGGTGATGAGATGTTGAATGGGTGGTTTTGGAAAACCTGGTTTTTATTTTATTTCATTGATTTACTGTTTTAGGTATGAAGGGTTTAGGTGTAGAGTTTTGGTTTCTTTTCTTTTCTTTCTAAATAACCATTAAGGTGGTCTGCGGTTGGGGCTGGTTAATTTCATTGTTTTGCTTTCACATCTGTTGGAATGTTTTTTTGATTATTTGCCTTTTGTTTCTTAAATTCTCTGTTATGATCTGGTGAGAGGACGGTTGGAGAATGAGATGCATTGGGACAGATCGAGGCCGGGATACATTGGATCAGATCGATGGCAGTTAAGTGGTCCCATCACGTTGGCATAATGGTTAAACAGTTGGCTTCTCTTGAGAAATATTTGACATATTGTGTAAAGAAAATTTGTTTTGTGTTTTTGTTCCCTTGCAGTTCAGTCGGAGGGGGAGGATGGACCATCACAAGTGGAGGGATCATGGGGAAAATGTGTAGGAATACATTTCATTAGATTATGACACGATGGTGTGAACCCGTTCAGTCAGTTCCGGTGGGAGATTGTTGGATTGTGGAGAGAGGTCGCTTGTGACGCTGCCCCTCCTTCAATATAGCCCCGGATACAAAGGCCGGAGGTTGAGACAAACCTCCAGACTGACGGAGTCGTTCGTCTGTAGATCCATGGAAATACAGTCATGGGACAGAATATGACGAGGTCCAGGCCTATAAACATTGGCTTCAGCTGAGGCTGGCCGACATGGGGTGGAGGGGGGGGGGGCGAAAACGGTCGGAGACTGTGCAACCAAAGCGTTGAACAAGGGCCTCTGTGTGATTGATTGGTATGTTGGACGGGAGGTGACTGAACGGTAACAACTGGTATAGATTATGACACAACGCAAGAGTACTAAACTAAACACATACACATAGGTAGAGTATTAGGTGTAGGTTATGGCCGACATGGTGAAAAAAAATTTTCCTTGCGTGATGCTCCGCCCTCCCTGTCGACTGTGCACTGAGGTGGTAGGTATTGTTATGTCCATGGAATGTTCATAAAGGGGGGAGAGGTGGGAAGACCAACTGAGTTGATTATGCAAAATGTGATTGGGCTGACTTGGAAAAGGAATTAACAGGAGAGGAGAAGCAAAATGTATGAAAGAATGAATAATAATTTCTGTGTCCTCCCCAGATCATGTAAACGAATACTGTAATCTTAAAAAATTGTGATTGATTAGACTTTAAATATGTAATGTTTAGATTGGAAAAAGAAAAAATGGAGAAATTTTGAAAAAATGAATTTTAATTTTGGGAAAAAATGAATTTTATTATGTATGGTTAGTATGTATAAAAAATCAAGTCAATATATCATATGTGACGATAAGAATCGTCAAAACGGGGAATGTGGTAATATTGACGTTGTATTTCATAAATAATATGTGTGAATAATTAGAGAGTCATAATGTAGGAGAGACAGACATTTCACACCAACCCCCTCGCATGAGAAGGCTGCATACCCAAATGGTATATAGGGGAATAGTTACAAGTCACAAAGCCCTCACTCAAACTGACTGTATGTAAATGCTGATTACATGCTGAAGAGTCATGGATCTATTAATCAACTGTTTAGTATCAAAAGAGTAAACCATAATATTAGAAATAAGGTTTGAAGGGTGATTACACTCGTGTTAAAGAAGTCATCACAGCTACTCTGCCAACTAGCAGGGGTGACGAGAGCTACTCTCCACCCCCACTCTGTGATCAGATTAGTACTATATGGTAATTTGGCCCAAAGTGTATTCACACCCCCCACCAGAAGGACATCAGGCCAGCCCCCCCCGTGAGAAGACACACAGAGAAACCCAGAGGGAGGGGCTGCCAGCGCCCACCGGACACCGCTCACAGAAGGCGCCCACAGGAGATGCATGATTGGATCAACTGTAATAGTGAACTGGATTCTATTTTGGCTAGAAGTTGGGTATATAAGGAAGAGACAAATTGTAATTCGAGAGCTCTCAGACCGGACCCAACCCAGGGGGTCTGGGGGCTCCACCACCCCTCCACCAGAGAGAGACTGCTGTGCTGTTTGCATTTTATGTGAGTAAAATACATGGGAAACACCATTTGTTGTTTAAAGTTTAGTGTAAATCCTTAATATCTGAAACCAGATTTACTCATGTATAAATGTGTGCAGCATGGTCAATGTATGTTCAGATTATGTTACCGACTGTTTCATGTACATTATTGAGGTTTGAGATGCAAACCTGATTGTGATATTTCTGTACAACAGACAGCTCTGTTAATGTTCTCTGATAATCTTTTGTATGTAAAAGGCAACCTTTTATTCACTCTTGGCCCTGGTTCAAATAAATCAGCTGAGTTGAACTACAGTTCTGGTTTGTCTGGCGTACACGTTTTATTCCTCATCTGCTTAAGTCAGATGAGGAGACCAACAATTCTATCAGTATGAATCTTTCCTCCTCCTTCCAGATAGTCAATCTCATTGTATTGTACTACAATAACCTCAAATTATTGTAGAAAGTCTGTGGGAATTTACCACAGCATGTTAAATGTAGTGTGATTGTACATGTATACTGATGTATTGTGTGTATATGGATCTGTGTGATATTGCATGTTAAATGTAGTGTGATTGTACATGTATACTGATGTATTGTGTGTATATGTATCTGTGATACTGCATGTTAACTGTAGTGTGATTGTACACTGTAAGAAAAAAAGCTGCAAGAAAACGGTAAATGTCTGGCATCAATGGTTTCCAAATACTTACTGTCAAATTACAGTAAAATCAAATAGTTTACAGATTACAACCTTTGATAAAAGGTAATTTACTGTATTTTTATGGTATTTACACTTAAAGTAGAAAAACAAAGGTAATCTGTAAAATAATACAGTGAATTTCCTGTGAAAAAACTTCTTTTTTTCCCCCTTAATTTGGTTATTGTTTAGATTACACCTTGCAACACTTCACACACACAGCATAATCCACACACCACTGATTCAACTGGCGCTCATGTACTGTACATCATTTATTGTATGTAGTTAATTTCCTTATTTCTTTATTTCTTTTTATTTCAAAGACAGATAGATGAATGGATGTTCTTTATTGCCTACACGGGAAATTATTTTTGCTTTGGTCAGTACACTACATACATAAATAAAATAAGTAAATAACACCACAGTAAAAACAGGAGGTACTGTATCATTCTGAAAAATATATTTTTAAAAGAATAACAATGCTCTCTACTCATGGGGGGGGGGTGTTAGTAGAACAGGTCCAGTTCTTCCAGACGGAAGGGGCAAGGGGGCCCGGGGGTTCTGTTTGTTAAGAAGCCTAATAGAGGGCGGCCGGGTGGCGCAGCGGTCTAAGCGTCTGCCCACCACCACAGAGACAGTGGGATCTAATCCAGCTGTGGTGCTTCCGGGTTGGCCGACCGTCCATACTAACACAATTGGCAGTGTTAGAGGGTGGGTCCTGGTCGTTGTAAAACAGTGACTCCTACAGATCGGTCGGGGCGCCTGTACAGCGAGGTTGGATCCTGGGGAAGGTAGTGTCCTCCACACGTTACACTCCCCCAGTGAGAGTCCGCGCTGCCAGGTGAAAAGAAGTGGGGATTGGCTACACATGTGTCGGAGAAAGCATGTGATAGTCTCCGCCCTCCCAGACCGACGGTAGGGGGCAGAGCATGCAACGACCAGGTAGGGGATTGGGAATTGGCATAACGACTAACATTGGGATGGGAGAAAAAGCGGAAAAAAGAAAGGGGGAAAAAGAGAAAGTTAAAAGAAAAAGGGGGCAGGATGAAGGCAGGTGCTGAGGTTATGTTGAGTCTGTTTGTTTTGAATACAGGACAGCATATCTTCTACCAGAGGGCAGGATGAAGGCAGGTGCTGAGGTTATGTTGAGTCTGTTTGTGTTGAATACAGGACAGCATATCTTCTACCAGAGGGCAGGATGAAGGCAGGTGCTGAGGTTATGTTGAGTCTGTTTGTGTTGAATACAGGGACAGCATATCTTCTACCAGAGGGCAGGATGAAGGCAGGTGCTGAGGTTATGTTGAGTCTGTTTGTGTTGAATACAGGACAGCATATCTTCTACCAGAGGGCAGGATGAAGGCAGGTGCTGAGGTTATGTTGAGTCTGTTTGTTTTGAATACAGGGACAGCATATCTTCTACCAGAGGGCAGGATGAAGGCAGATGCTGAGGTTATGTTGAGTCTGTTTGTTTTGAATACAGGGACAGCATGTCTTCTACCAGAGGGCAGGATGAAGGCAGGTGCTGAGGTTATGTTGAGTCTGTTTGTTTTGAATACAGGACAGCATATTGTTGAGCACCGGTCGTAAACCGAGGTCAGATTGATTATCCCATAACTCTTTAGTCCGAATCCCAGCTTCAAGCAGCGTCCCGCGAAGCGTGAGACATCTAGGACTCAATTTGTCTATAACGTTCAGGGCTTAAACTCAGCAGACCTCGGCTCACACACAGGAACCCCCCGTCCCCTCCAGTAATACAGTTGATTAAATGGAGTTGCGGGGTATATTTTTATTCTATTTGCACTGGGAAGGACTCTCTTTACTTAGATGAGGTCCATTTTCCCTATCCTATGTACACGTATTATCACTATATGGCTTTACTTGATAATCCCATTATACAGAATGCACCTTTAGTCCTTAATGCATAATCATAAGTCTCCTTTTACTCCGTAGGGATAAAGCCTATAGTTATAGTTATATCCCCATTATAGCTAGGGATAAAGCCACTTACACATATTATCACTATATGGCATTACTTGATAAAACCAGGTTTATCAGAATCCACCTTTAGTCCTTAATTTACTCTGTTCGCCGTTGATTTTACTGTATGGCATTACTTGATAAAACCAGGCTTGCCGAACCCACCTTTCTCCTTACTCACAATGATATACCTTCTCCTCCTCCTCCGTCTGGGGAAAAAGTTCTTTTTTATATCATATATTAGGCACAATACAGGCACATTCAGGCACATTATCATTATTATTATTATTATTATTATTACTGGTAAAGTTACAATGCAAAAATACATCTCCATCCTTACCCGTCTTTTTGGGAAAAATAGAAGCAGAACGTGGTTTCCAAAAGAAGATTGTTTTTATTTTTTAACAGTAGAAAATTACATTTAAGGGTTCAGTTTCATTTATAAAAGTACACAGGTTTTTCAGCTTACTATATATCAGGTTTCAGTCATCTCCTCAAAATCTCTCAAAAAAGTCTGGCTCTTGCCTCCGCAACAGTCTCTTTTATTTGACATTATACCATATTCCTGATTGGTTTAAACACAGTGATGTCACAGGGTCGTCATTTAGTTTTAGCAAACAGACATACAGTACATAATTCGTTATGAACTCCTCCTTCTTTGTATTACTGTTAGTTATCTAGTGGTTTTTTTAAGTAACAGAAAGTCCCTTTTTCCTTCTAAACAGACAACGGCTTTGTCTGTGGTGACCACGTGATTTCGTACCATGTACGAGGCCTCTCCAGTATCTCTTAAGGATCCCTCCAGACAAACAGTTTTTACACATTATTCTGTTAGTATTATTCTCTACTGACACTCAATTTATAAGCATGCCATTTTGAAAACTTTTACTGTACACATCAAACATTTAATTTGTTATATAGTTTCCTTTTTTAAGATCTCCCTCTATAGATTCAAGACTCTGTTTTTCAACCAGCAACCCTTCCCGTCTGAAAGGGTTAAGCTCTTACAGCTCTCTCTCTCCCCTCTCCAGAGGCCCACATTCCCCAGGGTTCCTCCCTTTTCACAGACACCAGGCACCTTGTCTGCAGATATTAAAGGCTCATTTCCATTTTTTATAAGTAGAGCCAGCTATCCTCCAGAGTTCAGTTTAAAGATTATACTGGTCACATAGGAACGACTCAGGATGTCATTGTCCAAAAGTGTCGCTTGTTTTGTGACACTTCACACCCACTCTGCCATCCTGTGAGGTCTTTGTCCATCGTCAATTGAATAATTGAAAAAATGAAGCATATGATTACATGTGAAAAATAGGTATATAGGGCTGTATTGGAACGACTCAGGATGTCTATTTCAAAATGTGTCATTTGTTTTGTGACACTTTACACCCACTCTGCCATCCTGTGAGGTCTTTGTCCATCGTCAATTGAATAATTGAAAAAATGAAGCATATGATTACATGTGAAAAATAGGTAAATAGGGCTATATTGTTACATAAACAACAACAAAAAAATTCAAAATAGAAATCACTGTTCTTCTTTAGAGAACAGGGCTTTTGCTTTTTAAAAATAGTAATCACTGTTCTTTCTCAGAGAACAGGGCTCTTGCTTCTTTTTTGATTATATTTCTACCAACATTTTTATGTCATTGGTAAGGTGATTTTGATGACTTTCGTGCTTTCTTCGGCCTCTCGTAGTCCGCCCAGCCTCTGGTAGATGGTGGCGATGTACTTGTACCGGGGACTTCTTGTCTTGACCCCCCGGATCGAGAGGCCAGGGATCTTGGGTCTGGCAGGCCTTGACCTTTTTCACCTCCCCTGACTTCTTGACCGACCACACTACTGTGCTCGGTGGAGGGCAGGACAGGATAAATCTTCGGATCCCTCCGCGCATAACGGATTCCAGATTGAACTTTGATGTTAGACGTGCTCATCTTAGGGTAAAAGACCAAATCAATTCTATAATATTCGCAGCTGTTTCCCCAGCTCTTGACGGTCGCCCATGTCTTGCCGAAATTTGTGTCACCCTCTCGGGTAACCATGTAGATCTTCACCCAGGCCGGGAGGATACCGGCCCAGTTACCTCCCACCAGAACATGGGCGACACTGGATCTCTCTTCTGACGCAGCGTCCAAGCAGAAGAAGTCCTCGTACTGCATCCTGGTGAAAGGGTCAGAATAAGGTCTTCTCCCGGGTTTTATTCCCACTATGTCAGGCCAACTGGCAGGGGACTTAAGTTCTTCATTTGTCATCATTCTGCCAGTTCCTGCATATAACTGAGATCGTTGGCCGTCATCTATAGCGTCCCATTTTCCTCTCTGGAGCGTTATTTTCTTCATCCAGGTTACTCCTAGGCCCAGAGGCAATTTATCCTCCGGTGTTGTCATCGCAGTTGCTGTCTGGCCCTGGTCAGGCATTTTTGGTGAAACCAGACTTGGTGATGATGACACGAGGGCCGCTCTCAATATATCAAGGGGGTCATGATCCAAAATACTCAATACGCTATCACCATGTAACATAAGTTCGTCTGAGATGGTATATCCCTTAACCGCCATTCTCCGGTGGTGTCTGTTCGTTCCAGCGTCTCTGACTAGTGTGTGAGAGAGACAACACTGGTCCTTTTTTATCTTCATTTCAGAAGAGGCTCCGTCATAGTTGAAGGCCAAATTCTCTTTTTTGCATAATTTACGGCCCTCCCTGACCGGGAGAGGAGGCCCATACGACGTAGTAGATTTATTGTAATAATGACCCCTATTATCACAATGCAGGGGAGGGCCCATCTCACAATCCCCATCATCACCGCCCTGGCTGTCTGTACCATGGAAGTGGCAAAATTCCAAACATCACCCACTCCATCTGCCACGGCCCCCCCTATATCTTCAGCTGCACGCCCGATAATGGTACCGAGTACTATCGCAAATTGAGTTATGTCTCTCCTCCTGCTCCATTCGTCCACATGCGGTGCCCGATCCTGTGAACAGGACCCGTTTGTCATGTTGTTAGCATGCGAAATGGGAAAAACACCATCCAGGTAGAATCCTCTTGTTGTCCAGCCAAACCCCGGACCCAGCCCTCCTCCCGTTTCCAAATAATCAGATATGGGTTTCCATGGGGATACAAAGTCAAACAGGGCCTTGTTGCATCCCGTACAGGTGTTAAACAGATGTTGATTGTTTCCCCGTCTGTTATTGCAGTACTGGGTATTGATGAAATTCCATCGGTTCAACAGGTATGCCTCCGGTGGCCAATAGTAGGGGAATCCTCTATCCAGGGTGTGTTCAAACAGCGTTGCTAGGGGTCCGCATTTTGAAGTTTTTGCCTGCCATGTGGCTTCATTCTGTCTAGCTCCCCATCGCGCAGTGGGAGAAGAGCGGTAGCAGTTAGCCACTATCAAGGGGATGCTCACCTGCCGGGGGAATTTTGAGTCATAATACAGTGTTCCACCCTCCCCCGAAACTGCCCTCCATCTCATTAGGTCACTGGTGTCCCGTGAGGTTGGAGAGTCAAACCAGTGCATGTTACTCCATGCATGTTCTTGCGGTGGAGGGTTACGCACAATGTAGTACCTTTCTACCATTCTTCGAGGGTCGCATCCTATCTCCTGAGCCTTAGCCAGAGGGAGAGTGCCCCAATGGATCCACGTACTGTTAATCCCATCCCGGGATCTCCCCCTAGTCAGGGTCCTAGTAGAAGCTAGGTCTACCATAGCTGAGGTAGCTTCCTCCACATGTAGGTGCGGATAAGTATCCTTCTCTGTACACAGACTCTGATCATTCTGCGTACAATACTGTTTCCCCCATTTACCATAAGTTGTTCCGGGGTAGGCCCCGAGCTGGGCCCCCGTCGCTCTGAAGCTTGGTTCCAGACCCCACCTCATTATGTAGCCACTAGAGGTCTTTCTAGTGAGAATAAGAGGTGGGGGTAGTAGGATTTCGCCTAATTGTCTCTCTTTAATGTTTACCATAGTGAATGGTAGCTGTGGATCCTTTTCCTTCCAATCGTGTACCCACTCCAATATATCCTCTTTTTCTGATCCATCGGGATTGAGGTTTGGATTAGGTTTGCTTTCTTTTGGGGGATCTTTGTTATTGCTCCCCACCGCCACTACCAATGCTCCGGGGTATGGGGTGCTGGAATTTGGGTCTATATGCCTACCCACATTTAGTTGGAACCCCAAAACCTGAGCAGCTAACTGTTGGTGGATGAACAGGGTCAACTTGGTCTCTTCCGTATCTGGCTCCTTCTGCCAGCATGCCGCCACCAGGTTGACCTCCTCATCCGTGAGGCCTATTCCTGCATAGGCCTTCCATTCATTGAGGGGCCGTTTTGCCCACCTGCTATGGTATCTGTCGAATTTTGAGGGTTCTGGGTATACTCTATACCTCCTCAAATAATTCCTGAAATTCACACGACAGGTGGCTTCCTGGCCCAGAGTTCCATTCGAGTATGGGCGTGGGACCCCCATATTCCGTGCTTCTCGGCATATAGGGACTAATTCACCCGCTTCTCTCATCATTCTTTTTCCCACTTCAATGGTGGTAAGACCCCTCCATACCTCGTCAGTTTTTGCCAGGTTATCAGATAGGCAATCGAGGAGAGAGTCTAGTATTTGCGTGCCCCACTTTCCCTCGAGTTTCTCCACCTGGCTCGGGGTCAGGGTTGGGACGTCTGTGTACCATAAGGTCCTCCCCCCCGCCAGGGGGAGACCGCGCACCCATGGAAGTGTAGGTGGGTATGGTTTGATTTTTACCCGTCCTGGGTTGGTTACCGCCACAGTCCATTTGAACCATGTAGCGGTAGTCTGAAAAGGACATCCTCCTGCTTGGTCAGTAGCTGTGAGAGGTATATCCTGTTCAGGCCGTTCCTGGACCTGAGCCTCCGGCTGAGTGTCTTGTCTGGGGGTCAAGAACCCAAAAAAGGCCTCAACCTCTCGTTCCCATGCCGGGGGCCATTTTGTATACAGGGTCACCTTGGTCAAGGTAGATTCTCCTGTGTCATCACTGGGTTTCCTGCCCGGGGTCACTTCTACTGCTCGGGTCCCATTCAGTCTGGTAGTAGAACAGTTAGATAATTCCTCCCAAGGCCCCCACTCCGGGTCACCCTGATACCTGGAGTGTGCTCTGACCCTGATGCAGGGGTATATCCGTGCCTCTCCCTTGGCTAGTTTCAATTTGGTTGAGATTTCGCCTCTGGGGCTAGAAGGGTATACTGCTGTCACCTCCGCTCCTGCCGCACCGAGGCATATCTCGTCCCTCTGAGCGGCCAAATCTTTCCATGTCATGTATGGATTACATCCCTCCTCTGGGTTTAGTAACCAGCATTGTGGTTCCGGATCAGGCAGTGAGCAGTCAGGGAATTGTTCCTTGGCCTGACCTGTGTCACTAAAAGAGGTAGATATATAGTCCGACCAGGCCTCCCATCTCTCTGATGCGTTTCTTGGTTCACACGGGACCTGAGTGACCATCCTATAGTGGGTCACTGGTATTCCTCTATGGTCCTTAACCGTTGGTTCTTCAAACTCCCATTCAGTACGAGTCCTGGGATAATCAATTGCCCTTATTAATCCCAGGGTTAGTGTGATGACAAGTACTACCAGAGTCACTCTGATTATCCATTTACTTGCCACAGCCTTGGCGGATTTCTTGGGTTGAGTCGCCAGGCTTGGCGATATCTCTTCTATGTTGGGAGCGGCCCTGTTCTCGGATTCATTGTCAGAATCTGACTGCTCCCATTCCCGATCTATATCCATTGTCAAGCAGGTCATGATCTCTCTTCGAGCGGATTCATCATTTGGGCTGGGCACCGCATATGCCCCTTTGTTTAGACAGGTCATGTGCTCATATATATAGTCCCTGCCCATATGCGTTGGTTGTCTGCTTATGACTGGCAGGTCATGGTATTTTGGGTTGGGTGGTGCCCAATATTCTGATGTCTGGGTACTGGGCCCCAGTGTGTCTTCGGGACTAGGCCCACTGCGCATGGGTATGGGTTGTTCCCCGTACTCCGGGGCTACCAGGTTATAGGTGTTTGTGGGGTTCTTCAGGTAGGCCATATTCCTCCCTCTCGCCTTTCCTTCGCTGCCTGAGAAGAAAAGGTGAGACGGTTATCGCCTGTGCGCATCGAGCATGTACTACTTGGTCAAGGCTTCTGATCTTCGCCTGATGCGATCCCATATACTGGGCGCCCTCGAGCCTGGTCCCATGCCGTCGGGGTAGTGTACCCTCTTTGGTTTGATCATGGACCCCTTCCTAATGCTTCCGATCACAGGAGTGTCTTTCCCCAGGGCAATCTCCACAGAGAGGCCTCTGATAGGATGTGGCATATGCCCCACACTCAGCGTGACAGAGAGTATCACCCATTGGTATTCTTTTCCATTCACGGGTCTCTCTGTATCTCCTGGGGATATAGACTTTCCTTTCGTGCCCGTTTTAGTTACTCCAGGCCCGTCCCTCACCAGTAGTTCTAGTGATAGGGTTTCACGGAACCCTTCTCTGAGCTCTCCACTTATAGTCGTCAACCAATCGAATTCACCACCGTGTCTGTGTCCAGAGCTGGGGAAGGGCAAGGAGATCAGTCCCGAGGTTAGTAGCACAGCCCTTTTAGCCAACATCATGCGCACCAGGCTGGCTACATCCAGTAGAAGGTCATTTCCTTTTAGTCTATCATTGGTCATGACCTCCTGTCCCTTGGTGAACAGTCTTGACCTCTCCTCCGTATCCTTCACCCAGAATGTGTCTGGTCCTTTCACCAGGAACATCTTATCCCCCCTTGAAGGCATTGCCCTGGGGAAACAGGTGTTTATGGTTTTCTCAAGATAGGTTTCCATCAGGCTGGCCAGGTTTTCCGTGCTGCCCTTGAAGGCTATACCTCCTCGACCCGCGGCCCCTTTGCGGACTGGAGCATCCCCATCTTGCAGGTATCCACTGCCCTTTGTCAGGTATATTCCTGACCCTAGTTTCACTTCCGTATGGTCTTGGCATTTGGCTAGAGCATAACCCAGCCATGAGCACCCGCACTTGGATGCTAACTGTGGGGTCATAGGAGGGTACGCTGCCAGTACTATACGGGGTCCATATTCCATATAACATGCTTGGCAGACAATTATTCTGCATCCCCTCGGGCCCTCTTTTGGCCCAAAGGTGTAGGTATCATCGCCTGGGCGATATAGAGGTTTGTGATCCGTGGGGACCTGTTCTGGATGATTCCGTGATGGTCCTTGCCATAGTAGGTTAGTCACCTGGACGAGGCACAAGGTGCATTTATCCAGGTTGTGTCCCCATTTCGTCCATCTGATTATACTTCCTCCTGGTCCCTCCACAGGTTCTGCTTCCGGGGTGTCGGGGTGACGTATTAGTGATCTGTTATCCCCTTTTTCGCCGCCTTAACTGCTCCATCAGCCACGCCCATAAAAACACTGGCGCCTCGTATGTTTCCAGTGTCCCCGTTCAAAGGGGACAATCCTGGCGCCATACAGATCAATATTTTGTGCCTGGCGCACTCCAAGGCGAAAGGCATGGATTCTCTAAGTCCCGGTACACCCCTTTGGGCCATCTTGCTTCCCGTTTTCTGTGGCGTAGAGCTTGAGATTCCAGCCATCTTTCCCTTTCTTCACCCGGTCTTGCGGACTTGATTTACTTGCACTATACCTAGGTTCTGTAATCTAAATCGCCTGGGACTAAGTATTTCAACGATGGTATCTTTGCTTTCACACTTCTTGCTGGGATTTCCTGCCAGGGGTTTTCGGAGCACCCACACGGCTTCACCTAAGGAGAAGGGAGAAGAGACAGCCGTGTTATCTTCTGAAACACATCTCTTATCCTCTCTTCCCAAGTTCACAGCTTGGTGTATCCTAAGGAGAGAGATTGGTTCATCCCAGGATCGCAACATATCCTCCTTGATTATCTGCTCTTTTATAGAGCGCACAGCCCTCTCGGCCACTCCGTTCGTATTGGGCTGGTAGGGCACCGAGTATTGGGCCATTACACCCGCTTCCTCCAGTAGTGTCTTCACTGTTCCGTGAGTGAAGTAGGTGGCATTATCCATCCTGAGCGATGTAGCCCTTGGCTCTTCCCTTAGGAACTGTGATATGCAGTTGCATATTACTGCAGCCGTCGGAGTGGGGATAGGGTACATTCTGAGTCTACCTGGCCCATTGTCCACTATCACCAGTCCCTGCCTGTGTTTTTTTTTCGTCCCCTCCGACATGGGTCCAAACACGTCGGCGGAAAAATGCAGCCCTGCTTCCGATACTGCTATTTGTCCCAGTGGCACAGGCTCAGGTTTCGTCCCTCTCACCAGCGCACATTGTTCACAGGCCTTCCGGATTGTTATCGCTCTTTGTTTCGCTTTAGGTATGTGAATGTGGTTGGTTCTTAGGTATACCAACATCCTCTTACTTCCAACATGTCCAAGGTTATCATGTACCAGTCGGATCATGTGAGTAGCCTCGTCCTCCGGTACTCTCACCGTGCCGTTGTCTTCCCAGGCAGTGGGCGTGACTAAGGCCAGTCTTTTGAGTTTTAGCCCGCTGACCTCAGGGCGGTTTTGGGCCAGGGTGTCGACTTCTTTGTTTCCCTGGTAGTGGACCCCGGTTTCCTCCGTATGGCTTTTTAGCCATTTCCAAGCTATTTTCATGCCTCGGAATTGTTCCACTATGAGGGCCCAGAGGTCACCATGGGCCATTGGTCTGCCTGTGCTGGTTTCATATCCTTTCGCTTTCCAGTACTCCAGGTTCTCTGTTCCTCCGTTGTAACAGTATTGGCTATCGGTTACAATAAGTAGTTTCGGTATGTGCTTCCCTTTGGCCATTATTATGCCCTCCAGTATAGCTGTTACCTCTGCCGTTTGGGCTGATCCCTCGGTCCAGCCACTCGCTGTTTTGATGTTCTCATTGTTGTGTTTTAGAACATAGGCCCACTTGGCCTTTGTTCCGTCCTGTTTGTGCTGACTTCCGTCTGTGTAGAGTACCCAGTTGGGTTCGGCCTCAGGCTCGGTGAGCTTGGTTTTCGTTTCTAGGGGACACTTGGTTCCTGTTGTGATAAATCTCATTTTAGGATCTGTTAACATCATTGACCAATGTCCCCATCGTGAGGTCATGGCCCTCGAGCCTGTAATAGTTCCCTTTGAGGCACTCTGCAGGGCAGGAAATTCGGTGGTTACTATTATATCTTTGTCTTGAGCCAAGTCCTTCAGGGCATTCCAGAATCTAAATACTCCACATAGGATTCGTTCTTCTTCTGTATACCGCTCCTCCGTATTGGTGAACTGCATGGATAAAAGTAGACAAGGGGTCTTCCCCTTTCTATTCTGACATTTCAGAGTTATCCCTTGCGTACCCTCCACTTGTGGGAATACTTCTAGATGTTTGGTGGGGTCTCTTTTTTCCAGATCTTTGCAGTTTTCCAGCACATGGGTTTTGAACACCGTCCAGCCTGGCTCCACTTCCTCTATGGGGATGTTCCTATTCCTAGGGTTTTTTCCCTCGAGAGCTTTGCCTTTCAGTTTGTGGAGCGGGGATGCTTTTGTCGCATAGCCAGGCACATGGGTCATAATGTGGCCGCATTTTCCCATGGCAGAGTCCAGCTGACTCAGGGACACAGGCTTCTCAATGGCCGCTACCTGATCCAGGTATTCCCTGCTGACTGACTTTCCGGTGTCCGTTATGTTGAAACCCAGATACCTCAGGGTATGTTTCGCGATCTCGCACTTCTTGAGGCCTATCTTTAACCCGGCCCTGGAGAGGCGGGTCACTACCTGGTCCAGTAGTTCCAAGTGTTCTTGTTCCGAGTCATTGGTCCAATACACGTCGTCGATGTATATGGTGACGTCCAGGCCTCTCAGGATGTCCTCTATGACTCCTTGGAACACATTCGGGGAGTTTTTATACCCCTGTGGTAAAACTGTCCATCCATAGGACAGCCCGTTCCAGGTGAACGCCGTCTTTTGGGTGGATAGGGGGTCGATAGGTACTGACCAGAATCCATTAGCCAGGTCAATGCTAGACTTCCAACGTTTGTTGGGCAGATTCCTGGTTGTCTGTGCTATGTTTATCATTGTCCTGGTATCTGAGCATGTTCTAGCATTCAGGGCAATTAAGTTGTGCACTAATCTCCATGACCCATCAGGTTTGGGGACTCCCATTACAGGGGTATTTGTTAGAGCAGAGTCCAACATAGTCAACACGCCCATTTCTTCCAATTCCGTGATGGTTTCTGTCAGCTCCTTTTTGCACCTCGGGTCCACCCTGTGCTGTGCTTGTCTCGGTGGTATGGTCCCCTTTATAGTGTGTGTATACTTGGGGTCCACCCTTCCCACGTCGTTCTTGTGGGCAGCATATAAGCCTCTCTTGAGTATTTCTCGTATGAGGATTTTCTCGTGGCTTTCGGACTCTTCCACTACCTTTTCCATTTCGTCCCGTATGTCCACTGGCTTCATATATTTGACAAGGACTCCGTGCTGTGTCCTTTGCGGGTCACCCTTGGGTATGAATTTTTCCTTTTCGTACAGTAGTATCAAGTCTTTTGGGGATAACAGGGGTTCCGAATTAGGTGGTCCTACCACTCCTGATATCCCATGCTTCTCCCCTGTTCCCATGAGGGCTCTGGTCCCATTACCTAATTCCACTTCTATGGATCCGGTAATGGGTGTATTTACATGTAGGGAAATTTCCGCTCCGGTGTCTACTAGGTATTGGTCGTTTCCCACTTGACACGTTAACTTCCCATCCGTCTCCTGTGTCTTGAGTGCAATAGCATTCAGTAGGGGCCTCTCCTGGGGATCTATATTGAGGGTTAATAGACTCTCTGTCACTCTGTCTTCTTCCCATGTTCGAGTGTCATCTGTCACATCACCAGGAGGCCAGGATTCTATTCTCTCTCCTTCCGGGATTTGAATTCCTCCCTTGTTGCCCTCCTTTCTGCTTGCTTTTCTGGGGTTAATGCGGCCCACTCGTCGGGAGGTAGGTACATGTAATTCTTCTTCCCTTCCTTGTCCTTGGTTATCCTCGGGGGGAACTCCTGGGAGCCCCCCCTTTTGTCGTTTTTTGAGTAGGTAGGTTTAACGTTAGCCGCTGGCTGTTGCTGGGCTCTGGGATGCCGAATTTGAGCCTTCTCCTCTCGTGGGTTCTCCCCTTTCCTTTCACTTTTATTGTATTTGGTTTGAGAAAGCATTTTGACTTGGTCATACAGCATGCATTCCGTCCGTAACTGATCTCGGGACCATGCTGCGCATTTGGCTGCAAGACGGTTACCCCCTGGTACTCCTATGAACAATTTTTCAAGTAGTAAGCCTGATCCTTGCACAGGTCCTCCACGTATGACTGATTCCGCTGCAACAGTGAGAGACACACTCCCGTCTCTCACCTGTGGGATTAGTTTCTCCACCATATTTTCCCCTGGATCTTGACCGGGGGTTCTCACTTCTATTTCCATCATTTGGGCCATAGACGCCCCTTCGGGGATCTCCAGTCCTTTGAGGTGTCGCAAAATGCGAGCGGCATCCGGGTCATCGTAGAGAGGGGACCCATGGAAAATCTGAGCAATCCTATGGATATAAGCAGCCTGGGTCTCCCCATGATTCATTTCTGGGGCCAGTTTCTTGAGCACTTGGGTTTTGCTCAATAATTCTTGTGCTTTGTTGCTTTCTCCATATTGGGCACTGTCATACAGACTCCTGTCGGTATGTAAACTCTTTCCTCTTGGTCGGTATATGTCTCCGGGAGATTGGGCCAGTATGGAGTGAGGGCTTACCTCCGGGCGGTGTTCCTCTGTGCTGTGTCTCAGGGCTCGGATTGGGCTTATGGACGGGGCTTTGTTCAACCAGTGTCTTTCTCTCCTGGCTATTTCGGCCATGGCCCTGTCCCGTTTGTACACTTGTTCGCGCAGTACGTCATAGCCAGCATGTAAATATGCATGCTTGTATGGTTCCGTTATTCCCGGGTGAGACAACACTTTCTCTGCCTCAGGTGACCGTGCTAAGGCCCGAGCCTTCCTCCATGTCACGGGATATGCTGGCATAATATCCCCTGTTTCTTCTCCTGCCAATTCTCCTTCACTTTCGTCGGAGACGTCCTCCAATCCTGAGCTCCAGGTCAAGCCTGAAGGTGACTGGAAGGCGGTGCCCTTCAGGGGGGGCCCGGGGCCCATAGGTCTCAGTTTGACCGGTTTGGCTCTCTTGTTCCGAGGCCTAGGAGGTTCGCCCCTTGGGTACCGAACTCTCTCCCTTGATCTTGACCGAGATGAGGACATTGAGGAGGCTCTGGAGCTTGACCGATCCCGGTCTCCCTCTTCTTCTGAGTCCTGATCTGGATCAGTATACTCCGGTCCGCTATCTATCGGGTCGTCCCCTGACTCCTGGGGACAGCCTAGTCGTCTAAGAATACTCTTAGCCCGGGATTTGGCAAGTCCATCCCTTTCTGGTTCAAACTGTACTGTTGGTTTCCGGGGAGTGGATGATCTCCCTCTTTCTGTTGTTCGGGAGGAGCTCTGGGAATTGGACTTTTCCTTCCTGGGTCCAATTCCCGACCCCTTAGAGTCTGGAGGGGGATTGAGGGGTACCGATGCCGGTTCACTGTCCTCATCCTCCTCACTCTCTCCTGCTTCAGTCAAGGCCTGGGTTATTCCCTCATGGTCCTTGGGTTCTACCATGAGGCAGATTTCCGTGTGTTTTGCACTTCTTATGGTTGAGATTGCGCGGACTACTGCCTCCCCCAACCATATGCCTCTTTGGCCATATACTCGAGACCTGCCCCACATCAGGTTTATAGCTAGTCGGTAGGGCATGTCCTTGGTACCATGGCCAGCATAGATTTCTCTTCTCTGCAGTAGATCCTTCATCCGGGACACCAGATTGTCCCAGTTCTTTTGTGAGGACTGTACTTTATTGTACCTGTTTTGGCTTAGTGTCACATGGACAACTTTCTCCGCGTGAAACACATTATAATCACACTCAGTGATTACTGCCTTGCCCGGTTTCAGGGGTTCTTTGGTCCTTATTTCCATCACCTGTTTCCTCAGGTTCCGGTAATAAGCGCCTCCTGCCGCTACCATGCTCGTTTCCCATCTACCATAGCTCGTCAAAGATGGTCCAGTGAAGGTGAGAATTGACCATGGTGCGTCAGAGTTGTCGGTCCAGACTGGGTAGTTAGTGACTGTTATGTCTGGTGTTTCTTTGTGAGAGTCTGTAAATATTCCTCTCGCCCCGGAGTGTTCACCACGGCGAGAGGTGTAGGCTGCTCTCGCTTGTTTCACTTCCTCGTGAACACGTGGTCCTGGGCTTAAGTACCCCAGGGAGTAATCTCGCCCTGGGGTTGATGTAGCCATTGGTGTAGCTGATCCCCCCAGCGTCTGTAGTTGTCCCCCGCTAGTAACTTCCCTCGTTTCACATCCAGAGGGGTCACTAATGGAGCGGGGTTCCCTCTGGCTGATGTACTTGTGAGGGGGTACAGGCCGTGCTTGGTCTGCGTCTGCTCCTGAGTCCTGACTACGTTCCTGCGTCACCCCCTCCTGGGTGTGCCTCGCACCGGAAAACAGAGTGCAGGGCTTCCAGGGTTAGTGAAACCCCCTGAGCCTTCTCTCTCAGTGCTGGGGGGCCGAGTGTCTGGTATTTCCTCATACATCCTCCCGGGTCCAGACGGGGGCCACGTGATTTGGGCCCTCTGTTCTGAGTGACTCGCTTCCCGCGGTGTTCCCTGAGGACCAGACCATGTCTGGTTTCTGTATGCCACCTCGTTCATGACCTGTGTGAGGTCTCCGACCATAGTGGGCTCAATTTCTTCGAACAGATTTCCCCAGCCATTTCGGTAATGTGATGGCCATGCCTCCATTTGAGCTCTGCGCACTGTGTTTGCTTGGTATTTGTCCGGGACTAGCAAGACCACTGCCATGGATGCAGCCGGTATTTCTTGGTAGGCTTCCAAGAAGCACCATATGCTCGTGTTGACGTCATAGTGCCAAATCCCTGTTCCGAACAGTGTCATGACTAGGCTTGTTATGCCTACTCTCTGGGCTTGTCTGAAAATGCTCCTGTAATAGGCCAGGAGTACTCGGGTTTGGCCTTCAAGGTCTGTTCCGGGCAGTATGTCTTGCATGGCAATTGTCAATATCCCCTCGTAACCCTTATTTTTAAGTAGGTAGGGGACTCCTACCAACACTGTGCCATCCTTAAGGAGGTTATGAGGTTGTCTGGCCACTTCTCTTGCACACCAGTCGGCGTAGCCGGGTCCTGCCATGTCTTGTATGGCTTTTGCCATTCCCCCCCCATTACGTAGGCCTCTGTTGGCTGGGTTAACCACAAATGTGTGGTTTCCTTTTGGTACAAAATTTTGTAACCATATGGAGCAGACCCATAGGTGCTGTATATGCTTAGGGTTTCCTGGTTGAGATCTGGGTTTGATAGTACATGAGATTTCATTCAACCTTGACATGCCAGGGGGCATGGTCTGCTCCTCTGGCGTATAGTTTGTTGTAGGGACTTGGGGCAGGGGGCTCCACTGTCCCTGAAGTCCCAGGCCTTCGGGCCAGTATGCAGGGGCCGTAGCCGTCGGAACCGTTCATGTTCCAATTACGGCCTGCTGTACAGCTGGCAGCTCTGGATATAGGGGTTCGCTTGGTTCTGTGAATTCCTCACTTCCCGCAAACGTATCAGGGGACTCAGGGCGGTCCTCCCGTTCTCCTGGGTAGTCCAGACCCAGGTCGGGTATAAACACTCCCAATCCCTCCTCCGAGGGTAATTCCTCCTCTATGGTGTGGGAATGATTGTGAGACATCGTGTTAGCACTGGTTTGTTAGCCGATGGTGAGCTAGTTAGCTTCCGTCTGGCTTCGTGTCACGTAGCCTCGGGCTAGGTAGCCATCCAGTTAGCATTCAGTACACTCCTGGCTTGTTGGCGGATGGCGAGCTAGTTAGCTTCCAGTTCTGTGAACGGTCTTTTTGACTGTGCTTCACATCCAGTCTCTCCTTACAAACAGGGTCTCTGGGCTAGGGAACCCTCGCTTTTCTGCGAACGGTCGTTTTGACTCGCTTCACATCCACACTCCGCTCCTTACAAAGTGTCTCTGGGCTAGGAAGCCCTCTCTTTTCTGTGAACGGTCGTTTTGACTCGCTTCACATCCACACTCCGCTCCTTACAAAGTGTCTCTGGGCTAGGAAGCCCTCGCTTTTCTGCGAACGGTCGTTTTGACTCGCTTCACATCCACACTCCGCTCCTTACAAAGTGTCTCTGGGCTAGGAAGCCCTCTCTTTTCTGTGAACGGTCGTTTTGACTCGCTTCACATCCACACTCCGCTCCTTACAAAGTGTCTCTGGGCTAGGAAGCCCTCTCTTTTCTGTGAACGGTCGTTTTGACTCGCTTCACATCCACACTCCGCTCCTTACAAAGTGTCTCTGGGCTAGGAAGCCCTCGCTTTTCTGCGAACGGTCGTTTTGACTCGCTTCACATCCACACTCCGCTCCTTACAAAGTGTCTCTGGGCTAGGAAGCCCTCTCTTTTCTGTGAACGGTCGTTTTGACTCGCTTCACATCCACACTCCGCTCCTTACAAAGTGTCTCTGGGCTAGGAAGCCCTCGCTTTTCTGCGAACGGTCGTTTTGACTCGCTTCACATCCACACTCCGCTCCTTACAAAGTGTCTCTGGGCTAGGAAGCCCTCTCTTTTCTGTGAACGGTCGTTTTGACTCGCTTCACATCCACACTCCGCTCCTTACAAAGTGTCTCTGGGCTAGGAAGCCCTCTCTTTTCTGTAAACGGTCGTTTTGACTCGCTTCACATCCACACTCCGCTCCTTACAAAGTGTCTCTGGGCTAGGAAGCCCTCGCTTTTCTGCGAACGGTCGTTTTGACTCGCTTCACATCCACACTCCGCTCCTTACAAAGTGTCTCTGGGCTAGGAAGCCCTCTCTTTTCTGTGAACGGTCGTTTTGACTCGCTTCACATCCACACTCCGCTCCTTACAAAGTGTCTCTGGGCTAGGAAGCCCTCGCTTTTCTGCGAACAAAGCATGAAAGTGATTTTTGCATTGCAACTTCACCCAGCAGAATTTTCACAGTAATCACAAATATATACTCTAAATGCGACTCTTTCTTCGAGTAGAACTTTCTACTTTTTTTTTGACTGTAAGAAAACATTACGTAACTTTTTAGTCATGAGTAAACCTTTTTACCGCAATCACAAAAATATACTTTAAGCGTGATCCTTTCTTTAAGTAGAACCTCCTACTTTTTTTGACTGTAAGAAAACATTACGTAACTTTTTAGTCATGAGTAAACCTTTTTACCGTAATCACAAATATATACTCTAAATGCGACTCTTTCTTCGAGTAGAACCTCCTACTTTTTTGATTTTGCCAAATCTGTAATTTAATTTTACTCCAGAGGATTTTGACAGTAGTCCTGTCTTCTTCTGTCGTTTTAGCACCTATTTTGGTTAGTATAAATGCACATCGCCAGGGACGCCATGTTGAGCACCGGTCGTAAACCGAGGTCAGATTGATTATCCCATAACTCTTTAGTCCGAATCCCAGCTTCAAGCAGCGTCCCGCGAAGCGTGAGACATCTAGGACTCAATTTGTCTATAACGTTCAGGGCTTAAACTCAGCAGACCTCGGCTCACACACAGGAACCCCCCGTCCCCTCCAGTAATACAGTTGATTAAATGGAGTTGCGGGGTATATTTTTATTCTATTTGCACTGGGAAGGACTCTCTTTACTTAGATGAGGTCCATTTTCCCTATCCTATGTACACGTATTATCACTATATGGCTTTACTTGATAATCCCATTATACAGAATGCACCTTTAGTCCTTAATGCATAATCATAAGACTCCTTTTACTCCGTAGGGATAAAGCCTATAGTTATAGTTATATCCCCATTATAGCTAGGGATAAAGCCACTTACACATATTATCACTATATGGCATTACTTGATAAAACCAGGTTTATCAGAATCCACCTTTAGTCCTTAATTTACTCTGTTCGCCGTTGATTTTACTGTATGGCATTACTTGATAAAACCAGGCTTGCCGAACCCACCTTTCTCCTTACTCACAATGATATACCTTCTCCTCCTCCTCCGTCTGGGGAAAAAGTTCTTTTTTATATCATATATTAGGCACAATACAGGCACATTCAGGCACATTATCATTATTATTATTATTATTATTATTATTATTATTATTATTATTATTATTACTGGTAAAGTTACAATGCAAAAATACATCTCCATCCTTACCCGTCTTTTTGGGAAAAATAGAAGCAGAACGTGGTTTCCAAAAGAAGATTTTTTTATTTTTTAACAGTAGAAAATTACATTTAAGGGTTCAGTTTCATTTATAAAAGTACACAGGTTTTTCAGCTTACTATATATCAGGTTTCAGTCATCTCCTCAAAATCTCTCAAAAAAGTCTGGCTCTTGCCTCCGCAACAGTCTCTTTTATTTGACATTATACCATATTCCTGATTGGTTTAAACACAGTGATGTCACAGGGTCGTCATTTAGTTTTAGCAAACAGACATACAGTACATAATTCGTTATGAACTCCTCCTTCTTTGTATTACTGTTAGTTATCTAGTGGTTTTTTTAAGTAACAGAAAGTCCCTTTTTCCTTCTAAACAGACAACGGCTTTGTCTGTGGTGACCACGTGATTTCGTACCATGTACGAGGCCTCTCCAGTATCTCTTAAGGATCCCTCCAGACAAACAGTTTTTACACATTATTCTGTTAGTATTATTCTCTACTGACACTCAATTTATAAGCATGCCATTTTGAAAACTTTTACTGTACACATCAAACATTTAATTTGTTATATAGTTTCCTTTTTTAAGATCTCCCTCTATAGATTCAAGACTCTGTTTTTCAACCAGCAACCCTTCCCGTCTGAAAGGGTTAAGCTCTTACAGCTCTCTCTCTCCCCTCTCCAGAGGCCCACATTCCCCAGGGTTCCTCCCTTTTCACAGACACCAGGCACCTTGTCTGCAGATATTAAAGGCTCATTTCCATTTTTTATAAGTAGAGCCAGCTATCCTCCAGAGTTCAGTTTAAAGATTATACTGGTCACATAGGAACGACTCAGGATGTCATTGTCCAAAAGTGTCGCTTGTTTTGTGACACTTCACACATATCTTCTACCAGAGGGCAGGATGAAGGCAGGTGCTGAGGTTATGTTGAGTCTGTTTGTTTTGAATACAGGACAGCATATCTTCTACCAGAGGGCAGGATGAAGGCAGGTGCTGAGGTTATGAGTTTGAGTCCCTCACCGTCCTCTGGCCGTAGAGCTGCTGGAGGGCTGAGCACTGCTCCCTGCACAGCTTGGCCCCCGAGGTGATCACCCTCTGCTTGGCCTTGTTGGTCTCTGAGAGCCCCCACACCAAGCCAGAAAACAAGTGGTGAGGAGGCTCTATATGTGGCTTTTATATGTAACAGCTGTGGAGGATGGGAGGGGGACGTCCAGATGCTTCAGCCTCCTAAGAGATAGGTCTGCTGCTTGCACTTTTTAAGTGTTGTTTAAGAGTTGTTGTTGTTGTTGTTGTTGTTGTTGTGTCAGCTGTGGGACAGGCTCAGCCTCCTCTCTGTGTCAGCTGTGGGACAGGCTCAGCCTCCTCTCTGTGTCAGCTGTGGGACAGACTCAGCCTCCTCTCTGTGTCAGCTGTGGGACAGACTCAGCCTCCTCTCTCTGTCAGCTGTGGGACAGGCTCAGCCTCCTCTCTCTGTCAGCTGTGGGACAGACTCAGCCTCCTCTCTCTGTCAGCTGTGGGACAGACTCAGCCTCCTCTCTCTGTAAGCTGTGGGACAGACTCAGCCTCCTCTCTGTGTCAGCTGTGGGACAGACTCAGCCTCCTCTCTGTGTCAGCTGTGGGACAGACTCAGCCTCCTCTCTGTGTCAGCTGTGGGTCAGACTCAGCCTCCTCTCTCCCTGTCAGCTGTGGGACAGACTCAGCCTCCTCTCTGTGTCAGCTGTGGGACAGGCTCAGCCTCCTCTCTGTGTCAGCTGTGGGTCAGACTCAGCCTCCTCTCTCCCTGTCAGCTGTGGGACAGGCTCAGCCTCCTCTCTGTGTCAGCTGTGGGACAGACTCAGCCTCCTCTCCATGTCAGCTGTGGGACAGACTCAGCCTCCTCTCTGTGTCAGCTGTGGGACAGGCTCAGCCTCCTCTCCCTGTCAGCTGTGGGACAGGCTCAGCCCCCTCTCCCTGTCAGCTGTGGGACAGACTCAGCCTCCTCTCTCTGTCAGCTGTGGGACAGACTCAGCCTCCTCTCTGTGTCAGCTGTGGGACAGACTCAGCCTCCTCTCTCCCTGTCAGCTGTGGGTCAGACTCAGCCTCCTCTCTCTGTCAGCTGTGGGACAGGCTCAGCCTCCTCTCCCTGTCAGCTGTGGGACAGACTCAGCCTCCTCTCCCTGTCAGCTGTGGGACAGACTCAGCCTCCTCTCTGTCAGCTGTGGGACAGGCTCAGCCTCCTCTCCCTGTCAGCTGTGGGACAGACTCAGCCTCCTCTCTGTGTCAGCTGTGGGACAGACTCAGCCTCCTCTCTGTCAGCTGTGGGACAGACTCAGCCTCCTCTCTGTCAGCTGTGGGACAGGCTCAGCCTCCTCTCTGTGTCAGCTGTGGGACAGACTCAGCCTCCTCTCTCTGTCAGCTGTGGGACAGGCTCAGCCTCCTCTCCCTGTCAGCTGTGGGACAGACTCAGCCTCCTCTCTGTGTCAGCTGTGGGACAGACTCAGCCTCCTCTCCCTGTCAGCTGTGGGACAGACTCAGCCTCCTCTCTGTCAGCTGTGGGACAGACTCAGCCTCCTCTCTGTCAGCTGTGGGACAGACTCAGCCTCCTCTCTGTGTCAGCTGTGGGTCAGACTCAGCCTCCTCTCTGTCAGCTGTGGGACAGGCTCAGCCTCCTCTTCCTGTCAGCTGTGGGACAGACTCAGCCTCCTCTCTGTGTCAGCTGTGGGACAGGCTCAGCCTCCTCTCTGTGTCAGCTGTGGGACAGACTCAGCCTCCTCTCTGTCAGCTGTGGGACAGACTCAGCCTCCTCTCTGTGTCAGCTGTGGGACAGGCTCAGCCTCCTCTCTCTGTCAGCTGTGGGACAGACTCAGCCTCCTCTCTCTGTCAGCTGTGGGACAGACTCAGCCTCCTCTCTGTGTCAGCTGTGGGACAGACTCAGCCTCCTCTCCCTGTCAGCTGTGGGACAGACTCAGCCTCCTCTCTCTGTCAGCTGTGGGACAGGCTCAGCCTCCTCTCCCTGTCAGCTGTGGGACAGACTCAGCCTCCTCTCCCTGTCAGCTGTGGGACAGGCTCAGCCTCCTCTCCCTGTCAGCTGTGGGACAGGCTCAGCCTCCTCTCTGTGTCAGCTGTGGGACAGACTCAGTCTCCTCTCTCTGTCAGCTGTGGGACAGACTCAGCCTCCTCTCTGTCAGCTGTGGGACAGGCTCAGCCTCCTCTCTGTCAGCTGTGGGACAGACTCAGCCTCCTCTCTGTGTCAGCTGTGGGACAGACTCAGCCTCCTCTCTGTCAGCTGTGGGACAGACTCAGCCTCCTCTCTGTCAGCTGTGGGACAGACTCAGCCTCCTCTCTGTCAGCTGTGGGACAGACTCAGCCTCCTCTCTGTCAGCTGTGGGACAGACTCAGCCTCCTCTCTGTCAGTTGTGGGACAGACTCAGCCTCCTCTCTGTCAGTTGTGGGACAGACTCAGCCTCCTCTCTCTGTCAGCTGTGGGACAGACTCAGCCTCCTCTCCCTGTCAGCTGTGGGACAGACTCAGCCTCCTCTCTGTGTCAGCTGTGGGACAGACTCAGCCTCCTCTCTGTGTCAGCTGTGGGACAGACTGAGCCTCCTCTCTGTGTCAGCTGTGGGACAGACTGAGCCTCCTCTCTGTGTCAGCTGTGGGACAGGCTCAGTCTCCTCTCCCTGTCAGCTGTGGGACAGACTGAGCCTCCTCTCTGTGTCAGCTGTGGGACAGGCTCAGCCTCCTCTCTCTGTCAGCTGTGGGACAGACTCAGCCTCCTCTCTGTGTCAGCTGTGGGACAGACTCAGCCTCCTCTCTCTGTCAGCTGTGGGACAGACTGAGCCTCCTCTCTGTGTCAGCTGTGGGACAGGCTCAGTCTCCTCTCTCTGTCAGCTGTGGGACAGACTCAGTCTCCTCTCTCTGTCAGCTGTGGGACAGACTCAGCCTCCTCTCTGTGTCAGCTGTGGGACAGACTGAGCCTCCTCTCTGTGTCAGCTGTGGGACAGACTGAGCCTCCTCTCTGTGTCAGCTGTGGGACAGGCTCAGCCTCCTCTCTCTGTCAGCTGTGGGACAGACTCAGCCTCCTCTCTGTGTCAGCTGTGGGACAGACTCAGCCTCCTCTCTGTGTCAGCTGTGGGACAGACTCAGTCTCCTCTCTGTGTCAGCTGTGGGACAGGCTCAGCCTCCTCTCTCTGTCAGCTGTGGGACAGACTCAGCCTCCTCTCTGTGTCAGCTGTGGGACAGACTCAGCCTCCTCTCTGTGTCAGCTGTGGGACAGACTCAGCCTCCTCTCTGTCAGCTGTGGGACAGACTCAGCCTCCTCTCTGTGTCAGCTGTGGGACAGACTCAGCCTCCTCTCTGTGTCAGCTGTGGGACAGACTCAGCCTCCTCTCTGTCAGCTGTGGGACAGACTCAGCCTCCTCTCTCTGTCAGCTGTGGGACAGACTCAGCCTCCTCTCTGTCAGCTGTGGGACAGGCTCAGCCTCCTCTCTGTGTCAGCTGTGGGACAGACTCAGCCTCCTCTCTGTGTCAGCTGTGGGACAGACTCAGCCTCCTCTCTGTGTGTCAGCTGTGGGACAGACTCAGCCTCCTCTTCCTGTCAGCTGTGGGACAGACTCAGCCTCCTCTCTGTGTCAGCTGTGGGACAGACTCAGCCTCCTCTCTGTGTCAGCTGTGGGACAGACTCAGCCTCCTCTCTGTCAGCTGTGGGACAGACTCAGCCTCCTCTCTGTGTCAGCTGTGGGACAGACTCAGCCTCCTCTCTGTGTCAGCTGTGGGACAGACTCAGCCTCCTCTCTGTCAGCTGTGGGACAGGCTCAGCCTCCTCTCCCTGTCAGCTGTGGGACAGACTCAGCCTCCTCTCTCTGTCAGCTGTGGGACAGGCTCAGCCTCCTCTCTCTGTCAGCTGTGGGACAGACTCAGCCTCCTCTCTGTGTCAGCTGTGGGACAGGCTCAGCCTCCTCTCTGTGTCAGCTGTGGGACAGACTCAGCCTCCTCTCTGTCAGCTGTGGGACAGACTCAGCCTCCTCTCTGTCAGCTGTGGGACAGACTCAGCCTCCTCTCTGTCAGCTGTGGGACAGACTCAGCCTCCTCTCTCTGTCAGCTGTGGGACAGACTCAGCCTCCTCTCTGTCAGCTGTGGGACAGACTCAGCCTCCTCTTCCTGTCAGCTGTGGGACAGACTCAGCCTCCTCTCTGTGTCAGCTGTGGGACAGACTCAGCCTCCTCTCTGTGTCAGCTGTGGGACAGACTCAGCCTCCTCACTCCAACAGATAAATAAATAAAAAAGTAAAAGGAAAGACATTTTAATAAAATTATTTAATACAAAGAATTGAACGAAAAATACATAGGACATCAATCATACAATATATATCCACAATACATTTATATAATATGGATACCAAATTACATTCATATTGGGCATTTAAAGTCGTTTTTTTTTTACTCTTATTGAGATATAAAACGCATCCATATCAGAGACAAAGACACTGATTTCTTTTTTTGTTTCATGTATAAAAGAAAGTTATAAAAAGCGTTGTAATATATTCATATGTACCGTACTTTTCGCACTATAAGCCGCACCTGACTATAAGCCGCAGCAGCTAAATTGAATGATGTGTACATATATAAGCCGCACTGGACTATAAGCCGCAGGTGTTTTAATGTTTAATTACCATATGCAATTAGCATTGGGACACAATACTGTCGGACAAATAACAAGAATTAACTCATTTACAAGTTGTATTAAGTTTAGCAAATAAGGGAACAGATAAATAACATTTCAATGCAGTCAAAAAAGCTATATTTTGATTTTTACATTTTCGGGTTTGGTCACGTCGAGTCACATATAAGCCGCACCGTTATATAAGCCGCAGGGTCGAAAAATGGGGGAAAAAGCCGCAGCTTATAGTCCGAAAAGTACGGTATATTGAATCAGCTGCTGTGATTGACTTCCTGTTAATCGTATTGATTTTATTATTTTTGATTGATTTTATTACAATAATTTTGAATGCCACTAATTTTGTTATTGTTTTTTAATTGTTATTTGAGTATTTGATGTTATATTTTTCCATAATATCTTTAAGTGTATAAAATTCCAATTATGAAAAAAGAAAAAGGGTTTCGTGGTTAGGCTATGTTTTATATTGTGGTTATAATAGCTGGATGGTTTGTGGTTATAGGCTGTTATATAGCTGGATGGTTTGTGATTATAGGCTATGTGTTATATAGCTGGATGGTTTGTTGTTATAGACTATGTGTAATATAGCTGGTTTGTGGTTATAGGCTATGTGTTATATAGCTGGATGGTTTGTGGTTATAGGCTGTTATATAGCTGGATGGTTTGTGGTTATAGGCTGTTATATAGCTGGATGGTGTGTGGTTAGGCTATGTGTTATATAGCTGGATGGTTTGTCGTTAGGCTATGTGTTATATAGCTGGATGGTTTGTCGTTAGGCTATATGTTATATAGCTGGATGGTTTCTGAGCACTATACATATTTAAGAACTGTTATATTAGGATACACTGGTATTGAGATTAAAACAATGCAGTTTAAAGTGTATGCCGAAGTTGAGAGACCAACCCTGATTTTTCTACTTCAAATTCCGACTTTGAGAGCTGTTCCACTGGAGGTTGGATCAAGTTCAAGTTTATTTTGTCATATGTATGTTAACACAAGGTCAGTGGTACAATGAAATGTGTTGGATGAGAGAACAGGTCAGCTCAGCAGAGAGTAAGTAAGAGCACTAGACACATTAGAGGACTAGTCATATAAAGGTCAAGTAAAATTAAAAAATAATAACAATAAAATTAAATGTAGAGAGCCACCCATCAACATGAGTAAATTCCCAACCTGTGTTGAGACAACACTGGGAATGATGATGAAAGATATCCTGGATGGTCGGGAGTCTGTTACCAGTGATGTGCTGTACCGCCTTCCACTACTCTGTAGTGATGTGTGGGCAGAAAGGTCTCTGTACAGGCTGTGATGCAGGCAGAAAGGTCTCTGTACAGGCTGTGATGCAGGCAGAAAGGTCTCCGTACAGGCTGTGATGCAGGCAGAAAGGTCTCTGTACAGGCTGTGATGCAGGCAGAAAGGTCTCTGTACAGGCTGTGATGCAGGCAGAAAGGTCTCCCTACAGGCTGTGATGCAGGCAGAAAGGTCTCTGTACAGGCTGTGATGCAGGCAGAAAGGTCTCTGTACAGGCTGTGATGCAGGCAGAAAGGTCTCTGTACAGGCTGTGATGCAGGCAGAAAGGTCTCTGTACAGGCTGTGATGCAGGCAGAAAGGTCTCTGTACAGGCTGTGATGCAGGCAGAAAGGTCTCCATACAGGCTGTGATGCAGGCAGAAAGGTCTCCCTACAGGCTGTGATGCAGGCAGAAAGGTCTCCATACAGGCTGTGATGCAGGCAGAAAGGTCTCTGTACAGGCTGTGATGCAGGCAGAAAGGTCTCCATACAGGCTGTGATGCAGGGAGAAAGGTCTCCATACAGGCTGTGATGCAGGCAGAAAGGTCTCCCTACAGGCTGTGATGCAGGCAGAAAGGTCTCTGTACAGGCTGTGATGCAGGCAGAAAGGTCTCTGTACAGGCTGTGATGCAGGCAGAAAGGTCTCTGTACAGGCTGTGATGCAGACGGAAAGGTCTCCGTACAGGCTGTGATGCAGACAGAAAGGTCTCCATACAGGCTGTGATGCAGGCAGAAAGGTCTCCCTACAGGCTGTGATGCAGGCAGAAAGGTCTCTGTACAGGCTGTGATGCAGGCAGAAAGGTCTCTGTACAGGCTGTGATGCAGGCAGAAAGGTCTCCCTACAGGCTGTGATGCAGGCAGAAAGGTCTCCCTAGAGGCTGTGATGCAGGCAGAAAGGTCTCCGTACAGGCTGTGATGCAGGCAGAAAGGTCTCTGTACAGGCTGTGATGCAGGCAGAAAGGTCTCTGTACAGGCTGTGATGCAGGCAGAAAGGTCTCCGTAAAGGCTGTGATGCAGGCAGAAAGGTCTCTGTACAGGCTGTGATGCAGGCAGAAAGGTCTCCATACAGGCTGTGATGCAGGCAGAAAGGTCTCTGTACAGGCTGTGATGCAGGCAGAAAGGTCTCCATAGAGGCTGTGATGCAGGCAGAAAGGTCTCCGTACAGGCTGTGATGCAGGCAGAAAGGTCTCTGTACAGGCTGTGATGCAGGCAGAAAGGTCTCTGTACAGGCTGTGATGCAGGCAGAAAGGTCTCTGTACAGGCTGTGATGCAGGCAGAAAGGTCTCCATAGAGGCTGTGATGCAGGCAGAAAGGTCTCCGTACAGGCTGTGATGCAGGCAGAAAGGTCTCTGTACAGGCTGTGATGCAGGCAGAAAGGTCTCTGTACAGGCTGTGATGCAGGCAGAAAGGTCTCTGTACAGGCTGTGATGCAGGCAGAAAGGTCTCTGTACAGGCTGTGATGCAGGCAGAAAGGTCTCTGTACAGGCTGTGATGCAGGCAGAAAGGTCTCCATAGAGGCTGTGATGCAGGCAGAAAGGTCTCCGTACAGGCTGTGATGCAGGCAGAAAGGTCTCCCTACAGGCTGTGATGCAGGCAGAAAGGTCTCTGTACAGGCTGTGATGCAGGCAGAAAGGTCTCTGTACAGGCTGTGATGCAGGCAGAAAGGTCTCTGTACAGGCTGTGATGCAGGCAGAAAGGTCTCCGTACAGGCTGTGATGCAGGCAGAAAGGTCTCCATACAGGCTGTGATGCAGGCAGCAAGGTCTCCATACAGGCTGTGATGCAGGCAGAAAGGTCTCTGTACAGGCTGTGATGCAGGCAGAAAGGTCTCTGTACAGGCTGTGATGCAGACGGAAAGGTCTCTGTACAGGCTGTGATGCAGGCAGAAAGGTCTCCATACAGGCTGTGATGCAGGGAGAAAGGTCTCCATACAGGCTGTGATGCAGGCAGAAAGGTCTCCCTACAGGCTGTGATGCAGGCAGAAAGGTCTCTGTACAGGCTGTGATGCAGGCAGAAAGGTCTCTGTACAGGCTGTGATGCAGGCAGAAAGGTCTCTGTACAGGCTGTGATGCAGGCAGAAAGGTCTCTGTACAGGCTGTGATGCAGACGGAAAGGTCTCCGTACAGGCTGTGATGCAGGCAGAAAGGTCTCTGTACAGGCTGTGATGCAGACAGAAAGGTCTCCATACAGGCTGTGATGCAGGCAGAAAGGTCTCCCTACAGGCTGTGATGCAGGCAGAAAGGTCTCTGTACAGGCTGTGATGCAGGCAGAAAGGTCTCCCTACAGGCTGTGATGCAGGCAGAAAGGTCTCCCTACAGACTGTGATGCAGGCAGAAAGGTCTCCGTACAGGCTGTGATGCAGGCAGAAAGGTCTCTGTACAGGCTGTGATGCAGGCAGAAAGGTCTCTGTACAGGCTGTGATGCAGGCAGAAAGGTCTCTGTACAGGCTGTGATGCAGGCAGAAAGGTCTCTGTACAGGCTGTGATGCAGGCAGAAAGGTCTCCATACAGGCTGTGATGCAGGCAGAAAGGTCTCTGTACAGGCTGTGATGCAGGCAGAAAGGTCTCCATAGAGGCTGTGATGCAGGCAGAAAGGTCTCCGTACAGGCTGTGATGCAGGCAGAAAGGTCTCTGTACAGGCTGTGATGCAGGCAGAAAGGTCTCTGTACAGGCTGTGATGCAGGCAGAAAGGTCTCTGTACAGGCTGTGATGCAGGCAGAAAGGTCTCCATAGAGGCTGTGATGCAGGCAGAAAGGTCTCTGTACAGGCTGTGATGCAGGCAGAAAGGTCTCCATAGAGGCTGTGATGCAGGCAGAAAGGTCTCCGTACAGGCTGTGATGCAGGCAGAAAGGTCTCTGTACAGGCTGTGATGCAGGCAGAAAGGTCTCTGTACAGGCTGTGATGCAGGCAGAAAGGTCTCTGTACAGGCTGTGATGCAGGCAGAAAGGTCTCTGTACAGGCTGTGATGCAGGCAGAAAGGTCTCTGTACAGGCTGTGATGCAGGCAGAAAGGTCTCTGTACAGGCTGTGATGCAGGCAGAAAGGTCTCCCTACAGGCTGTGATGCAGGCAGAAAGGTCTCTGTACAGGCTGTGATGCAGGCAGAAAGGTCTCCCTACAGGCTGTGATGCAGGCAGAAAGGTCTCCCTACCGGCTGTGATGCAGGCAGAAAGGTCTCTGTACAGGCTGTGATGCAGGCAGAAAGGTCTCTGTACAGGCTGTGATGCAGGCAGAAAGGTCTCTGTACAGGCTGTGATGCAGGCAGAAAGGTCTCCGTACAGGCTGTGATGCAGGCAGAAAGGTCTCCATACAGGCTGTGATGCAGGCAGAAAGGTCTCCATACAGGCTGTGATGCAGGCAGAAAGGTCTCTGTACAGGCTGTGATGCAGGCAGAAAGGTCTCTGTACAGGCTGTGATGCAGACGGAAAGGTCTCTGTACAGGCTGTGATGCAGGCAGAAAGGTCTCTGTACAGGCTGTGATGCAGGCAGAAAGGTCTCTGTACAGGCTGTGATGCAGGCAGAAAGGTCTCTGTACAGGCTGTGATGCAGGCAGAAAGGTCTCTGTACAGGCTGTGATGCAGGCAGAAAGGTCTCCGTACAGGCTGTGATGCAGGCAGAAAGGTCTCTGTACAGGCTGTGATGCAGGCAGAAAGGTCTCTGTACAGGCTGTGATGCAGGCAGAAAGGTCTCCGTACAGGCTGTGATGCAGACAGAAAGGTCTCTGTACAGGCTGTGATGCAGGCAGAAAGGTCTCTGTACAGGCTGTGATGCAGGCAGAAAGGTCTCTGTACAGGCTGTGATGCAGGCAGAAAGGTCTCTGTACAGGCTGTGATGCAGGCAGAAAGGTCTCTGTCCAGGCTGTGATGCAGGCAGAAAGGTCTCTGTCCAGGCTGTGATGCAGGCAGAAAGGTCTCCGTACAGGCTGTGATGCAGGCAGAAAGGTCTCTGTACAGGCTGTGATGCAGGCAGAAAGGTCTCTGTACAGGCTGTGATGCAGGCAGAAAGGTCTCCGTACAGGCTGTGATGCAGGCAGAAAGGTCTCCGTACAGGCTGTGATGCAGGCAGAAAGGTCTCCATACAGGCTGTGATGCAGGCAGAAAGGTCTACAGGCTGTGATGCAGGCAGAAAGGTCTCTGTACAGGCTGTGATGCAGGCAGAAAGGACTCCGTACAGGCTGTGATGCAGGCAGAAAGGTCTCTGTACAGGCTGTGATGCAGGCAGAAAGGTCTCTGTACAGGCTGTGATGCAGGCAGAAAGGTCTCTGTACAGGCTGTGATGCAGGCAGAAAGGTCTCAGTACAGGCTGTGATGCAGGCAGAAAGGTCTCAGTACAGGCTGTGATGCAGGCAGAAAGGTCTCTGTACAGGCTGTGATGCAGGCAGAAAGGTCTCTGTACAGGCTGTGATGCAGACAGAAAGGTCTCCCTACAGGCTGTGATGCAGGCAGAAAGGTCTCTGTACAGGCTGTGATGCAGGCAGAAAGGTCTCCGTACAGGCTGTGATGCAGGCAGAAAGGTCTCTGTACAGGCTGTGATGCAGGCAGAAAGGTCTCCATACAGGCTGTGATGCAGGCAGAAAGGTCTCCCTACAGGCTGTGATGCAGGCAGAAAGGTCTCTGTACAGGCTGTGATGCAGGCAGAAAGGTCTCCCTACAGGCTGTGATGCAGGCAGAAAGGTCTCTGTACAGGCTGTGATGCAGGCAGAAAGGTCTCTGTACAGGCTGTGATGCAGGCAGAAAGGTCTCTGTACAGGCTGTGATGCAGGCAGAAAGGTCTCTGTACAGGCTGTGATGCAGACAGAAAGGTCTCCGTACAGGTTGTGATGCAGGCAGAAAGGTCTCCCTACAGGCTGTGATGCAGGCAGAAAGGTCTCTGTACAGGCTGTGATGCAGGCAGAAAGGTCTCTGTACAGGCTGTGATGCAGGCAGAAATGTCTCCCTACAGGCTGTGATGCAGGCAGAAAGGTCTCTGTACAGGCTGTGATGCAGGCAGAAAGGTCTCTGTACAGGCTGTGATGCAGGCAGAAAGGTCTCTGTACAGGCTGTGATGCAGACGGAAAGGTCTCCATACAGGCTGTGATGCAGGCAGAAAGGTCTCTGTACAGGCTGTGATGCAGACAGAAAGGTCTCCCTACAGGCTGTGATGCAGGCAGAAAGGTCTCCATACAGGCTGTGATGCAGGCAGAAAGGTCTCTGTACAGGCTGTGATGCAGGCAGAAAGGTCTCTGTACAGGCTGTAATGCAGGCAGAAAGGTCTACAGGCTGTGATGCAGGCAGAAAGGTCTCTGTACAGGCTGTGATGCAGGCAAAAAGGTCTCTGTACAGGCTGTGATGCAGGCAGAAAGGTCTCTGTACAGGCTGTGATGCAGGCAGAAAGGTCTCTGTACAGGCTGTGATGCAGGCAGAAAGGTCTCTGTACAGGCTGTGATGCAGGCAGAAAGGTCTCTGTACAGGCTGTGATGCAGGCAGAAAGGTCTCTGTACAGGCTGTGATGCAGGCAGAAAGGTCTCCCTACAGGCTGTGATGCAGGCAGAAAGGTCTCCGTACAGGCTGTGATGCAGGCAGAAAGGTCTCCATACAGGCTGTGATGCAGGCAGAAAGGTCTCTGTACAGGCTGTGATGCAGGCAGAAAGGTCTCTGTACAGGCTGTGATGCAGGCAGAAAGGTCTCTGTACAGGCTGTGATGCAGGCAGAAAGGTCTCTGTACAGGCTGTGATGCAGGCAGAAAGGTCTCTGTACAGGCTGTGATGCAGGCAGAAAGGTCTCTGTACAGGCTGTGATGCAGGCAGAAAGGTCTCTGTACAGGCTGTGATGCAGACAGAAAGGTCTCTGTACAGGCTGTGATGCAGGCAGAAAGGTCTCCGTACAGGCTGTGATGCAGGCAGAAAGGTCTCAGTACAGGCTGTGATGCAGACAGAAAGGTCTCTGTACAGGCTGTGATGCAGGCAGAAAGGTCTCTGTACAGGCTGTGATGCAGGCAGAAAGGTCTCTGTACAGGCTGTGATGCAGGCAGAAAGGTCTCCGTACAGGCTGTGATGCAGGCAGAAAGGTCTCTGTACAGGCTGTGATGCAGGCAGAAAGGTCTCTGTACAGGCTGTGATGCAGGCAGAAAGGTCTCTGTACAGGCTGTGATGCAGGCAGAAATGTCTCTGTACAGGCTGTGATGCAGGCAGAAAGGTCTCTGTACAGGCTGTGATGCAGGCAGAAAGGTCTCTGTACAGGCTGTGATGCAGGCAGAAAGGTCTCCATAGAGGCTGTGATGCAGGCAGAAAGGTCTCTGTACAGGCTGTGATGCAGGCAGAAAGGTCTCCATACAGGCTGTGATGCAGGCAGAAAGGTCTCTGTACAGGCTGTGATGCAGGCAGAAAGGTCTCTGTACAGGCTGTGATGCAGGCAGAAAGGTCTCCATACAGGCTGTGATGCAGGCAGAAAGGTCTCTGTACAGGCTGTGATGCAGGCAGAAAGGTCTCTGTACAGGCTGTGATGCAGGCAGAAAGGTCTCTGTACAGGCTGTGATGCAGGCAGAAAGGTCTCTGTACAGGCTGTGATGCAGGCAGAAAGGTCTCCATACAGGCTGTGATGCAGGCAGAAAGGTCTCTGTACAGGCTGTGATGCAGGCAGAAAGGTCTCTGTACAGGCTGTGATGCAGGCAGAAAGGTCTCTGTACAGGCTGTGATGCAGGCAGAAAGTTCTCCATACAGGCTGTGATGCAGGCAGAAAGGTCTCCCTACAGGCTGTGATGCAGGCAGAAAGGTCTCTGTACAGGCTGTGATGCAGGCAGAAAGGTCTCTGTACAGGCTGTGATGCAGACAGAAAGGTCTCTGTACAGGCTGTGATGCAGGCAGAAAGGTCTCTGTACAGGCTGTGATGCAGACAGAAAGGTCTCTGTACAGGCTGTGATGCAGGCAGAAAGGTCTCTGTACAGGCTGTGATGCAGGCAGAAAGGTCTCTGTACAGGCTGTGATGCAGGCAGAAAGGTCTCCATACAGGCTGTGATGCAGGCAGAAAGGTCTCTGTACAGGCTGTGATGCAGGCAGAAAGGTCTCTGTACAGGCTGTGATGCAGGCAGAAAGGTCTCTGTACAGGCTGTGATGCAGGCAGAAAGGTCTCTGTACAGGCTGTGATGCAGGCAGAAAGGTCTCTGTACAGGCTGTGATGCAGACAGAAAGGTCTCTGTACAGGCTGTGATGCAGGCAGAAAGGTCTCTGTACAGGCTGTGATGCAGGCAGAAAGGTCTCTGTACAGGCTGTGATGCAGGCAGAAAGGTCTCTGTACAGGCTGTGATGCAGGCAGAAAGGTCTCCATACAGGCTGTGATGCAGGCAGAAAGGTCTCCGTACAGGCTGTGATACAGGCAGAAAGGTCTCTGTACAGGCTGTGATGCAGGCAGAAAGGTCTCCCTACAGGCTGTGATGCAGGCAGAAAGGTCTCTGTACAGGCTGTGATGCAGGCAGAAAGGTCTCCATACAGGCTGTGATGCAGGCAGAAAGGTCTCTGTACAGGCTGTGATGCAGGCGGAAAGGTCTCTGTACAGGCTGTGATGCAGGCAGAAAGGTCTCTGTACAGGCTGTGATGCAGGCAGAAAGGTCTCTGTACAGGCTGTGATGCAGGCAGAAAGGTCTCTGTACAGGCTGTGATGCAGGCAGAAAGGTCTCTGTACAGGCTGTGATGCAGGCAGAAAGGTCTCCGTACAGGCTGTGATGCAGGCAGAAAGGTCTCCGTACAGGCTGTGATGCAGGCAGAAAGGTCTCTGTACAGGCTGTGATGCAGGCAGAAAGGTCTCCATACAGGCTGTGATGCAGGCAGAAAGGTCTCCGTACAGGCTGTGATGCAGGCCCTCAGCAAGCTCTCAATGGTGCAGTGAGGATGCTGGCATGTGATGAGGCCCAGGATGGTCATGTTGTCGGCTTGATGATGATATTGAAGCTGTGCTTGGCAGCACAGTTGTAGGTGAGCAGGGACTACAGGAGGAGGCCTAGCACACCGCCCTGTGGTGCACCGTGTTAAGGGTCAGTGAGACGGAGGCGTCTGCCTCACCACCTGGGGCCTGCCTGCCGGTCAGGAAGTCCAATATCCAGCTGCAGATGGAGGTCTCCAGTCCAAGATCAACGAGCTTAGAGACACATTTAGAGGGAATGATGGTGTTGAATGCTGAGCCATAATCAATGAAGAGCATTCTCACATACAGTATGTGTTCTGAGAGGGGATACATACCAGGGTAAGTAAGTAAGTAAGTAAGTAAGTAAGTAAGTAAGTAAGTAAGGTGTATATATAGCACCTTTCACAGACCAGGGTCACAAAGTGTTTCACATATAAAAACATCAATAAAGTGCAAGGATAGCAGAATGTTAAAAAGAAAGTAATTAAAAACGTGAAAGAAAAAAAACAAGATAAAAAGACATAAAATATTTACACAGAAGTTAGCCAAAAGCCTGTAGCTGCTTTTTAAAAGTGTTTACAGAGACCACACCGATGTATCCTAGTTCCCACTTCAATGAAAATGTATTTTTGTTAGTTATTATAAATAGTGATTTTGTGTAAACCTCCCATTTAGTGTACCTCGCAATTACAATGCATGCGCTTCGAGCGCCCTCTACTGGCAGCATGAGAGCTGGTCCTCTCCTTTATACAGCTTTGACGCAGTCCCCGCCCAGCGGAAATGACGTCAGCACGCGCTCTTTGTGTACTCTTTTTCTTTGTGTAGCTTCACCTCGTTGTCTATGGCTAATCACCGTCAACTCCTCCGTGCAAACATGACTGACTTCGAACCCGATTGTGAACAAGATCAAGTGTGTTGTTGCCTTTGTTGTGAGTCGGACCAGAGACATCCACATTGGATGCAATGAAACGAGTCTCTTGCTAACGTCTCTGTGGAGAACAGAACTGTACTGGATCAAAACGTAAGTACAGTTATATTTACATTGTGTTCCTCTTATCGCTCCTTCCTTTCTGTAAACTGTGTTAATATGTACCTCAGTTGCGTGTGAGTCAATGAACACACTTGGGTATATCAAACCGTAGGTTTATTAAACATCTAGTTGTGACGGTGAGAGATAGACCACCGCAACACTTCCGGGATTCTGAAATCAGGGAGGAGATTGCGGGGGGAGCATATGAATGAATGTGGATCAGAGCCGTGATGTAAGTGGTTGCCGATACGGCTGTGGGGGTGCTAGAGACATGATCGAATAGACGTTTATGCGCCTCAATCTCCTGAACACGGCGTGACCCATTCCTAATCGATCAGAACTAAATCGGCAGAGAAAAAGCCCATTTTATTTAAAGCACCTATTCTCCATGCACATGCGCAGATTGCCCATGGAGTCTGGACGACGCGAGATAACGCACGAATGAATGTGGACTGTTCTATCAGAGGAGGTTGAGGCGCATAAACGTCTATTCGATCATGTCTCTAGCACCCCCACAGCCGTATCGGCAACCACTTACATCACGGCTCTGATCCACATTCATTCATATGCTCCCCCCGCAATCTCCTCCCTGATATCAATGTAACGCGGAAGTGTAGTGGTCTATAGCATAGATATCTATATAGAACACTAGATAGCTTGCCCGCGCTGCCGGCCAATGGAGAGCGACGTCACTGAACCGCCGCCATCTTGCCCAGGGCAGCCTTGAGTGAGAGTGAGTGAGCTGCACAGACAAAAATACTCATAACTCGCTGAAATATTGACGGATTTACAAACTGTTTGGTTTATTACAAGCATTATTAACGTGGCTATGATTCAAGCGGTTTGTAAAAAAAAACATCTTAATTACTTAATAACTACATCTTTGATGTTTATAGCAAACCAACCCGTTTGTAAATCCGGCAATATTTCAGCGAGTTATGAGTATTTTTGTCTGTGCAGCTCACTAAACTTCAATCGGTTCGGATCATTTGAATGAATGAGAGTGTCAACAATCACGACGACACGTTGAAATCACTGGCTGCGCTCAGAGAGGAGTGGTTGGGCAAAAAAATAGTTCCGAGTATATTTGCTTATAAAACGTAATTGTCTAATTCAATTATTTTTTATTTCTCCACGTGGTGAATACACAGGTCACAACATGTTTACATGAACGTTTTGGAGTTGTATTTGGAGTGTATTCTGCAATCTGTTAATAAACTTTTCAATCAATCAATCAAACTATACACTGTAAGGGAACGCCAGGCTCCGGCCCCGCCTCACTTCCAGTGATGAAGCTAAGCTATGCTAACGGAGCGACTGTTCCCTAAGCTAAATGCACGCACAGAGACAAAAAATGTATGTATCTTCTTGTCTAACTCCAGGAAAGATGTTAAATAAGCTATGTTGGAGCCAAAATGCCCTTCTGTTTATTTAGTTTTATTTCAACTCACGGTGCAGAGGTGTGGCATTATTAGTCACCATGGCAACCACCACAGGGGGTGGTTACCCATATATACTGATCAGAGGGTGATGAGCCCCAGGTGCGCAAGTGGAATAGCCATACAGTTTTTGACCGTGTCTTGTCGTGTTCGAGATGTGCCGTATAGGTCGGCGGTCAGTGTTATTAGTAAAAAGAGTTTTTGTATATATATTTTGGTTGATAAGTCAATAAAAGGATTGGCATATCGAAAATGATAAGAGCTCTCTGGACATTGAATTCTTTAAGCACGCGTCTAACTCAAGCCAGTCCACTTGCCCCTCGCAGTAGGCTTATGTAAAGGAGTCTACAAGCTAATTTCCCAAAATGTTGGAGTTTTCCTTTAACGTTATATAGTTAGTGTTACACGTTCAATAACATAAGCATAGTATTTACCCGAACTACTAGCTCAGTTCCTTCCGTTGCTCATAGAGCCCTGAGAGTTGTACCCAATCCATTCTGCAATCTGTTAATAAAGTTTTCAATCAGACAAATGTATAGAAAGGCTTTGTTTTATTATAACATTCGTTGCAGTAAAATCATTATGACTCGTTTGGTCATCCTGTGGAGCGCTGGTCGGCGGGCAGCTAACGTATTAGCTACGGTAAGCTTGTTGTGGTTCTCGCAAGCAGATCAATGTCGGCATGCCCGGAAGTAGAAAATTAATAAACGCTTGCCGATTGGTTGGTAAGAACAGCAGGAGGTGGGTGCTAGCAGTGTGACGTAATTGGCCGAATCGACTGTCAATCAAAATTGTTCTATTGCATTGGTTGAGAGCTCTGGTTGAGACAATAGTATCCAGCTGCAGGCCGCCAGACCATACTGGGAGAGGGATAGTGCTACATGGCATGGTGGAATTAATACCATAAACATATTTCTTGATGTTTCCTTTTTTTAAGTAAGTAAAGAGGCCTACAAATACAAACATACACATACAAATATACAGTAGTTTCATTTAAAAAAAAAAAATACAAAAATATATATATATAAAACATAGTATAGTTGACCAATCGGTATCGGTGGCAAATTTTCATATCTGTGCATCCCTAGTATTCTTGTTTACCAGAGAGGAGATCCGGTACAAGAATCTAGTTCTTTGGTTGACTTTTTGAGTTTGTTATTTGAACCGAAGAGAATGGACTCTGTTTTCCCCAGGTGTAATGATAGTTTGTTATCAGCGAGCCAGATTCTGCCGAGTTCCGAGCTGAGTTTTTTTCAACCTGTAACTTGTTCTTGTCAGAGACCAGCAGGGCTGAGTCGTCCGCGAACACAAACAAGTTGCAGTCACAAGCTGACGACATGTCATTTGCATAAATTAGGAACAGTAACAGTCCTAGTATGCTTCCTTGTGGATTAATAAAGTTTTCAATCAATTCAATCAAAACCCTATGCTACCTGGCCACGCCCCCCACTAAATGTATTGACAGAAGATTATGACAGAGGCGGTGCCGGATCCGATCAAATAGGTGCCGGTCTCAATCTGCAAGTCCTGCATTTATGTAATCGGCTTTGAATAAAAGCATGTCAACTAATTGGCCTACATTTCTCATTATTTTCCCCTCCATACTGTGATGTGATTGGTGGAGAGAAGCCTCTATATATGTCCTGGCTGACCGTCAGTTGCAGACTTGGATCTACAGTATGGGCTCTCTGTGACCATCTGCATTTATCCTTGTAGCAAAACTCCAGTTCCAGTAGAAGACGTCCAAGATCACACCTACTAGAATGAAGGAGGAATCAGACCAGCAGGACCTCTGTAAGTTAGAACAAGAACTTCCTACTGAAGATACTTTAGTTTACTCTCCAGACCCAGAAGTAAATAAAGACTTGTAGAAGCAGAAACCAACTTGGTGGATTTGTATTGTTTAAATTAGAATTTATATTGTTTAGACTAGAGGTTGTATTTATGTTTGAACACTAGGGAGCACACCACCTCCATTATAGCACCTCCATTATAAAGGTCCTTGCTAATCAGTGTAATTTATGCACCTGCTGGAGTAACGCTTTCAAACCTGTTAACACTGTTGGAACTGCTTACCTAAACAAACAATTGACAACTGTTCTGTTAATCATTCATTCATTACTATTCTTTTGGACAATAAACCCTGCAAAGTACATCAGTCGCAGCTTGGACATTCAACCTTTATCAACCATCCACAACTTTGTTACTCAGTTAAGAAATATCTAAGTGGGTGCATCGTGACGCTTGTCAATACATTTGGGGAGTGACAAGCGGCCACTACAAAACTAGTATGTTGAGTTGTGTTTCCCTCTGACCCAGATCCACCCAGAGACCTACTGATTATTAAAGAAGAAGATCAGGACATGCTAGAGCCACCCAAGGAGACTTCCTTTGAGATGAAGGAGGAGCCCACAGACCACCAGGATATCAGTATGTTGTTTCTTTCTCTTATCTTGATTTAGTCTTCTCCTTCCTCTGCTCCAGCATGTTTGTATGTCTCTGTATTTGTCGCCATTGCTTTCTCTCCTCTCATTCTTTAATTTGATCAAACTCTTGTTCACATTCAGCCTAACTATTTGGACCACTTTATTCTGGTATCTCTTTTATAAATGGAACACCTTTGTCCTGGTTCCCCTGCTGGATTGAATAGCAACCAGGAGAACTAAGCTGATAGAAGGGATCCCAACTGTGATGTATTATTAAGCCTTAGCTAAAGGGGTCAGTGGTCTTGTTTAACTTAAATAAATGTAATGGAGGAAAAGGAAGTATGTTTTTAAATAAAGTTCAGTATATAAATATAATAATTTGTAAAATAATACTGTAAATACTGGAGTATTTCCTTAGTTGCTGTCTCCCTCTGCCCCAGATCTACCTCCAACTTCCTATCAATCATGAAAGAAGAGGCTCAGGACTCAATTACATCCTGTATTAGATTTTGTATAAAGATTAATAAAAAAAAAACAGTGTGACAAATCTGTAATTAGAGAAAAAATCAGAAAGTGGGCAAACATTTCTTTTCATGCCACTGTAAATACTTTTTCTGTTTCCCTCTGTTCCAGATCCACCCAGTGACCTACTGCTGATTAAAATAGAGGAGGTTCAGGACACGCTAGACCCACCCACGGATATGTCCACTGGGCTGAAGGAGGAGCCCACAGACCAGGAGACCAGTATGTTACTTTTATTATCCTTGTCTTTCTTTTCTCTGTTGCAGCATAGTGGTATGTCTCTGTGTCCACAGCTTTCCCTCCTCTTTCTTTCCATGAAGTCTCAATCTATTTGTTTTACCATAACAAAATGTGGTATTTTCACATACATTGTTGAAGAGTCTGAGGCCTAACAAAATAAATTGTTTGGTTCCTGTTGGTTGTCAGTTAACCCATTCGTGGCCAACCACGTATACGTGTTTCGGATCCAACGCTTGAGGGCCAACCACATATATATACGTGGTAAGGTTGTTTTGGCTTTTATTCCATTGTAATATCCTACTCAATGTCACAGAGCGGCACTGCAGATTTACCCTACTCTTGGGATTCGGACAAGTCTATTATTTTTTTTCATCATGGGTGGACTTTTTTGTTAGCCTGAAGCTATGCCTGTAGCATGTAGCCTGGAATACTTTTTGGGATGCTGAATTCAGTATGCAGTAAAGGAATATAGCATCAGCCAATGGACATATCAATCTACCAGATGGCGATCGATAACTGGGAAATCCTTTTTGGGATCCAACTGGCCCACGGTAAGAGCTTTTTCATGTAAATTACAGCCCGATCAGGCCTTGCTTTGATAGCCAACCAGCCGATCAGCGAATGAGGCTAATGCCGTTATTGGTCATCAATAATCAGAAACGACGTCCCTCGCCCCCCCCCTTTCATGCATTCATGGTGGACCATGATACCGATAATATCCATTTTGAGTTTTAGCTCTAGCTTGTGTATAGCCGAAACGCCATTCGATTTAACGTTATTAGATTAGCGCCCTGTATCTCGCCTTCCAGGAAATACCCCAGAACATTGCGGTATAACGTTCATATTCACGACGCTATAAAATGGGAACATATTGATGAAAAAATTATGCATTTAAGGCATATTGAAGGTACGGTTTATAGTGTCAATTGACAATGACAATGGACAGATAGCAATAATATAAAGTATAGATTTAGCTCTACAAACAGCCTCACGCACAATGAAAGGTTGTTATGATAAGCTGGCCTTATAGAGTGAGATTAGACGGATTCCAGTGGCCACGGTGACTATGGATAGGGAATTTATTTATTTAATTCAAATGTTCACGACAACATGGATGCATGTACTCTGCCAGAATGTTTAATATCCATAATACTAAAGTTCTTTTGACTAAGATTTTTATGAAACTGTATTGGAAAAAAAATATGTTTTACTTAATTTCTTTTTTTAATTTGTATATATCAAAAAATAAATTGGGTCGCACCTAAATCGGCAGGGTCGGTCGGCAACCGGAACCAAACCATTTATTTTGATAAGCCTGATGGATGGAAAGTAAACTAAGATGGCGCCGCAACGACCGGCTGCCTATCTGTGCCCTCCGTCGAGACTGTGCTTACTTTTGTTAATATTTATAGTTTTAAGAGTTTTGTTTGTACCAACTGTAGGTGCATTTAATGTGTATGACCGTCAGTCACTCATAGACATTGGATTACGGGAAACTTACCAACTGGATTACTCTCTGGATCAGCTTTCCGAACCACAACAATGGCCTGTTGAGATCTTGAGAACATCAGGACCATACCTCGACCCACGGAACAAAGGATCCAGGCGACGAGGGCGGAGAGCGGGTGTCCGTAACAGATTGAGAACCAGGCGACACCGAACGCCACTACCCAGTATATTGCTAGCCAATGTACAATCAATAGACAATAAACTGGATGACATCAGAGCAAGGATTCAATTCCAAAGAGACGTTAGAGATTGTAATGTTCTCTGCTTCATCGAGACATGGTTGACGCCGGACGTCCCAGACCACGCTATCCAACCGGCCGAACACTTCTTCATCCACCGCAAGGATCGTACAGCAGAATCCGGCAAGCAGAGGGGAGGTGGAATAGCCTTCATGTTGAACAACAATTGGAGCGATCCAGCCAACGTGAAAGAACTTTCGAACCACTGCTCCCCCAACCTGGAATATATATCCATCAAGTGTCGGCCTTTCTTTCTCCCGAGGGAGTTAACGTCGATCATCCTGGTCGGAGTGTATATTCCACCACAAGCGAACACAGGTGACGCGCTTTCGAAGCTCCACGACGAGGTAAATAAACTCCAGGCAGCTAACGTTGACGCCGACATTGTAGTAGTGGGCGGTTTCAATAGCGCCAATCTGAGAAGAGTATTGCCGGACTTCTATCAGCATGTGACTTGTAACACCAGAGGCGGTAACATTTTAGACCACTGTTACTCGCAATTCAAGTGTGGATACAAGGCTCATTCTGCTAGTGGCTTCGGGAAGTCTGATCATGCGGCCATCTTTCTTTCCCCAAAATATAAACAAAGAATCAAGCTCGCCCCGGTAGTCTTGCAAGAGGTGCAGAAATGGTCTGTGGAGTCAGAGGAGACGCTCCAAGCTGCGCTTGAATGCACAGACTGGAGCGTGTTCCGTGACAACACAGATAACATTAATGACTACACGGAGACAGTGCTGGACTTTGTTCGTACTTTGGTGGAAGAAACAATCCCCACTACCACAATTAAAGTTTACCCAAATCAAAAGCCCTGGGTAGACAAATCCGTCCGTGAAGCTCTGAAAGCGCGCACCACAGCATACAACGCCGGGCTCATGGCAGGCAACATGAATGACCACAAGGTGGCGAGATACAACGTAAGGAGGACAGTAATAGAAGCAAAACGGCGCTACAGGAATACAATTTAACTTCAGTTTGAACAGGCTGACTCCAGAGCTATGTGGCAGGGCCTCAAAACGATGACCGATTACAAAGGCACCTCCCTCAAACTGAACAGTGACATCTCCTTAGCAAATGATCTCAATACCTTCTATGCGAGGTTTGAGGCTGGGAATAACACCAGCCTACAAGCCACGGCAATGGGGGGGGGGGGGGGGGGGGTCTGCTGATGGAGACTCAAGTGTTCAGGGTAGCAGAGCATGAGGTGAGGAGATCCTTTAAAAAAGTGAATATCAGGAAGGCAGCAGGACCGGACGGCATCCCCGGCCGCGTCCTAAAAGTCTGTGCCGACCAACTGGCCCCGGTATTCACTGACATATTTAACCTGTCCTTAGAACAGGCTGTCATCCCCACCTGCCTGAAGAAGTCCACTATCATCCCTGTACCTAAAAAATCCAAGCCTGCTTGCCTCAACGACTACTGCCCTGTAGCTCTCACCTCCATAGCCATGAAGTGCTTTGAGAAGCTAGTAAAGGGCTACATCTGCTCCTCCCTCCCCATCAACCTGGACCCCCTGCAATTTGCATACCGCCCCAACAGGTTCACGGAGGACGCCATAGCCCATGTGCTGCACACAGCAGCATCACACCTGGACAAGAGGCAGGGGAACTATGCGAGAATGCTATTCATCGACTACAGCTCAGCATTCAATACCATAGTCCCCTCCAAAGTCATAGCCAAGCTCAGGGACCTGGGCTTGAACTATGACCTCTGCCAGTCGGTCTTAGACTTCCTGACGGGCAGAACCCAGGTGGTGAGAGCAGGCAACTGCACTTCCTCATCCAACACCCTCAACATAGGAGCCCCCCAGGGCTGTGTTCTGAGCCCCCTCCTCTACTCCCTGTACACACATGACTGTGTGGCTCAGCGGAACAACAACACAATCATCAAATTTGCTGACGACACAGTAGTGGTGGGCCTGATCTCTGCAAACGACGAGAGGGCCTACCTGGAAGAGGTCAAGGTCCTGGCAGGATGGTGCCAGGAGAACAGCCTCTCCCTGAACGTCAGCAAAACAAAGGAGATGATTGTGGACTTTAGGAGGTCGGGGGTCAGGGACTACAGCCCCCTCAGCATCGACGGGGCACCAGTTGAGAGAGTGAACAGTTTTAAGTACCTCGGAGCCCACATTTCCGAGGACTTGACATGGACCACACACATTGACAGTGTTGTGAAGAAGGCACGACAACGCCTCTACTTCTTCAGGCGCCTAAGGAAGTTCCAAGTCAGTCAGAAGATCCTTAAGAACTTCTACTCATGTACAATAGAGAGCATCCTGACTGGCAATATAACCTCCTGGTTTGGGAATAGCACCGCACAAGACCGAAGCAGACTACAGAGTGGCACGTTCAGCCGAACGCACAATTGGAGGGGGGCTTCCCACTCTCCAGAACATTTACAACAAGCGGTGCAGGGGTAAGGCTAAGAGAATTATCAAGGACTCCAGCTACCCAAACAACTGCCTCTTTGAACTGCTGCGGTCAGGCAAGCGATACCGGAGTCTCATGGCAAGCACAGAAAGACTCAGAAGAAGCTTCTATCCCCAGGCCATTAGGTTGCTCAACGAACAATAACACTATGCAACAACCATCAAATGCACTCACAACACACACATCCACACGCACACACTCACTTTAAACAAACAACACACTGCAGCACCCACTCTCCACACTTTAGAACACCTAAACACACTTTATATTTATTGATAAAGGATTTGCACTACAACCCATACCTCAGTACACCTTACTGTAAATTGTACCTAAATTGTACCTCATCCCATTTCTGCTTTGCACTATATAGTATTGTATATTAGTATTGCATAGTATATTGTATATTGTATGGTAACTCAGTTACTTCTATTCTGCATCGAACATTGTACATGTATATACTGAACACTGTCTACGTACGTGACTTCTATTTTTACTTCTATTATTACATGCTACTATTTTATTTCATACTTATCTCTTGTCTAGCACAGTCTCTGGAGCGTAACAGAAAGAAGCATTTTGTATAAAAGTATTCTGTACTTCTGTATGACGACTATTAAAGAAACTAACTAACTAAATGGCAATGTGTTTCATTACTAGGGGTGGGAATTACCAGTTTCATCACGATACGATACGATATCGATTATTTGGACAACGATACGATATTTGCTGATATCACAGTCTGCCACGATACGATACGATTTGATTCAGGTGCCTGCGATCGATATGAGACGATATTATATGCTCATTTAACACAATCAACTATTTAGATCAACTAAAAAAAGGCAACGGAAATATCATTTGACATTTTTATTTTTGAGCTCTTCCAGACATTTAAATGAAAAACAATCTATTGTTTTTAATAAAAATATACCTCCTGTTCACTATAAAGTGCCACGTTTTGATATATTGAGCTTTAAATTTTGAGTTAATATTTTTGGAACTCACAACACGCAACCTAAAACCCCTTCCTCTCCCAAACCGTTCCTACAATTATTTTATGTTGCATGATGATCATGAATACATTTATTATGTATTGTATTTTTAAATTAAATATCAACATGATCTGTCCACCCTCAGTACATTTACTATCAATATAATATACTTGTCTGACTTCATCTGATCTTTCCAAATGCGCGCGACACACACAGAGAGGGGGAATGCCTGCCCCCCCCCTTCCCCAGTCCTCACTCTGCTGTTCTATGTCTATGGCTCTGAACAGGGTTTAGCTTGTTAGCTTACGCTAACGTAACATTAATTTCGGTCTTTAACACTTTCAGTGCCAGCCATAACGTTGATTAATGTCCTTGAGTGCCATCATCCACTTCAATGATAGCGTTAAAAACGCATAATCTATGTTTTAAATTATGGCTATGTGTCTAATCTGCCCGTCCCTTATCAATGGCTTGTTTGCAGTCAATATTGTCGAAACGGATTGTTTTTTAATCGGTTCATATCCTTTTTATAGCTTTTCGAAAAGCTATCGTTTTCTCGAAGATTTCCGGAAAATAGAAAGATTCCCTCATAAACGGCATTTATTGGAATATTCTCGAATACACTAGACACGTTGTCATTTGTCGGCCTATTTATGAATCGTTTTCAAATAAACGCTAGATTATCGATAGTATATGTGTACTTATGCACGCTATAGAAGCAAGCTGAGAAATCGATTCTCTCATTTCCTCAACATCACACACACACACATATACACATACGGGACACGCTGTTATCTCAGTGAATACAGCTCTGATTATCCTAAAACTGGTAACATAGACTCCTTACCTTAGATCAGATGTTCTCCAAAAAGATTATTCCAATTCCTGATCACCATTCCAAATATCGATCGCGTTTATTTATTATTTATTGCTGCTTTCCAACTCGCGATCACTTCCCTCATCATCAGATCCCTCGCCAGCATAGTGGAGCCAGTAGGCTCCCCCCACACAGATCCACCAGTATAATCGAATGGCCTGCAGTTACACAGGGATAGATGATAGGGGGCGGTATTTTCCCCTCGGAGCTCCTAGAGGGGCTGCTGTACCAACGGGAGACTCGGTTAATGAAATATGAATTCAGATCGCAAATAAAAAAATAAAACGACAATTTGCGTCGTCGGCACTCAACGGGGGGCATGAAATAACGAGATATGTCGTCGCTGGCACTCAAAGTGTTATGTATTGTATTTTTTATGTTTTAAATATCAACATGATCTGTCCACCCTCAGTACATTTACTATCAATATAATATACTTGTCTGACTTCATCTGATCTTTCCAAACGCACACACACACAGAGAAAGGGGGAATGCCTGCCACCCCCCCCCCCTTCCCCAGTCCTCACTCTGCTGTTCTCGGTCTATGGCTCTGAACAGGGTTTAGCTTGTTAGCTTACGCTAACGTAACATTAATTTCGGTCTTTAACACAACGTGGGCATAACGGAATGGCGAGGATTGCAAAGCATGTTAGATGCATTTGACCCGTTGCGGGATAAAACAGCAAGGACTTGTTTTGGGTCGCAAAATAGGCACACTATGTACTAGGTAATGTCTACACGCATTTCAGACGCTACTGCGCTGTGCTGTAGAGCGGATACGACTCCACAGCATTATCAAAATAAGAGTATCGCAATATGAATCGATCTTTTTACGTTGCATCGATCCTATTGGATCATTGATAATAGATCGATATAGCGATCTGGATCGATGTATCGTCCCACCCCTATTCATTACTCTCTATGACTGTCTTGCACTAGCTGGTAGACCCTCCTGTATATGGCTGGTCCCTGGTCAAATACAGTTCGGAATAAATCCATAGGGAAATCTTTGTTAAATGTATTATTATTATGTACGCCCTTACTCATTTGTGTTCTACAGAGGGCGATGTAGTAAATTCAGTGACGTCACGCACTGGATTTACTACATCGCCCTCTGTAGAACACAAATGAGTAAGGGCGTATATAATAATAATACATTTAACACCCCCACTCGAACTTAGCTTATTGTGGTACAAAACAAAAATATATATATTCTCCCTATTTGGCCTTCAATACAAAATAAACAACAACAAAAAAACATTGCTTTTCTTTCACTCTAACTAAGTGCCAAACAAATACTGAGCAAACTTCTTCAGTTGTAGCTTAGTGGCTGGTTTTGTCATCACATCAGCAATCATGTTGTCAGTAGGACAATATTCCAAACATATCCTCCCACTATTCACAGTTTCTCTTATGAAGTGATATTTTATATCAATATGTTTACATCTTTGCCTGTTTACAGGATTCCTGGCTAGTGCAATATAGCTCCTTGGTTATCATCATAAACCTTGGTTTGTGCATACTGACATCCATCAATACCCTTGAGTAGCTGTTGCAAATACATACACTCCTGTATGGCTGATGCTAAGGCCATGTATTCTGCCTCGCAGGTAGAAAGTGCAACTGTTGGTTGTCTTCTACTCTTCCATGAAATGAGAGAGCTTCTCTCACTTAGACTGGCACAGTACCCTGTGGTACTATGTCTGTCTACAATGTCTGATGCCCAGTCAGCATCACTGTAGACTATTAGGCCTAGTTCACCTGTATCATTATTTTTAAAACATAAGCCACGGTCTGTTGTACCCTTAAGATACCTGAACACATGTTTTACAGCAGGGGTCAGCAACCTTTTTGACATGGAGTGCCTGTTTGAAATATAGTTGTAACTAGTGAGCCTCAACAATATTCCATGCATCGTAAAAAAATTTCCTCATAATCAGGTATTTTTAATGATAATTTTTACATTATTACATCATTATTGTTATTATTAACAATATTATTATGATGGTTGTATCAACCCTAAATCTGAGTTAGGGGGGGGGGAATGCAATGCAGACAAACAGCTGCATACAGTGCGACCATTTCACTCACATTTGCCCATTCATTTTTGGACACATCACACACCATCGGTGTGTGTACTGTACGTGTGCTGTCATAGCTCCACCTACAGGCCTAATGGAGAACACCAGGATGTGAATGGAGGGTGAATGTGAGGTATATCGTGTAAATACGTTTTGAGTGATCGCAAGACTACACTGTAAAAAAAATAATAATAAGTTACCAGAACTTACAAATATTGAGTTCAGTTACTGTGCATTAAGGTTTTCAGTTTTCAATCCATAATAAGTTAACAGAAAAATAAGTACACAACCACATTATTTCAACCTAATAAAACTATGTTTATTGTCATTGTTTTAAGAACACAAGTTGACTTGGTAATACTCACATTTTGAGTAAAAAAAAAAGGCTTTTAACATGTGCAATGGTCAATGAAATAGACAAATAAATAATAAAATGTGTTGATTAATCCCACTGGTCACAATGTTGACCGTAATAATGTTTTTGTTATAAGGCTCTGCAAATGTTACTGAATGATGTAGCAATGTATTTCCAGCTAAATTGAAATAATAAACAAATAAAGGGTCTCAATTAAATATGTGGTAGTAAAAAGAACCTGTGGGAGGATTTCAACAAGATAAATGCGACAACAGTGCAAAATATTTCACTAATATTTAAAAGCAAATTTTTTTTTTTTTTTTTTTTTTTTTATACTGCTGCCCCCTGTGCCTATGCAAATGCCCCCGCGTGCCTATGCAGGCACGTCTGCCTAGGGTTGCCTACCCCTGTTTTACAGTGTTCCAATGCTCTTCACTTGGTTCAGAAAGATGCTGGGAAAGTTTACTGACTACAAAACTTAAATCTGGTCTAGTGCATGTAGCCAAATAGATCAAACTTCCGACTGCCTCTCTATACATCCTCGGGTCTCAAAATTTTTCTGCATTTTCTGTGTATTCAAGTTTTGATTCACATGGGGTCTCTCTGGACCTACACTCTTGCATTCCAAATCTGGAGAGGATTTTGTTCACATACCTCTGTTGTGACATTGTGACTTGACCCTCTGACTGGTTAAAATCTATCCCTAGAAAATGTTTTAATTTTCCCAGATCCTTCATTTTAAACTTCTCAGCAGCATCATTTTGACACCTTTCACAACCTCCTCATTGTTACCAGCAATGATTAAATCATCAACAAATACAATTAGAATCACTTTTTCATTTTGTTTTTCCCTTGTGTATTGGCAGTTATCAGCAGGATTTTGTTCAAAACCATTCTCAGTGAGATATGCATGTAACAGAGCATTCCAGTTTCTGCCTGACTGCTTTAGACCATATAGGGATTTCTGTAATTTGCATACTAGCTTTTCTCCTGTTTCTGACTTTATCTCATAACCTTCAGGTTGTTTCACATAGACCTCACGATCAATTGGTGCATGCAGGTATGCAGTTTTGACATCCAATTGATGTAAAAATAAATCTTCCTGCACTGCCTTTTGCATGACCACTCTAAACCGTTGTCATGTCAACTGTAGGTGAGAATATTTCCTCGTAGTCAATACCTTGCTTTTGGCTGTAACCTTTTGCCACAAATCTTGCTTTACATTTGTCTGATCCATCAGGATCACTCTTGAGAGCATAGACCTACCTTGCCCCCACTGCCTTTTTGCCTGGTGGCAACTGGGTGATCTTGAATGTGTCATTCTCTTTCAGTGACTGTATTTCATCATTCATTGCGTCTACCCACAGATGTGACTTGGTTGAGCTTATGGCATCCTGGTAATTTGTGGTATGTCACAAACTGCTCTATAACAAGAGTCTACACATGTTACCAGTCTGTCTGCTGTATCCTCAGTCACATAATCCTGAAGGTACACTGGCTTTCTCCTAACTCTAGGTGGGTACCTTGTTGTTGTTTATTTTGTATTGAAGGCCAAAGAGGGAGAATATATATATATATATTTTTGTTTTGTACCACAATAAGCTAAGTTCGAGTGGGGGTGTTAAATGTATTATTATTATGTACGCCCTTACTCATTTGTGTTCTACAGAGGGCGATGTAGTAAATCCAGTACGTGACGTCACTGACGTTTCCATTCCTGTTCCGGTCTATTATTTGTCAATGATTGTTGTTGATATATATAGCGGCACTACGACCGCATCTCGCCCCGCCTGAGAAATAAATATGCCTACGAGGCTAAAGATGATCAATGAGTCAATTGAGTTCCATTCAATCGCCACCGCAACGCACTCCGTTTAACAATCTTGAGGTCCAGAGATTGAAGAGACCTACTGATTATTAAAAAAGAAGATCTGTAATTACAGAAGAAATCAGAGTGGGCAACTACTTTTTCATGGCACTGTAAATACTCTTTCTGTCTCCCTCTGTTCCAGATCCACCCAGTGACCTACTGATGATTAAAATAGAGGAGGTTCAGGACACGCTAGACCCACCCACGGATATGTCCACTGGGCTGAAGGAGGAGCCCACAGACCAGGAGACCAGTATGTTACTTTCTTTTTCTTGTCATCTTTCTTTCTCTTTCTTAGACATCTTTTTAAGTCTCTAGATGTGAGGTTAAGAATTTACCTATGCGAATTCTTAAAAATGAATATGATAATTTTTATTCTGTCACCTATTGATTAAGGCTGTAGGGTAGACGTCTGCAGGGGCCTGACATGTCTGCCCAAGCCTGTAGCATTCAGGCCCGGCCCTACACTAGCCCGAAAAGTTAAGCAATTATTCGGCCCTAGCCCGACTTAAGCCTGAGGCCAATATTACGATCTGATGACAGACATCACACACACACACACACCACACACACAGAAAGAGTCAAAAGAAGATCGGTGGTGCAGCCTTTGTAAACTACGCCCCAAAACTGTGGAACACGTTACCCAACAATATTAGGGAAGCCATTACATTAGAGATTTTTAAAAGGCACCTTAAAACTCATTTAAATCTCTTTACCAAAGCATTTGACTGACTTTACACTATTATACTGTACTATTTCTCTGTGATTGACATTGCACTATTTATCTGTTTTATTCCCGATGTTTTTATGTTTTTATTCTCCTTTATTTTATATATCCGAGGATTTTATAGTATGTCTGCACTTTATGTGCTCATTTCATCATTCATGTCTTTTACATTCTACTAAAACTGAATCAAACCATAAACAAGGTGGCCTGTTGGGATGTTAGATCCTAATGTGAAAAACTGTGATTTTATATGTCTGCTCATTTTACTTATTTGTATCACTATCCGCTGGGTGCATACTATAACCTTATCATGTTTTGTAACAGATTACAGAAGCCTATTGGAACGTGAGGTTCTGATATGAATTGATTAATATATCTGCATTATTTTATCCCACTTTATGCTTGGCTCTTGCTGCTTGTTTTACACAGATTTTATGTTTTTCTTACTGATGTAAAGCACTTTGAACTGCAATCCCCTGTATGAAAGGTGCTATACAAATAAAGTTATTATTAGTATGTTGAGTTGTGTGTCCCTCTGTCCCAGATCCACCCAGAGACCTACTGATTGTTAAAAAAGAAGATCAGGACATGCTAGAGCCACCCAAGGAGACTTCCTTTGAGATGAAGGAGGAGCCCACAGACCACCAGGATATCAGTATGTTGTTTCTTTCTCTTATCTTGATTTAGTCTTCTCCTTCCTCTGCTCCAGCATGTTTGTATGTCTCAGTCTTTGTCTCCATTGCTTTCTCTCCTCTCATTCTTTAATGTCTTTTAAACAGTATTTATCAGGTAACTATATTAACTCTTTTTTCATGAAACCAACTGACCATGATGAACTATTCAACATTATCATGAATATGAAAGACACTCGCACAGCCGGTGCTGATGGAATATGCAGCAAAATCTTAATAGGCATAGCCAATATTATAGTCAGACCACTCGCTCACTGTATCAATTGTTAAGCTGCAAATAAGACAACCGTTATCTTTCATTCATGTTTATTTCACGCTCCACAGCGTAGTGGCCACAGCCTTCCTCCAGTCCGAAACCAGTGACGCGCAACAACAGCGCCCATTCACCTTTATACAGATTACCGTAATGGCTGCAGTAGAAGTGAATTTAACAATCTCACTCTTTTTTTTTTAAACAAACAATAGACTGCAAGGATATTTCAAGAAAACAAAATACACCCAAATCTCACTCTCTTTTTCTTTTAAACAAATAATACACTGCACGGATATTACAAGAAAAAAAAATAGACTGCAAGGATATTTCAAGAAAACAAAAAAAAATAAACTCAGTCATCATAACCAGTTATTCAGTAATCTAGCTTCCACTGTCCATTCTTCAGTGCTTTAAGCAGCACAAGGGAAGATGCTCCCTTTTTGGTCAGACAGTTTGCCAGCTGGTCCTTCGTGGTAGACCACAGAATCCGTTGGATCCTTTTGTCCTGGATAAGTTCTTTAATTCCACTTATTTCCAGTCTCAGTCGTTTCTCAGTCACTGACTTGGTGGATTTGATAGCCTCCACAAGGGAGAAGTTGTCTGTAACACACATCACAGGTAGGGTGCGCTGTTTGACCATACCTGTGGTAAGTTCAGAGTAGAGGGAGGACAAAAATATGGCATTATCAATACCATCAGCCAGGGCTAGTGTCTCTCCTGCCAGCGTGCTCCGAACCACTCTTCTGATCCTTTTTGATTTCCAGCAGATTGGAGAGAATCGTCCTTTCTCACCCATCAGAACGATGAGATGCCCTCCTTGTGTTCCCCCATCTGGGAGGTTTCCCATGGATGCGTCGCTGAAAACAACAAGCTTCAAAGAGTCCTCCTTTCCTAAGTTGTGAAACTTCAGGGTGACATGTTCTGATTTCAGTTTTCGTACTACCTTATTTGCGTCATGCATAGTTTGCACAGTAGCATGTTTTAGATTGGCTGCAAGGACACATGTATCAAACATGATATCTGGCCTACTCTGTCTAGCCACCCACAAGAGTTGTCCTATTTTTGACCTTAGGTTGTCAGTCTCACACTCTGTGAGAAGAGCATCACGGTGCAACGCTCTTGATGGGTCTATGAGAATGGGCTGAAGGTTCTTTATGTAGATCTCCTGTTGCACAAGCACTTCTCCACCTACTGTAGAGAGTTCCATCCCCACATAGCGAAAGTTGTCTTGTTCCTCACGTCCCACCTGGAAAACTGTTTTGAGGTGGGGAATGGTCGTCGTGGCAAATGTGTGTGAGCCACCCCAGATGAAATCATCCACATGACAGGCAAGAACACCAGTCACAATACAGTTTTCATCAAGCCAGTAGAATACAGCAGGATCAACTTGTGACATAGTGGCCCCTGTTTTGATCATCGTTGCTTTCACTCTGTTGTACCAGTAGAGAGAGGCATCAGCAAGTCCATAGACACACTTCAGCTTCCACAGTGTCCCCTCCCTTTTAGCCTCAGGAGGAGGGCGGATGTGTATATCCCGAGACGGCTCCATTCCTTGAAGAAAAGCTGACTTTATGTCCATAGAGTTCAATGTCCATTTTTTCTGACACAGAACTGACATGAGTAATCTAAGGGACTCTGATGAGCATGTAGGCGAGTCTTGTTTCGCCTTATCAAATGATACACCCTCTGTTTCTAATACAACATTTTCCTGCATATCAGAGCATAGTTCTACACCATCTAGTTCTACACCATCTAGTGGCTTAACCTGAAAATTGTGTACTTTAGTAAGATCAACTGACCCCATAGTACCGGTGATGTCAAAAGGTTCTAGGTACTGTAGGTTGTACCAGTTGCTGTTTTTTCCTGTAGCCTTTCCTGCTCGTCCCATCACTTTAGCTGTGTGAGAAACACCTGTTACATTATCCACAAAGCTGATTGTCTGACCGGCTTTTACCTTTATACCGGTCTGGTAATAATCGTCTTGATTGATCCCATTAGGATTATCTATATCCTGGTTTGCTACACCCGCTGCCTCTACGTCATTATTCATGTCACCATTTATATCACCATCAGTAACAGGCATGTCCCCACTGTTACTATTCATACCATTGTCAGTAACAGGCACATTACTATCACTAACGGATACATCGATATTGTCCACTGTATTACTTTCCCCAGGGTGCACTTTTCGCAGCCTAGATTGATGAACCCTGACATTTGTCCCACCATGACGTACAAAAATCACCACCCCATCTTGCCCTATCACAACCCCAGGGCCTTTCCATGATTCAACACAGTCTGTCCTTTTGTAGAACACTTTGTCTCCCGTTTCATATGCTTCACTTGGGGACTCTTTATCCAGTATGTTCAGACAGTAGTGTCCAGATGAAGTCAACTCCAGAGCTACTGGTTTCTGAAACATTATAGCTGTATCGTTTTCCAAGTTCAACACAGCTCCTGCTCTCTTTAGCGAAGTTTTACTGAGCAGTAAAGGGATGTCAAATGAGACTACCTCTGTTTCAATACAACATTTTGTTTCTCCTATCTTGGCTGGTATCTTGACCTTTTTCGTAGAATGTACAACTCGCCCATCCCCAAACTTAAAAGGTTTGCTACTCTCTGTGCTAACCAACCTTTTGACTTGTTTCTCATTTAGTCCCCCAACATAGTTATCCAGCCATTTTTCACCACATACAGTCCGTGTACATGCCGTATCAATGACAGCCGTTCCCAGAGCCTCAACCATGAATATTTCTTCATCTGATTCCTTAGAAAAAAGTGTTATATTACACTCATCTGGTTCTTCTTTTTCTTCCATCACCTGTACATATTCTTTCTTGTTTGGGCAATCTTTCACCCAGTGGAATGTGCTCTGACAAATCCCACACTTCGTTCGTCTTCCAAATTTATCAAGCGGATTTGTGCCTGCGAATGGTCCTCTAACTTGTCCACTTTGAGATTGCGGCTGCTCCCGCCTCTGCTGCTCTCGTCTCTGATCTGTGTAAAAAGCTGCATCTTGCTTCACAGTAATGCCCCCAGCCTTTTTCTCCGTTTTTTTCTCAAAATACGTTTCAGTCCTGACTTCATATCAACAAAGGTGTGCTTACCACAGGCAGTCAATGCCAGCTGTTTGTCTTTGATGTCGAGGCCCGCTGTATCCAGTAGTTTGAATGCCAAAACAGCGTCAGGTAGAACCATGTCGAATTTCTTGATCCGGTTGTACTTCTGTTCAAAATCAACAATATAGTCCACCATAGAGACGCCATCTCCTCGCGAAATCTGATCAAACTCCGAATAGGCTTCGTAAGCCCGGTCCTTCTCTTCTCTCAAAAACACCCTGTCAAGTTCCCAAATCAAGGTTGCCATTCCATCATCCTTATTTAGATCATCGACAGGTATTTCCAACGCAGTATCCCTCGCCCTACCGTCAACGATAGAGCAACAGCCAACGCTTGTTTCTTCTTGGCTAAATCCGTCACCCGACTCCACATCTCCACTTCATTCTTCCACTTCTCAAAAGACGTCTTTTCGTCCAGTCCAGGCGGCTGCCTGTAGTTAACGTTAGAGGCCGACATCCTCTGCTACCATGTTAAGCTGCAAATAAGACAACCGTTATCTTTCATTCATGTTTATTTCACGCTCCACAGCGTAGTGGCCACAGCCTTCCTCCAGTCCGAAACCAGTGACGCGCAACAACAGCGCCCATTCACCTTTATACAGATTACCGTAATGGCTGCAGTAGAAGTGAACTTAACATCAATTTGTCCTTACTACATGGTGTAGTGCCAAAAAACATCAAAATTGGGAGAATAATACCCATATATAAATCAGGTGACAAAAATAGTATTAATAATTACCGTCCAATATCCGTGTTACCAGCTCTATCCAAAGTTTATGAGAGAGTTGTGTACAATAGATTAAGCGAATACACCACCAAGCTAGATATACTCACCAATTCACAATACGGCCAAGGTCTGACATTGACCAAACTTGATATGCATGACCTTGGTGGGCTCTAGGTCAACTCCTGAAAAGGGGGTCAATGTCAGACTTTGCAATCAAAAGTTAGGGGGCTAATAACCCTTGCCATAATTTCAGTGCGCCCCTAACTTTTGATTGCAAGGTCTGACATTGACCCCCTTTTCAGGAGTTGACCTAGAGCCCACCAAGGTCATGCATATCAAGTTTGGTCAATGTCAGACCTTGCAATACACTGTAAGGCACTGTAAGGCTACTGTCCTCCCCCACTTCCAGTGATGAAGCTAAGCTATGCTAACGGAGCGTCTATTCCCAAAGCTAAAATGCACGCACAGAGACAAAAAAGGTATGCATCTTCTTGTCTAACTCCAGGGAAGATGTTAAATAAGCTAATTTAAAAAAAAAGTGGAGTTATCCTTTAATATGTGCGTCGGCATCCACCCTTAGCGCTTCTATTTTGCCTTCGATAGATTATTTGATAGCATCTACTTTTTCGGTTATTGTCTTCTCCATTTTTTTCATTTCATTTTTCATTTCCCGGGATGATATATTCCGTGTCTGAGGAGGTGTTTGTAGGGGTTGAACTTGAGGGGGATGCCATCACGTCAATATCCTCTGTGATTTTGCGAACGTATCCCGCGGCCATAGGGGGGTCTTCTGCGCTTGGTTTTGTAAGCGTTTTATCTTTCCTTGTTAATGGCATCTCGAATCTTTCAGTCAATATAGTTACCGTAATTCCTCTAATAGTAACCGGTATTCAATTAAAAACCGGGTCTCTATTAATGACCGGGTGCGCTGTTGAGCTAAGCAATTATAAGCCGGCCTCCTAATACAAGCCGGGTATATTTTGTTATTGTTGTTATATGCTGGCCTGGCTGTGCAGTAAATACCATATAATGCTATGGTGTTAATGTTTACCAAGAGAGTAAGCCTACCTCAGAATTGTATAAAATGAAGTTATTATTATTATTTATTATTATTATTATTATTATTATTATTATTATTATTATTATTATTATTATTATTATTATTATTATTATTATTATTATTATTATTATACCAGTATTGTGATTGCACTATTTTACTTTATTTAACTTTTTTTGACCACCTGTAATTGCATTGTTTACTACCGTATTTCATACAGTACTTGGTTTCAATAAATGAACCCAGTACATTTTACTGGGTTCAAACTGACACAAAATGTTGATTTATTCATTATGATCGGTTTGAAAATTAGAAATATAGGCCTCTCTCTTATACATGCCTCCTCCTAATACAAGCCTGGTATCCGCTACAGTTGAAACAAATACAAGCCGGGGTTACTATTAGAGGAATTACGGTAGTTGATAATCTCAGTTGATATATGCGTCAAGTTTTAAACGCATTGGTGGTTTATAAATATGTTTTTAAAATGAGAAAAAAAATAACGGGTGAGCAGCTGTGTCACATGCGACTTACACCATTCTATAGATAAACCGCAGCAAAACAAACTTCATTGTCTTCCACTCCAATTGGATGCGCGCACATCATGTGCATAAAAATAAATGGAAAGGAGCTGTCAAGAGTGGTGTCCACAAAATTCCTGGGGGTCATCATCGATGAGTCACTCAACTTCAAATGCCACATAAAATATCTACAAACTAAACTGTCCAAATATGTTGGCTTATTCTGCAAAATACGTCATTTTCTTCCCTTGCCTGCCCTTCTCACTTTATACAAACCCTGTATGAACCCCTCATTAATTACTGTAATGTCATATGGTGCAACACATACCCCAGCCATCTCAAGAAACTAGAAAGCTTACAAAAGAGGGTACTACGAGTGCTGTCATGGTCCGGGTTTAGAGCGCCCTCAAAGCCTCTGTTCCATCGCTTTGGTCTCCTGAGGCTCGCTGAATTTAACATTCATCAAAACGCATCAATTATGTATCAAGTTGTCAACAACATGAATCACAGACTGTCTGAGCTTGTCCCAGTCTGCCAACCACTGCACATCCACAACACAAGAAATAAACATCTTATATTTGGCAAGAGGAGAAGGCTCAATTGTTCTAGCCTAAGCATAGCATGCAGGGGTCCACAGATCTGGAACAAGCTTGACGGAAATCTAAAAATGACTAAAACCTTTAAAACCTTTAAAAAATCACTGAAAGAGGAACTGCTTAAATCATATCTCTAATTAAAATTATAACTTAGGAATACAATTGTCTGTATTATGTATCTCTGTTATATGTCAGTTAGTAGGTAGGTGTGTAAACCTACCCACGCTGTAATTGTTTTTGTTTTGTTTTGTTTATTGTTTTGTTGTTTATATTCTGTTTGTATCTGTGTTCAGGCTCCCTCCAAAAGCTTTAAATAGCTTCTTGGGAGACCTGGCACATGCACACAATTTGCGACATTGTTATCACATGAGGATACTCTCATGTAATGTATCGTGTGTGTGTGTGTGAATAAATTCATTCATTCATTCATTCATTCATTCAAACTCTTGTTCACATTCAGCCTAACTATTTGGACCACTTTATTCTGGTATCTCTTTTATAAATGGAACACCTTTGTCCTGGTTCCCCTGCTGGCTTGAATAGCAACCAGGAGAACTAAGCTGATAGAAGGGATCCCAACTGTGATGTATTATTAAGCCTTAGCTAAAGGGGTCAGTGGTCTTGTTTAACTTAAATAAATGTAATGGAGGAAAAGGAAGTATGTTTGATTTTAAATAAAGTTCAGTATATAAATATATTAATTTGTAAAATAATACTGTAGTATGCTGGAGTATTTCCTTAGTTGCTGTCTCCCTCTGCCCCAGATCTACCTCCAACTTTCTATCAATCATGAAAGAAGAGGCTCAGGACTCAATTACATCCTGTATTAGATTTTGTATAAAGATTAAAAAGAAAAAACATAGTGTGACATATCTGTACTAATTACAGAAGAAATCAGAAAGTGGGCAAATACTTTTTCATGCCACTGTAAATACTTTTTCTGTCTCCCTCTGTTCCAGATCCACCCAGTGACCTACTGATGATTAAAATAGAGGAGGTTCAGGACACGCTAGACCCACCCACGGATATGTCCACTGGGCTGAAGGAGGAGCCCACAGACCACCAGGAGACCAGTATGTTACTTTTCTTTTTCTTGTCATCTTTCTTTCTCTTTCTTAGACATCTTTTTAAGTCTCTAGATGTGAGGTTAAGAATTTACCTATGCAAATTCTTAAAAATGAATATGATCATTTTTATTCTGTCACCTATTGATTAAGGCTGTAGGGTAGATGTCTGCAGGGGCCTGACATGTCTGCCCCAGCCCGACCCAAGCCTGTAGCATTCAGGCCCGGCCCTACCCTAGCCCCAAAAGTTAAGCAATTATTCGGCCCTAGCCCGACTTAAGCCCGAGGCCAATATTACGATGTGATGACAGACATCACACACACACACACTACCTACGTTACACACACAAATGCTACATTACGACAACAAATGCACAATGCAATAACGACATAGCTCTGCGGCTAACAACGGCAACAATTACATGCCCACAGACATGACACTAAAGCGTACCGAAAACACTCTAACCAGCAGCCAATTAATTTGAGTAAATCAGGATGGACTCACCACTTCACTGTTAGATGAACGTCGGCAACAAAAACTTCTTGCGTTGAATAACTTTAACAAAACTCACAAATCTTCGCCAACCGGCTAAATCCAAGAACAATCATGCAAAACGTTTTACCGTTTATTCCACTCTGCTGTACATTTGCGGGCGCTCTGAAGGAAAATAATGGCATCCACCGTTGATGGCTTCAGCGCTGTTCTCCTCTCTTCTCCTCCAGCATTCTCCCTGCGGTGCTGAAATATCGCTCGCTCGAGCTGCTGCTTGCGGGTATACTCAACACATAGCAACGCAAGTCTAGCTAGCAAAGGCAGCTTCTCCATCTCAGACACGCACGCTCTCAGCGGTCTAGCTTGTTGCTTTGATGGAAACACAACGCAAGGGCCTGATCGTGTGTGCGCGCACGACTCGTGTGTGTAAAATGAAGCGAGACAAATAAAAGGAGCCCTACCCGAACCCCATCTATGCATAAATAAATCATCCCGGCCCTAATCTGCCCATGGTGTCGCGCTCCCCAAACCACCTTTTCAAGTGGTCCCGGTTATCCGTCCCCGGGGACGGAACGCAGTGTTCTCATTACACTACTTTTTGGGCAATCGTGCTCCGAAACGGCCCCGGATGCCTAGTGAGAAAGCACCCTCAGATTCCTTTACCAAGAGCTTGGTGTAGAGCAGGAGGAATCCTAATTCCCAAGGAGAAAGAGTCCTCACTGCCAGTTTCTAACCATATCCCTCTTGAATGTAGAAGGTAAGATTTTCTTTAGTATAGTGGCACAGAGGCTAGCAAACCACCTAGAAAGGAATAGTTTAATAGATACCATACTGCAGAAAGCACACAAGTATGATATGGTGCCAGATTCACCCAAGATAGAGAAAAGAGATTAGCAGGTGGTATTTTTAGATCTGGCAAATGCGTTTGTTTCAGTACCGCATAGCCTTATTTGGAGTGCGTTTGTTTTCTCTAGAGTGCCAGGGGTGATTGTAAACTTGGTGAAAGCATACTTCCAAGATATTATAATGTGCTTTAGTACTAGTACAACAGCATGGCAGAGACTAGAGATAGGCATTATGACAATGTGTATTATTTCACCACTAGCATTCAGAATGGTGATAGCAGTAATTATTGGAGCCTCAAAGTGGGTGGTAGGTGGGGAGAGAGGGCAGGGCCTGTTAGGGCTCACATGGATGACATAACAGTAGTGACCAGGACACTTGTACCTTGTACAAAAAGGTTACTAGAGAAGTGAAATGATAAGTGAATGAAGGAGGAATCAGACCAGCAGGACCTCTGTAAGTCAGAACAAGACTTCCTACTGAAGATACAGTACTTTAGTTTACTCTCCAGACCCAGAAGTAAATAAAGACTAGTATGTTGAGTTGTGTTTCCCTCTGTCCCAGATCCACCCAGAGACCTACTGATTGTTAAAAAAGAAGATCAGGACGCGCTAGAGCCGCCCAAGGAGACTTCCTTTGAGATGAAGGAGGAGCCCACAGACCACCAGGATATCAGTATGTTGTTTCTTTCTCTTATCTTGATTTAGTCTTCTCCTTCCTCTGCTCCAGCATGTTTGTATGTCTCAGTCTTTGTCACCATTGCTTTCTCTCCTCTCATTCTTTAATTTGATCAAACTCTTGTTCACATTCAGCCTAACTATTTGGAGCACTTTATTCTTGTAGCTCTTTTATAAATGGAACAGCTTTGTCCTGGTTCCCCTGCTGGATTGAATAGCAACCTGGAGAATTAAGCTGATGATAGTCCGGTTAACTCGCCTATGCTTGAGCGCCAATCACGAGTATAGTCTGGTTTTAATCGTTATTTCTTTTATTAGCGATATCCATTCATTTTCGTCCATCCAACCTGATGTTATCGTTGGGAATGGGTCTGAGCTCGCAAAAGGGCAAATACCGCCACCTATCGTCTCCCGGATGGTATTGCACATCATTGGATTGGCTGGGACTGTGCATAAAAAAAGTATCGTTATACCACATTGACTGGGGACACTGAGCAGCGTGGATTATGTGTTTTGGATATATAACGTTGGATCAATAAACGCGATCAATATTTGGAATGTCGATCAGGAATTGGATTATTCTTTTTGCAGGACATCAGATGTGAGGTAAGGACTCTATGTTACCAACCTTGGGTCAATCAGATTATTTCACAGCGATCACAACGTGTGTGTGTGTACGTGCCGTTGGCGCCGACCAATGCACGGATAAGCGATTTTCAGCCCGCTTCTGTATCGTGCATGAGGACACATACTATCGATAATCTAGCATTTATTTGAAAAGATTCATAAATCAGCCGAAAAATGACAACGTGTTTTGTGTATTCCACTAAAGGGCTATTATCCCGGCTTTCTCTGGAATGACTAGAAATCACAAACTATACTCGTATTCAAAACGGTATAAAACGGAAATGTACAGATGAAAAAACTATCTGTTTTGTACATGTTGACTGCAAGCAACTCATTGATAAGCGACATGTGTATTAGACCCATAGCCATAATTTAAGATATATTTTAAGCACTCGCAAATCTCCCCGTCCTCCCATTGATTAAAGCGGTGGCCATCTATACCTATATTCGCCATATAGCTCCGGCACTGAATGTGTTAAAGGGGCTATGTACTGGTATTCCTAGCAACTTTACACAATTCCTGTTAGTCTATTGAAGACATCTGTAAGGTTTTTTTCAAAAATATGCATTGTTTTATATTTCTAATCAAGTACTCAAAACCATCATTTTTCAGCTCCAAGATTTCAGGCTGTTATGGCCTGGCTCCGCCCATAAGCACTTTGAGTGACAGTCAGTCCACACAGTCTGCGACTGGTATGAATGAATGAATGAAAATGAATGAATAGACAGAGAGAGAGGTAGACAGAGAGAGAGAGAAAAAAAAGATAGGCCGTCTCTTCCTTTCGTTTTCTCTCTCCCTGCAGGGCAGATTGAAACCAGACACCTCTGCATACTCTGGAGGGAGAGAGAGAGAGAGAGAGGGGGGGGGGGGTGCGAGAGAGAGAGAGATAGAGAGAAAAAAAAGATAGGCCGTCTCTTCCTTTCGTTTTTTTCTCTCCCTGCAGGGCAGATTGAATCTAAGCATGAATAAAGGGAAGATGATTAAACAGAAGGTTTTGTAGATACAGTACTGAATTCTGCCATCCGGACACATGCAATTTGAAATATGATTATAGAATATAAAATATCAGGCTTAAAATGGTTATGCGATTAATTAGATTAATTAATTACAAATCCTGTAATTAATTAGATAATTTCTTTTAATCGCCTGACAGCACTAATACCATTATAAACCTCTTACATAGAAACTAAAGCTGAATATAATAACCAATTATCTTTCTCTCCTTCCTCTGACACTCTTCTCCATCCAGATAGCTGTCCTGTCAGGCCTGGGAAGAAACCAAGAGGCTTGGATGGAAGAAAAGGTCTCTGCTGTGACCAGTGTGGGAAGAGCTTTAGTCATCAGAGTAATCTGAAATCACACCAGAGAATTCACACAGGAGAGAAGCCCTACTCCTGTGACCAGTGTGGGAAGAGATTTAGTCAACGAGGTCATCTGCAATCACACCAGAGAATTCACACAGGAGAGAAGCCCTACTCCTGTGGTCAGTGTGGAAAGGGCTTTACTCTGCAACAGAGTCTGAAACAACATCAGAGAATTCACACAGGAGAGAAGCCCTACTCCTGTAACCAGTGTGAGAAGAGCTTTAGTGATCCGAGTAATCTGAAATCACACCAGAGAATTCACACAGGAGAGAAGCCCTACTCCTGTGGCCAGTGTGGACAGGGCTTTACTCTGCAACACAGTCTGAAAAGACACCAGAGAATCCACACAGGAGAGAAGCCCTACTCCTGTGATCAGTGTGGACAGGGCTTTACTCAGCAACAGAATCTGCAAGCACACCAGAGAATTCACACAGGAGAGAAGCCCTACTCCTGTGATCAGTGTGGACAGGGCTTTACTCAGCAACAGAATCTGCAATCACACCAGAGAATTCACACAAGAGAGAAGCCCTACTCCTGTGGCCAGTGTGGACAGGCCTTTACTCTGCAACACAGTCTGAAAAGACACCAGAGAATTCACACAGGAGAGAAGCCCTACTCCTGTGATCAGTGTGGAAAGGGCTTTAGTCATCTGATTAGTCTGCAATCACACCAGAGAATTCACACCAGAGACACATTCTTAGAGTAGAGAAACCTGCTGTAGCCACTGTTGGAAGAGTTCCACTCATAAAATTATATCTATAAAGATGATCTCTTTATAGATCTGTCAAAAGAGTTTGATACAAGTGCTTCACGGCAGTACAAATAGATATAAAATTAGCATAACATAGACGCAAAGCAATGCAGAGAATATGAAGAATGGTAAAAGCAATGCAGGTAATAACAATATAAATAGTAACTCAATAGTCTTCCCCATTAGATTGTTATGAAACACTTTGAAGTTACTTCATCTGTCCGTTTTGATTGATTATCCTGTCATTAATTTAGTTCCATTGTATATCACCCTGTTTGTTTGTTTTTGCATTTCTTGTATTGTGTTAATCCTGTTCTACAGTCATACGCAGTATTTAGTTAATCCTGTTCTACAGTCATCCATAGTATTTAGTTAATCCTGTTCTACAGTCATCCGCAGTATTTTGTTAATCCTGTTCTACCGTCATCCATAGTATTTTGTTAATCCTGTTCTACAGTCATCCATAGTATTTTGATAATCCTGTTCTACAGTCATCCATAGTATTTAGTTAATCCTGTTCTACAGTCATCCATAGTATTTTGATAATCCTGTTCTACAGTCATCCATAGTATTTAGTTAATCCTGTTCTACAGTCATCCGCAGTATTTAGTCAATCCTGTTCTACAGTCATCCATAGTATTTTGTTAATCCTGTTCTACCGTCATCCATAGTATTTAGTTAATCCTGTTCTACAGTCATCCATAGTATTTAGTAATCCTGTTCTACACTAAGCACAACCACCAAAAGCATGTGTTGTGCATGCACACACGCATACACGTACACACACGCACAGAGTGGGTGTGCCAATGTTGGGATGCAAACAGTTTTACAACAGCGTGTGAACAAGAATCATGACTTCAAGGGGCGATCGATAGAAAAAAAGTCATAAATAAAATAAGATTTATCAATAAGCTTGTGCAATCTTGTTTTGTCTTCAGTTGCAAAGAAATTTGAAATTCCTAGTACCTTGGACTTAAAGGTCTATGATGACTTAAAACACTGAAGTCGACAAGGAGGCGTTTCAGTTTGTTATAAAGAAACCAGACATGGGTGTGTTGGAGATTTGTTCACCCCAAGTTGCTTATTAACATGGAGCCTATAGCCTCATCCAAAATGTCACACAGGTACTGTATATGTTTGTACTTGAAATTATCTTTGTTTCTATACGCCCAATGTAATGTAACATAGTAAAAAAAAATTAAAAAAAAACACGTCTGAGGAAGAACTTGCTTGGTGTGGATCCTTCCTAATCTAATGTGATCTTTTTACATTACACTGGTCACAAACATTCCTCTCTTGCTAATCACACTTGGTATATGTCTACGTGATTGTTAGATTCAGTGAGCCCCTCTGCAAACAACTCCATTATATACAAAAATCACCATGACTTCAAGGCTTCATGGGGAGAGTAATCGATAGAAAAAAGGTCATAAATAAAAGACAATTACATTTTGGCCTCTGTAAAGTGACAGCAGCATCTGTTAGGGATAGCTCACCCAAAAAAGAAATCTATCAATTACACACCCCATGAATCCTTGAATTCATGGAGATTTGTTTGTTTGTCGCATTCCTGAGCCAATAATTCAAGCCAGTCATCAAATTATTGGCTCAGGAATGCAACAAAAATAAATCACCATGACTTCAATTAAGGCTTCATGGGGAGAGTAATCGATCAATTACATTTTGGCCTCTGTAAAGTGACAGCAGCATCTGTTCACCCCAAAGAAATAAAAGAAAACTAATAGTGTTCATCCCCAGTGCAATAGTTCAAGAGCTTAGTGATTTTCTCTTCCTTTTTTAAATCACAGGAAACAGTATGGAACAATAAATGAGCTTGAATCGTCATCACTGTATGACATCTGTATATCGAATGCTTTGTAAAACAAAAGCTCTTTGACATCAACTACATGAGGTCCATCTGTAGTACACACAACTTTAAATGCATAAAAATGGTCATCCAGAGACACGGTTTGTAGTGCAAATGTAAACAACAGTAACCTCTCATCTTTAAGAACAACACGTGGATTTTGTTTTTTAAAGAAATTATGCTTCGCTTCATAGCGCATGCACCAGACATGCAAAAGTGGTCAAATTTTACGAATACATGTAGGATAGTGCACCATAAAATGATGTTTTGGTAGTAGCCTCCTGTTGGGAAACAAATGCTTGAATAACCCGTGGTGCTCTGCAATCAAGTGTTTTAAATAAATAGTAATGCCAGTTGATAACCTGGGAGAAAATACAATATCTGCTATTTGAAGCAACAGCAGAAGCAAATACCAGTGTTGATCATTTGGACAAACCAAGTCTCCAAAGATAAGTGGTAGATTGCGAAGTAAACACCAAGATTGGATTGCATTTAACCCCAAGTCATTTGAGGTCTCTACTAACTTCAATGCAGGTGGCTTGTTGTTTTGTTCCAGGTAACCATAGTTAAAGCTCTTAATTCTCAAGTCTATTTCCTTTGATGTTGTGTAGTTTTTAATCAAGTGTAGTATTAGCAGTTTCATTTCATATTGTGCCACGCCCTCCAAGATATCATGCATAATATCGACAGAGAAATTGTCACATGTATTGAAGTACTGCAAGGAATTTAGAATGCAAGAACATTCAACTCCCATCACATAGGGAAGACCAATAGTCGTCTCCATTTTTTGGCAGTGTTCTGCATGGAGTGCTCGAGTTCGCATAACTATCTTGGGTGAATCTTCTTTGAATTCTGTCTGAAAGTCCTCTTTCTCAGCAAGACAAAAGCGGCAACAATATCTGGCACTGAATGATTCTACGAAACCAAACAAACCGTGAATACCAAGGTTGTCACCTGTAACTTGGACAATAGTTCCATACACTGGCTGATCATACAATGGGACCTTAATTCCATCCTTCTCCAGTATTTTAATATCTTCCACAAGTGGAGCAAGTATTTTTGAAAAGCCGTGTGTTTTAATGTCTTGGGCATGGAATAAAGCGACCAAATGAATATTAAGCAGAATTGAGTTGTACTTTGGAGAAAAATTACACAAGGTGAAATAGATTGCTCCTAATTTATGTATTCTCTTTTTACTCCCCAACGGATTCGCGCATTCAAAATCATCATAGAAAAGCTGCACCTGAATTGCATGCTTCTGTTTTGAAAATAGAGGATGACTCTTGAAAAACTCTCCATCACACAAGTCATTAAGAAGATCTTCTCTTAAACTGGAATCACTCTGCATCATCTCTTTTATATTAGGGTGTTTGTAAATAAAGTCTAATGTTTTCAAAATTGGGATATAAACACATTTATCAGTAACAACAGCCTGATCATAAGTTCCAGTAGTCCGATTGCGCAGGGTATCAAATCTTGTACCAAGGACATATTCAACTGGGTCTACTCTTCCCCACTTCTCTGTAAAATATTGCCTTCTCTTAGTTTCAGAATTTAAGATACAAAAAGGATTTTCAATTTCTTCAAAACACTGATCAATTTTACACTCAACCTAACTTTTGATAGGTTCCTGTAAAGATAGACACTGCTTCACATATTGTTTTGCTTGATTATGGATATCATCAACAATCTCTTCCATTGAAGTTACCAAAGAGTTGATTATTGTTTCACCTACACCTGCCACTTTAAGTTCAGCTACTGTTGCAGCACAGCTGTCTACAAGACTATTATTAAGAAGGAATGGGTCAGAAGGGGCACTGCCATTCACTGATGAGGCACTTGAGGATGATCCACGGACTTTGTTCAAGAAGGACACTTCGTCTTAAATGTGGTCAGCCTGGTTGTTTGTGAATTTTGTGATCGACTCAAATTATATTTATTTGGAAAAATAAATAGTCACTTTATTTGAAGAGTCAACTGTTCTCTTGGCTTTGTTTTGTTCATAGTAGTAACGCTCATGTCATGATAAATCTGGTTAGGTCAAAACTACAGGAATATACATAAAAAAATTAATAATTATAATACAATAAATATATATCGGTTATCGGTATCGACCTTGAGGAGCAGAAAGTTATCGGTATCGATATCGGGTTCAACAAATCAATATAGTGCACCCCTAGACAGAACAGTGATCCTTCTTATACTTTAATTTAACTGTAACTAGGGATGCTCGATATTGGCTTTTTTACCGATATACCGATATTGTCCAACTCTTAATTTCCGATACCGATATCAACCGATACCGATATATGCAAGGTTTCCCCCCCAAAAAACGGAATAATTTCAGGTAATTAACATTACATATGTCTTGTTGTGGAATTAACATAACATTATGCATACTTTTGAGAATAAATAAAATCAGAATTTGTTCTTACTTGCCTGGGTAAATAAAGGTTGGTTATAGAAATGTAAAAAAAAGAATTACTGATACCGCTATTTTCCTATATCACATTTTAATGCCAATATCGGCCAATAATATAGGTAACTGTAACCTTACCTTTATGAACTTCACAAGGTAGTCAATGGCTTGTCTGGCTGAGAGCTTTCCCGGTCTCTTGTTGCGGCCCTGAGGTGATGGTGGCATGAGGTGGACAAGCAGCAAGAGGGAGGACATCTCACTGTCCCATCCTGAAAATACAAAAAATTAAATAAAAAATACCAGAAATACATTTGACTAAAAGCTGTGTTTCCATTTGTTTAAAAAACAATTCACCCTTCCATTATTATATTCCTTTAATTCAAGCATACCATTGTTCAGTTCTGTTGTGGATTCAGCATTCTGAAGCAGGTCTTGAAGGTCGCCGGTCTGGGCGAGGCCACGGCTTTGTTCAAGGACTTTCTGCCTGCAGAAAGTAGGCCACTTCTCCAGGAACTTTGCAGAGATGTCATCACCAAACATCAGACTGAAATCCTGCTCAATCTGCAGACAAGATGGAATAAAACATGGTTGAAATCTTTTTGTCATACATTGTTAAATAGGTTCACCCTATGACCAGGGATGTGATCTAAATTGTTTAAAAAGGTAATTTTTTATTTCAGTTAGACTTTAATGCAAGGAAGTTAAAGAGCCACATACCATTCCTGTGATGTCTAGGAATCATGGAAAGGTGGTGAATATTTGAGAGGACTTAATTGGGTCATGCACCATTTATTGGCGATGGGTGAAGGTCTGTTTCATCTTCTCCTTGATGATTGCTTCATCAGTTGTATGCTTCATCAGTGTACTGGCCTCACGACACTGGGTGTCTGTGGTTAGCTGGTTTTCCTCACAGAAGGGGGCTCTGTCGCCAGAATTTGGACCACCTGTAACAGTGTAGAAACCACACATACTGCTGCAATACTTTCCAGTGATATGCATTTACTATAATGATCCATCTTCACAGTTGCTAGATAAACAGTGGAATGGGGAGAAACATGACATGTTGCACTGGTTCTCCCTGTGTATGTGTGTGTGTGTGAACACGTGAATTCCCCCTTAAATTCTAACTACAATAAAAATTACATACCGATCAGTGGCTGAACATTTCGGCTATTCTTTTGTCCCTCTGATGCTACTTTTTGAAGTGATTTCACTCTCCATGCCAGAAACCCACTCCCATCTACTGGATTGTAATACTGCTCCTAAAACACAAGAAGAAAAGAGAAAAAAAAGTGTTATTTGGTTTAAATGGGCATGTGTAAATGTGTTTATTTCTCTCCTTAAAACTTAACACATGCCCTTCTCTGAAGAATTGCTAAAATCAAGGTCAACATGTAGGACATCTGTGGTTCTGAAATTGTTGAGGTTAGGAGAAATGGTCAGCATACAGAAATGTTAACAAATATTTAGTTGAAATCGTACTCCGCACAGCCCTATTTTAAGCAATTCCAGAGAAGTGAGGAGTAAAGGGGTTAGACTTGGTGTTTTATGCACCATGCATGTGATTGGATAATGTTATGCATAATGTTGTGTTAATTCCACGACAAGAAATATGTAGCCTAATGTTAATTACCTGAAATTATTCCTTTTTTTGGGGGGGGGGGGGGGGGGAAACCCTGCATATATCGGTATCGGTTGATATCGGTATTGGAAATTAAAGAGTTGGACAATATCGGATAAAAAGCCAATATCGAACATCCCTAGAAATTATATAACAAGAATGAACTATAAACATAATAATTGTTAGACTAGAAGTCTTTATTTGTCATGCAGTTTTAACACACACACGCGAGATGGGCGACCCACAGGAACACACACACACATGCACTGAGTCGCCGATGAAATGTCTCTCTGCACTTTTCCCTGATGTACTTACATATCCCAAATTGCCCTGGGGATCGGCCAGGTATGGCAGTGATGCCCTTTGCGTAGTCTTCTTTAACACGCCTTGAAGGACTCGTCCTACAGTGCACACACAAACACACACGTATGAGATCCAAACAAAAGTATTGCTGTGCCAATGCCTTCTGCACAATCTATGTAAAGCGCTTTGGATAACCATTTATCATTTACCATTTCTGCAAAAAGGAGGATCTTAGTAAAAACCAAAAATGTGTATTGGGTGCGTAATGTTTAGATGACAACATACCCATGCTCTTTTGCCATGTGCGCAACCAATATCTTCACCATGTCGCGTCTTCTGGTATCCGTTAGGCTTTTTGTCCGAGCATAATCGACAATGATCCTCTCTCCTCCAGGTGTGTCCCTCAGAATCTTTTCAGTCATCTAAGCGGGAGTAAAAAGGGGGGGGGGGGACACATGGATAGACAGTCATATTTTTAAGCATTGTTCCCACAGGCCCCTAAATTTGGTGGCCAAGTATATTTAACCCTTTCACTGCCACCCTACAGAAGGTTAACCCTTTACTATCACACTACTGACGGTTACCGTCGGTAGTGTGATAGTAAAGGGTTAACCTTCTGTAGTGTGGCAGTGAAAGGGTTAACCTGCTGTTGTGCGGCAGTGAAAGGGTTAAGGTGACAAATGTAAACCATGACCCCCCCCCAATTTTCTCCCCAATTGTACTTGGCCATCCCCCCTGCTACCCCTTTATCAGAGTCACCATCTCCATTTCAAACAGTCATATGCAAAGCTTACCAGAGCGAGACGAGTCAGGTCAGCACCGTTTCTTGGAGCAGGACTAGACTGCAAAATGATGGTGTCATCAGACTCCCCCTCATTGTCTGCACCAGAGCTGATAACGGAGCTGTGGCTGGAGTTGCTTGCAGAGGTGCTCACTGAATCTAACAATCATGTAGACATATAAGTGTGATTAGCAAGACAGGAATGTTTGTGACAAGTGTAATGTAAAAAGGCCACATTAGATTAGGAAGGATCCACACGTTACATTACATTGGGCATATATACAAAGATCATTTCAAAGTACAAAAATATACAGTACCTGTGTGACATTTTAGGTTAGCCAGGACACATGTAGCCTTTTTACAACGCATCCGCGTTTCCGGCGCTCTGATTGGCCAGGTCATGTGACATGTGCGCCCAATAGCGTGTTTGCCCATTTCCGCGTCGAACAGCTTGCAAACTACCTGGCGTTCTATCGCCATGCTCTAAGACAAACTCTAACCGTAACCAACTTCGAAAGAGTGCCTAAGCTTAACCGGCGAAAGAACTTGCCGCCACGCTCTAAGACAAACTCTAACCTTAACCAACTTCAAAGAGTGCCTAAGCTTAACAATGGGTTATGTATATAACCTAGTTATATGAGCACTGGCTGAGCGTCCTGCTCTTCGCCATCGCGATATACCTCATCTCCAGTACCTAGTGTACTCCTTCAACGAATAAAAAACAATACACACAGCACCTGCCAGGCCCCGCCCTAGTGCTACGTACTATATAGCACTAGGCGTGGTCACCACTCGCTCTTCCTCGGAAAAAAACGTTTCCCAAGAAAAGTTTCCCTAAGGGACCTCAGGGCAAGCTAAGAGCAGGACGCTCAGCCAGTACTCATATAACTAGGTTATATACATAACCTATCGTTATATAGTCGTACTGGCGAATCGCGTCCTGCTCTTCGCCATCGAGATATGGGGACAGAGCAGACGTGAGGACCGACAAATGCACCCCCTGAGGACCCGAAAGCCCACATCAGGGGGGAGGGGAGTCCCGTCACCCCATCCTTCCTAATGAAGAGGGAGCGGCAGTCAACTCCACCCGAGTGCGAACAAGAGGGAACTAGAACCTCTTGAACGCACAGCACAGGCGGAACCACATGTGACACAACACATTGTGGCCCACACCCACACACTCCTGCTACCCCACCAAATGACGGGAAGCAGGAGAGGTCCCAGACCTCAGAACCGCCTGGGAGACAGAACCCCCGGTCATGTCCATGAGGTAAAACATTACGAAGGGACCCGGTGAGGACCATGAAGCTGCAGCACAGATGTCCTCCACCGAGGCCCCACCCAGGGGGAGCCAGCCCGGCCAACGTGTAGCAAAGGGCAATGCCCTCGCACAACCAATGGGACAGGCGCTGTTTCGACAGTGCCTTACCAGCACGAGAGCCACCGTAACAGACAAAGAGCTGATCGGTAGCCCTGAGGCCCGGACCGGACAGGTGAAGGCCCGCCTCCAACTCACTGGCGTGAGGAGGCGGATGAAACGCCTGAACCATAATATCCCTGGAGCGGAAAGAACTCCGGATATTTTTTGGCACGAAGGCTGGATTAGGCCGCAGAGTGGCACCGCTATCGGAACGAATAGACAGACACTCGGGCCGCACCGAGAGAGCACAAAGCTCACCCACGCGTTTAGCGGAGGTGATGGCCAGCAAGAACGCAGTCTTGAACGACAGCTGTTCCAACAGCGCTTGCTCAAGAGGCTCAAACGGGGCCAAGGACAACCGACCGAGGACCAATTGAAGATCCCAGCTCGGAGCCAAAGAGCGTTTCACCGGCTTAAGGCGTCGAACGCCAAGCAGGAAACGCTTCACAAGAGGGTGGCCTTACACCACTCTTGGAAAATTCACCCTGCCGGGAATGTGGAGAGCCCTCAGGCCGCGCAGATGGAGAACGCCCATAGCCAGCCGCCCGCCGCCCGGTGCAGACAGGGGGAGCGTACTCCTCCCTGTCTGTCGATATACGACGCTGACGTCGTATTGTCCGTCCTGATCAAACACCGTTTGAGGACCAGAAGGACCGCTTTCAATACCAACACATTGAACGTAGCGCAGACCGGGCAGCATGGCTTGCCAGCTGCCCCCTACTGTGTTGGCCCGACACGTCTCCAGCGAGGGAGGCGTCGGTGAAAAACGTGACGTGTGACAGCCTACTGCCCATGGGGACCCCCCTGGTGAGGACCCCAGGCCCTCCCCAGGGGCGAGGTCCCCCAGTACTGACACAACCTTAGCCGCTTCCACTTGCCTCTCACCGGGTCTATTTCCATACTGGAAAAGAACCACCTCCGTAACCTCCTCCTGGGGTGAAGAGGAGGCCAAGAGGGACCACGGAATGAGCAGATGCCCTCATACCGAGCAGGCGTATCACGGACAGCGCCGTAACCGTCCTAGGACGGAACCTCCCGAGCGTGTCGCAACACGCTCTGAGAGGGATGCCCATAGCACTCCACCCGTTGACTGGGAAGAGGAGTACTCTACTTCCAGTCTACAGCAACCCCAGGCTGGTAGGAAACCTGCCTGGTATGAGACCTGACGATCCACCTTGACCGCCAAGGACCAGAACGTCGTCAGGGCAGAATACACTTCATAACCCCTGACGACGCAGAGGCCCCAGTGCGGCCTCCACGCACCTGGTGAAGATGCGGGGAGCCAGAGAAAAGCCGAACGGCAGCCCCTGGTACTCATACGCTAACCCTGCAAAAGAAGCGTAGGTAAGCCCTAGGACGGAAGATCGGGGATGCGAACACGCATCCTACAGGTCTATGGAGGAGAACCAGACCCCCACCTGACAGTGTTCAACAGGTAGGAGACGATCCAAAAAATGCTGAACCTTCCCATGGGACAGGTCCAACATGGGTCTGACACCCCCCCCTCTCCCGATTTCTCAGGCACCAGAGAACACCGGGAGGAAAACGCCACGACGATGGCTTGCTTCGTCCACAGAGATTGGATCTCGTCGACCAGAGCTGTCACTGCTGGTGACCCTGACAATAGGGTCTGTACCAAACCCGAAAACGGGTGGGGTTGTGTAAATACAAGTCCCCGCCTCAGCGTTCTCTCCATCCACCTCGACATATGGTACTGCTGTAGCCATATGTGATGACACTCCCAACGCACCCGCCGCCATGTGGCACAGGTCCGCTAGGAACTGTAGATAGGTGGCCCGGTCCCACCCGCTGTGCGTAGCCAACCCTGGACCTGTGCGAGCAGAGCGTTCCGTGTCGGGACATCTGACCCTGACACTACCCACGAGGCAATCGCACCCAAGGGGGGACCCTGACAGAAAGGGCCGGTTTGATACGGGGGAAGCTGACATCAGTCTAGGTGACAAAAGCTCCCCCACTGAACACCCCTCCAGAACATGCTGAGGAGTTGTTCTGCAGCCGGACATGCAAGGTGTGAGGCCCCCATGGGTTCCTACACACCGTAGCCCTGCAGTGATATTACTACCACCCAAATCACGTGTGCCTGCGAGACCACTGCCAATCTTTCAGGAGTGGGAGGCACCAACATGATACCCGGCCTGGCGAAGGCGAGGTCGGGGAAGCCCGCACCTCAGAGGGACGTTTACCCAAACATCCTGCCCCTGGCGCAGATATACAACTCACAACAAGCAGCATTTACTAACACCAGCGATAATGCCTAGTGGCGCAAGTCCTACCTTGTGTGAGGTAGCTCGATAGCTACACCTCACACGCCGTCCCTCTGTCTGCTGTCAACAAGACAAGGAGACTACAGACTCGACGCTGAGATGCATCGAAATGCATCCCGCTGCAGAGTCGCAGAACCCATACGAGCGCCGCCAGAACATGCCGCGAAGATTCCAGGGGTAGGCAAATCTTCGGTAAGCACTCAACCTAATTTCTCTAAACTTTTCATGACAACTAGTTGCATAGGGTGCACGCATCCGCTATGATGGAAACGAAAATAGAGGAAGAGCGAGTGGTGACCACGCCTAGTGCTATATAGTACGTAGCACTAGGGCGGGGCCTGGCAGGTGCTGGGTGTATTGTTTTTTATTCGTTGATGGAGTACACTAGGTACTGGAGATGAGGTATATCTCGATGGCGAAGAGCAAGACGCGATTCGCCAGTACGACTATATAACCAGTGTAGAAACTTGCCGTCCCACGATTGCCGCTCATGTCACATGACCTGGCCAATCAGAGCGCAAAACAGGAACCCGGAAACGCGGATGCGTTGTAAAAAGGCTTCAAGCAGCCAGGACTGTATGGATGAGGCTATAAGGCTCCATGTTAGCAACTCACTTTCAGGATTTGGGTCTTGGGGTGAACAAATCTCCAACACACCCAGGTCTGGTTTCTTTAGAAGAAACTGAAACGCCTCGTCGTCGACTTCAGTGTTTGAGTCATCATAGACCTTTAAGTCCAAGGTACTAGGGATTTCAAATTTCTTGGCAACTAAAGACAAAACAAGATTGCACAAGCTTATTGATAAATCTGTTGTGCAATTTATTTAATTTGTATTAATTAAAATGTCATAAAAATGGGATATTAAAATAGCCACTGAAAATTTGATCATATGAGGAAGATTGACAGCCTTAATTGACATACTTAACACCGGTTCCTGACAGGCAGCGAGCGAGCGAACTGGAGACGAAATCGCGCACGACACTGTCCTGATATGAGGCGGCGCGTGTCCGGGTGTGTCTGTGTGTGTGTTGCCTGGAAGCACACAAGGGCAAAGCAGCCTGCGATTCTTGACCAATAAAAAGTGTTTAGGGGCGGGACTCGGCCGCGTAATCGCTCAACTAGAGACACAGCGAGCGAATATTTGAGGGGGGAACGACATCGCCCTCAGTTCGCTGTCGCTCGCGGCAGGTCAGGATAGTCTGATTGAAACGAATACATTTCAATAATTTTCGCAATCACGCTCGCTCGCGTTGCTGCCTGTCAGTGTAGCGTGATGAATTCTGCGTTGTGTCTGGTGTGAGGTGGACGTAGACACTCAGACAATGGTACCCATTTGGTGATGTTTATTGCCTGTTAACCACAACAGCACGCACACAAGACACGACGGCGTTATTGGCCATTATCAGCGTGCACTCCACCTCTGGCTCTCATGCTGCACATACACAAAGAGAGCAGAGAGCCGCACGCGCACATTTAGAACAGCGCGCCGGCTACAGTTACAACCATTATATACATTTGCTCCGTGCAAGTTAGCTTCAGTAACAACATATGAAACAACATGAAATAAAAGACAGTGTGTAAACATTAGTTAAACCAAAGTAAATACAAAAACAGCGGTTCATACCTGTTAACCACAACAGCACGCACACAAGACACAACGGCGTTATTGGCCATTATCAGCGTGCACTCCACCTGATATTTGCCAAACAGAATGCCGAGTTTAGTACACGAACGTACTGTTGCTGTTTTACACAGGCGAATTAATGTCGTTGCACAACAAGGTATTTCAATAGCAAAACAAATTATACAAAGCATTTAAATCCCATATTAAGTAAACGAACGCTCATACCTCTGGCTCTCATGCTGCACATACACAAAGAGAGCGAGCACCTCCCACCGGCGTGTCTCTCGTCGCCAAACCGGCCAAACCATTGTGTACTTTAGTTGAAAGTATTTACAATACACCAATTGTTCAATGGAAAGATATCTTATCTTCTCTAAACCCATTATAAAGGACCCAAACGGTATTTCGTTTGTGGAATTGGTAACTCAATGTGAGTGAATTAATATACAGTAGTAAACCAGACACCCCTCCAAAACCTAGAATGGACTCGGTGCAGGTTGGTCCACGTTGATCCACTTTTGTTCCTTCAAAATAAGAGCGCTTCTGTCTTGACCCACATATTTAAGATAAAAGGTACCAGTTTCTGTCCATGATACTAGCATAACCACTTCACTCTGCTACATACTCCCCCACTGACTTATGCCAGATCATGGACAGTGTTCCCTTCAATCAGCTCAACAGCGTAAGTATAAACCAAAGAAACAGAAAATAAAATAAAAAATTACAGCAAGTCAACGTGTCACCTGTAACTCAATGTATTCCCTTCATTCCAGACCTAGAAAATAGGTCGACCAGCTCAAAAGCTATCCGATAAAGGATCAGGAAAAATAAAGGGTAGCTAATCCCTTATCCAACCACAGGCAAAAAAACATGCCATGTACATATTTATACCACGGAATACACCAAAATTACCAAATCATGTCTAGTGCAATAGACAACCGTGACTACCAGTATGACTCAAAGAAAATCAAACAGCAAAATCAATGAAAGAAAAGAAAAAAAAATCCAGTAATAAAAATAATTACCCAAAAGAAAACAAAAAAAATTGTATCATCTTCTAGGATGACAGCAGAGCCCTGACTTGTACTGCCATCGTCTGAATGAGCCTGTTAACTGGCCTGATTAGTCTCCCCCGCCTAGTGTAAACCCCTTGAGGTGGCTCAACTACACTTGGTGTGACATCGACAATGGCCGATTCAGGTTCACTCACTGGCACCAATAAGGATGCATTACAAGGGGCCTCCTCCGAAGCAATCATGTCTCCAGTAAATGATTCCACAGTTGTCGTGTCTGACGACTGATCACTATCCTGATAAACAATTACAGAGTATGACTCCTCTGATTCAACATCTGCATCTGGTCCCTCCATCCAGAAGTGGCGTGGTTTCTTCAGTTTACACTCCTGCTCCTCACCACTATGTGTCTCAAGTGTAATTCTATGATGTTGATCACTACTCATGCTCCCTGCCTGCTCCCCTGCTGGCTCTGATACACCCATTGGTGTCGTGGTATCTACTACCCCCTCCACACTGGACTCAGGAAGATGAGCAACCCACCGGGCAGTTCTCAGCTCATCCTGATCAGAATCATCTGTCATTTCCTCACTCGGAGCAGTGCCAGGAATAGACACCTCAATCTCTGGCTCGTCCCACGACGGCAGAGGCAGGAAATTGACGGGCATAATCAAGTTCCTATGAACAGTCTTAATCCTCCCTGTGACAGGATGACGGATACTGTATACATTCAGCCCACTGTTTTTACACACTACAGTATAGACGGCACTCTCCCAGCGGTCAGCTAGCTTTTTCTTGCCTCGCTCCCCCTTATTTGCCAGTAAGACCCGATCCCCCTTCTCTACCGCATGTCCCTTTAACTGTCTGTTATACACCTCAGCTTGCCTGGTCTGTTGCTTCTCAGCATGCTTTTGAGCAAGTGCCATCGCTTCCCTTAGATCCTTTCCCAGTGACTGGACATACTTATCCACATCCACCGTATCTCCATCTAAAAGGACACTCTGAAACATGACATCGACAGGTAATCTTGGAGTGCGGCCAAACATCAAAAAGAAGGGTGGGACCCCCGTGGTCTCATGCACTGTGCAATTATAAGCAAACGTCAAAGTGTTCAACATCTGAGGCCATTTCACCTTGGAACGAGGTGGCAAAGCACGGATCATACTACCTAAAGTGCGGTTTAGACGTTCTACTTGTCCATTTCCCATAGGATGGTATGGCGTGGTATGGGATTTTTCAACCCCTGCCATCTGAAGCATTTCTGCTATGAGTGCACTCTCAAAATTAGCTCCTCTGTCGCTATGAATGCAGGCTGCAAAACCATAAACAGAAAAAAAGTTATTCCAGAGCACTCTGGCCACCGTCTTTGCAGTTTGATTGGGACACGGATAAGCACACGCTAGTTTGGTAAAATGGTCAGTTATAACAAGCACATCAATGGACTTATTATTGGCATCCTCAGCCGACCAAAAGTCAATACACACCAACTCCAGTGGTGCAGTGGTGACTATAGATACCAGCGGAGCCTTAGCCTCCGGCTCAGGTGCTTTGCTCAGTACACACCTCTTACAATGACTCACATATTCTTTGACATCCTTTTCCATGGAGTCCCAATAGAAACGTTGTCTAGTGAGCCACAATGTGCGCTGCTGGCCCTGGTGCCCAGCCTCGTCATGTACCCCTTTTAGCACCTGTCCTCTCAGAGCGCTCGGTACAACATATTGAAAGACCTTCTTCCTACTCACAACGTGTTTTGAAACACGGTACAACACTCCCAATTTTGTTGTGAGTTTTCCCCACTGTCTCAATGTGCGGTTTGTTTCTTTCGACTCATGAACTCTCTCTCTTCGAGATGGGCGGCGGCCTCTATCTACAAAGAATTTGACTCTACCAGTAACAGGGTCCTGGCACTGTCTGTTGTACAATTCCTCGTGAGTGAGAACAGGCAATGGGCTCTGTCCCATGGACACCAACCTCTCTAACTGCTGCACGTGAGAGACTGCTCTCATAGCTGCGCCATCCTCCCAACAGCGATGTGTGTGGAGTACAGCAGATACCTCTTCACGAGATATGCTCCCACTGTCACTACCCACCTCACCACTGGCCTTAAAGGAACTCTGAGTTGACAGTCCTAGACCCTTCCTCCTCACCTCTGGTTCCTCACAGGTAAGACGGAACATGTTCTGCACGTCATCCACTTCTAAACCTCTAGCCTCCCTCAACAAGACATCATACGAGGTCCTTGTCAGCCTGTGCATCACTCTAGGTTTAGCAAACGGCTCCCTGCTCAGGGCATCAGCTACTGTATTCTTAGGCCCAGGGATGTACTGAATGTCAAAATCAAAAGGTGCCAGCTTAGCCACCCATCTCTGCTCGCATGCATCGAGTTTTGGCTTTGTGAGGATGTACTTAAGGGGATTATTGTCTGTCCACACTGTAAATCTATGTCCTCGCAGCCAATGGCTAAACTTGTCGTGTATAGCCCATTTCATGGCGAGAAACTCAAGCCTATGAGCGGGATATTTAGACTGAGCATGATTCAAAGATTTACTAGCAAAAGCTATGGGCCTGGCTGTGCTACACCCTTCCTGCACTTGTGAAAGCACAGCTCCCAGTCCACTAGTGGATGCATCTACAGACAATAAAAATGGCTGAGAAAAGTCAGGGTGAGCCAATAGCGTTTGTCCCACTAATGCGGCCTTTAACGCCTCAAAGGCCTCCCTACACTCCTCAGTCCAGTCTGCTGCACTAAGCCTACGAAGGGGGGCAGCTCTCTTGCTTTTTACTTTGCCTCTCCGTGGCTTCTTCACACCCGTGGTCAACTGAAACAGTGGTCTTGCAACTACAGAGCAGTTCTCAATGTAATGCTGATAATACACCATCATTCCTAAAAATGACCGGATCTTATTGGCAGACGGGGTGACCCCATCCGACTCCATAATATCGCTCTCAGTCACACCCACTATCGCCTGCACCTTATCGGGGTCTGTGGCTATCCCCTCCCGAGAAACAATGTGTCCCAAAAACTTCAGTGACTTTCTCAGGAACTGACACTTAGATGGAGACAACTTCAGGTTGTGTTCTCGTAAACGCTGGAATACCATCTCCAGCCTCTGCAAGCTCTCTTCCTCCGACTTGCCAAAGACCAGAAGGTCATCTAAGTAACAAAGAAGACTCAGCGAGTTCTGATCACCAAAGATTGTGAGCATCATTCTCATGAACGTAGCTGGACTGTTACACAGCCCCTGGGGCATACGGTTATATTCATGTAAACCGAGAGGAGAGGAAAACGCAGTGTATTTCTTATCATCCTCATGCAGTGGGACATTGTAATACCCGGATGTCAAATCCATGGAACTGAAAAAGGCATTACCTCCCAGCGCTGCAAGTACATCTGCTTGATGGGGTAATGGATGTGCATCTTTCACAGTACGAGCGTTTAACCACCTGAAATCTGTGCACAGTCTCAATTCCCCATTCTTTTTCCAACAGAGAACAAGGGGAGATGTATACTCGCTACTCGACTTCCTAATTATCTCCCTGTCCTCCATCTCGTTCAGAGTCTCTCTCAACTTTTGGTAATGGGCGGGAGAGAGCCTCCGGTAGGGTAACCGAAAGGGCCGATCGTCTGTCAGTCGGATACAGTGACAGAAGCCACCAGCCTCCCCACAATCCAACCGGTGTCTAGAAAACACATCTTCATAGTTCTCAATCAGATCAGTCAGTCTATCTTTCCAGACTGGTGAAACCTGACAGTCATCAACTGACAGGTTCTGTAGCCCTAGACTAGCCAGTCTATCGTTCCCCCTAGCTACATTGTTGCTATCACAACTCCTAGCTGTCAGACTGCCGAGAGAGCTGTCACTACTCACTCTACCGGCATTCTGGTGTACTGACGTGTCCGTATCATTGTCAAAATCTTCTAATGCAATGCATGGATATACGTCAGCCACTTTTGCATTTCTTCTCAAGGTGATAGCCTTGTTAGTCGGGTTTATAATCTTGACAGGAAGCCACCCATCCCCCCAGAGAGGTGTAACTACCCTGCCAACTAGTATGTTACGGTGTACACAACGAGCGGCGCTGGGCTCAACAATAACAGTACTTCCCATAGACAGTTTTGTCTTGGGTGGGAGACGACCCCACACTACATGCTCACTCATCGGCTCAAGAGTTACGGCCTGTTTCAACTTGACTGTTCCCACTTTGTCAGGAATTTCCTCCCCCCTCCATCTCTCAAGATTGGCCATGAACCTGATAAACTGACTGTTTTCGTCCGGACATGGTGACTCAGCTTTTCCCAATATGCGCCAGTAGGCTCCCGTGGATTTGAATTGTCTAATTAAGGGCTTCATTACATTGGTGCCTATAATGAGCTCATCTACCTGACCCTCCACTATCAATACTGGTACTATGTATTCAAACCCGTAAAGCTTAAGTTTCAGCTCACATGTTCCCACCGGGCTAGTTTGTTTCCCACCACACCCCACAAGAACAATATTGGTAGTCGAGATTAGATCACCCGTCACTACCCCTGCCTCCCTCAGCCGAGGAACCACATCAGCGCGCAGAGACGTAGCCATGGATCCACTATCTAACATCCCCTGTAACTCAACCTTGTCTCCCGTCAATACAGTGGTGAAAAATAAACTGTCACTTTGGGATGTTCTGGTCACATTCTGCATAATTACTGTCTTGTCCTTGGGTGCTGCTTCACAAACAGACGTATATACAGACTGGATATCATCATTGCCATTGGAGGAAAAACCATAGGGGCCCACATTGTCCTCCTTTGAACGAGGGCCGGCTAGTTTTCCTGAGAAGGACCAGCCTGTCTCTGACCAGGGGGCTGTCTAGGAGTGGTCTGCCCACAATAGATACCAATATGCCCTGGACTCAGACACTTGAAACACAGCCTGTCCGTCCTACAATGCGTCCTAGTATCGTGCTCCGAACTGCCACAAACCTGACATTGTTGAGAAGGTCTGGGGAACTGTCTCCGGGGGCCATTTTGTACATAAGGACCATTTGGTACGTAAGGACCATTTTGTACCGACTGAGTGTTGTTGCCTAACGCCATTTCTAACACTCTCAGCACCCTCTCCATTGTGTTATTCTCAGCTACAGGCGTCAGCTGCTCTAGCTCTGGGCTACTGACAGCCACTGGGGGCGCGCTTTGTTCGTGATTAACAACCACCCTCTCCTGCGATGACTCAATGGCGACCACTTGTTGTGTCAACCGACCTCGACTCGCTCTATGTTCTCTCAAGTATTCATCCAAATGTCCCTGCACCTCACCTGCTGTCCACTCATGAGATGGCTTACTTTTGAACACTAAGGACAGCTCCTTATCGGGGCAGTGACGGATGAACATGAGAACTAGATGCTTGCTTAGGCTAGTCTGGGATTCCCCCGTGCTAAGAAGACACTGCTCTGTGGCTTCTGCTGCTTTGTTAAGCCTAATCCAATAGTCAAGAGGATTCTCGCTTGCATATGGTTTGACTGCATAAAAGTCAGCTAATGGAAGTTCTGAATGAATAATATCACCAAAATGTTGTCTCAAAATGCTAAAGATAACACCCACTTCACTGTCAGTTGAGTTGCTACGCAGCCATACTTTGGTAACGTCCCGGGCCCTCCCCATTAGCTTGTTCATAACCTCTTCAACTTGTTCAGCTCCAGTACAGTTATTTTTCTTTCTGAGATACGTCCTCATGAGTTCCTCCCACTCAAAAACAGAGTACTTATCTGTGCTATCACCTCTAAAATAGGGTGGGGCATTTGCATCTGAACGTAACACGAGATTCATTTTGGATGCATCAATCACAGTATTCCCACATTGGTCAGGTTGGAACGTCTGTCGGAGATTTTGAGAAGCTAAAACAGGTGAAATCCCCGTAATTGTGTTCTGCATTAACGTCACTCTAATAGCTTCCCCTATTTCGGACCCAATGGATCTTATCAAATTGGCCATTTGACTGGGGGATGTCTCAACACTAGTGTTGTTGATTTCACTAGTTGAGGGAACAACCGGCGTGAAAAGTAACTGTGGTTCCTCTACGTGACCCTCTTCCCTCCTCCTTTCAGGGCTAGAGGAGCCCGAACCATTTTGACTCCCCGGGGTAGACTGCATAACCGGTGTGTAGTCGAGAACCCCTCTCCCTCTCCCCACATTCAAGTCCCTTGTAGGAGTGTTTCCTTCATTCAAAGTCATTTTCAATCTTCAAATGGTGCTTTCACCTTTTTTTCTCTTCAGTGTGTTCTGGGTAACACACTTGAAATAAATAAACTTGATTAGAGACTTTTTTTTAAAGGATTCAGTGCTCTCCAGCCCCCTCAGGAACAGACCTCAGGACTCGGCGGCGAATGCAGCGTCCCCGTGGCTAGGTCGCGCCAGCAGCACCACGCGTCTAGGCCGCACCTGAAGCCTCCACGTCTCCCCAGCTACACCGGTGGTCGGCCTCTGCTGACCCGTTGATCCGGTTGTCTCGGCACCAGTTGTAGCGTGATGAATTCTGCGTTGTGTCTGGTGTGAGGTGGACGTAGACACTCAGACAATGGTACCCATTTGGTGATGTTTATTGCCTGTTAACCACAACAGCACGCACACAAGACACGACGGCGTTATTGGCCATTATCAGCGTGCACTCCACCTCTGGCTCTCATGCTGCACATACACAAAGAGAGCAGAGAGCCGCACGCGCACATTTAGAACAGCGCGCCGGCTACAGTTACAACCATTATATACATTTGCTCCGTGCAAGTTAGCTTCAGTAACAACATATGAAACAACATGAAATAAAAGACAGTGTGTAAACATTAGTTAAACCAAAGTAAATACAAAAACAGCGGTTCATACCTGTTAACCACAACAGCACGCACACAAGACACGACGGCGTTATTGGCCATTATCAGCGTGCACTCCACCTGATATTTGCCAAACAGAATGCCGAGTTTAGTACACGAACGTACTGTTGCTGTTTTACACAGGCGAATTAATGTCGTTGCACAACAAGGTATTTCAATAGCAAAACAAATTATACAAAGCATTTAAATCCCATATTAAGTAAACGAACGCTCATACCTCTGGCTCTCATGCTGCACATACACAAAGAGAGCGAGCACCTCCCACCGGCGTGTCTCTCGTCGACAAACCGGCCAAACCATTGTGTACTTTAGTTGAAAGTATTTACAATACACCAATTGTTCAATGGAAAGATATCTTATCTTCTCTAAACCCATTATAAAGGACCCAAATGGTATTTCGTTTGTGGAATTGGTAACTCAATGTGAGTGAATTAATATACAGTAGTAAACCAGACACCCCTCCAAAACCTAGAATGGACTCGGTGCAGGTTGGTCCACGTTGATCCACTTTTGTTCCTTCAAAATAAGAGCGCTTCTGTCTTGACCCACATATTTAAGATAAAAGGTACCAGTTTCTGTCCATGATACTAGCATAACCACTTCACTCTGCTACATCAGGAAGGGGTGTAAGACATTGATTGGTTCACTCTATCCTAAAGAAAATGGATTGTGCTTTGTACTGTAGGCCTACAGCTTAAATTAACATGCAGGGAAAGCCTAAACTGATACCCAGTATGTTGTTGCATAGGGCAGTGGTTCTCAAACATTTCATGTCAAGGACCCCCCAAATTGACAATTAGCCCACAGACCCCCATTTGAAAAGATGTGCCATGGACCCCCATAAGACAATATTTGTACGGCTCTAGCAGTGATTCTCAACCATTTTAATTCCAAGGGCACCCATTTAATGGCATTTCTATCTTTGGGACCCCAATTTATATTGTAAAATCAATGTTAATTTAACTCTTGACAGTGTACAATGGACGTTGGGGTCCATTTGTACACCGTCAGAGTTACAGACCAATAAGGGTCCATTTGGTTCCTAACTATCAAGGCGGACGCCATTTTGAGAACCAACGGCACGCTGTGCAAAATGTTTCACTCACCACACTCCAAAAAAGTTGTGAAGGTCAATTGGCCCTCAAAACAGATGAATTTCTGCCGGTCAATGTGTTTAACACGTACAGCCTGCATCTGATGGCAAATAAATAATAACAGTTACTAAGATGATATAGGGCACAACAACTCATGCATTATGAGGAGTGGTACAATTAGAAAATATTACAAAAGCACCATCTACAGTAAATTTTACTCAAACTGAGTAAAACTTTACTCACTTGGGCTCAAATTGACTCAGTTTGAGTAAAATGTACTCTGTGAAATGTACTGTGATATAGGCTATCTAGTTCCACAAGTTTCCATTATATTATACATGGAGGCAGAACACACATACCTAACATTACGGTGATGGAGCGTCTTTCACAAATCTAGCATGTGCACGTGCACCAGTTAGCACGAGCGACAGAGAAAAGTGTCTGGGCGGAAACAAGCGCTTGACAGTTTGGTTCCGCATTAAGAGTCAATCCACAATCTAGTGGAAGGAAAATATCGCTGTATTGCGCTCTTGCTGCTACCTGAGCTTGAAGCGACGACTTGCCGAGAGAGAAAGATGGCGTCGTCACCTTTGGGAATTATATGGATAGTAGGCGTGACCAATGCTGTATTACTCCAATAGAAACTCTTCTGGAACTTTACTCTCACTCTATTGGCCACAGGCAATGATTATGCCCCAAATGGAGTAAATATGACTACTTGAGAGGAAAATAATAACTCCGTAATAATTACTCTGGGAAAATGACTCCCCAGTTTTTCCTGTGTAGCAACACACAGGAAAGAAGGACGTTTTAAGATAAGATCAGATATTCTTTGGGGAAATTCAGGATTTTAAAAGGCCCTCTCTCTCTCTCTCTCTCTCTCTCTCTCTCTCTCTCTCTCTCTCTCTCTCTCTCTCTCTCTCTCTCTCTCTCTCTCTCTCTCCTCTCTCCCAGACTACCCTCATGGCATCCGTCTGACCTCTGCGTTGCTGGGCGGAGAGAGGAAGGTCCTTATCGTGTTCATGGCACCCAGTCAGCAGGACCGCACCCGCTTTGTCACTGACCTCAGGGAGAGCATTGCTGGAGTGCAGGAGATGGAGAAGTACAGAGTGGAGTGTAAGTAAGCAACACTCCCATCTGCTGGTCATTTAGTTGAACTACAGGATTTGAATGTGTGCTGATGATGCTCCACTCGAGGACTCGAAGAGTCCTGTTTGTGAGAAACAGAATGACAGTCAAGTTCCAGGGGTGTCGTTGGCAAAAAAAATTATAATTGCAATTTTTTATGTTGATTTAGAATTCGAATGTCAACATTATGAACGAAGCTTCGAACTATTCGGTACAGCCCTAGCATGTTTTGATATTGTCAATTATCTCACTTTTACTAGGTGACTTTTACTGTGACTAACTGAAATACGCCCCAAAAAAAAGGAAAATGGACATAGGGACGTTTTTTAATCAAAGGGCAGCAGAGACAAGTGATACAGGGACACAGGTAAGGTCTGGCTTAGTGATTATAACAGTGCAGTTCAGCATTCAGTAACCCATACTTTTTGTGAATGTGTTTTTGATACTGCATTCTGTTGAACACACACCTCAAAACCGTACCTAAGGAAAATTGGCTCAATTGCAAGAAAAGTAATAGACAGTTATGATATTACATTCTGCATAATTCGTATGCAAAATATTGTGGTTCCCTGCTTTACACATTGACACATTTCTATACTAAAAATGCTTGTGTAGCCCTGTGTCATACCTAAATGTCATATAACTGAATTGTATAGAAACAACTCACCAAAAGTGACTATTGCACAACTGATTTGACAAAAAAAAATCCACCCTTGACCATCCACCCCCCGCTCACCCCCCCCCCCCCCCCCCCCCCCCCCCCTCCTCGCCATACCTTGCCTTTTACTGAAACGACGCCACTGCAGTCAACTGTTTGTTGTTGTTGTATTAAATACTGTTAGAAATCTGCTCCCATGTGTGGTGGAAAATGAAACCATGAACAGTTATGAAATTATTACCCTATGATACATAAGCGACAGTGGCTCAGGAGGTAGAGCGGTCGTCTGGTAATCTGAAGATTCCCGGTCCCATTCCGTCTCCTCCCGGCAGCGTGTCTGTCGATGTGTCCTTGAGCGAGACACTGAACCCCTAATTGCCCCCGATGAGCAGGTTGGCACCTCGCGTGGTCGCCTCCGCTGTTGGTGTGTGAATGTGTGAGTGAATGAATGGGTAAAATGTGAGGAACAAATATTGTAAATCGCTTTGTATAAAAGCGCTATATAAATGCACCATTATTTATTTTATGAAATGACCTTATGATACAATGGCTCAGGAGGTAGAGCAGTCGTCTGGTAATCTGCATGTCGAAGTGTCCTTGAGCAAGACACTTAACACACGGAGATTGAAACTGGATGCCCGATATAAAGAAACGAATAACCAATAAATATGAAGTTATCTTTAAACCTCTGTTGTCAAGCGTCGTCAATATAACCCACCCCCTTTCCTCACGAATGGAACTAGTGTCGTGGAGTCCGCTTTGAACGCTTCCAGGGTTAGCAGCTAACGCTAGTTAGCTTAGCCTATTTATGGGATAACTTAGCAGCTAACGTTAGCCCATTGCTCGCGTCAATTATATTGCATGTCACTGGTCTATAGAAATAAATGCATTCGAACCAAGAAACCAATGTATAGACATAGCAATGTCAAAAAAATTGCCAGGCCTAATGCGAGCCAGGGAAGTCTTGGGCCTGTAACGTGGCTTCGTCTCGAAGTTTTAGGGTTAGCAGCTAACGCTAGTTAGCCTAGTCATGGGATAAGTTAGCAGCTAACGTTAGCCCATTGCTTGCGTCAATTAAATTGCATGTTTCAAGTTCAAGTTTCAAGTTCAAGTTTCTTTAATATTTGTCATACAGAAGTACAGAATACTTTTATACAAAATGCTTCTTACTGTTACGCTCCAGAGACTGTCATTAAAGGTCTGCGCTAGTCTGTCTAATGAAATTACAATTGCATGTCATTGAAGGTCCGCGCTGGTCTGTCTATAATGAAATGAGAGGAAAGCTATGCGCTAAAGCAAGTCTCATCTCAGCCGCGACGTGACACAACATATACTCGATGTTCACAATATAGTAATTTACTACATCTCATGTAGAACAAGCCGCGATACATTGAGTATACTCGATATATCGCCCAGCCCTACACTCAGGGTCGACACTGTTCGACAAACGATACAGCTGACCCTCAGCCAGCCTCCAGAGGTGTGACCCCTCCTGACCCCTCCTGATCCTCAGCCTCCAGAGGTGTGACCCCTTCTGACCCTCAGCATCAGCTAAATGTAAAACGAGACGCAGAACAGGTGCGTTACTGCATCGCTGTAGTCCCATGCGAACCCTCGTGGACTCTGGTCCACGCGCTATTCATGTCTAGCTATCCTCATAGCTGTCAGTCAGTCACTCTAATTGTGTATCTAATTGTTACAGTCTAGCCTGAAATAATTGTGTGTCTGCCAACTCAAATTAAACTGTACCAACACAGACCACATCTACAAAAAAAAAGCCAATTGTTCTGAAGGGCCAGATTAACACTGAGAATCTACGTTTATTATTTTATATAACTTGTATATTATTTATATATATAAGCTATACACCTTTAAGTCTCCGTTTGAATCATAGCATTATTCGCTCGCCTCATTGGACACCGCCCTTGACATTGGCGGCGCCAGAAGTCGCGCCCCCCAGACAAGTTCAAAGACGTGTCCGGGCAAGTTGAGACATGCCCTTGGCCAGCGCATTGATTCCGGTCAAGTAATTCGGTTGCGCTCTAGAAATCACTCTGAGTATATATATTGTGGAAGGCGCAGCAGCCGTAGTGTGTGCAGCAGTAACGAGAAGCGCGTGAACCTTAGTGAAGTGCGAACCTAACCTAGCAAGCAAGTGTGTGTGAACTTAACGTAACTAGTATCAGAACACGAGGTGAAGTGTGGAGTAACCTAACAGCAGAACGATTGGACATGTGAGCAGTGGAAGCCTACCCGCGGTGTATCGTTACGGATAGCTAGTAGCTACTTAGATACGACCCTAATATTGTAGAACCATTGTTGGTGTATTATAGTGAATTATGTAAGCGAAGTACCGTGGAGAAGAGCATAGTTAATACCATTGGCGTTTGGATTTAACTACACCTGAAGACCTGCATCGGGCTAGCTTCGAGGACGAAGCTAGCTAGCTAGCATCACTGCTGTCGGGCTTTGGATTAAGAGCTATTACCCTGCTATCGAGCACTTGGATTACAAAGACTGGATCCGTACGAGACCCCTTTTTCTTCAGTGACCAGCAGGAGTATCCGACTATTCTTCAATTCCTCTGGAGCTTACCACTCCGTGGGGGAAATCATTGTCTCCAGCTATACCCCTCGCTTGCCCTGTATCGCCATCTCACTCCATGCAGCGTTCCGGTCGAGTATTATTAACCTAGGAATTATTCATTCCCACTGACTTTGATACTCTAACATTCTACTATCATTCGCCATAAAAGAGCAACGTACTAATTTCAGTTGTATATTGATATTGCTATTAAAATACTGTAAACGTGATCTCTTTGTCCCCGTGCCGTCTATTGAGTGTCTGCCATATTTAACTAACTGTACTGTCTGGCAAGTAATAATATTTAGTAGTGGTTTAATCTAAACAATCTTTAATACAGTCAGGGTTTTGTAACCCCTCAGTTACACCAATCAAAGACTCTTCTTCCTCCGTCAGCTCAAAGAAATTCAGAATCAGAAGGAAACACCTCCTGCTCCGTTTCTACCAGGCCATCATACAAAGCATCCTCACCTTCTCCATAACAGTTTGGTACAGCAGTCTGGACACTCACTCCAAAAGCAAACTGCAAAGAATAATCAATAAATCCTCCAAAATAATCCGCACCCCCCTCCCGTCACTCGAATCACTCCACTGCCAAATAAAAATAAGAAGAGCAAGAAAAATCATCTCTGACCCCACTCACCCAGCACAACATGTCTTACAGCTGCTGCCCTCTGGGAGGCGCTACAGATCTCTGACCACCAAAACATCCCGCTTTAAAAACAGCTTCTTCCCCACTGCCATACGGACACTGAACTCTATAATATAACAATCCCCCTACCTCTGCTGTTACGGACATAAATTGTGATATTGTGGTTTTTGTATTTATGTATCTATGTATTTAACTGCATGTAGTATGTATTATTGTAAGTGATGTTTTTGCTGCGCGGTTTGGACAGTTTCATTGATAAACACGCATTACTTACAGTCAGGGGCGTAGCTGTAGATTGTGGGCCCCATGAAAGAATGTATCTGTAGGCCCCCAGTGAATGCGAGTACGCATAAGCGCGCGAATAAACAGTGCGTTTTCATCATTTATTTATTGATGAAAACGCATAATATGGTTTTTACCTATACATTCGGATCAGCAGTTCAGCACCTGCACTGTTGGTGGGTGAGCCTATAAAGGATGTCGCATTGCGTTCATCTTCAATGAATGGACCAATGCAATAGTCTACCAAAGCCCCCCCTCTCTCTCTATATATCTCACACACACACACACACACACGCACACGCACGCACACACACACAAGTTTCAAGTTTCTTTAATAGTTGTCATACAGAAGTACAGAATACTTTTGTACAAAATGCTTCTTACTGTTGCGCTCCAGAGACTGTGCAAGACAAGATAAGTATGAAATAAAAACATAGTAAAATTAGAAGTAAAAAAAAGAGGTCACACTTCAGAAACAAACATAGTATCAATGAGAGCATCAATAAATACACCTGAGTGATGTCTACTAAAAAATAAAAAAAATAAATTCTGCCCCCCCCCCCCAGTGCTGGGCCCTTGGAATCATCCTAAGCTATTCCCCCCCCCCCCCCCCCCCAGCTACGCCCCTGCTTACAGTCAATATGGATTTAGATCGAATCATTCAATGTCATTGGCACTAATGGACCTATAGTAGAAGAACTGACAAGCACAATTGATAATAAGAAGTTTGCAATAGGGGTCTTCATAGGCTTTTGACTATAAATCATGATATTCTGCTACTAAAATTGGAAAGGTATGGGATCAGAGGAGTAGGGCTCAAATGGTTAAAAAGTTACTTAGAACAAAGACAACAGTTTGTGCAGGTCCACTCAGTCAAATATAATCTGTGGTGTGCCGCCCGCAAGGGTCAATTCTGGGCCCGAAACCATTCATACTGTATATAAATGATATAGGTAATGCGTCTAAAATATTGATATATATAAATATTGCTGACGATACAAATGTCTTCTGTGAGGGAGAGAACCTCCAAAAGCTGTTAAAGAATGTCGCAGCTGAGCTATCCAAGCTGAAAGTGTGGTTTGATGCAAATTACATTATCATTAAATATAAAGAAAACCAAATTCATGATATTTGGTAAACGTGATATACAAGAAAGCACACCGGTTGAACTAATGATTGATAGTATTAAACTGGAAAGGGTATTTGAGAATACATTTCTGGGTGTGATAATAGACCACAAACTCAACTGGAAACCTCAAGTCAAATATGTCAGGACAAAATTGGCACGGAGAGTTGGTGTTTTATGTAAGATAAGACACATTCTAAACCAAAAAACACTCTATACACTGTACTGTACGCTCTTCCTTCCATATATGAACTACTGTGCGGAGGTGTGGGGTAATACCTACAAAAGCACTCTACAGCCAATATGCACCATGCAAAAAGAAAAGCAATAAGAATAGTCAACAATGTAGGATATTATGAACACACCAATAACTTATTTATAAAGCTACAAACATTGAAATGCATGGACCTAGTTGATTTCAAAACTGCCCTCATTGTATACAAAGCCAGATATAAACTAATCCCAGGCAACATTCAAAGATGGTTCAGAGACAGGGAAGGAGAATATAACTTAAGAGGGAGAGGGAATCTTAAACAACCAATGGCACACACTACGCTGAAAAGCATGTGCATATCTGTTTGTGGAGTGAAGTTGTGGAATAATTTACCTGAATACATCAAACTGAGTAAACAAAATTTAAAAAGCAGCTTAAAAAATACACATTAGAGAAATACAGAAATGAGTAATAAGGATACACAAAGTCATGTATATATAGTGTTGTATTGTATTTATTACTGTCAAGCGAATCAAGTTTTTTCTTTTTGTACTATAAGTAAAAGTATATTCTATAATGTATTATACTAAATTATGTTATATCTAGTAAAATTTATGGAAGAACAAATGTAAATGTAAGGGGGTAGGGATCAATAAGCTTAGCTTCCCTCTACTCCTTTTTTGAACTAACTAAATACAATTTTTTTAATTTTTTTTATGATTGTTCTGTTTGACGGAGCTAGATACTGTGATTTGTTTGGAGGAATATGGAGAATACATGTTAAAAAATTAACTTTTTTATTCATTCATTCATATGTTGGAACAATGTTATATGCACTGAAAACAAATTCCACCAGCCTGGGTGTGTGGTGGTCATTAAAGAATCTAATCTAATCTAAGTCATTGCCACACTGGTCTCACTGCATATGTAACACAGCATATGTAATCCTTTTGCAGAGTCAGACAAGTAGAAGGTAGATACCAGGCAGTTTCCTCTCTGTGCGTTCAGTAGAAAGCTGTCCGGCTGCAAGCTAGCTTAGCTTAATGCTAATGAATGGAAGTGGATACAGACTGATGTGGCCGGTGAGAAGCAGCGACAACGGATGATGAACAGATGAACTGAAATATGGAAACATGGAAGAGACTAATGCATCTGGATCAACTGAAAATAGACCAGAAACAGATGGGGGGCCAGAGAGCCCAGAGCTGGAGCAATAAGGAGCCCTTATAACTAGGGATGCCCCCCGGACCCCGGTTTTAAACGGGAACCGGTACTATATTAGAAAATACCGGAGTATTTATAAGCTCTGACGTCCTCGGTACTGCTATCGATACTCTAGAGAAATTATTATTATTATTATTATTTAAAAGTTGCGAACGATCCTCTCTCTGTCTCTGCACGAGAAGCGAGCCGCAGCCAGCGAGTCTCCTCGCGAGTCGCTCGCTAGTGCTACACATAGACATACGGGTCCTACATACGGGTACTCCTTAATGAAAGTGTCCCCGACGCCCCGTGCTATAGCGCTCTGCACACAGACAGCAGCTCTGCATGCACTGAGTCGTGATCATGGCGGATAGAGCGAAGCGTTCTAAAGTATGGATATACTTTACAAGGGTCAATGCCGACAATGCACGTTGCCACAAGTGCAACAAAACATTTGCCAGTAAGGGTGGCAATACGAGCAAATCAATTTATCAAAACATCTGTTGGCAAAACATGATATTAGTGTGCAGAAATGCGCGTATTCGACTGCCTTGCGCGCAGTGTTCCATCTGCATCCACTGCAGCCGTAACCGTAAGCCAAGATACGGAGTTGCCTAGGCTAATAACGAATTATTACAAATAGGCTAATAAACAAAACAATTGTTTAGCTACAAATACTACAATCTAAACTTTTTATAGATCGTCAAGCTGAGGCGTCAGCCACTATGTCCCAGGCCAGTGAGCCCAGGGCCACCACACGTCATCCTCCCTCTACCTCCCTCCACCACCCAAAGTCCTTTCTCCCTAGCAGCTAGAGGAAGGATGACAGAGGATAGGGTGAACGAGTGTCACAGTTCTGTTAGCATTTGTTGTTTATTATAAAAAGTCTATAATTCAGAGTCAGACACATTTAAAACATTGTTGCTGCTGTTGCTGAAGAAATTATATTAATTTATTATATTTATTTATAAAGTTATATAAAAGAACATTGCTGTTGCTGAAGAAATTATATTTATTTATAATACTTATTTATAAAGTTGTATTTATAAATAATAAAGCAATGTTGATTCTGTTCTTAATTAATTGTCTTTTTTTCTTGCAAAAAAAGAACCAAAAAGAACCGATAAGAGTATCGATAAAGTACCGAACCGTTAAGCAGTATCGATAAGAGTAGTAGTATCGATAAAATCCTAACGATACCCATCCCTACTTATAACTAGTGTTAGAGGAGGTGTGGAGGAGCCCTTATAACTAGTGTTAGAGGAGGTGTGGAGGAGCCCTTATAACTAGTGTTAGAGGAGGTGTGGAGGAGCCCTTATAACTAGTGTTAGAGGAGGTGTGGAGGAGCCCTTCTAACTAGTGTTAGAGGAGGTGTGGAGGAGCCCTTATAACTAGTGTTAGAGGAGGTGTGGAGGAGCCCTTATAACTAGTGTTAGAGGAGGTGTGGAGGAGCCCTTCTAACTAGTGTTAGAGGAGGTGTGGAGGAGCCCTTCTAACTAGTGTTAGAGGAGGTGTGGAGGAGCCCTTATAACTAGTGTTAGAGGAGGTGTGGAGGAGCCCTTATAACTAGTGTTAGAGGAGGTGTGGAGGAGCCCTTATAACTAGTGTTAGAGGAGGTGTGGAGGAGCCCTTATAACTAGTGTTAGAGGAGGTGTGGAGGAGCCCTGATAACTAGTGTTAGAGGAGGTGTGGAGGAGCCCTTATAACTAGTGTTAGAGGAGGTGTGGAGGAGCCCTTATAACTAGTGTTAGAGGAGGTGTGGAGGAGCCCTTATAACTAGTGTTAGAGGAGGTGTGGAGGAGCCCTTATAACTAGTGTTAGAGGAGGTGTGGAGGAGCCCTTATAACTAGTGTTAGAGGAGGTGTGGAGGAGCCTTATAACTAGTGTTAGAGGAGGTGTGGAGGAGCCTTTATAACTAGTGTTAGAGGAGGTGTGGAGGAGCCCGTATAACTAGTGTTAGAGGAGGTGTGGAGGAGCCCTTATAACTAGTGTTAGAGGAGGTGTGGAGGAGCCCTTATAACTAGTGTTAGAGGAGGTGTGGAGGAGCCCTTATAACTAGTGTTAGAGGAGGTGTGGAGGAGCCCTTATAACTAGTGTTAGAGGAGGTGTGGAGGAGCCCTTATAACTAGTGTTAGAGGAGGTGTGGAGGAGCCCTTATAACTAGTGTTAGAGGAGGTGTGGAGGAGCCCTGATAACTAGTGTTAGAGGAGGTGTGGAGGAGCCCTTATAACTAGTGTTAGAGGAGGTGTGGAGGAGCCCTTATAACTAGTGTTAGAGGAGGTGTGGAGGAGCCCTTATAACTAGTGTTAGAGGAGGTGTGGAGGAGCCCTTATAACTAGTGTTAGAGGAGGTGTGGAGGAGCCCTTATAACTAGTGTTAGAGGAGGTGTGGAGGAGCACCCCTCTGTCCACTTTGATACTCATCTCTCGCTCTATTTAGTCTATTATGATGAGTCCATCTGTCTGTTGTCAATGCTCAGTAGAATAGAATAGGAAAAGGAATTCAAGATTACGCATTTCCGACATACAATATATGTTATTACAATATAAATATACATACAACAAGCAACATAGCGGTGAGAGGGGCACCGTGACAGACAGGGGGGGGGGGGATGTTACTGGGTTGAGAAACAGTTGCAGGAATCAGTGAGAATGTGCATGAATTGTGTTGGGAAATGTTTAGATCTCTCTCCGTCTTTCTCTTTTCTCCATTTCTCTCTCTCCTATCAAACTCTCCTACTTCCTCTCTCTGTTAGATGATGAGTCTAGGTCAGGGGTCAGCAACCTTTACTATCAAAAGAGCCACTTTTCCCCATCCCACAAAATAAAATGCTCAGGGAGCCGCACAACCTATTTACCCTTAAAATAGGCCGCAGGTTGCCGACCCCTGGTCTAGGTGAAGGGACTATTTCAAAGGGATTTCCCTCCACACTAGTGAGGTTTAACCAAACAATATTTAGTAATCTGGAATCTTTTACCTTATTCCTTGTCAAAACTGTAAGGATGTTTGGTTCCAAAATTAATAGCGACATGTGACCAGGAACATGTGCCTAACATCACTAACTGATGTAAACAAGACGAAAGTCTTTCTCTGGTCTGCATTCCCTTAACAATTGTGTGTATTGAGCCATACTGTATTGTACCCATTCTGCAATCTGTTAATAAAATGTTCAATCAATCAATCACATTGGTAAAGTACATGAACCTCAGTCAGTTCATACAGAAGAAAGAGGAGGCGGGACTTCCTAGGCACATGTGGAAATAGTTGGTTTTCAATCACTCTGCCATGTCTTTGCTGAAATTGTGACCTTTAGAACTTGAAAGACCTGTAAACCGTATTCATAATGAATATGTACGCATTACTTCCTTGTATTAATAATTCTGATGATTTGTATTGATTGATTGATCTTAAAGGATTAAATTGTTAATAATTTGATAAATCCTAACCGCTATCACGTCTACTGTAGCTCATTCCTGTACACACCACGGAGTACTAGCCTAGCTTAAAACTGTACACACCACGGAGCACTAGCCTAGCTTAAAACAGTACACAACACGGAGCACTAGCCTACCTTAAAACTGTACACAACACGGAGCACTAGCCTAGCTTAAAACTGTACACACCACGGACCACTAGCCTAGCTTAAAACAGTACACAACACGGACCACTAGCCTAGCTTAAAACAGTACACAACACGGACCACTAGCCTAGCTTAAAACTGTACACACCATGGAGCACTAGCCTAGCTTAAAACTGTACACAACACGGAGCACTAGCCTAGCTTAAAACTGTACACAACACGGACCACTAGCCTAGCTTAAAACTGTACACAACACGGAGCACTAGCCTAGCTTAAAACTGTACACACCACGGACCACTAGCCTAGCTTAAAACAGTACACAACACGGACCACTAGCCTAGCTTAAAACAGTACACAACACGGACCACTAGCCTAGCTTAAAACTGTACCCACCATGGACCACTAGCCTAGCTTAAAACTGCCACGGAGCACTAGCCTTGTTTAAAACAATACACAACACGGACCACTAGCCTAGCTTAAAACTGCCACGGAGCACTAGCCTAGTTTAAAACAATACACAACACGGACCACTAGCCTAGCTTAAAACAGTACACACCACGGACCACTAGCCTAGCTTAAAACAGTACACAACACGGACCACTAGCCTAGCTTAAAACAGTACACACCACGGACCACTAGCCTAGCTTAAAACTGTACACACCATGGACCACTAGCCTAGCTTAAAACTGCCACGGAGCACTAGCCTAGTTTAAAACAATACACAACACGGACCACTAGCCTAGCTTAAAACTGCCACGGAGCACTAGCCTAGTTTAAAACAGTACACAACACGGACCACTAGCCTAGCTTAAAACTGTACACACCACGGAGCACTAGCCTAGCTTAAAACTGTACACAACACGGACCACTAGCCTAGCTTAAAACTGTACACAACACGGACCACTAGCCTAGCTTAAAACTGTACACGACACGGAGCACTAGCCTAGCTTAAAACTGTACACAACACGGAGCACTAGCCTAGCTTAAAACTGTACACAACACGGACCACTAGCCTAGCTTAAAACTGTACACAACACGGACCACTAGCCTAGCTTAAAACTGTACACGACACGGAGCACTAGCCTAGCTTAAAACTGTACACAACACGGACCACTAGCCTAGCTTAAAACTGTACACGACACGGACCACTAGCCTAGCTTAAAACTGTACACGACACGGACCACTAGCCTAGCTTAAAACAGTACACAACACGGAGCACTAGCCTAGCTTAAAACTGTACACAACACGGAGCACTAGCCTAGTTTAAAACTGTACACAACACGGACCACTAGCCTAGCTTAAAACTGTACACAACACGGACCACTAGCCTAGCTTAAAACTGTACACAACACGGACCACTAGCCTAGCTTAAAACTGTACACAACACGGACCACTAGCCTAGCTTAAAACAGTACACAACACGGACCACTAGCCTAGCTTAAAACAGTACACAACACGGACCACTAGCCTAGCTTAAAACTGTACACAACACGGAGCACTAGCCTAGCTTAAAACTGTACACAACACGGACCACTAGCCTAGCTTAAAACTGTACACAACACGGACCACTAGCCTAGCTTAAAACTGTACACAACACGGACCACTAGCCTAGTTTAAAACTGTACACAACACGGACCACTAGCCTAGCTTAAAACTGTACACAACACGGACCACTAGCCTAGCTTAAAACTGTACACAACACGGACCACTAGCCTAGCTTAAAACAGTACACAACACGGACCACTAGCCTAGCTTAAAACAGTACACAACACGGACCACTAGCCTAGCTTAAAACTGTACACAACACGGAGCACTAGCCTAGCTTAAAACTGTACACAACACGGACCACTAGCCTAGTTTAAAACTGTACACAACACGGACCACTAGCCTAGCTTAAAACTGTACACAACACGGACCACTAGCCTAGTTTAAAACTGTACACAACACGGACCACTAGCCTAGCTTAAAACAGTACACAACACGGACCACTAGCCTAGCTTAAAACTGTACACGACACGGACCACTAGCCTAGCTTAAAACTGTACACGACACGGACCACTAGCCTAGTTTAAAACAGTACACGACACGGAGCACTAGTCTAGCTTAAAACTGTACACAACACGGACCACTAGCCTAGCTTAAAACTGTACACAACACGGAGCACTAGCCTAGCGTAAAACTGTACACGACACGGAGCACTAGCCTAGCTTAAAACTGTACACAACACGGACCACTAGCCTAGCTTAAAACTGTACACAACACGGAGCACTAGCCTAGCTTAAAACTGTACACGACACGGACCACTAGCCTAGCTTAAAACTGTACACAACACGGAGCACTAGCCTAGCTTAAAACTGTACACGACACGGACCACTAGCCTAGCTTAGAACTGTACACAACACGGAGCACTAGCCTAGCTTAAAACTGTACACGACACGGACCACTAGCCTAGCTTAAAACTGTACACAACACGGACCACTAGCCTAGCTTAAAACTGTACACAACACGGACCACTAGCCTAGCTTAAAACAGTACACAACACGGAGCACTAGCCTAGCTTAAAACTGTACACAACACGGACCACTAGCCTAGCTTAAAACTGTACACAACACGGACCACTAGCCTAGCTTAAAACTGTACACAACACGGACCACTAGCCTAGCTTAAAACTGTACACAACACGGAGCACTAGCCTAGCTTAAAACTGTACACAACACGGACCACTAGCCTAGCTTAAAACTGTACACGACACGGAGCACTAGCCTAGCTTAAAACTGTACACGACACGGACCACTAGCCTAGCTTAAAACTGTACACAACACGGACCACTAGCCTAGCTTAAAACTGTACACGACACGGAGCACTAGCCTAGCTTAAAACTGTACACGACACGGAGCACTAGCCTAGCTTAAAACTGTACACAACACGGACCACTAGCCTAGCTTAAAACTGTACACGACACGGAGCACTACCCTAGCTTAAAACTGTACACGACACGGAGCACTAGCCTAGCTTAAAACTCCGGGAGAGCTGTTTTTGGCCAACAGCTGGTTTCTATCTGCCTCCACTCATTGTGCTAATTGGTGACTCACCTTGTATAGTGAGCTGCCTCCTATGACCCAGACCTGGTCGGCCTTGTCTGCCATCTCAGCCGTGTCCAGCAGCCTGAGGGCGGAGCTGAAGTCTGGGGCCAGGTAGTGGGCCCCTGCAGGGGGCTCTCTGGGGGAGAGAGGACACACAGGGAAGGTTAAGGGTCACGTCTGGGGCCAGGTAGTGGGGCCCCTGCAGGGGGGGGGGGCTCTCTGGAGGAGAGAGGACACACAGGGATGGTTAAGGGTCACGTCTGGGGCCAGGTAGTGGGGCCCTGCAGGGGGGGGGGCTCTCTGGAGGAGAGAGGACACACAGGGAAGGTTAAGGGTCACGTCTGGGGCCAGGTCAATGTGTTCGCTGGCCAACACTGACGTAAAGGAAGATGCTTCATGTCGTTTTTAAAGCCAATGAGAAGTATGTGAACTATCATCATTCTTCTATTTACCTCTTACACATAATGTAATGTGAATAATATACCTACATTTTCTCAGGGCTTTCTGTATAATATTTTGCCAATTTGCAGTCATTATGGAGTCTGGGGGGGGGGGGGCCTGAACGCTAGTCATTAATGCATACTCAGGTTTCAACTAATGACCGCTCACAAAGTCACATCAGGCAAACATATGAAGACGTGTGAATGTGGTACTAAGGTTGTACCAGTATATCTCAGTAAGGTTTAGCTTCATTCATTTGATGATGTATTGGTATTGTAATGTAATGCAACCGTAGCCAACCGTTTATTTCTATACCGCTCCAAATCACGTGTCACCGACGACTAAATGAGCTTATAGCTATTATCTGGTGCAATGTATTTATTGTACATTCTGCCTGTCAAATAAAACAAATAATAGGGATGCATGGGTAAACTTTTGATTCAAAACTGTAATGAACATTCAGCTGGAGTATGTCTGGGTGTGAGAGGATGCTTACTGGGAGTTATGTGCAATTACAGGAGTTATGTGAGATATGTCACGGTTAGTTTAAAAGGTGGATAAACTATGAACTGCAGTCGGTGATCATAGTAACACCAATAATCACCAAGATACAAATAGATCGAAAAAATACCATATTTTATACCATATCGGAGTTTGTTTGTTTTTGTTTGTGTCTACACGTTACTGTCCATGTATTCAATGTCTGTAAAGTGCTTTGAGATAACTTATGTAAGGCGCTATATAAAATAAATGTATTATTATTATATTTCTATGTAACTCAATCTGATACTACTATGAATGCTGTGCTTATTAAGGTGAATTCACTATTTCACAAATAACAAGGTGGGTAACCTGCTAGGCTAGATTTGTAGCTGTGTATCGTGTTAAACGATGCATCTCCAGTTAAAGGGATAGTTCAGAGTTTTGGAACCCTAGCCCTATTTGCTACTTACTGTACCAGTGGTGTTTTCAGCAGAAGCCATGCTGTTCCTCACACTAGCTCCGGCTAGTTAGCCACGAATGAATGCAAAGTCAATGGGGTCAAGCACCCGTCTACACAAGCTGACTGAAGCTCACTAAAGATCTACTCCACCAGTGGCGGCCGGCCGATAGTGGGCGCTAGAGCGCCGCCCTCCATGGTTAAAAGAGAGAAGAAGAACATTTTTATTTTTATTTTTTTTAGAGCCCTAGAAATAAAATAAACATGTTTAAAATGAATAATATTTACTCATTTTAAGTATGTTTGTGTTTCCAATGCACAATATAACGTTAATATATCAAATATAAATAATAGTTTTTCATTCACAGGAAGTCACTAGTAACTACCTCTCAGGCCGGGGCGAGACATATCGCGCACAGCAGGGCGTGCACTGGTTTCATCGCTGTATCCTCGCAGCCAATCAAATAGGTCAACGCACGTAACGCACTGTGCGTTGAAATATGATGTAATATGATGGAAGCCGGGCACGTTTTCAAGCAATCTATATCATCTAAGCAAGCAGCGTCTATACTTTCTGTAGCCGCATTTCTCGGAGACGCTCTCTGATTGGCCGACGCCAGATTCTACACTGGTTAGGCTTAGTTACTCTTCGAAGTTGGTTAAGGTTAGAGTTTGTCTTAGAGCATGACGGCAAGTTATTTCGACGGTTAAGCTTAGGCACTCTTTCAAAGTTGGTTAAGGTTAGAGTTTGTCTTAGAGCATGGCGATAGAACGCCAAGTAGTTTGCAGGCTGTTCGATGCGGAAATGGGCAAAGACACAGCTCATCACAGTACTTGTGTTGGTGTGCCTAACTTGGCTAACAAGAAGCTATATGGCTAGCTGGATGCAGTCTGGACAGTGGATATACATCAACAGTCTGGGACTGTGGGACAGTGGACATATACACTTTATCAAGCCCTCCTGGACCACGTTTCAACTAAACAAAGTGAGTTAATGCGGTCTCTCTCTCTCTCTCTCTCTCTCTCTCTCTCTCTCGCTCTCTCTCTCTCTCGCTCTCTCTCTCGCTCTCTCAACACAGCGTGTTGTTGTTGAACTATAACATTTCATTTCGCCGTGGGTGACGCATAATGGATGAATGAATGGTAACTTGTTTAAAATGACAAGATATATACATGTGTTCATTATTGGATTGATCATACGTGTACTAGTGTAGTATGAATGAACCCGACTTAACGTTGGAAACGGGGTAACGTTATGTCGAGACTCGAGTCAGTATTCGCTTCACCCCCCCCCCCCCCCCCCGCGCCCACCCAAATGTAGTTCACACCGGCCGCCACTGTACTCCACACAGGGAGGGCACACAGAGTAGATTTCAGTGACCTTCAGGAGCTTGTCCCCATCGACTTAGCATTGGCGTGTGGCCAACTAGCCGGAGCTAGTGTGAGAAACAGCATGGACTCCACCGATCATCATCATCATCATCTAAGTAAGAAATAGGGCCTGGTTCCAAAATAATCTGAACTATCCCTTTAAAGCAGAAGAGGTGTGGCTTGGTTTGTCGTACTTTAGCTCCCTGCTCAGGACGATGTTGATCCTGTTGTTCAGTGGTCTGTTCAATAGTATCCAACTGCAGAGCCGCAGAGCACCACCCAGCACCATAAATCTCCTGGTTAAAGCACTGCTGGTGCTGATACCCTCAGCTGTTCTGTCTGCGCTGTAGTTTCAGTTCGCTGACCTCTGGTTCTATTCAGCTCGCTGCCCTCTGGTTCTGTCTGCACTGCAGTTTCAGTTCGCTGACCTCTGGTTCTGTTCAGTTCACTGCCCTCTGGGTCTGTGTGCACTGCAATCTGTTAATTACATTTTCATTCAATCAATCACTGTGCAGATTGATTGATTGATTGAAAAAAATGTATTAACAGATTGCAGAATGGGTACAATACAGTACGGCTCAATACACACAATTGTTAAGGGGATGCAGACCAGAGAAAGACTTTGGTCTTGTTTACATCAGGGTCCCCCATTTTCATTTCATAATGAATTGTAAGTAAGGGTGCAACTTGCTCCGTGCAATCCATTCTTTGTGGATTTAGCCCTTAGTGTCGAATTTGGTGCCATTTGGCCAGGTGGTGGCGCTACAACAAGGGACGTTATCATACGAACTGAAAACAAAGACCGTTTTCAAAAAGAAACGTAAAGGAGCCATAATCCGTAAGGAAATCAATATATGCCACGCATGAGTGTAGCTGCAGCCATGTTATCCAAACTTCTTCTGTTTACTTTGTTTTTGTTTTAAAAGGTATGGTGAAATGGATACGACCTTCTTTTGTTTTATTTTGTATTGATTATGTGATATATGACTGAATGTTTCATATTTGTATGTGTATATCTGTGAGGACCCCAGGCAGGCAGGCAGGCAGAATAGTCAACACGTTGGTGATGACTAATGGGGATCCTAATAAACATAAACATAAACATCTGCATGTCAGCTTTATTCATATAGCACGTTTACTAAAAGACACCCAAAATGCTTTACAGGTAGAACGCAATAAAAAACACGTACAGTACAGTAAATATGTATAGTACACCAAGAAACAAGAGCAAGGTGCAATATAAAAAGAGACAAGGAGTAATAAAATAGATACAAAAAGTCCAGAGTAACAGAAAACATAGTTGACAGGTGGCAGGCTAATTCTGATCAAAGGCCAAGGAGAAAAGGTGCGTTTTGAGCAGCGGTTTAATTAAGCATTACATCACACGCAGGAGTGGTTTGTGACCAATAAACCATGCCTAGGGGTGGTTGTTAGGCCCGAGGCGCAGCCGAGGGTCGTTAGACCCCCCTAGGCATGGTTTATTGGTCACAAATCACGACTGCACGTGGTGTAAAGCTTTTATACAACTGCCAGATTCATCCAACCTTATTTCTATACAATAAACACACATTAATCGAAGATTTATTGAAAAAACCATCCGCCAGAAAAAGTAGTTCCCACAACTCCATGTGGAAGCAGCTTGAAGTGCATCCAACCAAACTAACACATCCAACTGTGTATTATTGGAATGATTGAGAGAAGTTGCCTCATGTGGAAGCAGCTTGAAGTGCATCCAACCAACTAACACATCCAACTGTGTATTATTGGAATGATTGATTGAAAATTTATTAAAACGTTTTCTTTGCCCTATAGGAAAAAAACGTTTTCTTCGCCCTATTTTTTTATTTATTTCTTTTAGCCTAAACTTAACCAGTTGGAAACCAGGGGTACAGTAATAAAATTAGCAATCAACCAATCAATCAATTCAATAGACCATGCTCACTTAAAACAGCGCTGCTTCTCTCTCAGTCTGACTCCCCTGCTGTTGCAGACAGGAGTGTGTGTGTGTGTGTGTGCGTGTGTGTGTGTGTGTGTGTGTGTGTCACAGTGTGTGTGTGCGTGTGTGTATGTGTGTGTGTGTGTGTGTGTGTGTGTGTGTGTGTGTGTGTATGTGTGTGTGTGTGTTTGTGGGTACGCCAGCGTCGGACAGTGTGAGAGAGAACGCTGCAAGAAAGTAGGAAGGAAGACATTTAAATCAATCAATTAATCTATCAATCAATCCGCGATTTTTCTTTTGTTCTAGATTGAGTCAAGACCCATCAATTACATCATCCAACATTGTTTAAAATACTAACACGTTCCCCTTGACAGAATCGCTTTATATTTAGTCGTTATGACGCTATCAACATATCCATTTGTTAAAGATTATTGTCCGCCATCTTGTTTTTTCCGACGGAGTGATCCGGCGGAGTGATGTGATTCGGTGGTGGGCGGGTCCTGGGACCAGGAGCGTGGATTATGAAGGATACATACGTGTAAATGGACTGTTTCAGCCAATCAGAATAGAGAAATTTGCATGCCGTTGTATAAAGGCCTCTAGGCTCTGGGCAGATCTAATGTGTGTGTGTGTGGGGGGGGGGGGGGGGGCTGTTCCAGAGCCGAGGGGCAGCATATATTATACTGTTATCATTACATTCAAAATAAGTGATAATATTTTTCGATGATAATCGTATGTGATGTTTCGCACAATATAATATAATTCCAAGTCTTTCCAAAAAGTTATATTATAAGGGCAACCATTTTTTATTATTATTACGAGAGTCTGAAACTGTCAACATCCAAAATCCATCTCAACCTTCAAAAAATCACTGAAAGAGGAACTGCTCAAATCATATCTCTAAATGGAATCCATACTTAGGAATGTCTGTATTTATGTATCTATGTTGTATGTATGTTAGTAGTAGGGCTGACCCCTATTAATCGATTAGTCGACTAATCGGTCGAAAGGAGCCGTAGTCGACTGGCTCCTTAGTCGAATATAAAAAAAAATATATAATAATAATATTAATATATATATATATATATATATATTTTTTTATCATTCTTTCCAAAAGAAAAGAGACCTAGAAGCGCGGCTAACGCTAATGGCACGCATACCAGAGGCTAACTGCCTACGAAAACAGGCACAGAGGCACTGAAAGAGGATTTCACCCATCTAATGAACACACTAGACTAGACAAATATCAACATGTATCCATCAGTGGACCAATTGCATGCTTTTGCAGAGGACAAGAAGCCTTTAGTCGACTCCTTCAGACATTAAGCACCCCCCACAGCCCAAATGGAATGATAAAAAAATTTAAATAAATAAAAGTTTAAAAATATTATATATATATATATATATATATATTTTTTTTTTTAAGTTGACCAATAGTCGACTAACAGCAAATTTTGGCCAATCCTAGTCGACCATCCAAATCCTTAGTCGGGGACAGCCCTAGTTAGTAGGTAGGTGTATAAACCACGTTGTATGTTTTTTGTTTGTTTATATTTGTGATCAGGCTCTCCCTCCAAATGCTTTAAATAGCTTCTTGGGAGACCAGGGCCCCGTTCCCCGTACCTGGTTCAACTAAGGCCCCGTTTAGACGGAAACGCTAGCAGGTGAATCCGCAAAAATATTTTTTCGGATGTGCCTTTCGTTTATACGGAAACGGCGTTTTTACGGGGTGAAACCGCAAAAAAGTGAGACTACCTTCCAGGGTGGAATTCCTAGAAACGCAAAAGCTTTGCACTCTCGTCTGAACTGTTAAAACGTATAGATCTGATAAAACGATGACGAAAAGTTTGTCACGGCTCTGGTCGCGCGTACTGCTTACTTTTGCGGTTTCTGTTCACAAAACGCTCGTCTAAACGGGGCCTAAGTCGATCAAGATGTCATTATCCAGATTCAGTTAACCCGATGTTTGAAGCCGGGATTTTCCTGTTCCTCGAAGGTGGATTCAGTCTCGTTAACTCAAGCCAGACTTGAGACCCAGGATAAGTGCGCGCGGCCGCTCCAGTTGAAAAGCCAGCACGTATCGATAGCAGAGATCCTGATTCTCTAGCGGCATTGATTGATTAATTGATTTAAAACTTTATTAACATATTGCAGTACGGCTCAATCGCCTCGCCGACAAGTTAAATGCGTTATCTATAGGCTAATTTTAAGTCCCTCATTACCTCAATCAATCAGATTATATTTCTTTAAACTTGCCTGCTGGATTGAATAATCAAATGAGATCTTGCTAGCGAAAATAATTAGTTAAACTGTTATACAAAATAACGATACGGCTCTCTTCCCATTGATTGATGTATGGTCGATCTTTTACTTATCTCCACTGTGGTGTAACGGGTTCTTCTTTTGACTTTCACGCAGACGACCGGGGTTCGAAACCTAGTCTTTCCCTTCTTTTTGCGATGTAGGAATAATTCAATTTGGTGCACGTTGAGAGCTATATAAAGAATGACATCCTCAATGCATGTAGATTTATAATATTTTAACTTGAAACTAGGCTACTTTGGCGTATAATCATTAATATTATATTCCAAAAAATTATATTGGAAACACGGGGTTTCGAACACCGGTCACTGGGTTGCCAGGGTTGAGCACTACCGCTGCGCCACTGTGCCAGATGGGATAAATTCATTGTTTATACATTAATGAACGAGACAAGATCCACAATCCACGCATAGACACTTCAATTTTATGCTTGAATGAAACACAATCCAGGCGCTCCATTAAACATCCACAGCGGAGAATATGAAAGGAATCAGAGCCAAACGAGCGATAGGTTACAATCATTAAAAATATCCCTGCGGGATTCACATTTGCAATGCTGCGCGTTGTTAAAATAACCACATAATGTGTACATCGCACCGAGCGAGCGCCACGGTATATATAACGTGCATTATTTAGGACAAAGTGAATTTAGTATCAGCATTTTGGGTCTATTTTACATTTCAAAAGCCCCCTCTGGAAGAATGGAGCACAAAAACGTAATTCAGAATGGTATAAAGCAGATCCTAGACTGTGGGAATAATTTCAGGAAACGCGCTGTCACTTTCTTTGCGGGGGCGTGGCTGTGCTTCATCCGGCTAACTTGAACTTAAACCCTGCTTTCGACCAGGCTCAAACTTTTGGATCTGTTGTCATGGTGATTCGGACAATCCAGGTACGGGGAACCGGAAAGTCCGGCTTAAGTCAGACTTAACCGAAAGTTATCCGGCTAACTCAGTTATCCAGGTACGGGGAACGGGGCCCTGGCACTCACACGCACACAATCTCGATGATGATGTTTTCACATGAAGATATGTATTATGTAATATATCGTGTGTGTGTGAATAAATTCATTCATTCATTCATTCATTCATATTATAGGCAGAGGTGTGCAGCAGCATGCTGTGACGTGGAGAGACCGTGTGGCAACAACAACATCGAGTGCACTTACCCTCAACAGATGTAGTCGATGTCATCTTCCGGAAATGTTTGAATTCATTACTGTAAAAAAAAAAAACACAAATAAATCAAGACTTATAATTAAGGTATACGAGACATGGCCTGCGCCGGCGTGTGTTGTTGACAACGCGAGTCCATTGCATAATAAGCAGGGTATGCGTTGCTCACGGTACACGTCAAAATACTTCCAAAAGGTCAGTGAATACCACAACCACTACACCAGAGGAAGCTCAACAAATCATGTTAAACCCAGATTCGGCTCAAACAAGGGACTAAACACGTTTCGCAATTATGCCACAACAATGTGGAACGCCCTACCCAAAGCTGTAAAGGAATGTGAATCCCTGCCCACATTCAAAACCGCTCTTAAAGAGCACCTATCGGGAGGCTGCAATTCGAAACTGGCCACCGTAAATGCCCAAAACCCCCACCACCTCCTAATAGACAGTCTCCTCCCCACCGCATGTATATTATTCCCTCCCCGCCGTATGTATATTTCCCTCCCACCCACCCACCCCCTCCTAATGTACAGTCCCCTCCCCATCATATATACTCTGTCAGGATCTAGGGGTAACAGTACTGTATATTTGAATACCGCTTATGTCACAAATGTATCAGTACTAAATACCTATATGTCCCTATGCCATAAATGTCATGTATGTTGTGTATGTCATAAATGTCTATATGAAATGAAAATGGGGGACCCTGATGGAAACAAGACAAACGTCTTTCTCAGGTCTGCATCCCCTTAACAATTGTATGTATTGAGCCGTACTGTATTGTACCAATTCTGCAATCTGTTAAATAAAGTTTTCATTCATTCATTCATTCATTCATTCATTCATTCATTCATTCATTCATTCATTCACGGGACAAGGTTGCACGCTCATGCGCGTGCACTCAAGAACGTGCTGCACTCGACTCGTCGCGTCTACCTGGCTACCTCGCATGAGCACAACAATAGCCGGTCGTTAGGCCGGTGTGTTCAACTACAGTGGGTGGTTGGATATGATGGAATAAGAGCTCCCTGCCCCCCCCCCCCCCTCAGGTTTGGTGTGAATGATGGTCTGACAAACAGGCAGAGCACCGTTCACACCAAACCTGTGAATGTGATTGCCATGAAATGGGTTGCATTCCATCCCTAGAGGCAATTAGTCTCATTGTCTTTCATAATGCTACTCTGTATTGCATATATGTATATTGATTGACTGAACACTTTTTGTTTATGTACTCTTGACTTTTTCTATTTTATACTTTTTATCTATTTTATCTAGCACACTCGCAGGTGCTCATACAGAAAAAAGCATTTCATGGAAAAGTATTCTGTATTTTACTATGACAACTATTAAAGAAACTTGAACAAATTTAAGTGATGTGTAATTTTTTTCCCTTCTCAAAATAAAGAAGTTCAAGTAAACACAAGTTGTCTGATTATTTTAAGTTTGCTTTTGTGTTTGTGTGTGTAAAACAATTTCTTTAATTGAATTCACTTAAACTAGAAAAGTAAATACAAACTAAATTAACAATGTAACTACAATTACATTTAAAACATTGTTTGTTTTTCCACCATATCTGTTGACAATATCATTTCTTTATATATTGAGGGCTACATATTTTATTGCACTGTAAAATATATATATTTTTATCTATTCTATTCTACCATTTTATTGCACTGCACTATTGCACTATTTTACTCTGTCTATTTTATCTTACTCTTTTTATTATTGTCTATTTAAAACTGAATCAAACCATAAACAAGGTGGCCTGTTGGGATGTTAGATCCTAATGTGGAAAATTGTGATTTTATATGTCTGCACTTTATGTGCTCATTTTATGCCTGTCTTTTTTCTGGTGTGAAGCACTTTGAGCTGCAGTTTCTGTATGAAAGGTGCTATACAAATAAAGTTAGTCTAGATGGAAATAGGGGTCCACGCGCACCCCCCGGAACTTTTTATGCCACCTGATTTTTCTTAATCCTTAAAGTGTCTACTTTCAGAATCTGCCAGGTGCCAAGCTGAAATAATGTCCGAAAGGCTCAATTTTTAACCCTTTATTGCACCTAACCCAAAACCGAAACATTAAAATTTGATGTAGCAAGAGGCATAACCTTTGAAGTAAACAACATACAGAGACAAATGAATACATTTTTCCATACAATTCTGACCCTAGGAATTCAATGGAATGGTTATTTTTGACATTTGACAACATTTTGACTGTATTTCTGGACAAAAACAGCAAAAAAATGCAAAATATGTGTCTGACCAACTACTTTCTTATTTTTCAAACGCATAGAGTGAATATTTGTTGACAATCAGTTTTTTTTCAATCCTCCAAGTGTTTATTTTAAGATTATATTGGGTACCAAGCTGAAATAATGTCCCAAAGGCTAGTTTTAACCCTTTATAGCACCTAACCCAAAAATCGAAAAATTTAAATAGAATGTAGAAGAGGCATAACTTTTGAAGTAGACAACTTACAGAGCGAAATTTATACATTTTCCCACACAATTTTGATCCTAGGAATTCAATGGGATGGTTATTGTTGACATTTGACAACAGTTTGACTGTATTTCTGGACAAAAACAGCAAGAAATTGCCAAAAATGTGTGTATGACCAACTACCTTTTCAACACATAGGGTGAATATATGTTCACAATCAGTTTTTCTCTAATCCTTTAAATGAAATGAAATGATTAAATAAAATCTTGTTGGGTTTATTTTTAACTCTTTATTGCACCAAAATCAAACATGAAAGATTATGTAAGTGTGATATAATTACAACTTGAACAATGAATACATTTACTTTTTCATGTCACTACCAACTTGCTGACCTAAACTACTAATGAACTAATGAACTGTATGTGCTAGGACTGGGTGCTAATGAACTGTATGTGCTAGGACTGGGTGCTAATGAACTGTATGTGCTAGGACTGGGTGCTAATGAACTGTATGTGCTAGGACTGGGTGCTAATGAACTGTATGTGCTAGGACTGGGTGCTAATGAACTGTATGTGCTAGGACTGGGTGCTAATGAACTGTATGTGCTAGGACTGGGTGCTAATGAACTGTATGTGCTAGGACTGGGTGCTAATGAACTGAAATACATATCATGGTATACTATCACATTAACTATGTAACGATAAAGTAAGCAATCATTAATATTGTTTTAAATACAAATGCCACATTCTCCATCATGTTGGCCCTCTGTCAACGTGTCTGTAATGTTTTATCTGTTTATCTACACTAATTTGAGAATCTTGTTTAATCTCTCAGATACGAGGCGTTTGTGTTAAAAGGTCCAACTGATGAACACAGGCGCTCGGTCCCTCATACCTCCCTCGCTCTCTCTCTCTTGTCATTGGTTGTCATGGCGACCTGCTCAAGGATGAGTTGAAAATGAAGCGCCCAGCTCTTGACATATTCTGTTCCATCTGCATTGACATAAGTGAACGCACACACTAGGGCTGACCTCTATTAGTCGAATAGTCGACTAATCGATCGAAAGGAGCCCTAGCACACACACACACACACACACAACACGTTGCCACATGTATTGATTATTGTCGTCACTCCGTTGATTGGGCTCCCCAGGAGATGATGGAGAGCCGGGCCACCAGGAGACTCTTCGTCACCCGCATCCTGCAGCAGTTCCAGAGCGACACCTTCCTCCCAGAGATCAACCCAGACGAGTACAGCTTACTGTCCGGGTGAGTTCAACATGCGGGCAGGCAGACAGGCAGGCAGGCAGGCAGACAGGCAGGCAGGCAGGCAGGCAGGCAGGCAGGCAGGCAGGCAGGCAGGCAGGCAGGCAGGCAGGCAGGCAGACAGACAGACAGACAGGCAGGCAGGCAGGCAGGCAGGCAGACAGACAGACAGACAGGCAGACATACAGACAGACAGGCAGGCAGGCAGACAGACAGGCAGACAGACAGACAGACAGACAGACAGACAGACAGACAGGCAGGCAGGCAGGCAGACAGACAGGCAGGCAGACAGACAGGCAGGCAGACAGGCAGACAGACAGACAGACAGGCAGGCAGGCAGACAGACAGGCAGACAGACAGACAGACAGGCAGGCAGGCAGGCAGGCAGACAGACAGACAGACAGACAGACAGACAGACAGACAGACAGACAGACAGACAGACAGACAGACAGACAGACAGACAGACAGACAGACAGACAGACAGACAGACAGACAGACAGACAGACAGACAGACAGGCGGACGGGTTTTTCTCCAATGATTCCAAACCAATAGTTTGCTCTTCAGTCAAAGTAATGGATCGGATTGGTAATGTATCAGCAATGAAAACTCATTATCGGTGCATCCAGAGTGTGTATGAATAGAACTCTTTTAACTCTGTTAAAACAGACTATTTAAGCATTACATCAGGAGTGTGTTATACTCATTAGATCATGCCTAGGGGGTGTTGTTAGCCCCGACGCGCAGCGGAGTATAACACACGACTTCAAGTGATTAAATGCTTTTATACAATGGGCTAATTTACCCAACCTTATTGCTATACAATAAACACAGTAATTGAAGCATAATGGAGATTTATTCAAAAACAGAAAAAGTAGATCCAGGGCGGTCGGGTGGCGTAGCGGCGATTGCGCTCGTCACCAATGCAAGAGGCTGCGGTCTCGACTACCGGAGTCAGCATTGCCTGCGGCTTGGGCCGATCGTCATACTAACTCGTTTGGCTGAGTTAGCGGGAGGGAAGCTGTGTATTATTGTTTTGACAATGGGTCATGACAAACCAATTACATAATCCAACATATGTGTAAAAAACTAACATATTCCAGTTGACTGTATCTTTTTTGAATGAGTCGTTATGAATAAATCAATACATCCATTCATAAAGATTATTGTCCGCCATCTTGGTTTCATTCAGAAAAAGGAAGCCTCATTTGACTCGGAGATGCTGTCTCTTTTTATGGACTGAATTTATGTAGCTCTTTTATCCAAAGTGCTTTACAACATCGGCCTCGCGTTCACACGCACGCATGGCGGCGGAGGCAACTGTTTTTTTTCCACAACACACCAATGTCCTGTCGTCTCCCTGCAGGTTCCCGGGGGTACCAGAGGGCACACACGAGGAGAACGGCATCCAGTACACCTTCCAAGTGTACGAGAGCATCCACTCTGAACTGTAACAGGGACGAGACTTTCTGTTTCAAGGAAAACATGCTATAGTGTGAATAATTTATAATGATTTGTGAATAAAGTGATTTGTACAGTATTAACCATGTCCAGGAGTCATTCAAACTCAACGGTGGGACCCGTACTGTTGTCAAAACAGTGACCTCTAGGCAAAAGAGTCCTGCTTGGTATTGCACTTTGTTACTAGGTCCTCAAGTGGTTGAATAATAAATTATGAGACATTCCTTAAAGAAAAGTAACTTTTTCGGGCACCCAAGTGGCGACCCATGTAACGCGCTGCGTCGCGAAGCGGCCGACCCGGGTTCGATTCCCGGAACGGCGTCCTTTGCCGAATGCCTTCCCCCCGCTCTGTCTCCCGTTCTTCCTCTCTCTCTCTCTCTACCGGACTGCCCGGTAGAACAAACAAATAAAAAAAATCTACCAAAAACATAATAAAAAAAAAATAAATAAAAATGACTTTTCAAAAGCATATAATGTACCTGTCTACCATTGTGAGTAATAAACATGGGTCCTCATTCTTGAACGTGTTCGTAAGTGCCTTGGTAAATATCTTGGTAAAACGTACGTCATTTGCATACAGACACGCCCTGGCCCCCGCCAGCTCCTTATAAGGCCAGGGCCGTGTGCAAAACGGAAGTGAGAGGGTCTGCCCTTGCATCTCTGCTGTGTTGATCCTTGTATTCAACAGGTAGCGCGGAACCGATTTGCGACTGATCACAATTTGATTAGATTAAAATGTATATGTCATCATACAGCACAAGTACAATACAACATCCAACCAGAGTGCAAATGTAATAGTAAAGTGCAATAGTAACATACAATGCACAGGTGATGGAACTGGTCCATTCTACAGACATCATCGGAATTAAATAATTATAATAAATAAGACAATTGTGTTTTGCATTTATAGTCATGACTCAATGCGCGCTCCATATGTACAGTAACTTCACTAAACCGCCTGCCTCACCTGCTGCATCTTAATAACCCAATTGCGCGATATAGTGGAATAGATGAACGAATTCCATATAAATCTAGTTCATTAACGATGCAGCAACTGATACTGTATCCTGTACACACATACACGCTCCGATTTGCCGACTCCAAATGTATATAATCTCCCAAAATGAGATTGGATTAGATTAGATAGAAAATGTATTGTCATCATACAGCACAAGTACAATACAACGAAAATAAGTTTGACATCCAACCAAAGTACAATAGTAACATACAATCAAGCCGTTTCTACACTGGCTCTTAGATGTGCGGAAGCAATGTAATAAATAAATAAATCCAACAATAAATAATATAATAATAACAAGACGGTATATGGAATATTAATAGTCTATTCCACTATAGCTATATCCGCGGCGATCGGTTTAGTTCTTATTTATTTACAGACATGGTTCGTTGAGTCATGACTATAAATGTAAACCAGAATTGTTAATGATACAAATAGTGTCGTATTTATTATCATTATAATTATTTAATTCCACGGATGTCTGTCATATCGAAGTGATATTAGCATGACATCTCATTGTAATGTCAATACTGAACGACTGCATGCTTGTCAAGAGCCAATCGCGCAGTCGTTCAGTATTGACATTACTAAATGAGATGTCAAGCTAATATGTCATGTTCTACAGTAGTTTGGCTCAGCACCAACAAATGGAGGATGTGCGTTATTTATTTTTTCTGAATGTTCTACAGTAGGACTTACTACTATAATACCTAATAAAACAAGGGATTAGAATAATAGAAGCCTACTTTGCTGGAACGATTAATTATTTATTTCTTCATTCATTTTCATTCATTTTATTTTGTTTCGTACATGGGGGTACAGTTCATCTTTGCACAATATCACCAACATCTTTTTTTATTAACATGATACACCCATGGCCGAAAAGGAGCAGGATGAAGAAAACGTATGTTTCCTGCCCCCTTCCAAACTTCATATTTATTTTAACATAATGGTCAGCTCAAGTGCACCTTACAGCTTCGTACCATATAATAATAATAATAATTACCATAACTATGATAACAATAATGATAATATGACCATGAATAATAATAACAATAATAACGGTAATAATAACAATAATAATAATAATAATATTGCTATAGCTACCAATAAACAAAAACAAAAAAAAACCTGCGTCACAAACCTCAGATGCATCGAAAAGAGAAAAAAACAAAAAATAAATAAAATCAGATAGAAAAATGTATACCTGCTGTTCATATGTTCTCATTGCTTTGTTATCTAATACATATTTAACTTTATTCACAATAAAAAATACTTGTATAAACACAAAGGACATGCTGGAGGATGTGTGCAGGAGGGGGCAAATCACACACATATTCTGGGGATGTCAGAAGCTGAAGGGGTATTGGGAGGAGATAGGGGAGGCAATGACCAGAATATTAGGATACGGGTTACCACAAACGGGACTGGTGCTTTACTTAGGAGACCTGACACACGAGGGAATACAGGGGGGGGACAAATATTTAATAAAGATAATGTTGATATCGGCCAGAAAAGCAATAACGAGACTGTGGTACAAAGAAGATCCACCGACAATAGCACAATGGGTAGGAATAGTAGAGGAGATACAGGATATGGAGAGGATAACACACATGCTGAGGCTACAGGAAGAGAAATTTGGGGAAAGATATAAGGAGGATTATAAGGGGAACCAAAGCGACATCACAGGAGGAACCAAATGCAACACAAGAGGGCGAAGGGTAAAGGAGGAAAGAGGTTCAAGGAGGGTCTCTGAACCCATGTCACACACCTTTGCTTTAGTTAGTTTTTCCTTTTTTATTTCTGACGGGTATGACAATTGTTTTATGTTTTTTTTTTGTACTTTATCATTTAGGTCTGTTTAACAGTGTTCTTTTATTGTATGTTTATATTTAATTTCATGAATGTACCCGTATATGTATGTCGATATGCTATGGATGTCAATATGAATGTTATGTTGTATGTCCATAAATGGTGAATACAAATTTAAGTTTAAAAAAAAAAAATACTTGTATAAATTTTTTTCCTTACGTGTGCAATATGAGGTTTCCAGGTCAAACCTTCGTCCAGCAATACTCCCAAAAAACCGCAGTTTTACGTATGTCCGTTTGCGAATTTATTCCAGTTTTCTTTGTATTGTGATTTGTGATTGTATTGTTGTCTTCAGCCATCTTATTAGTCTGTTACAGTACAAACTGGCTGGTCTCAGAGGCTCATCTCTCTCTCCCTCTCTCTCTCTCTCTCTCTCTCTCTCTCTCTCTCTCTCTCTCTCTCTCTCTCTCTCTCTCTCTCTCTCTCTCTCTCTCTCTCTCTCTCTCTCTCTCTCTCTCTCTCTCTCACTCTCACACACACACACACACACACACACACACACACACACACACACACACACACACACACACACACACACACACACACACACAAACAAACAAACAAACAAACAAACAAACAAATCTAGCCGGCCAATTATTCCCCAAAAGCTTGTCTCTTTCCAAGATGTGCCTCTGAGGCAACACTCCCACATAAACACACATAAACACACTCCCACATAAACACACACACACATAAACACACTCCCACATAAACACACACATATAAACACACACGTGTACAATCCCACATAAACACACACACACACGTGTACAATCACATAAACACACACATGTACAATCCCACATAAACACATACACACGTGTACAATCACATATAAACACACACACGTGTACAATCACATATAAACACACACACACACACGTGTACAATCACACAAACACACACACACGTGTACAATCACACAAACACACACGTGTACAATCACACATAAACACACACACACACATGTACAATCACACAAACACACACGTGTACAATCACACATAAACATAAACGCACACACACATGTACAATCACACATAAACATACACACACGTGTACAATCACACAAACACACACACATGTGTACAATCACACAAACACACACGTGTACAATCACACACACATGTGTACAATCACACATAAACACACACGTGTACAATCACACACGTGTACAATCACACATAAACACACACACGTGTACAATCACACATAAACACACACGTGTACAATCACACAAACACACACGTGTACAATCACACACACATGTGTACAATCACACATAAACACACACGTGTACAATCACACACGTGTACAATCACACATAAACACACACACGTACGTACAATCACACATAAACACACACGTGTACAATCACACACGTGTACAATCACACATAAACACACACACGTGTACAATCACACATAAACACACACGTGTACAATCACACGTGTACAATCACACAATCACACACACACGTGTACAATCACACATAAACACACACGTGTACAATCACACAAACACACACGTGTACAATCAGTCAATCACACATAAACAAACACGTGTTGCGGCTGGGTGGCGTAGCGGAGATTGCGCTCGTCACCAATGCAAGAGACTCCGGTATCGAATCCCAGTCTCAGCATTGCCTTCGGCTTGGGCCGGCCGTCATACTGGCTCATTTGGCAGAGTCAGCGGGTGGAAGTCGATGGGTGGGGATTGGACGTTGTGGACAGCGACCCCTACAGGTCGGTTGGGAGACGCCTGCACAGCAGAGACAGGAAATGGCGGGGGTAGTGTGAGCCTCCCACACGTTACACCTCGCCAATGAGAGTCCACGCTGGCAGGTGAAAATGTGACAGGCTGCCTCCTCGTGTGCCGGAGGGAACACGTGATGCAAGGATTCTATCCTCTCTACAACCGACCATTGGGGGGCATAGTCGAGCAACGTTCAAGACAGGGGAGGGGGAGAATTGGATACACGAAATTGGGATGGGCGAAAAATAGAAAATAAGGAGAAAAAGTGCATAAAAAGAATAAATAAACACACACGTGTACAATCACACACAAACACACATAAACACACACGTGTACAATCACACATAAACACACACACACGTGTACAATCACATAAACACACACGTTTACAATCACACATAAACACACACACATAAACACACACGTTTACAATCACACATAAACACACACACATAAACACACGCGTTTACAATCACACATAAACACACACACATAAACACACGTGTACAATTCACACACCTGCATCTCATATCTTGATTGGCGCACTGGTCGCCTTTCAGGCCAAATCATTATACTGAGATAAGAGCCACGTGTCTCTACTCTGGGAAATGTCACAGAGAGGGTGTATTAGCATTTCTGATGAGCCATTAGATACACTGTCGCTCTCGCATAAGCAGCTGTTGCCATGGCGAGTAGTGAGACGCCATAAAGCGTTCAATGGACCAGCTCAGCGATAGATGTCTGTTGGAGTGTTTACACGCTCTACAGACCCACCAGGGAAGAGCTCAATAAAACACATCTTTTAGCTCTAGGACATTTCCATATTCAGAAGCAATCATCTGAAAGATATAATTTGGTACATGGTAATAATGATTATGATCAACATGATTGAAGGGCACTTGCATGTCCCTTTTATCTATTTTAATCCTCGTCTGTAGTGTGGTAGTGAAAGGGTTAACCTTCTATAGTGTGGCAGTGAAAGGGCTAACCCTTTGTCGTGTGGCAGTGAAAGGGTTCACGTTCTGTATTGTCACAGTGAAAGGGTTAACCGTCTGTAGTGGTAGTGAAAGGGTTAACCCTTTGTCATGCGGCAGTGAACGGGTTCACGTTCTGTATTGTCACAGTGAAAGGGTTAACCATTTGGTAGTGTGGTAGTGACAGGGTTAACCATTTGTCATGTGGCAGTGAAAGGGTTAACCTTCTGTATTGTCGCAGTGAAAGGGTTAACCATTTGGTAGTGTGGCAGTGAAAGAGTTAAGCTGTGTGCCTTTGCCAAACTGCTAAAAAGTGATAGGTGTAGGTTGTGCAACAAGGAAAGGTATGTATTCACGTTCTTTTCAATCTTTGTTTCAACTCGAAAACTCATTGAGGGCACGCCCTCATTTACAATGATGTTGAGCATAAAAATAATAAATACATCATGAATACAATAGAAATACAACATACAATATGTGCAATCATAATACAAATTTGTACAATCAATTAAAACAATTACAGATTATGGTGGAATGATTGGTGATCGGGGAACCTCTTAACATGCAACAGCCCACATATGGGCCCCTTTTTAGGACACGCCACTTTGGCAACTCGGGTATTTTATACAATATGTGGATCGAATTAAAGCCCTAATTGTTTCCTGTCGATTGCCCTTTCAGGCAGCAAAATCAGTTCAGCGGTTCTCGAGTTACATGCCGATATGTTCGGCGTGTGCCGAAGTACACTGCAGACTTTTTATTTTCAAATACCACTACCGACTCCCGAGCCTCTACATCTGTGTGGCTTTCCAATGGTACCCCACGTGGGAATTAGCCAATCAGGGATCTAGTTGATAAGTCACGAGCAAATACAGGAAGAGAATTCTCCGTTGAATGCATTGGCGTCACTTTCTTTCACTTTTTACCAAAACCGCATCTAATCACTAATTTCTGAACGGATATATATATTTTCTTTTTATCCACTTTTTCTCCCATTTTCTATTTTTCTCCCATCCCAATTTCGTATCATCCAATTCAACCCTCCCCTGTCTCGAACGCTGTTTCTTGCCTCCCACAAGCCGGCTGCAATGTGGACTAAGTCATACATAGCACACGTGTCCCCTCCGGTACTTGAGGTAACAGCAGTCGCATCTTTCCACCTGCACGGCGCGATCTTTCAGCGTCAGGGGTCTGCGCTTTGGAGGGGCGCCGCCCCCATCGCTTCCTGATTCTACTGCGCAGGCGCACCAACCGACCTGTAGGAGTCGCTGTCCACAACGCCCGATCCCCACCCATCAGTTTCCCACCCCCTAATACGGCCAATGTGTATTAGTACGGACGACCAGCTAAACTGAAAGCAATGTGGAGCGCTGGGCTCGAACAGGCGAACCCAGCGTCTCCTGTATTCGTGGTGAGCGCCTTGCCCACTGCACCACGTAGCCGCCTCTGAACGGATATTTATGAAATTTGGACATGTACTACACAAGACTATTGGTAGTGACTATTGAAAATACTACTTCTGGACTACTAACTACTACAGAAAAACGTGAGAGTTCAAGTTCAACTCAAGTTCAGACCTATGTTACTCTATTTCATTAGCACTAAAAGTGAATTATCTTTATTGTATCATAAACTTCAGAATGTCATAGTTCAAAAGAGACCAGGCTCATGCATGTGCTATAAGTATAAAGTATAGTATTTTGGTTTCCAAAAGAACTATGCAGTCCTCAAAAACTAAAACTAAAATGGCCACTTTTAGGGGTGCTGCTTACTGAGAGTATTGAGTTTTAGAGTTTGTTGTATGATGTTCTATGTGTCAGGGGCACATAAGCTGAAAGCAGATTTTCCCAAGTTCAGTACAAACTACTGTAGGTGCTTTAAGTGTGAGCCAGTCATTGGACTGTGTACCACAGGGTCCAGATGTCCACGAAGTGAGATACCTTGGGCCGCACGAATCCGCTTCAAGGTCCTCGACCTGGCATGTCACGTAGCAAAGGGAACGGCTCCCGCCTACCTCCGGTCAATGGTCTCTAACTACTACACACCCTCAAGACCCCTCCGCTCTGCATCCTCTGGCCGCCTCAGACCCACTCCTCTCCGAGCTCCAGGAGGGTCATCAAAGAGAAGCCGCCTATTCTCGGTCCTCGCTCCACAATGATGGAACGAACTTCCCACCACAGTTAGGAGCCGAAACCTGACACATTTTTCGCCGTCGACTGAAAACACTTCTTCAATCAATATCTGAAATGAAAAAAATTATAATAATAACGTTCTTACTGTCTTATACTATCATGCACTCTTCGTACTATAATAATATGTCTTTACTGCTATGCACTCAACACTGCAGCACCCAAGTTTCAGCACTGTTTGATGAACATTGTTACTCAATAGAGTTGTACCCTTCCTGCTGACTTGTTGTACAGGATAAAAGCGTCAGCTAAATGACCAAATGTAAATGAATAACTGAAGTATTATGTAAAGCTCTACCTAGCACAGTTAAACTGAATAACTGAATTACATATAACGATAGGTTATGTATATAACCTAGTTATATTAGTATTGGCTGAGCGTCCCGCTCTGAGCCTTATGAGATACCCCTTATCTCCTATGATACCTACTGTATCCCAACGAACAAAAACTACATGCACCCACACCTGTATGGGGCCCCGCCCCTATGGAGGCATAGCCTATATAACCATGACTCTGGTCACCAAACACTCTTCCTCGCCAAATCTCGTTCCAGGAAAAGATTCCTCAAGAGGGAACTCAGGGCCGCACAGAGCGGGACGCTCAGCCAATACTAATATAACTAGGTTATATACATAACCTATCGTTATATATCGTATTTGCTTATCGCGTCCCGCTCTGAGCCTTATGAGATATGGGTCAGAGCGGACGCGAGACCCGACAGATGTACCCCCTGAGGACCCGTAAGCCCACATCAAGGGGTGCGGGGAGCCCTGTCACCCCATCCTTCCTAATGAAGGGGGGGCGCAGTCAACTCCACCTGAATGCGAACAAGAGGGAACCAGAACCCCTTGAACACACCGTACAGGCGGAACCACGTGTGACTCAACACACTGTGGCCCATACCCATACACTCCTGCTACCCGACCAAAGGACGGGAAGCAGGAAAGGCCACAGACCCCAGAACCGCCTGGGAGACAGAACCCCCGGTCATGTCCATGAGGTAAAACCTTACAAAGGGACCCGGGGAGGACCATGAAGCTGCAGCACAGATGTCCTCCACCGAGGCCCCACCCAGGAGAGCGGCAGAAGCAGCCACCCCACGAGTGGAGTGCACCCTGACGCCCCCAGGGGGATCCTGCCCAGCCAACGTGTAGCAGAGGGTAATGCCCTCGCACAACCAATGGGACAGGCGCTGCTTCGACAGTGCCTTACCAGCACGAGCCCCACCGTAACAGACAAAAAGCTGGTCGGTAACCCTGAAGTCCTGAGTACGGCTGAGGTAAATCCCCAAAGCACGGACTGGACATGACAGGTGAAGGCCCGCATCTAACTCACTAGTGTGAGGAGGAGGACGAAACGCCTGAACCACAATATCCCGGGAGCGGAAGGAACTCCGGATATTCTTAGGCACGAAAGCAGGATTAGGTCGCAGAGTGGCACCGCAATCGGTCCGAAAAGACAGGCACTCTGGACGTACCGAGAGAGCACAGAGCTCACCTACGCGTTTAGCGGAAGTGACAGCCAGTAGGAACGCGGTCTTGAAGGACAGCTGTCCCAACGGCGCCTGCTCGAGCGGCTCAAACGGGGCCAAGGACAACCGACCGAGGACCAATTGAAGATCCCAAGTTGGAGCCAAGGAGCGTTGCACCGGCTTAACGCGTCGAGCGCCAAGCAGGAAACGCTTCACAAGAGGGTGGCTGAACAAGACATCCCCTCAAACCCCTCATGATAGGAGGATATAGCTGCTGCATATACCCTCACCGTCGAAGCCGACAGTCTATCAAGGAGAGACTGGAGGTAACTAAGGACAGCATCCAGGGGGCAGGAGAGTGAGTCCCGGCCCCCCGCCTTACACCACACTTGGAACATACGTCATCTGCCCGCGTAAGCGCGACAGTGGAGGGAGCATGCGCATTCCAGATGGTAACACCATCAGGATCAAGAACCTGCGCCCCTCAACGTACCCGTCCCAACAACTGACCTAACAGATGTATGGGGAAGAATCCCTGGCGGCACGGCATCGGTCCCAGACCTGCCTGGCCATGTCCAGACGTAATCCTCACCCGTCAGGATGAGGACCGCCCCGCGACAGTACACCTGCACCCACATTCTCCCTGCCGGGGATGTGGGGAGCCCTCAGGCCGCGCAGATGGAGGACGCCCATAGCCAGCCGCCCGCCGCCTGGTGCAGACAGGGGGAGCGTACTCCTCCCTGTCTGTCGATACACGACACTGACGTCGTATCGTCCGTCCTGATCAACACCATTTGTGGACCAGAAGGACCGCTTTCAACACCAACACATTGAACGTAGCGCAGACCGGGCAGCATGGTTTGCCAGCTGCCCCCTACTGCGTTGGCCCGACGCATCACCAGCGAGGGAGGCGTCGGTGAAAATGCGACGTGAGACAGCGCCGTAACCGTCCTAGGATGGAACCTCCTGTTAGGGTTTGTAACCGACCTCAAACGCAACGGCACAGACAGGAAGTTCAGAGTTAGCCAAAAGCTAGGGCGTATTTATTTACAGAGTCACAAGATGGATGAGGTACAGTAATCAAACAAACGGGGATCTGGCATGTGACGATGTAGCGGCTCTGCAGATACTCCCAGTAGATAGTGGTGAGGAATTGGCATGTGACGTTGTAGCGGCTCTGCAGATACTCCCAGCTTTCACTCACGGAGGAAAATGGAGAGAGAGAGAAATCAGAAACAGCCCAACGAACACACAGAGGCAGAGAGGTGACTGAGTCCAGTATTAATCCCAAGTGACTTGATCTTCGGTGTACCACACACAAGTTAGCTGAGTCCAGTGAAAAACAACACGGTATTCTTCAGTGTTATTCTAACACACAAATTAGCTGAGTCCAGTGCAAAACAAAACGGAATTCTTCAGTGTTATCCTAACACACAAATTAGCTGAGTCCAGTACAAAACAAAAACGGTATTTCTTCAGTGTTCACCAAACACACAAAAGACTGATAATCCAAAAGGACTGTTTCCAAAAACTCACCAGAGCGCAACGCGTAAAACGGACAGATAACGAGGCGCAGCTCCAAACGGGGAACCAGGTTCTCCACAGCGGTTCTCCACAAAAAGGTCCTGGAGAGAAAAAAGACAGGAACAGCGACGGGGAAAGGCAGGTATATGCAGTTGTATTCCAGAACGACCCAACATCGATAGCAAGGAGGTCTGTGTATATAAAGCCTTCAGGGGCGCTAATTACAAACTGTGACAGCTGCGGGATGAGATTGATACTTGCTCCAAAGCGTGTGGCGGGGAATGCACCAATCAACACGGCACCTTAAAGGAACGGAGCGAGTAGCGGGGAATGCATCAATCAACATAGTACCTTAAAGGAATGGAGCGTGTGGCGGGGAGCGGACCAAACCTCACAGTACCCCCCCCTCCACGGGAGCCACCCGGCGACCAGCCCGACCCGGCTCGCCCGGATGGGCACGATGGAAGTCGGTGATCAGGCCGGGATCCACGATGAGCTGGCGGGAGACCCAGCTCCGTTCCTCCGGACCGTACCCCTCCCAGTCCACCAGGTACTGGAACCCCCGACCCCGCCGTCGAACGCCCATCAACCGGCGGACCTGCCACTGGGGGTGACCGTCCACCATCTCGGGAGGAGGTGGTTCCGGAGCAGGAGGCATCAGGGGACTGAGAGAGACAGGCTTAACCCGGGACACATGGAAAACGGGGTGAATGTGCATGGACGCAGGAAGCTTAAGACTCACCGCCGCCGGACTGAGTACCTTCAGAACCATAAAAGGACCGACGAACCGGGGGTTAAGCTTCTTGGCCGAGGACCGAAGTGGAAGGTCCCTTGCGGAAAGCCACACCCTCTGCCCAGGGTGGTACGTCGGCGCAGGAACCCGGCGCCGGTCAGCCCCACGACTGGCACGCTCCGATGACCGGAGCAGCGCAGTCCTGGTGATCTCCCAGACCCGACGGCACCGGTCGAGGTGGTCCTGTACGGAGGGAACTGCCACCTCCGACTCCTGTGCAGGGAAAAGAGGAGGTTGGTAGCCCAGGGATACCTCAAAGGGTGAGAGGCCGGTGGCGGAACTGACCATGGAGTTGATGGAGTACTCGACCCAGGGAAGGAAACGGCTCCAAGAAGCGGGTTTCTCGGCAGCCACACACCGAAGAGCAGACTCCACACTCTGGTTCATCCTCTCCGTTTGTCCGTTAGTCTGGGGATGATAACCAGAGGAAAGACTGACCGTTGCCCCCAATCCCTTGCAAAAAGCCCGCCATACCTGGGAAGTGAACTGGGGCCCCCGGTCCAAGACGACGTCCTGGGGAAAACCATGGAGGCGAAACACGTGGCGTGTCAGGAGGTCCGCCGTCTCGGCCGCCGAGGGAAGCTTGGGAAGGGCCACGAGGTGAACCCCCTTGCTGAACCGATCCACCACGGTCAGTAGGCACGTGTTCCCCTGGGAAGAACGGAAGACCCGTGACGAAGTCCAGCGCCACATGTGACCAAGGACGGCTCGGAATGGGAAGCGGCTGCAATAGCCCGGAGGGTGCCTGGTGGGAGGCCTTGCTGCGGGCGCAGACTGCGCAGGCCAGTACGAACTCCTTGACGTCGTTCCTCATGGTGGGCCACCAGAATCGATGAGCCAGGAAGGAGAACGTGCGATGAACGCCCGGGTGGCAGGCGAACCGGCTGGTATGGCCCCACTGGAGGACCCGGGACCGGACCGAGTCGGGGACGAAGAGACGATGAACCGGTACATTGCCTGGAGCGCGATGGAAGCGTAGGGCACGCCTTACCACCCCCTCGATGCCCAAGGTGACTACTCCTACCACCCTGGCCTCTGGGAGGATGGGAGTCGGGTCCTCAGTGGTTGGAGCCCCCTTGGAGTGTAACCGGGACAGGGAGTCGGCCTTCGTGTTGCGGGAACCAGGGCGAAACGTCAGCGAGAAGTCGAACCGACTGAGGAAGCTGGCCCATCTTGCCTGCCGGCCATTGAGGCGTTTGGAAGCACGGATGTACGTCAGGTTCTTGTGGTCCGTCCAAATGGTAAAAGGCTCATCGGCCCCCTCTAGCCAATGACGCCACTCCTCCAAGGCAGCCACAACCGCCAGCAGCTCCCGATTGCCGATGTCATAGTTCCTCTCGGCAGGGAGGAAACGACGCGAGTAGAAGGCGCACGGATGTACCTTCTGGTCTGTTGCCGACCGCTGGGATAAGATAGCTCCTAGTCCAGTATCCGAGGCGTCCACCTCTACGATGAACTGTCTCTTGGGGTCTGGATGGAGCAAGATCGGGGCGGAAGTGAACCTCTTCTTGAGGGAGCGGAACGCAGCACACGCCGCTGGGGACCAGTCGAACGGCAGGGCGGGAGAGGTCAGCCTGGTAAGCGGTTCCGCCACTTGACTGTAGTTCCGGATGAATCTTCGGTAGAAGTTGGTGAACCCGAGGAAGCTCTGTAACTCCTTCCGAGAGGTGGGTTCCGGCCACTCCTCCACGGCCCGGATCTTGCGAGGGTCAGCTCGGGTCAAGCCTCTCTCCACGATGAAGCCTAGGTAATCAATGGAGTCGGAGTGGAATCGGCACTTCTCTGCCTTGACGAAGAGCCGATTGTGGAGGAGGCGCTCCAGCACACGGCGGACATGCTGGATGTGTTCCTCGAGGGTCTTGGAGAAAATGATGATGTCGTCTAGGTATACTACCACAAACTCCTCCAGCATGTCACGAAGGACGTCGTTCATGAGCGCCTGGAATACCGCCGGAGCGTTGGTGAGGCCGAACGGCATTACCAGGTACTCGTAGTGGCCCCTGGGAGTCTTGAAGGCGGTCTTCCACTCATCGCCCTCTCGGATACGGACTACATGGTAGGCACTCCGGAGGTCCAGCTTGGTAAAGACGGTAGCCTGGGTGAGAGGCTCGAAGGTGGAGTTCATGAGAGGAAGAGGGTACTTGTTGTTAATGGTGATCTCGTTGAGCTGGCGATAGTCGATGCAGGGTCGAAGGTCTCCGTCCTTCTTCCCAACAAAGAAGAAACCGGCCGCCACAGGAGAGGAGGAAGGCCGAATGAGTCCTGCTTCCAAGGACTCAGAGATATATTGATCCATCGCTGCCTTCTCAGGGACGGTCAGACTGTAGAGGCGGCTGCCGGGAAGGGGAGCCCCTGAGCGGAGGTCGATGGCACAGTCGTAAGGCCGGTGAGGCGGAAGGGCCTGAGCCCTGGACTTACTGAAAACCTCCTTGAGGTCGTGGTACTCGGGGGGTATGGTCGAGAGGTCCGGAGGCGGCTCACAAACGGATCTCCGGGGCGAGGGACAGGACGCCGCCTGAAGACACTGGGCATGACAGGAGGAGCTCCACCCCCTGATGGTACCGGAGGACCAGGCGATGTGGGGCTCGTGCAGCGCGAGCCAGGGCCGGCCCAGGACTACTGGGCCAAGAGGGGATCTGGTGATAAAAAACTGGAGTCTCTCAACGTGGTTACCAGCAATGGTGAGCAGGACAGGACAGGTGCGTTGAGTGATGTCAGCCAGGCGGTGTTGGTCCAATGCGAATACCTCCAATGGCCTCACGAGGTCCTCAAGTGGAATGTTGGCCCGGGTAGCAAACTCGAAGTCTAGGAAACTCTCGTCAGCCCCCGAGTCAATGAGTGCCTCCACCGTGGCCCGTTGGTCCGCCCAGGCCAGGGTGACGCTCATCAGACGGCTAGGTGGTGCACGGCTCTGGGAACGAGAAAAACGGCTCACCAGGATCTCCCGGGGTCCCGGCGAGCCTGGTCTTTTGGCCGGGTGGGGCAGTTGGCGATACGGTGTCCATCCCGACCGCAGTAGAGGCAAAGGCCGGACCTGAACCTCGCCTCCCGTTCAGCTTGGCTAAGATGTGAACGTCCCAGCTGCATGGGTTCCTCCCCGGGCACCGAACGGGAAGGGAAGGGGCCACCAGTCGTGTTGGGAGCAGGGCGGACCGCAGTACCGTCACGAGTACGGGGGGTCTGGAGAACCTCTGGAGGTCCCTGTCGGGTTCTCTCACGTCTTCTCTCCTGGAGGCGTCCGTCGATGCGAATGGCGAGGCTGAATATGTCCTCGAGGGACTCAGGTTCATCACGGGTCACGAGCTGGTCCCTGACAGCGTCGTTGAGCCCCCTCATGAAGGTGAGACGAAGCGCTTGATCGTTCCAACCGCTCTCCGTTGCCGCCAGTCTGAACTCCAGCACGTAGTCGGTGACCCCGCCACTGCCCTGCCGGAAGGTGCCCAACCGGGCTCCAGGGTCCTGGCCACGGGCTGGGTGGTGGAAAACCCTGCGGAGCTCAGCCACGAAGTCTGGGTAGGAAAAACAGAAATCAGCCCCCATTGCCCAGGAGGCAGTGACCCACTGGGCTGCCCGGCCTGAGAGCAAGTTAGTCATGTAAGCCACTCGGGCTCCCCTTGAAGTGAATTGGCTGGGTTGATGACGAAAAACCAACTCACATTGCATGATGAATGTGGCACAATCCTCGAAGTTACCATCGAACAACCGTGGTTCGGAGAGACGGGGCTCCCGAGGTGCGGGATCGGGAGGCGCGGGGCCTGCCAGGGCTGCGGGTGATGCTCCGGCCGAGGCTCCTGAAGTAAGTGGGGTTACAAGCAAGGTGTTAACGGTTTCACTCAGCGCTTGTAATTGGTGGAGAATATTAGACTGCTGGCTAGCCAGAGAGCCAAGGGACTCCTGAATAGGCAGGACCTGGTCTCGGAGCTCCTGTACAGCAACCGCAGCCGCACCTAGCTGTAGGCTGTGGTCGTTGGTTAACCCAATCTGGACCGCCAACGCTGTTCTGACCCTTTCTGTGTCGGCTGAGGTCGTCATGGTTGGGTCGTAATGTTAGGGTTTGTAACCGACCTCAAACGCAACGGCACAGACAGGAAGTTCAGAGTTAGCCAAAAGCTAGGGCGTATTTATTTACAGAGTCACAAGATGGATGAGGTACAGTAATCAAACAAACGGGGATCTGGCATGTGACGATGTAGCGGCTCTGCAGATACTCCCAGTAGATAGTGGTGAGGAATTGGCATGTGACGTTGTAGCGGCTCTGCAGATACTCCCAGCTTTCACTCACGGAGGAAAACGGAGAGAGAGAGAAATCAGAAACAGCCCAACGAACACACAGAGGCAGAGAGGTGACTGAGTCCAGTATTAATCCCAAGTGACTTGATCTTCGGTGTACCACACACAAGTTAGCTGAGTCCAGTGAAAAACAAAACGGAATTCTTCAGTGTTATCCTAACACACAAATTAGCTGAGTCCAGTACAAAACAAAAACGGTATTTCTTCAGTGTTCACCAAACACACAAAAAACTGATAATCCAAAAGGACTGTTTCCAAAAACTCACCAGAGCGCAACGCGTAAAGCGGACAGATAACGAGGCGCAGCTCCAAACGGGGAACCAGGTTCTCCACAGCGGTTCTCCACAAAAAGGTCCTGGAGAGAAAGAAGACAGGAACAGCGACGGGGAAAGACAGGTATATGCAGTTGTATTCCAGAACGACCCAACATCGATAGCAAGGAGGTCTGTGTATATAAAGCCTTCAGGGGCGCTAATTACAAACTGTGACAGCTGCGGGATGAGATTGATACTTGCTCCAAAGCGTGTGGTGGGGAATGCACCAATCAACACGGCACCTTAAAGGAACGGAGCGCGTGGCGTGGAATGCATCAATCAACATAGTACCTTAAAGGAACGGAGCGTGTGGCGGGGAGCGGACCAAACCTCACACCTCCCGAGCATGTTGACAACACGCTCTGAGATGGATGCCCATAGCCCTCCAACCGTTGACTGGGAAGAGGAGTACTCTACATCCAGTCTACAGCAACCCCAGGCTGGTAGAGACCTGCCTGGTACGAGACCTGACGATCCACCTTGACCGCGAAGGACCAGAACGTCATCAGGGCAGAACACCCCGTAACCCCTGACGACGCAGAGGCTCCAGTGTGGCCTCCACGCACTTGGTGAAGATGCGGGGAGCCAGAGAAAACCGAACGGCAGCCTCTGGTACTCATACGCTAACCCTGCAAAGGAAGCGTAGGTAAGCCCTAGGATGGAAGATCGGAGATGCGCATACGCATCCTACAGGTCTATGGAGGAGAACCAGACCCCCACCTGACAGTGTTCAACAGGTAGGAGACGATCCAAAAAATGCTGAACCTTCCCATGGGACAGGTCCAGCCTGGGTCTTACACCCCTCCCTCCCGACTTCTCAGGCAGAGAACACCGGGAGGAGAACGCCACGACGATGGCTTGCTTCGTCCACAGAGATTGGATCTCGTTGACCAGAGCTGTCACTGCTGGAGACCCTGACAATAGGGTCTGTACCAAACCTGAAAACGGGTGGGGTTGTGTAAACACAAGTCCCCGCCTCAGCGTTCTCTCCATCCACCTCGACATATGGTACTGCCGTAGTCATATGTGACGACACTCCCAACGCACCCGCCGTCACGTGGCGCAGGTCCGCCAGGAACTGTAGATAGTTGGCCCGGTCCCCCCGCTGTGCGTAGCCAACCCTGGAACCGTGCGAGCAGCGCGTTCCATGTCGGAACATCTGACCCTGACACCACCCACGAGGCAATCGCACCCAAGGGGGGACCCCGACAGAAAGGGCCGGTCTGATACGGGGGGCTTCCGATTAAAAAAGCCCCCCCACTGAACACCCCTCCAGAACATGCTGAGGAGTTGTTCTGCAGCCGGACATGCAAGGTGTAAGGACCCCATGGGTTCCTACACACCGTAGCCCTGCAGTGATATTACTACCACCCCAAATCACGTGTGCCTGCGACCACTTGCCAATATTTCAGGAGTGGGAGGCACCAACATGATACCTGGCCTGGCGAAGGCGAGGCCGGGGAAGCCCGCACTGTGTGCCTCAAAAGGTTTCGAGCCCCCCTGCTGACAACACTTAAGTTGACAGACGTAACACCAGGCTCAACCAACACAGCTTATGGTGTGGGAGCCGCTTGACAGCACAACATTCTCACGGACAGACCCAGGCTCAGCCATCAACTGGGTGTCAGCCCCTGTCCCCATGAGAAGCGGAAGGGGGGCCGCCCGCGCTTCAACGAAGGCACGCGGCCCGCAGCCAAAGGAAACAATCAGAGCCCACTTTTTCCGCTGGTGTTGGGGAAGGGAGTGATCGGAGAGCGGGCTGCTCGCGGCAGGACGATGACGGCTTGTTTGTTCAAGCCGAACCCATCCTACATGGCCGATGCCTCGGCCGCCAAGGCTGTCCTTGTGGACACCTGTCGAATCAACGCCCAGGATACCTCCGGCGGGGGAAAACATGGCCGCCTGTCGAGGGCCTCGTCATCGCCGCTGACGAGGCCGTGCTCTCTCTTCTTCTGGCTGCGCGGTGTGAGGCGGTGTAGGGCCTAGGACAATACCGCCCGCGCTCCAGCAGAAGACCAAAATCCCCTGCGGAGAGGGGAACCCTGAGCGGTTATAGCTTGCGGCTGGGTCAAAGCTAATAACGTCAACAACCTCGCGCGATGTGTCGACGTCGGCTGGCCCTCAAGGCCCCGCCACCAGACACCATTTTTTTTATAGAAAAAAACAGCAATTCGAACACAGTTCTAATCGCTGCCAATTCCATACCGTGGCGGTACAGGCTTTAACAGCCCACCAGCCACTCGCCAGGCCGACCCACCCATGGCGTCGGCCGGGCGGGGCACTGTTTCAATATGTCAAAAACAAAGGACTGATGTTAACACGGAGCACCAGTGGTGGTTGCAAACAGCAACCTCCACTGTGGTGTGCACCATGAAAGGGTTAAATGAATAAAAGAACTAAACCACAAAATACTGTAGAATGAGCAAACCCATACACACAACGTTAAGGGGAGGCGGACCAGAGCAAACTAGTCCCGCCTTCATTCAAAATATTCACAACAGCACACCAGCCCTAGCTTAGCCCATTTACCAAAAAAGGTAAACAAAGCCCCCCCCGCACTACTCCCCCAGTATACCGATTGACCGTCAGTATGAATGGTTGAGAGGAGAGAAAACTGTAGCAAGACAGACCTTCTCATAGCAGAGTGACAGAACGAAACAATAGCCCACTACACAGGGCCGCCTCAGGGGGTGGGGGGCCTCGCGTTTAAATTCGCACAGGGCCTCACATTTCTCCCAGGCGGCCCTGCCCCTATACTACTACAGCCTAGCGTGAGGCGATGTGGGACCCAGATCAACAACCGCCTGCTCACAGACACGCAACATGTTTACCATGTCGGCTGGACCCATAGCCCCACTACCCGACGCCAATGTGGATAGGAACTAGCCAGCTGAGCCATAACCCGCCGTTAAGTCCCATCCTGCAGTAATATAGCTCTACTGCTACACCGCCGAGCTCACGCATCGGCCCCAGATGGGGACACCGTTCCATAGACCCCGCCGGAACACAAGGTAACATACCTGGCTAGGCTACCTAGCCACGGCCTACCCTGTTGTCAACCCATTTACCCGAAAAAAAAGTAAATAGGACTCAGCAAAAAAAAACACAACAGCTACCGACTGACCTTCATTGATGAACCGGGCAAGAGGAGGGAGAAGTGACAACATCTCACGGCGGAGACATTAGAACAGCGTAGCAGTTAGCAGTAGTGGTAGCATGTGGCATTAGCGATAGCATGTAGCATAGCATTAGATGTTTAGCAGCACGCCCAAGACAGCTTGGAAACCGTTCCCTGCAGTGAACGTTCAACAAACCATCCTGCCCCCGGCGCCAACACACAACATGGTTGTGTAACAAAACAAACCAGCATTACTAACACTAATACCCATGCCTGAAGACACAGGGCCTACCTGGGTACAAGCTGGCCCGACAGCCAATCTTGTACAGCTGAACCTTGATCTGCTGTCATCAGACGAGGAACATCAACATAGGCCCGTCGTGTCACCGAAAACATGCGTCGAAGATGCCAGGGGCCAGCAACCTCCGGTAAGCTTTCAACATTATGACTCTGATCTTTTTCATCCTGCTAGTTACGTATGGTGCACGCAGCCGATACGCTGGAACGAAAATAGAGGAAGAGTGTTTGGTGACCAGAGTCATGGTTATATAGGCTACGCCTCCATAGGGGCGGGGCCCCATACAGGTGTGGGTGCATGTCGTTTTTGTTCGTTGGGATACAGTAGGTATCATAGGAGATAAGGGGTATCTCATAAGGCTCAGAGCGGGACGCGATAAGCAAATACGATATATAACTATTTAAAGCTCTACCTAGCACAGTTAAACTGAAGTACTATTTAACTATTTAAACCTCTACCTAGTTAAACTGAATAACTGAATTACATATAACTATTTAAAGCTCTACCTAGCACAGTTAAACTGAATTACTGAAGTACTATTTAACTATTTAAAGCTCTACCTAGCACAGTTAAACTGAAGTACTATTTAACTATTTAAGCTCTACCTAGCACAGTTAAACTGAAGTACTATTTAACTAGCACAGTTAAACTGAATAACGGAAGTACCATTTAACTATTTAAAGCTCTACCTAGCACAGTTAAACTGAAGTACTATTTAAGCTCTACCTAGCACAGTTAAACTGAAGTACTATTTAAAGCTCTACCTAGCACAGTTAAACTGAAGTACTATTTAAAGCTCTACCTAGCACAGTTAAACTGAATAACGGAAGTACCATTTAACTATTTAAAGCTCTACCTAGCACAGTTAAACTGAAATACTATTTAAAGCTCTACCTAGCACAGTTAAACTGAATAACTGAAGTACTATTTAAAGCTCTACCTAGCACAGTTAAACTGAATAACTGAAGTACTATTTAAAGCTCTACCTAGCACAGTTAAACTGAATAACTGAAGTACTATTTAAAGCTCTACCTAGCACAGTTAAACTGAATAACTGAAGTACTATTTAAAGCTCTACCTAGCACAGTTAAACTGAATAACTGAAGTACTATTTAAAGCTCTACCTAGCACAGTTAAACTGAATAACTGAAGTACTATTTAAAGCTCTACCTAGCACAGTTAAACTGAATAACTGAAGTACTATTTAAAGCTCTACCTAGCACAGTTAAACTGAATAACTGAAGTACTATTTAAAGCTCTACCTAGCACAGTTAAACTGAATAACTGAATTACATATAACTATTTAAAGCTCTACCTAACACAGTTGAATAACTGAAGTAGTACTTAGTACTTAAGGTAGGTATGAGTACAGTGTAACATTGTAACACAGTGTGACAGGTGTAGGCTGTAGATAAGTGTGTGGATTCAAGTTCATAGTTCTGTAGTACTTAACAGAGTATAGACAGAGTATATAGTTCTGTAGTACTTAACAGAGACAGAGTACATAGTTCTGTAGTACTTAACAGAGTATAGAAAGAGTATATAGTTCTGTAGTACTTAACAGAGTATAGACAGTATATAGTTCTGTAGTACTTAAGGCAGTGTTTCTCAAAGTGGGGGGGCGCAGAGGCATGACAGGGGGGGCCTTGAGATTTAAAAAAAAAAAAAAAAAAAAAATGGATTACAGAAAATTATCACTAAAGTGCTATCTGTTGCAGCTGCACTGTTCTCCATGAAAATACCATTTCTCAAAATCTGAAAATCATTCTTTAATAAAACACAGAAAAGGATCACCAAGTTACTCTGGATAAAAAAAACCTTTACAGACAACATTGAGACAAAGCTTCCTGACACATCTCCATCCAAACTCTTGGAAGAACTCTTTGAAATCTCATCTGATACCACCTAGAGAGCTAGTTTCAGAGTGTGGTGCTGAGTACCAAGTATCTCATCTCATGGCCCACCAAGTATCTCATGATGCAGCAGTTAAGGTGTTGATACCATTCAGCACCACATACAGTATCTGTGTGAAGCTGGCTTTTCATCCATGACAGCTCTGAAAACAAAATATAGGGCCAATTTGAAAGGTCACGATATTGGTGTTATTTCAATAAATATAAACATGGCCCATTTCATGACTATATATAGGGGGGGGGGGCCCAAAATATTTTGGTCCGCCAAAGGGGGGCCTGACAGAAAAAGTTTGAGAAGCACTGACTTAAGGTGAGACACCCCAGGTGAATAGGCAAATATACTTTTTTTGTTGATTTTGAGATTTTGTTATATTTTGCTTCCTAAACATGTCTTCTATGAAACTAGTGACAATAAAACGTCAATAACACACATTTAGTTGTTTATTTTACTTCATTTTGCCTTATTGCATCCATAAATGTGCACATATTTAATGGGGAAGTGCCTCATTTGCATATATAAACATAAAATTCAGAAAACTTGCTATATATTTTTTCTTAGTTTATATGTACATAACAAACTGGGAAAGTTTCATAGTGATATCTATTCAAATATTTTAGGGGGTACTACACTGTACTACACTGTTTCTAGCCTGTGTGTAGTTCTATTCAGTTCAATAACATCATTATTATTATTATTCAGTTATCAGGCATGTGTTTAGGTTGTCTATTACTAATGGTTTGATTAGGTATTGTGTTTGTAAATATCTGTTTAAAAAAAAGTATGGCATTTTACAATACAGAACTTTGAAGGCGTTTTCCCAAAAATGAGTTTTAAGAGTTTTTCCTCATACTCTGAGCCAGAAATCTCCACTTCAGTAGCACTCACATACACCAAACCTTCCAGTTCTATTCATATCTATGTTCTGAAGGTATTTACAGAAGGGTTTGTTGATATCGCATTCATACCCTGATTTATATCACATTTTATTCCTAAAAACATGGCGCAATATGGAATTTTACCATAAAAATTGACTGAATGGAGTGTTTTCTGATTTATGGAGTGATAAAAAGAGATATCCAAAATCCCCTCTGTAATAACCTTTGGCTCTAATATGTCAACAAAATTAAACTATAATTTTGAAAATGGCTTTATCCAATGTAGAAGGGTGGATTATCCCTGCTTGTGGGAGTAGTAGTACACAGACACTGAGTAGTAGGATACTATAGAATTGGACCTATATGTACCCCCGTCTTTGGCCCGGAACGTCGTTCTGGAGGGCTTGCAGCAGGAGTGGATGGGGCCCAGGATTTACTAACCTGGGGACTGGTACTCTGGTCTCCCTCGCCTTCCAAGGCGGTCAGCAGTAGCTCCCCACACACTCTCACTTCCCCCAGTACCTCCGACAGCCCTCCCACACCCAGTGACTGTCAGTTCAATAGTATTATTGGGCTTCCCTTTAAGCAGTACCCTTCCTTGACCACCTGTATAGACCCTTCAAATGCTATTCTGTGAATGGGGTGTAAGGGTTAAATGATTATGCATCACAATATTTACCCAGGGGTTAGAATAGCAAATGGAAGAAACAGACACACAGACAATGCTCCCAATAAGGTCTACTTTATATAGAAGCCTGGGCAGGTTATCAGTTACAGTTAATACTTTCCATTTATTCATACATGGCACCGGGTGCTCTCACCGTTAATGTAGGGGAAACTATTCCCACCATAGGCACCGCGTGCTCAATACATTAATAACACCCCGCTTGTACTAGGGGAACCCAGGCATAAAGTAGAGAAACATTGGGAATTCAAATAACCAAATAACAAAATAACAAAATAAAACCAAGTAAATGTGGGCCCACGTTACCAAAATAAAACCTACACTAAGCCGGCTTAAATTGTTTGGGGTACCCCTTAGACACTGGTTGTTAGCGTTCACTTGAATGGACGTTGCTGTTGATACACGAGGTACCGTTAGTACTTAGCCAAGATGGCGGACCCACTCTTATCACCACTCGTCCAGGTGACAAGATGGCGTCGGCGATCCCGCGAGCACAGCCAGCGGCCTGGGCGAACAGCATAGGCAGTGATTAGCTGGAGGAGCGTGCTGTGATGGCGACCTCTGGTGGTGGGAAGAGGCATCCTCTGTACCGTCTGGGAGACGTCCACTGCTGGCTGTTGCTTGCTGCTGTCGCGCGAGCTAATACTGTTGCTACCCTAAACACAGCTAAGCTTCGGGTCTGGATGCACCCTCCTGCTATATCGGTTGTACTACTAACGCAACGTGGCTGGCTATACCACCGGTCTTCAGCGCCGCGCGCCCGGTAGCCCGCTAATACACCGCACACTTACTACTATAACCCGCTAACGATAGACGTTAGTCCCGTTAACTCTAGACGTTAGTCCTTCGTTCTGTATCGCTTACTCACACACTATCGCTGGTACTTCTAGGATAACCCGTCAACTAGCAAGTACTTCTCATCACCCGTTGCTCGTTCCAACGGGGCTCTCCTCATAACTTCTCCAACGGGGCTCTTCCAGAGCACACGCCCGCTGTGACTGCGACTGATCACGGTCAAGTCCACTGCCGAAGAGAGCTTCCTGGTACTCTCGCTCCCAGGTAACTCCCTCTTCCTCGTTGCTTTCCTCTCTCCTCCGCTCCACCTGCCACCACTGCCACTCCGCCCCCTGCTGGCAACCTCCACTGATCCCACTCTAGGACCGCTCCAGAAAGGGAAAAAGGGCTTCAATGTTATTGTTAGTGATCCATACTGAAGCCGGAGAAGAGTAGCACCTCACCTCGTCGTTAGACTGGGCGAGCTATCCAAAGGAACACTGTTAATCACACGTTATACACACACAGGGAAAGTAACAGTTAGTTAGCACTTCTGAATACTTAGTAGAATATTCAAGCTGCTACACAATGTTCAGATTTCTGTCCTGGAATTATATGCAAATGAGTGCATATTTAAGTAGATCATGCCTAATTTGCATATTTAAACATACAATTTCAGAAAACTTGTAATACAAAAAAGTCTTGTCTTAATATAAATAATCAACTGGGGAAGTTTCATTGTGATATCTATTAGTTAATTTTTTTACCCTATTCACCTGTAGTGTCTCAGAGTATAGACAGTATAGTTCTGTAGTACTTAACAGAGTATAGACAGAGTATATAGTTCTGTAGTACTAAGCAGAGTATATCTTCTAATCACATTGAACCATCTGCTCCTCTTTTTAAGCAACTTAAAATACTATCAATCTTTGATATTAATGTATACCAGATATGTATTTTTATGTTTAACTGCACTTTTAATTTAGATTTATTTCCTATTGTTTTCCATAATTTCTTCATATCAAACTCCAGTATTCATTCATATCCAACAAGGCAATCAAACAATATTCATCGTAATTTCTTCCGCACAACATTAGGTCAGTCCAGTATAAGATTTAGAGAGGTACTATTTGGAATTCAAAACCCTCCATAATAAAAAATGTGCTCATCTATTTCATCACTCAAATCCAAGCTTAAATATACATTGTTAAATGAATAGCTTCAATCTTATAAAACTTTGTTTACAGTTTCATGTTAATTTGTTTAGACTAATTATTAATGTTGTTTTTGTTATTATTATTACTTTGATTATTATTATTCTCTTATTATTATCTTAATATTATGAAAATAGTTTTATGAACTTATTTCACTTTACTTTTGTTTTTGTGTTTTTTTTTTAATCCCATGATCACTTAAATCCAAGCTTAAATATACATTATTAAATGAATAGCTTCAATCTTATAAAACTATTAAGGGAACTTTGTTTACAGTTTCATGTTAATTTGTTTAGACTAATTATTAATGTTGTTGTTTTTGTTATTATTATTATTATTATTATTATTATTATTATTACTTTGATTATTATTGTTATTATTATTATTATCTTAATATTATGAAAATTGTTTTATGAACTTATTTCACTTTACTATTGTTTGTGTTTTTTTTTTATCTAATGATTTAATGAGTTGAGGCCCCGTATAGGCCCATCTGTAGTACTTAACAGAGTATAGACAGCAGAGTACATAGTTCTGTAGTACTTAACAGAGTATAGACAGCAGAGTACATAGTTCTGTAGTACTTAACAGAGTATAGACAGCAGAGTACATAGTTCTGTAGTACTTAACAGAGTATGCTCTACCAAGCACAGTTTTAAATGCTGCTAACCTTGAAGGGGCCAGTGACGTCGGCAGTAGCGTCGGTCATCGCACAAATCAACAGACACTGGGTAAAAAGAACTTGCTGTACCTGCGCACATCCTTTTACCTAAAGCCCGCTCCCTGGCACCAGTGCTCGTTTACAATAGAATGTGCCGTCATTGGCTGCATGCCTCCTGTCACTCAGCTGACAGAGGCCGCCCTCATAGGCTTTTATCTTCTCTCTCCATCAGCAGTCAGTTCATCCTTTTATCAGCCTCTCTCCTCCTCCTCCTCCTCCTCCTCCTCCTCCTCCTCCTCCTCCTCCCTTCACTCAGATGTGATCTCCTTTCATTTCCTCACAACTTTGACAGGCTGTCTTCGGGCAACAGACCAACCTATAGCCTGAAGGTGAACTATCTATCATCGGTTTTAATAGGGAGCTTTTTCCCCCCCTGTGCTTCAGAATGACAGTACAGAGTGAGGTAAGTTTGCATAAAAGAAGAACACGCTTTGTGGACATAAAATGTGCATGTGCCTTTAGGAGCTAGTGTGGTGTGTGCAGTGCTGGTCTACTCTGTGTTCTATCTTGAAAATATATGTCAACTTATTGCATTTGTACAAAGGGTGAGAGTAAATGTAGGGGTGCGTAATTACAGAGTGACAACTGGACTTTTGGACATTTAAGATAAGATAAGATATTCCTTTTTTGATTCCCTTGGGGAAATTCAGGCATCATAGCAGCGTGGGAAGCGGAGGTACAGGTAGTAAAAAAGCAGTGTAAACAATATAACAAATCAATATAATTAACTCTGGACATGTGCATATGGGCAACAAGGTGCAAGATGAGGGTATGTATGCCCTCTCAGTTATATTTGCCCTACAATAAATAGTTACAATATATAATCTAAATCTAATCTAATATATAAACTGAAAAAAAACTTTCTTCTTAGGTAAATACTATTCTATACTCATAAGCAAATACATGGCCTTCTGCAGTCAGTGTGTGTGTGTCCCTACATTGCTCTTTCCTGTGTATGTATATGTATGATTGTCACCATATGTGGCCTGCTAAGTACTCAGAAAAACAAATCTATAATGTCGGAACATAAGAGTAAGATTGAAGATTGTTTGTTGTCACGTGCACAGTTAAACAGTTTGCCGTACGATGAAAATCTTACTTTGCTAATCCGCCCTTCACACAAAATCACACAATACTTAACCCTTTCACTGCCGCAATACCAAACGGTTAACCCTTTCACTGCGACAATACACAGGTTAACCATTTCAATGCCACACAACATCAGGTTAACCCTTTCACTGCCACCTGTCGGTAGTGTGATAGTAAAGGGTTAACCTTCTGTTGTGTGGCAGTGAAAGGGTTAACACAAAAAAAGTTACAATTTAAATACAAGCGAGTGCTAAAAAGGTAAAAATGTATATATTTTTAAAAGGATATAAGATATATACAAGGCACAGTGAGTAACATTGCACTCACTAAGGCGTGATTCGCCTACATTGAGAAATCTAGAGTAGGTTTTTCATCATCACGTTGCATAGTTGGGGGTCGTGTTATTGAGCCTTTTCTGCGGAGAAGATGAAGGAGGCGGCTACACGGTGCTTAACCCTTTCACTGCCACACTACCAAACGGTTAACCCTTTCACTGCGACAATACAGAAGGTTAACCCTTTCACTGCCGCACGACAGCCAGTTAACCCTTTCACTACGACACTACAGAAGGTAAACAGTAAATGTCCTAACCCAATAATACACGAGACCCTCTTCTTGGGACCAAGTAAGGTTTTGTCGATACAGTACAGTTTTGCTTGTACAGTTGTACAGTTTCCCCCACCTACCCAACCCCACCCCGCCTACCCAACCCCCCCACCCAACCACCTCCAATGTACAGTCCCCCCTCCACCCCACCTACCCAACCTCCTCCAATGTACAGTTTCTACATAAAATGTATATACTCTCTTTTTTAGACTCTTTTTGTGTCACAATTCAAACAGTACTGTATTTGTAAATCTGGTATGTCATAAATGTATAGATGTAGCAGTACTGTCTATCTGTATGTCATATATGTTATGATGAATTGAAAATGGGGGACCCTGATGTAAACAAGACGAAAGTATTTCTCTGGTCTGCATCCCCTTAACAATTGTGTGTATTGAGCCGTACTGTATTGTACCCATTCTGCAATCTGTTAACCCTTTCACTACCACACTACAGAAAGTTAACCCTTTACTATCACACTAGTAAAGGGTTAACCTTCTGTAGTGTGGTAGTGAAAGGGTTAACATGCAGAGTGCTGTTGAATTTGCACACGCAGACACTGTGGAAGATGGGGGAGATGAATGGGGCATAGGAGAGGGGGAAAAACATTGTGATTTATCGTAACTGGCGTGTCAAAATGATTCACGTCTGAATGGGGACATAATAATAAGGGTCGAATCCAAAGTAGGTTGATTTCAACTGTGAATGCTCTGGAGAGGGGATGCGTGTGTTTGTCCATGTACTCGTCTTTGTAGACAAAGTGCTGTGAGAGGCGCCCTACCATCTCATTGTGATATTTCTTAACACCATGTTACATAACAGCTGGCTCGGTTTATTTGTCCGGGGGGGCTTGTTGTAATCATGCGTCTCTGGAAGCATTGTTAAGGGGGTGTGAAAGAGCAGGATGAATAGGCAGGTGCTCTGTGTTTATTTTGTCCCTCCAAATATGGTCCATAATGGGCCTAATTTGAGATCTTTTCTTTTGATAAAGAGTATTTGAAAAGGTTGTCTGTAGTGCTTTTTGGGCCCTTTCTCACCAAGTATAACCAACCTCATTCTGAAAATCACACATTTGTATATTACCTATATATTATATTACCTATAGAGGCAGGCAGCATGAAAAGTGATTTGCTTGCATTACATACAGCCATCTACCTAATATCAACTATATTCTGTCAGGGAGTATTGCACGTAAAAAAAAAATATTCAATTCAAAGTAAAACATTAAAAAGAAAATAAACAGCAAGTTGGGCAGCAAATTAAGGGGTTGTTATGGTGTTTTTGGTTACAGTACCTACAGATAATTATTCTTGGAAGCAGAATTAAGATAAAACTGAATGTGATGATATTTTCTCTCCCGACACTGAGAGTCCAGGGGCGTCATTTTGGTATGCCAAGGTATGGCACTCGCCATACCTTGGCAAATTAATATAACATTCATTTAAATAAAAAATTCTAATGTTGATTTAGAATTTGAATGTCAAAGTTATGAATGAAGCTTTGAACTATTCGGTGCGGCCCTACAGAACATACCCTTACAAAAGACATCACAGTACACTGCACACACTACATTTACATTTAGTCATTTAGCTGAACGCTTTTATCAAATGTTTTGATAGTGTCAATTATCTCACTTTTACTAGGTGACTTTTACTAGGTGACTAACGTTTTTTAGTCAAAGGGCCGCAGAGACAAGTGATACAGGGACACAGGTAAGGTCTTACAATGGCTTAGTGATTATAACAGTGCAGTTCAGCATTCAGTAACCCACGCTTTTTGTGGACGTGTTTTTGATACTGCATTCTGTTGAACACACACCTCAAAACACACCTCAGAAGGAAAATTGGCTCAAGTACAAGAAAAATAATAGACAGTTATGATATTACATTCTGCTCAGCATAATTTCTATGCAAAATATTGTGGTTCCCTGCTTTAGTCTGTTGACACATATCTATACTAAAAATGCTTGTGTAGTCCTGTGTCATACCTAAATGTCATATAACTGAATTGTATAGAAACAACTCACCAAAAGTGACTATTGCACAACTGATTTGACAAAAGAAATCCACGAGGAGGGGGAAACCCCGCCTTCACCCCCCCCCCCCCCTCCCTCCTTGCCATACCTTGGTTTTTACTGAAATGCCGCCACTGACTGAGACCCATCATCAGGTATTCTCTCTGTACTGCGCAGCTTGAAGGCCGGAGCCCACGCCTCAAAGGGCTGCCGGCGGGCGGTGGTCTGAATGCCACGCTACAGAGCTCCCACTGCAAGGCATGAGAGCAGGAGGAGAGCTCACCCGCTGTGTTTCCACATCCCCACAACTGTCCTCTTAGTTTCACATTAATTACCTAGACTGTGGCGGCGTCTAATTTGTCCCGCCACAGTTTTATAATGAACCGATTTTTTTTTTTTATTATTATTATTTATTTTTTTATATATTTTTTTTAATATAAATTTTGCCAATAGGGATGTATCGGTAGTATTGGCAGTGGTAGTAGTTGTAATAGTAATCCAGTATATATTTTTTATTTTCTAAAAAAATAAACCACTTTTGCTTCATTTCTTTGATGGCTCAAATGTATGATCTTGTGAGTCTAGTCGGTTTTGTGTTTTGAGCACAATGTTCTATAGATCTGGGCTCTGGCCTCTTTATTTCGCTCTCAAAGTGCACCAGATTGATGCATTTAACTTTAAAATGTACAAAAAAAAACAATTCCGGGGGAGCATGCCCCCAGACCCCCCCTAGCCTAGAGGGTCCGGGGTTCACCCACCACAGTCCTGTGGGAAACACTGCTATTACCTGGATACTTCCTGTCACACTTCAAACAATGAAGCCATCTCTTCTCAAGACGTTGCTTTTGAGAGAAGATGGGAGAAAGCACTCCGATACAGAAGACGTGGGGGGGGGGGGGCACCGTTTCATTGGTTCTTACTCTTAACCCTTTCACTGCCGCACTACCAAACGGTTAACCCTTTCACTACCACACTACAGAAGGTTAACCCTTTACTATCACACTACAGACGGTTAAGGGTTAAGGCCCCCTTCCTGCCGTTCAGCTGGTTATCACTGTGACATCGTGCTGTAGTGAGCAGGGTTCCCAGACATTGCAAAATGAAATTCAAGGACTTTCACGGACTTTTCCAAGCACTATTCTTCATTTTAAAAGGGCATTTAAAAGGATACAATGCTGTTTTTATAGAAAAATAAATCTGATCCAATATGTATGGCTTAAAACCAATTTCCGACAATTAGTTACACTTTAAATAAAAATTCTGAAAATGTTTATCATGGATGAACAAAACGTTCAATGCGAATGGTTGATTTGAATTTCAAGCACTTTTTAAGCACATTGTTTTAAAAAAAATGCTGTTTTCAAGGAACTTCAGGCCTTGCCTTTTTTCTTTTTTTATCAAGCACTTTAAGCACTTCAAGGACCTTGTGCGAACGCTGAGCGAGACCGCTCTCTCCTCATCCTCGACGTCGTGCCGCAGTGATGAGACATCTCTCTAGCCTGCAGCCAGACACATTCACCTGTTAACATCACAAATGAGTCACAGCGACAACACATCCACACACACGCTGAATGGGATGTTGGAAACACCAAGGCCATGCGCACAATGTGCTTCAGAGCAGAGCACAGGCGGCAACCGAGATGAGGCGACGGTAAGAGGACTTTAGTGTTCCGCGTCAAAACCCTTTGCTGAGGTATTGGCTTCGCACGGGAAGCCATCTGAAGCTATTGGCACGGTGGGAAAGAAGAGTAGGAAGTCAAGTAGGGATGATTTGTCACCATTGTTTCCATCACATGCCCTTTACTCCCCCCTCCACACCCCTCTCTATCTGCCACACAGCAGCAGAGAGACAGAGAGAGAGAGAGAGAGAGAGAGAGAGAGAGAGAGAGAGAGAGAGAGAGAGAGAGAGAGAGAGAGAGAGAGAGAGAGAGAGAGAGAGAGAGAGAGAGAGAGAGAGAGAGAGAGAGAGAGAGAGAGAGAGAGAGAGAGAGAGAGAGAGAGAGAGAGAGAGAGAGAGAGAGAGAGAGAGAGAGAGAGAGAGAGAGAGAGAGAGAGAGAGAGAGAGAGAGAGAGAGAGAGGGTTGTACTGTATATTGTTGTAACTCAGTTACCTTCTCTACTCTGCATTGTATATATATTGAAAATTTGTTTTGTTTACACTCGTTTACGTACTTGACTTTCTATTATACTTATTTTATATATTTTTATTTTATCTAGCACACTCTCGGGAGCAAAACAGAAAGAAGCATTTCATACAGAAGTATTCTGTATTTCTGTATGACAACTAATAAAGAAACTTGGCAGTGTTGTGTTTTATTGTTTTATTGTGGATCCCCATTAGTCTACACCAAAGTGAGACTACTCTTCCTGGGGTCCAAACATAAAAAATACAAACACACAAAAAAAGTTAAATAAAAATATAAAACCACAACATTGAAGTACTCACAAGAAAACATCACAACGAACAAAACGGTGAATAAAAGCTCACTCAATATTCATAAGTTAGATATCACAATTCTCAACCATAAAATACAAATTACATATTCAGTCCATAAGAACAAAACAGATCAAAATCATATGATTTGAACACATATTATAGCATAACTTTTCTCAAGTCACCGATCACCTATATATTTCCATACTAATTTCAAAAGTCAATGGCCAAAATGTAACTCATTATTCATGAGCGCAATTTTAAACTTTTTTTTTTAAACATAAATGTGTTCCTTATCATAGTTATATTTCTGGGTATTCTATTCCAATAAGCAACTGCTCTATACATTACCGTCTTTTTCAGAGCATTTGTTTTTGGTAGAGGTAAAGTAAAGCATGAATCTAATGCTTGCCTTGTGCTATATCCATGTCTCATATTAGTTGGGTACAGTTGTGAGTGCAAACCCTCCGGTTTCCCAGTATTACAGATATTAAACAAAAACGTGACCAGGCGCAGGCCATCCTCTGTTCCACTGTCCTCCAGGTCAGCGGGGCATGCATCACTCCAACACTACTCCTCACAGAGCAGCGCAGAGCTAGGCGTGTGTTGCATCTTGCATCTATTGATTGTCTGATAGGGAAGATCAGACCAGGCGACACAGGTATGTTTTGGAACCCTTTGATGAAAAGCCATTCAAATCCAAACATGCCTTGAAAATTGAAAAAAAGCATTTCTCCACAACCTTGTTATGCTCCCTCCGCTGTCCTTCGTTGTGAGAATATGAAATACTGTTGATGCAAGAAGGCGGTGCATTGTGATACAATAGGGCATGAACAGCTCCAGAATGAATGAATGAATGAATGAATGAAAACTTTATTAACAGATTGCAGAATGGGTACAGTGCAGTACAGCTCAATACATACAATTGTTAAGGGGATGCAGACCAGAGAAAGACTTTCGTCTTGTTTCCACCAGGGTCCCCCATTTCCAATTCATCGTAACATATATGACATACATGACATACAGATAGACAGTACTGCTACATCTATACATTTATGACATACCAGATTTGCAATTACAGTACTGTATTTGTGATACAAAAAGAGTCCAGAAAGAAAAGAGTATATACATTAGGCGTAGAAACTGTACATTGGATTGGGTAGGTGGGGGTGGGACTGTACATTGGAGGTGGTTGGGGGGGGGGGGGGGGGGGGGGGGGGTAGGAGTGGGGGGGGGGGGGGTGTTGGCGGGGGTTGTGTTCGGACATTTACAGGGGCCAGTTTCGAGTTGCAGTCTCCCTTAGGTGTTTTTTGAGAGTGTTTTTGAAAGTGGGTAGTGATTCACATTCCTTTACAGCTTTGGGTAGGGCGTTCCACATTGATGTGGCATAATTGCGAAACGTGTTTAGTCCCTTGTTTGAGCCGAATCTGGGTTTAACATGATTTGTGGAGCTCCCTCTGGTGTTGTGATCGTGGTATTCACTGACCTTTGGGAAGTATTTAGTCATGTACATGGGTACCTTGGTCGTGTAGTGTATCTTGTAGACCAGGCCCATTGCAAGTTGCTGTACTCTGTCGTCTACTCTAAGCCATCCTAGGTTGTCAAAGTGGGCAGGGGTGAGGTGGGTTCTAGGAGTAAGGTCAAGCAGTAGTCTGACCAGTTTGTTTTGAGATGTTTGTAATTTTGTTTTTAGCGCCTTTGAGGTGCTTTGGTACCATGAGGTGCAAGCATAGTCGTAGTACCCTTGAATGAGTGCTCCTGCTAGAGTCTTCAGGGTATTCTTGTTTACCAGTGAGGAGATCCGGTACAAGAAACGAGTTCGTTGGTTGACTTTTTTTATTACATTGGATGCCATTTTGTCACAGGAAAGATTTGCCTCTAGGATGGAACCCAGGTAGGTAATATCTTCTTTCCTTGTGACAATATTGTCACCCACTGTAACTGAGAAGCCGTCGGTCTTGCTGAGTTTGTTATTTGAACCGAAGAGAATGGACTCTGTTTTGCCCATGTGTAATGATAGTTTGTTATCAGCGAGCCATATGCAGATTTTGCTTAGTTCTGAGCTGAGGGTTTTTTCAACCTGTAATTTGTTCTTGTCAGAGACCAGCAGGGCTGAGTCGTCCGCAAACAGGAACAAGTTGCAGTCACAAGCTGACGACATGTCATTTGCATAAATTAGGAACAGTAGCGGACCTAGTATGCTTCCTTGTGGAACACCACAGTTTACTGTGAGGGGGGGGGATAGGGTACCGTTTACCTCCACCATCTGCTCTCTCCCCTCCAGGTAGGATTGCATCCAGCTCACTGATAGACTATCAAAACCAATTGCTTTTAGCTTGTCAATCAGAATGGTGTGATTGACAGTGTCGAAGGCCTTTTGTAGGTCCAGCATGACCATGCCGCAGTATTTGCCCGCGTCCACCTCTTGTTTGATGTGGTCGTTTAAATAGAGAAGGCATGTGTCAGTGGAGTGGGATGTTCTGAAGCCAGATTGGAATTCGTAGATTAGATTTTTTTCCGCAAGGTATTTTTCGACCTGTTCGTATACAATTTTTTCCATGACTTTCGAGATGGAGGTAAGGATAGAAACAGGGCGGTAGTTGCCTGGGTCTAATTTACTGCCTTTTTTGTGCAGAGGGGTCACTCTCGCAATTTTGAAGTCCTTGGGGACGTGTCCCTGTTTTATAGAGAGGTTTATTATGTGTGTGATGACTGGGGTGATGGCGGCTGCTGAGTCTCTGAGGAATTTGGAGGGGATGTTGTCATGGCCAGTGGCCTTGTTAGGTTGGAGGGCGCTCAGTTTTTTGAGTACCTCATCTGTTGTTACCATTTCCAGTTTGAAGTCGTCTTTGTGGACCCCTAGGTTTTTGTAGTAAGCTACTATGTGTTCTACCCCATAATGCCCTGAGTGGGAGGGTAGTTTGTTTACCAGTGTTGTGGCTATGTTTGTGAAGAAACTATTTAAGTAATTGGCTACATCCAGCTTTTCTGTGATGAGCGTGTTGTCCGTCTTTATGTTTATGTTTGAGAATCTGGTTTTAAGTTTTTTACTGCAGCCTAGTTGGTTATTGAGTAATTTCCAAAGTTCACGCGGTTTGTTTTTGTTTTCCTCGGTTTTGTCATTGATGAATTTTTTCTTTGCTGTTTTGATCATGGAGTTTACATCATTTCTTAGTCTGTTTCTTTGCAGTTTGAGTTCAGTCACGTGGGCTTGGAGTTCACTGCTCGTGCTTATGTTAAGCTTTGACTGACTTTTACGAAACTCAGAGCATTTTTTGTCTCTGGTTTTCATAGCGGTCAGTATTTCAGCGTGCATCCACGGCTCAGCGCGATTTTTTACCCTGGTGGTTCTTAGGGGGGCCATGTTGTTTAGTATCGTTGAAAATTTGGTTTTGAAGCCAAGCCATGTTTCTTCAACCAGTGTACCATTGAGCTCATCTGACCAGATGAACCCTATTATTCTTGTATTCTTAGTAGTGCTGTCAATAGATGAAAAAAAACGTTTACTAATTAATCTCACAATTTTCTGTAATTAATCTAGATTAAAAATAGCATTTTTCTACTTAAGACCGAAGCTTGTAACAGATATTTACTTGAGTAAAATCATGGAATTAATGTAAAATCAACACAAATTCAAAGACAATTTTAATAGCTTTCTTTGAATAGTTTCTCTCCTGTGAAATACAAATGTTCAACAAAACCATCAACATTGACTCAGCTAGATCTCTTTCTTATATCCACGGCGCTAAGATTGAAAATGTTTCACTCCATAGATGAATCTAGATACATTTATTTTAAATTTTAAATTAATCTCCAAAATTAAAGCATTAATTTTGACAGCCCTAATTCTTAGAACCACTCACAAGGGTAACTTCAAAGCAATCACAGCTGAACACCTGAAGGACCAGCCTCTATTAGGGAAAACAGTAACACACCTTGTAGGGTTGGGTACCGTTCACATTTGAACCGATACCGGTACCCAACGGTAGCTTTTTTCTTTTTTTTTATCAAATATTTTTCTTTTCTTTTTCTTTTCTTTTTTCCAACATGAAACAAAACATATCACAATACAACAACAACAATACATAAAAAGACTTCCCAAGACAGTAACTCAACACCACATGACAAGACAACAACTGATACAACTGTACAGTGATCATCCTAACATGGACACTCGCTCGTTCTCTCCCCCCCTCCCCCGCTCACCCCAGGACCTGAACATGAGTCACACTCACAATACATCACAATACATCACTCAGCGCAAAAAAAACAAGAATCAAAACAAACATTTCCAAACGTATATGCGTTCCCTCAACTTTGCCACTGTAGCCAACCAAATTACGATATCAGATTCCCTAACCCCTATAACACGTGCCGTGGATATCTCCAAATAGATCACGTCAAGGTAGGTGAGAAACCATACCTTTGGACAGAGTCTATCTGGATGAAACCAACGTGAGGCAATCAATTTTTTTGCGGCTGTGAGGCCAGCCAAAATGAGTTTTTTCACCTGTATAGAGGTCGGTAATTTAGAGAGATCATTCAGTAATAATACAGAAGGAGATGCAGGTATGATTAGAGAGAAAATGTCTGAGAGCTGATATGTAACATTTTCCCAAAAAATCACAACAGGAGGGCATTCCCAGTACATATGCATAAATGTACCTGTGGTGCCATTTGGACACAAGGTACATAGAGAGTCAGGTCTGAGACCCATTGAATTCAATCGTCTAGGGGTTAAATAAGTCCTGTGAATAAAATTTAGATGAATCTGTTGGTGATCTGGGTTGTGTGAGGATAACCGAACATTTTCCCAGACTGCATCCCAATCAAAATCTACATCCAACTCCGGAACATCCTTTCTCCAAATCGTATCCAGGGGGAGCTCTTTATACGAGGTCATGAGTAAATGGCAATAAAAGTCAGAGACAAAGCCTCTCGATGTCTCCTTGTCATAAAATAACTTGTGAAAGCGGTGATGCACTAGTGGAGCATCCCATGGCACGCCATGAGCCTTCAGAGCTGCTCTTATTTGTAAATAAAAGAAAAAGGAGGTTCCGGGGAGATCATATCCGTTGGATATATCCTGGAAAGATCGGAGGCCAGAGTTATCAAAGATATCCCCCAATGTGTGGATGCCTTTCTTTTCCCATCTAGGATACCTAATTGTTGTTGTCCAATAAGGAGAAGATTGTTATTAAATAGAGGGGAATGCGTGTGCCATTGATGGCGGTTTGTACCCACTTTCTGAGTGTCACGCCAAGTTTGGATCACATGTGTGATTAAAGGGCCAAATCTTAATTTACATTGTTTAATTGATATGTTGGTATACACAATATCCTGAAGTCTATATGGGGACACCAACTTCTCCTCCAATGGTCGCCAAGATACAGCTGCTTGAGCATCAAACCAAGTGATCAAAGGTCTCAGAGAGAAAGCCTGAAAATAATATTTAAAGTCTGGAAATGCTAAGCCCCCATCGAGTTTACTCCTTTGGGCAGTTGATCTCTTCAAGCACAGGCGTTTATTGTTCCAAACGAATTTATACGAGGCAGAGTGCAATTTCTGCCAGTAACCAACAGGAGGAGGTAACGGGAGCATGGAGCTGATAAAGTTAATTCTGGGTAAAATATTCATTTTAATTATTGACGCACAGGCCTGTAATGAATTTTTTAATTTGGACCATCTATTAAAGTCATTCGTAATCCTGTCACCCAAGCTGGAGTAATTATACTTTACCGTCTGGCCTATAGTGGGGAATATTTCAATCCCGAGACATTTAAAGTGCTCCACCATAAGCATGTTTGCCGGTAAGATGGTAGCCTTCGCAGGCTCATTAAGTGGAAGAAAAGCAGATTTTGGCCAGTTGATCTTAAAGCCGGACAGGCTGCCGAATTCATCTATCACGCCGAGCAGATGAGGTAGAGAGACGGAGGGATTTTGCATAAACAGGAGTACATCATCTGCGTATAAGCTAATATGATGATGTGTGCCCTGAATTGAAATAGGAGACATAATTTGGGATTGTCTTATGTATTGAGCTAGGGGTTCGAGGGATAAAGCGAAGAGTCCGGGACTAAGAGGACAACCCTGTCTGGAAGAACGCGAGACAGAGAAGAGTGGCGAACAGAACTTTCCCGTTAAGATCATGGCCGAAGGCTCAGTGTATAGAACTTTGATCATATGAATGAAACCCTCACCCAACCCCATCCTTCTGAGAACTGCCCATAAGTAAGACCACTCCAATCTGTCAAATGCCTTCATTGCGTCCAAGGATATGACCGCTGTAGGGGCTGCAATATCCTTGCTGGCATTAATCACGTGCAGTAACCGTCTGATGTTGTCAGTAACCAGGCGGCCTCTTATGAAGCCGGTCTGATCAGGGTGAACTAGAGATGTCATGTGCTTTTGAAGTCTGGTGGCTAGAACCTTGGCATATAGCTTAAGATCGGCTCCGAGGAGACTTAGGGGCCTGTAGCTGCCACATTCGGTGGGGTCCTTATCCTTCTTGAGTAAAACAGATATAAGCGCCATATTGACATCTCTAGAAAAATTGCCCTCTTTGATTGAGTGTAAGATCATTGAGAGTAATAAGGGGCCGAGTACATCCCAGAATGCAAGATAGAGTTCCGGTGGAATGCCGTCCCATCCGGGAGCCTTGCCCCGTTGCATATCCGCAATCGCCTCTCTAAGTTCAACCAGCGTGATAGGTGCAGCTAACAACCTAGCACTATCTTCTGAGATCTGTGGTAGATTGATTTGATCAAGAAAATCCTCCAGCTTGGTATGATCAAAGACCACCTCTGACTTGTACAGATTGGAATAAAAACAGCGAAATGTAACATTAATCTTTTTTGGGTTGGTGGTTACCTCCCCCTGTTGGTTCTTAATGGAAGGGATATCCGCAAATTGCTCACTGGCACGTATCTTCATAGCTAATAGGTGACTAGGCCTGGAGGCGTGAAAGTAGTAGTGCTGTCTTGTTCTGTGCATCTGAAATTCAGATTGTTGTCTTAAAATGGAGTTAATCTCTTTTTTCACTACCTTAATTTGAAGCTCCAGTCGATTAGAGTAGTTGTGCTGCAAGGAAGAGATCAACATGGCTTGAAGCTTTTCCAGTTCCTCTAGCTTGGAGAGACGTCCCTTGCGGAGATTAGATGCAAAGAGAGTAGTGTTACTTCTGATAAATCGCTTAACCGAATTCCATAGGATTCTGGGGTCCTGTACAGAGCCAACATTAAACTGTAGGAATTCAGTGAGCTTCTCTTTAAATTGCATGTTAAACTCTCCGTTTTTCAGAAGTGTTGAGTTAAAACGCCATCTAGGGACACGGGATGTTATTTTACTGAGTGAACCTTTGAGGAGGATACCTTTGTGGTCTGAGAGTGCTATGGGCACTAAGTCAACATCAAAGCTATCAAAGAGATGTGGGGAAGAAAAACAATAATCAATTCTGGAAGAGGTCTTATGTCTCAACGAGAAGAAGGAGTAATCCCTCGCAGATGGGTTGAGCGAACGCCACATATCAATTACCCCTGTGTCCTTAGACCAGGCCTGTAGGGCTGTGGTAGCTTGCTTCTGATCAGAGTTTTCCGCGTGATTGGATCTATCGATCAATGGATCCCAAACTGCATTAAAATCAGCTCCTACTATTAAAGAGTAATCAGGTAGTTTCAACATAGCTGAAGTTAGTACAGCATAAAAGTTAGCATCATACAAATTAGGGGCGTATGCAGAAATCAGCGCAATTTTCCGGTTAGAGCATTCTATTTTAGCAATAGCGATTCGACCATTTGCATCAGACCACACATCTAACAGTTTAATATTCAAATTTTTCTTCGCCACTATGGCTACCCCTCGGGTCTTGGTGCCAAAAGAAGAAGAACTTATGTTATGATAAAAAATTTTGCCAATTTTGCATTATCCGCCAATAAAAGATGAGTTTCACTTAGTAAAGCCAGATCCACTTGCTTCCTTTTTAGCCACGTTAGTACACTTGTGCGTTTATGTGGTATATTGAGACCCCCTGTATTCCAGATCAGGATATTCAAATTAGCCATAGTCTAAAAGGGATGCAGTCTGGTTGAATGTAATTCGTTTGGAGTAGAAAACTATAATAGATACTTATACAACGGCATGCAAATTTCTCGATTCTGATTGGCCATTCACACGTCTTTATTGGTAACAATCCACGGTCCTGGGCTCAGGACCCGCCCACAACCAAATCACATAACCCTCCCCGGCTCACTCCGGGAGAAAACAGGATCGCGGAGAACAAATGGTTATGTTGAAAGCACCATAACGACTAAATATGAAGCGATTCTGTCAAGGGGAATGTGTTAGTATTTTAAACAATGTTGGATGATGTAATTGATGGGTCTTGACTCAATCTAGAACAAAAGAAAAATCGCGGATTGATTGATAGATTAATTGATTGATTTAAATTTCTTCCTTCCTACTTTCCGACTGCAGCGTTCTCTCTCACACTGTCCGACGCTGGCGTACCCACAAACACACACATACACACACACACACACACACACACACACACACACATACACACACACACACACACACACACTGTGACACACACACACACACACACACACACACACACGCACACACACACACACACACTCCTGTCTGCAACAGCGGGGGAGTCAGACTGAGAGAGAAGCAGCGCTGTTTTAAGTGAGCATGGTCTATTGAATTGATTGATTGGTTGATTGCTAATTTTATTACTGTACCCCTGGTTTCCAACTGGTTAAGTTTAGGCTAAAAGAAATAAATAAAAAAATAGGGCGAAGAAAACGTTTTTTTCCTATAGGGCAAAGAAAACGTTTTAATAAATTTTCAATCAATCATTCCAATAATACACAGTTGGATGTGTTAGTTGGTTGGATGCACTTCAAGCTGCTTCCACATGAGGCAACTTCTCTCAATCATTCCAATAATACACAGTTGGATGTGTTAGTTTGGTTGGATGCACTTCAAGCTGCTTCCACATGGAGTTGTGGGAACTACTTTTTCTGGCGGATGGTTTTTTCAATAAATCTTCGATTAATGTGTGTTTATTGTATAGAAATAAGGTTGGATGAATCTGGCAGTTGTATAAAAGCTTTACACCACGTGCAGTCGTGATTTGTGACCAATAAACCATGCCTAGGGGGGTCTAACGACCCTCGGCTGCGCCTCGGGCCTAACAACCACTCCTAGGCATGGTTTATTGGTCACAAACCACTCCTGCGTGTGATGTAATGCTTAAATATTCACTTGTTAAGGTTCCATTGAGTACCGAGCGTGAGCATGAAAACAAAAATAAAACAGAGCGAGTCGACTGAAAAGAAAAACAAAAAACACAATCCCCCATTCCCTCCCCCCTCCCCCCCACTACTATAACTTCTCCTATCCGGAGATTAAGCTGCATCCCACCCGGTCGTCTGCAAACTAAAAACGCAAACAGCCAGGTAAAAAGCAGACTTCCTTCTCAGTGGCTACATGCCACGCTCCCTCCCGAGTTTCGTGGTCTCTGTCCAGCAGAGAGATTTTTACAACTTTTTGAACTAAACCTATAAACTGAAGCTATGGCATCAGACATGGCCACAAGTAAATGTCTCACATTTAGCAGATGGACTTTATATGAACTACCTTTTTTCTGTACTTTAGTCTCTAAAAATGTAATCTAACTACCTCAGTTGTAAAAAAAAAAATCCAAACTTCAAATAATTTATTATCATTATTATTTATTTAGAACAATTTGTTAATATATATATAATATTACAGCGAGCGTTGTCTGCATCTAGCTTTGTAAAGTGTAACAACACTTACGACAGTTTTCGGCTTGCCATTGCCCCGACTGCTTTGTTGTTGAATCAAGTCAAATCCTAGGTAAGGGGGCGCCAGGGTGGTGCACCATGTGACACACTGCAGTGCAACGCGGCCGCCCCGGGTTCGACGACCTTTGCCGCATGTCCCCCCCCCCCATATCTTCTCCCATCCTTCCTCTAGGCCGGGCTTGTCTAATAAAACCAATAAAATCTACCAAAAAAAGTATCTTTAAAAAATCCTAGGTAAGCTTGTATTGTTGACGTGAACGTGCGGCACACTTCATAGGTTTCGTTTCGCGGTAAACAAAACGTTGACGTCATCGGTACTTTTCTACAGTACCGAAATGTCGAACCGGTGGATCTCACGTGAATCGGTAATCGGTAGTACCGACGTGATTCGGTCGGTACCCTTAAAAGTACCGGATTCGGTACCCATCCCTAACACCTTCATACTCTGTCTTTCAGGTGTTTGACTACAGTGCAACTCTGGACAAATAACTGAAGATAAAACACACTGTGTGCATGGATGAGGAAAACACACCAGAGCCCTAGTATGGATGCGCCAATGGAAGTGCGCGCAGACGGCAACTCTCTGCTGAAGGCGGTCTATTTGAGTCGTCTGCGCCTCACCAGGCTGCTCCTCGAGGGCGGGGCGTACGTCAACGAGAGCAACGAGCGCGGCGAGACGCCACTGATGGTGGTCTGCAAGACGCACCACACAGACGCGCAGAGCGTGCCCAAGCACAAGATGGTTCGGTATGTCCCATCGAAAATGCATGAACAGTACTTGTGGTCAAAAGGACTACCTTTTTGTTGAATATTGTTCCACCGAGTTTGAGATTTGCTGTTTTTAAATTGCCTTCTGTAACCCTAACAGGTACCTTCTGGACAGCAGTGCTGACCCAAACATTCAAGACAAGACAGGAAAGACGGCCTTGATGCATGCTTGCCTTGAGCAGGCTGGGGCTGAAATTCTGTCTCTGTTGCTAAGCAGTGGTGCCGACCCAAGTCTGGAGGACCACACCGGGTCATCAGCACTGGTTTATGCAGTCAACGCAGGTGACAAGGAAGTACTGAGAGTTCTGCTAGATGCCTGCAAAGCTAAAGGCAAGGAGGTGATCATCATCACCACGGACAAACTGCCCTCCGGCCGCCAGATGACCAAACAGTACCTCAACGTGCCCCCACCTCCTGACCTGGAAGAGCGCTTGCATTACACCCCGGCATCCTGTTGCATGTCTCCATCCGAGATCCAGCACCGCCCTCTACCCCAAGGGTCTCCAACTAATGCTTCTCCTCAAACTGGAAGCCCCCTCCTAGGCCTCAGGGATCCCCAAAATGTGGGTTCGGGGCCTAGTTTGGCCACATCTCAACCGGGTTCTCCAAGCAGTTCAACACGGTGTCCTGGTGTGGCCAAGCTGCTCCACCTCCAGAGATTGCACTCGGAGCCGCGGCTGAAGATCCCTTCTTCCCCGCTGCAGCAGAGCAAGGCCCGCTCGCTGACGGAGGAGCTGGACATCACACCAGAGGAAGAGTTGTCCTTCAGGCTCAATGGCCTTGCGTTCCATGGAAAGCCGTCGGCGGTCTCACGCCACCACAGCATCGACGTCAAAGATGCCACTGGGCTTCTGAAGTCCCTGGAGCAGGTGTCTGAGCGTGAGGGCCATGGGGGAGGAGGGAGGAGAGGCCTCGGTAGGAAGATGTCTTACGACGGCGCTGCCACATCATCGCATTCTGCATGCCACCCAAGTCTGCTTCGGGATGGCAGCTTGCCCTGTCCCCATGAGCCCGTGGACAAAGGTTCCTCCGAATGTCTCCCACACCTGGCCATCTCCAGCCTGCGCAATGTGGTCTGCCGGCGCAACATTGGCGTGGACCACTACAGCTCCGACTCACAGCTGCCCCAGTTTGGCAGCCACCACTCGGAGGATAGCGCTAGACATCCTGGGGGTGCTGGAGGGGAGAAGCGCAGGCTGATCGCCAGCAGGTCCGCCACCCTGTCGGGCTCCAGAGAGTCCCTGGAGAGTGTCGTCCAGAGACGGGGAGCCGCCGGGCTGGAGCGTAGAGGCTCAGGGGCCCTTCTCCTGGATCACATCTCCCACACGCGACCCGGGTACCTGCCCCCTCTAAACCCACACGCTCCTATACCGGACATTGGAGTCAGCGCCGTCTCTTCCTGCCCCGTCAGCGGAAGCAACAAGACACTGAACGGAGTCCTTCCAGGGACCAAGCCCCTCGTACCCTGTGCACCTCCTTTCCCGAGGGATCTGAAGGCTAATAAAACACTGCTGAGACGCCACTCAATGCAGACCGAGATGAAACAGTTGGTCAACTTTGAGGAACTTTTTAGTCACTAGAAAACAATATTGGATATACAAAGTGGAAATGCTACTGTTATCAAAGGTGTCAACCACTGCTGCCCTGTAGCTATGATGATGTACTCACCTGATATCAGTAACAAGCAAGCTACAATATTGCTGTTATCTGTGTTTTAAGACCAAATGCCTGAAGTATTCTGGGGATGGCTCCGATGGCACTGAACTCCAGTGTGACGCTCTGTCCAATAATTAACCGACATGGCTGACTACTAACAAGACAATCAACTGATTGGCCTACTCACTCAACCTTTCCAGGTCCAATTAAAACGGGTGCATAGACACTTTGAAGGAGCAATTCTAGCTATAATTGAATGGTCAACATTCACCCGATGAAGTTGAATCCCACAGCACCTATTCAAGGCCATGGGTGCCTATGTTCTCTGAAGATTAAGAGATAGGATTTGCTTATCAAAGACAGAGACATGCAGTGACAATAAATGAGAAGAAAACACTGCTCTGCTAAGTATGAGTCTTGATCAAACCGAATTAGTGCAGGATGAGGTGAAATACTCACGATTCACATAGATCAACATTCAACCTACATTTTCTGTTGTAACATTTAATTTCTGCATTTATATGGTGGCTTGTTTTATCTTTTTGATGTCAGTGAATTAGAAATATAGTGGAATCTTGCTAGAATTACTCTAATACAGTGAATCGAAACACTCTTTCAAAGGAATACAAAGAAAACAGCAGAATGGAAATGGTATCTCTTTTTATCAAGACATTTTATTCTGACAAAAAGACTGACATATACAGCATATATAATATACACATTTACAGTATATAAAATATACACTAAAATAGATAATAATGATCATATGTTCCATACAAGGCATACTGGTACTACAATATACCATTCACTGTATTCATTATTTGCCTAAACAGGAATGTGTACTACATAAATGGTGTTATGCCAGGGTGAGAGTTGAAGAATATACCATCATATATGATTTATAGCTCACTTGGTAAAAATAAATACATGTTTGCTTTGCTATCATTGAGAACTATCCCTTTTAGAACCTGAGCACCTTATCTGACGTCAGGGTTCCCACAGACATTGCAAAATGAAAGGGCTTTCAAGTACTTTTCTAAGCACTATTTTCTATTTTAAACGGGAATTTAAACGGATACAATTTACTTTTAAATGTTGTTTTTTTATAAATAAAAAATGTTATCCAATATTTATGGCTTAAAACCAATTTCCGACAATTAGGTACAATTTAGATTAAAACTTATATTTCTTGATTCAGAACTATTTTATCATGGATGAACAAAACTTCCAATGTGAATAGTTGATTTGAATTTCAGGGACTTTTTAAGCACCTTGTTAAAACAATGGGCTGTTTAAAGGGGAACTCCAACATTTTGGGAAATTAGCTTATTTAACATCTTCCCTGGAGTTAGACAAGAAGATACATACCTTTTTTGTCTCTGTGCGTGCATTTTAGCTTTGGGAATAGACGCTCCGTTAGCATAGCTTAGCTTCATCACTGGAAGTGAGGCAGGACAGTAGCCTTACAGTGCCTTACAGTGTATTGCAAGGTCTGACATTGACCAAATTTGATATGCATGACCTTGGTGGGCTCTAGGTCAACTCCTGAAAAGGGGGTCAATGTCAGACCTTGCAATCAAAAGTTAGGGGGCGCACTGAAATTATGGCAAGGGTTATTAGCCCCCTAACTTTTGATTGCAAAGTCTGACATTGACCCCCTTTTCAGGAGTTGACCTAGAGCCCACCAAGGTCATGCATATCAAGCTTGGTCAATGTCAGACCTTGCAATACACTGTAAGGCTACTGTCCTGCCTCACTTCCAGTGATGAAGCTAAGCTATGCTAACGGAGCGTCTATTCCCAAAGCTAAAATGCACGCACAGAGACAAAAAAGGTATGTATCTTCTTGTCTAACTCCAGGGAAGATGTTAAATAAGCTAATTTCCCAAAATGTTGGAGTTCCCCTTTAAGGAATTCCAGGCCTTGACTTTTTAAGCACTTCAAGGACCTTGTGCGAACCCTGTCTGACGTTGTATAAGACTGAGCACTCATATACTGTACATTCTGCTAGCACATGTGGAGAGTTGCCACGAGCAACTGTGTCTGTGCTTTCTCAGCTGGTAATGTTCCTCATTCAAAGGTATTACTTTGTTTGCATTGTTTGCAGAGCTTTCAATAAACCTTGTGCTAAAGGCGCCGAGTGGTTTCAGCTTGGACAGCATTCAAGATTCAAGAGGTTTATTTGTCACATACATACCAGGGGAAATGCGGGATACATGTGTAACTTCCCATTTAACCCTTTCACTGCCACACTACCAAAGGGTTAACCCTTTCACTGCTAACAATACAGAAGGTTAACCCTTTCACTGCCACACGACAAAGGGCTAACCGTCTGTAGTGTGGTAGTGAAAGGTTAACTTTCTGCAGTGTGGTAGTGAAAGGGTTAAGTGATGTGAGAGGTAAACAGCTAAAACACATAATAAGCAACAGTCGTGGTCTAGCGCTCGTGTCCGTTCTGTGCGCCACCTTGCGCGCGCCCCCAGTGTGCCTGGCTCACAGACCAGGCTCACAGGCAGTGATGCGTTGCTCATGGGACGAGGTTGCAGTTTGTGAGCAGAAGCGCGTGCACGCACACGCACGGATGTGCACGCAGGAATGCGCTGCACTGGACTGATGCGCCAACTGACAGTAACCACCTGGCTACTTTGCATATCAATAGCGCCGGTCGTCAGGTGTTACATTCCATTCGTAGAGGCAATTAGGCACCGTTTTTAGTCTGTCCTTATGCAAGGGAACATTTATGCGCATGCGCGGGAGGGCGCGCCCTCGCCTGGGAGCGAGCGTGCACGTGGCGTCATTGGCGTGCGTGCAACCAGTGTTGATATGAGCATCGCAACACTGCTCACAGAGCAGGCTCACAGACGATCGACCTGGTTTCTAGTCAACAATGAAGCTGCTAGCTTGCAGATTTCAAAATTAGCCTTCGAAGTCTGTCAAGTTTAAATGAAAAACACCAAGCCCCTTGTTCAATTTCTTTACAAAGCTTGTTACAATGATAATGATTTGGCTAAACAGTTTCCAGTATATAGGTGCATGACGATCCGTTTAGGATCATTAAGAATGACGTTCCTCTTATAATCTTTCAAGAGTGGATAATACAAGTGGTACAGTTAAGTTGCCACTGAAACACTCCTCTTTGTTTAGTTGATAGAACAGATTCCAGGTTATGTGATCTAACAGATTCCAGGTTATGTGATCCAACAGATTCCAGGTGGTGTGTGATCCAACAGATTCCAGGTTATGTGATCTAACAGATTCCAGGTTGTGTGATCCCATATTATCACAATACTTGGACTGTGATGATGATCTGTCTTTTATGTTTTTAGATATTCTGTGTATCGAGATTGTAAACTGGCACAATATTTAGATTTATTTTTAATACATTTTCTTTCATTTACAGTAAAATAATGAATGAAAATAATCATCATCATAATAATCATCATAATAACATCCCATGGGGCAATAAAATACTAAAAATAAATTATACTTACAAGTGAAAAGAAACATGAATGAATTATTGGACTACAGATGGAGCAATTAGTCCATTCTACCACGGCCCGACGAGGTTGATTTTGAGGTTCTGTTATCTGCCACCAGGAGGCACAACGCCTGACAGAATGCTGTGATGTTTGATAGGATAGCCACAATGCTTCAGAAATAGGTCTCGAAAGACACATAGCACACATGAAAATATTTATATCAATTTGACCTTCATGATGATGAAGTTAAGACAACCTTTCTCTAGGCTTTTGAAAATGTAGGGGAGCAGCAGAGATAAATCACTGATCAAACCACAACTTTCCAAAAATGATTACTAATATTTCATGTACAGATAAATTACACAAACAATATTGTATACAAGTCTTACTATTTATTGTTCACGTGAATCCATTGATCGTATTGATTAAAGGAGAGGGGAGGAGGCGATTAAGTTGCTCCGTTAAGATGAACGGATAGTGGATAGGACAAAAACAGAATTCATATATTCATAACATTTAAAGCATTTTATGAGCAAACAAAATTGGTTGGATGTGGATGAGAGCCTTGACATTAAGTGGTTGTAGCTACGGCCGTGGGGGCGCTGGAGACATGATCCGACACTTCTTTATACGCCTGAGTCTCCTCAACACGGGGGGACCAATCCCAAGTCGATCGGCACTTTCTCGGCCGATCTATAGTCACTTTGCCGCACCTACTCCCGAACTCTGCATGCGCATCTCTGGATTGTCCAGAGATCTAGGTTCATCAATCCAGTTTGGGAGTAGGTGCGGAAAAGTGACTATAGCTCGGCAGAGAAAGTGCCGATCGACTTGGGATTGGTCCCCCCGTGTTGAGGAGACTCAGGCGTATATAAAAGTCTATTTTTTTTACTTTTTTTTTTTTTACCTGCAACAGGGCAGTTTTAAAACCAGAGACAGTGGACAGACTTGTCTTTCTTGCCTGCAACTTAAAGTAATGGCTTTGCTTGTCCAAATGACAATACTGACCAAATTGAGATTTATTTTTCTCTTGTCCATTTATTTTGTTTGCTTTCTAATTTAAATACAGTTTGAAACCGTCTGTACACAGTAGGCTATGTGTTCTAGCAGAGCTAGTCTCCAGTCACGAGTCACGGTGCACATGTGCGGTGGTTTGTCCACCAAAAAAGCGCCAAGAGATAGAAAAGAAACTAGCAGAGCCAGAACTGTTCAACTCCCCCGGGGCCACAGCCAGCAGAGAAGCCTGTTTACTTTCGCTTTTAAACCAGCTGCAGCCTGAGAACTGGAGTGTGAGGGGCTGTAACACTAAAGATGGCGGCAACGACAAAGAATTGCTGCAAAATAAACATACATCAGTTGTTTAAAAAATAATAATAAATAAATAAAACATTTTACTTATAACAATTTCGATAATTATCGATATCGAGAAATATCATTATCGGGATATGATTTTTTGCCATATCGCCCAGCCCTACTTTCAATACACCAGGACCTCAAGGACCATTTATTTTCCATTTTCAAGATAATAATTTGATTTGCTAAATGTGAATGAAAATGTTAATGTGAATACCTGGTGTCCACATATCCATAATAACCATTGGGAAAAGTATTGTGACAATATACTGTGTCAACTATTTTCCTCCATCCCGATGCTGAACTCTGACCTTTGAGAGTCTGAGAGGTCATAGTAAATCCTGCTCTTGCCAAACTGTTGTCTGTAAGGCAGGAGGTCCTTGATGGGAAACTTGTCATCCAGGCCGGTCCACACTGTCAGCGTGTACCTGTCACAGGGAAGAGATGGGCTGCGTTTGATATGTTGTATTCAATTATGTAAATTATCCATTGTATTTTCAATCCCAACCCCCATCGATACATGATGTCAGAACGATACATGATGTCAGAACGATACATGATGTCAGAACGATACATGATGTCAGAACGATACATGATGTCAGCGGAACGATACATGATGTCAGAACGATACATGAAGTCAGCGGAAAGTAGATGAAAATAACTCCTTCAACAGTCTGTGGAATATCTCAAAACTGTGGCGAGCATGATATGAATAAAAAATAATTTAATCACATTTAGTCAACAGAGATTCGATTGCCTGTTTTAGACATTAGACCACTTTCAGTTGTATTATTACAGTGGCTCAGCAGGCAGAGCAGTCGTCTGGTAAGCAGAAGGTTCCTGGTTTGATTCTGGCTCCTCCCGGCAGTGTGTCAAAGTGTCCTTGAGCAAAACACTTAACCCCCCTTCTTTTTTTTTTATACAATATTTTTATTGGGTTTTACACATTTCAGGTTTTCATTGTTGTCAGTTATTCTTAGTTCCTTTTCTCCACAAGTGTATACAAGTATATCCACTTACCCCCTCCCCCTCCCCTTTTCTCTCTCTTAGCATCTTTGAGTCTGTTTTTACTGTTGTCATATAGAAATAATACGTACATTCATTGGTACTTCCAGTAAAATAGCTCGTACATAAATCAAAATAATTGAAAAGAACATTTAAAAAAATAAAATAAAAAATAAAATAAAAATGACATCTTTACAACACCTTCAATGGCGTGCCTCCGCTCTTCCCCGGGTCGACTGACCACAGGAGAGGGGGGGGGGACTCATCCTATAGAAGCCCTCCTATATCTTCCCTTCTCAGATAGGCATTAAATGGTTTCCATATATTCTCATAAACCTCTATTTTGTTCCTGAGGATATATGTTATTCTCTCCATAGACATGCATTGTGCCATGTTCTTAATCCAAGCACCGATTGTGGGTGTGTCTATTTTCTTCCAATTGAAAACTATTGTTCTTTTTGCCTGCAGTATAGCAAAGTCAATACATTTGTATTGTTTGGTTCTCAGGTTGAGATTTACTGGATATAGGTGTAGCAATATCATTTTAGAGTCTAATGGGATATTCACTGACAAGATATCTTTGATTTTATTCACCACCACCAAGTTCCAAGTCAGTCAGAAGATCATTCCAAGTCAGTCAGAAGATCCTTAAGAACTTCTACTCATGTACAATAGAGAGCATCCTGACTGGCAACATCACCTCCTGGTTTGGGAATAGCACTGCACAAGACCGAAGCAGACTACAAAGAGTGACACGTTCAGCCGAACGCACAATTGGAGGGGGGCTCCCCACCCTCCAGAACATTTACAAAAAGCGGTGCAGGGGCAAGGCTAAGAGAATCATTAAAGACTCCAGTCACCCGAACAACTGCCTCTTTGAACTGCTGCGGTCAGGCAAGCGATACCGGAGTCTCAAGGCGAGCACAGAAAGACTCAGAAGAAGCTTCTATCCCCAGGCCATCAGGCTGCTAAACGAACAATGAACACTACACAACAACAACCATCAAACGCACATAGCACACACATCCACACGCACACACTCACTTTAAACAAACACACTGTAGCACCCACTCCACACACTTTATAGCACACACCCACTTTAAACAAACACACTGTAGCACCCACTCCACATATAGCACACACTCACTTTAAACAAACACACTGTAGCACCCACTCCGCACACTTTATATTTATTGATGAAGGATTGCACTACAACTCGTACACCTTACTGTAAATTGTACCTAAATTGTACCTCATCCCATTTCTGCTTTGCACTATATAGTATTGTACATTAGTACACTGCATAGTATTGTATATTATACGGTAACTCAGTTACGTCTATTCTGCATCGAACATTGTACATATGTCTATACTGAACACTGTGACCTCATTTTCTACTTCTAAATTACATGCTATACTATGTTATTTGATACTATCTTGTCTAGCACAGTCTCTGGAGCGTAACAGTAAGAAGCATTTTGTATGAAAGTATTCTGTACTTCTGTATGACAACTATTAAAGAAACTTGAAACTTGAACTCCCCCCAGAACTTCTTGATTTTGTCACATTCCCAAATACAATGTATAAAAGTTCCCCGAGCCTCGGTACATTTAAAGCAACTGTCTGGTGTGTTGCTGTTGTATTTATTCAGTTTGACAGGGGTTATATAAGTCCGCATCAGCCATTTGTATTGAAGTAGTTTTAAGCTAGTGTTGGCTGTTTGTGTCGGAGCCTCCTCGCACGCTCTGTTCCAGTCCTCGTTTGAGATCTCCTCTCCCAAGTCCAGCCTCCATGCCTCCAATCTAGGTATTGACGTCTCGTCTGAACCAGATACAAGCCAGTTATAGAACATTGATAACAGGCCTTTGCTATTGCAGTTCTTGATGATAATTTTTTCTAAAGACGAAAGTGTAGGAATTACCAGTGAGTGGTTTTGCAAAGAGGAAATGAAACTTCTCAGTTGCAAGTATTTAAAGAAATGCTTCCTTGGGATGCTGTATTTTATTGATAGTTCCTCAAAAGACATCAAGACACCCTCTTTGTAAAGGTCAGATATTTTACTTATTCCTTCTTTTGTCCATAGTTTGAATCCGGCATCCAGTTTGCCTGGTTTAAATGAGACGTTTCC